>NC_142436.1:24271250-24962500 GCF_059453495.1 Arachis ipaensis | reverse complement strand
GTAACTTGGGTATGAAGAAAAGGGTAAACATGATGAATTATAAGAGAATGGTGTGAAAGCTAAATGAATACAAGTTGCTATGGCTATAAAGAACGAATGTAAGGAAATGATGATGATAAATGATGAGATTTGGGAATGACTGTGTGTGGCCGAAATGGCTGATATGGCAAGTTGAGGACAGAAGTTCCCTCTCTTGTCGTGATATAGATGTGGGAAAGGTGGAAAAGGCACTCTCCTTTGTATTGTTTCCCCCACATTCTTCTCTGGTTGCAAGGTGGAAAGGCATACTCCTTCGATGTGGAAAGGCACTCTCCTTCGTTTATGATCCTCCTGAAGATGTGCAACCTAGAGACCAATATTTGGGTTAGCTACCAGATGTATCAGGTTCTGACAAAGTAACCGACACGTGAGCTCACGACCAGTAGAATAGACATTCATCATATGCATTTTGTTTGCTTGTTTGCTATGCGTTATTTAGGATTGCCTTACTGAACATATATTGATAATTGTGATAATTGCTACTTGCACTACTTGTCTCCTACCTGTGTTTGCAATTGCCTGTTTGTCTGTATTTGTAAATTCACTGGAGATGGAGGAATGGGTGTTAAGATAGAGTTTAAGTTGAGTTTAGAATTCCCTAGACACCTATCTCTTTTTCGATTTTCTGCTTAGTAATTTTAAGCTTTAAAATCTGAGTGTCGGTGTTCTAGGATTTCCTCTTACATTCCCAAAATCTTCTATATTATGTGCATGGCACCTTTACCATGCTGAGAACCTCTGGTTCTCATCCCATACTATGTTGTTGTTTTCAGATGCAGGTCAAGCGGCACCTCGGTAGGCGTCTGAAGTTTCTGCGACGAAGTGGTTTACTTTGGAGTCTCCTTTTGTTACCTTGATGTATATAGATGTATAGTTTCTCCACTTGTATGTAAGAACACTTTGTTTATGTACCTCTTAGAAGTTTTATGGAGAACTAGGGGTTTGAACATGTTCTTTTGGGTTATTATTATGTATATATCTGTATGCATCTGTTCTCCGGCCAGCCTTGGCTTCGCAGGCTGAGTTAGGAGCTTGTTATTTTATATTATTGACCCTCTACTCGTGTCGTCTGTATATATTTGTTATTGAGCTTTAGTTTTCTTCTCACGCAAGTAACCACATTTTCTAAGAGTTGCGCTTTTTATTTTGCGATTTTATTTTACCTATATTTCAAGGCTCCTAGCATACTATATCTTTTTCATCATTATCATTATTATTATTATTATTATTATTATTATTATTATTATTATTATTATTACTTTTAGAGGACGTAATACCTTGCCACCTCATCTTTATGACTTAAGCATAAGACTTTGTGTGGTAGGGTGTTACATTATAGTATCAGAGCAGTTCGTTCCTATAGAGCCTGAGGAGGTACTGATTATGCTTCTGTGCATTCTCTGTGTATGTGTCTATGTGCTATTAGGATATCTAACTGATATATGTGGCATAAACGTTCATGAGTATGCATTTGGGACTTAAAGCACTAGACTTGCGATATTGAAATTGATCAACTTGATATCACTTGTTTTGTGTGTATAGGGACCAGATGTCAACTCGCGGACGCGGACGCGGGCGAGGTAGAGGCAGAATAGGAAATGTTATGCTTGAAGTGAGTGACAGGGAATAATCCTAACCCTGTAGACTTTATGGCTGCCCTGGGGAACATGGCTGCGGCGATGCAAGCGACGGCCGAAACTTTGGGAAACCAAATAAACAATGGAAATAATTGCAACAACGGTGATGATGGTCCTATGACGCTTTCCTCCTTCCTGAAGGTTCATCCTCTGACCTTTAGAGGAACCTCAAACCCTACCGATGCAGACAACTGGATTCAAACCATAGAGAGAGCATTACAGGCTCAGCAGGTTCCTGAGGAATAGTGTGTTGAGTTTGGAACCTATCAGCTACAAGGGGAGGCTCAACATTGGTGGCAGGGCACGAGGCGTATTCTACAGCCTGACGGAATTGTAATTTCTTGGGACTTGTTTCGTACAGAATTTTACAAAAAATATTTTCCAAACTCATTCAGAAACGCTAAAGAACTTGATCTACTTCAATTAAAATAAGACCAAATGATTGTTGCAGAGTATACTAACAAATTCGAGAAACTATGTCGATTTTCTCACATTTGCCAAGGTGCGCCTGAGGATTTTGCGGAATGGAAGTGCATTAAGTACGAGGGGGGCATTCGGAGTGATATTCTGAGCTTTGTTGCATCGATGGAGATCAGGGTATTTTCTGAACTTGTGAACAAGAGCCGGATAGCTGAAGAATGTGTGAGGAACGCAGCTGTGGCAAAGAATGATAACCGGGAGTCTCGCCGAAGAGATCACCATCAGAATTTGGCACCAAGGAGTCAAGAATTCAAGAGGGCTGATAACTACCGACTCAATAGGCAGCACAAAAACAAGCAGGGTCTGTGTTATCGGTGCAGATCACCTGGGCATCTAGTTAAGGACTGTCCGAATCCACGTGGTGGAAACTCATGAGGTGGATCAATCACAATCACTATGTTATGGTAATTGCAATGATTGAATTTAAGGAGCAATATATCATTCTAGGATACCATGATTACTCATAGCCTAAGATAAGGAAGAAAGACCTAGTAGTGAAATATCAAACCTAGTATAGGACTTAGAACCAAACTAAATCGTTTCGAGTAGGGAATTACTGTCAAATCTTGCAGAGCTTAGTGAAGTTTTTAGTTGGCGTTGGACGAATAATCAAGACTCTTAGAGATAAGCGAATCAGGAGAAATAAGGCAATAGTTTGTTCACGTAAGAGGGCCCAAGGTGACGATGGGTCACAAAAAGGAGGAGGTAAACTGAAACTGATACCTGAAATTTTAATTGCATATAGGAAGTGAGACATCGCATATATCCATACTTACAATAAACCAGAATTGTAGGTGTCAAACTTAACAACCCGAAACTGCGAGGAAGAGACATGACACGGATTTAGCTTTTAGCTGTAAATTACTCAGGTGGCGAGAGAGAGCGAGTAGCAATAAGAATTTGAGACGAAGACCGAATCATTCTTGGTTACATTATGTACAATAACACTATTAAAGTCGACAAAACATGGAAAGCTAGATGAAGAGAGTAGTAAGAACGGAGTCCATTCGATTAAGCGTTCTCAGTGTGAAATACTGACAATGTCAGAGGAAGAAGAAGATAACAACAGAAAGTCTTTCGATGATCAATTTACTATAGTCCAATCTAAAATCCAACTACAATGTCACCTTTGTCAAATTGTCTGTGTACCATGGTTACATCACAAGTTAGCAGCCCAAGCATCTCCATACCTATTACTCGATCTTACTTCAACACCATCGTTGGCTACTTGGTAACTCTCCCGATTCTACTTCTTAGTTCATAGTTTTGTTTAAATTTGGAAGCCCTTTTAATAATTGGAGTTGATAATCCTTTTAAATTAATCGACTCCTCTATGCCTCAGCTTCACATTTTAACTTAAAAATGTGTACTTGTTCTCAACTCACACGCAATCAACTTTCACCAATATCAATCACGAATTCAACCCTTACTATGTCATCAAACAAACTAGAGCCAATCTCATCGTAAGCCTACTCGCGATCTCCCACAAATTTCCAACTCTTTCAGCTCTCGTCATTTGGTCCTACGAAACAATTATAAACAATTCGCGATTACTCGATAAGATTTTTGACATTCGCAATGGACTGATTATTTTACCAATACTATTTCATTCTTGCATGAGCCTTGTCTAGGCATACTTGTGTAAATCCTGACTTGAGAAATTCGCCGTGAGTGGAATTGCCCACCTCCACAATCCGCACTCTCCAGAAGTCAGTTGAGACTTACTTGACTCAATATTCCCTGTTCTCTCTCTATCACAGGAGCAAGTTGAATTCCTTCCTACAATGCACTTTAATTTTTCTCCTTGTGAATGTTGTCATTCAGCTTGTATAGTTCCTAAATATAGCCATCAAGGCGATAACTCAATAGGATCAAAACTTTTAAAATACGGAAGACGGAATGAGTAGTATACCACAACAAGAAGTGAGGATATAGAAAGTTAGGAAAAGGGAAGTTGCACTTTCTTAGAAATTATCTCGACGAGGTTAGGCACGGTGAGCAAATGAGACAAAGTGATTAAAACCAAGGAGTATCGAATCCTACATGAGACGACTACCCACACCTCTTTTCAAGTAACTAAATCTGAATTTTGAGGACAAAATTCTTAATTAGGTGGGTAGGATGTAAACCCCGAAAAATTAGCGAATAATTAGTCAATAAATTAAATTTTAATAAGAAAATTAAAAATATAAATCTAATATTAAAAAAGGAGAGAGCTCTTCAAAACGAGAATTTTGACACCAATTTCAAAGAATTTGGCCTAAGATTGGACAGAACGGGCCGAACCGATCGAATCGGGCCCGAACCGGACCCGTGAGCCCAACTAAACCATTCCATTTAATAAGTTCAATCCACTCTTCTTCCCTCTACATGCAAGCACGCTGAAACATTTTAGCAAAGGGGAAGAACGATTCCAAAGTTCCAAAAACCCTTGGCTTTGATTAAATCCATATAACTTTTGATCCGGAGCTCCGATCGCCGCACCGTTTGCGGCCACGCGTCTGCAGAGACAAGCTCTACAGAGCCCGGTACTTTTAAGGTGAGAAAATCATGATCTCAGCTCCTATTATCTCTTCTTTAAATCTGAAATATTAGGGTTTTTGGTGTGATAAGATTTTGGTTAAATTAATGTTATAGGATCAAATTGACTTGAGGAATTGGTGGACTTTGGTTTGATTGAGGCACATAAAGGTAAGGTTCATCAACCCTAGCCAATTTTGGTTCTAGTATATTAGATTATGAATTTTGAGTATGTATGGTGATATATGTGAAATTAGGTGTATAAGTCTATATGTTGGAGCTTGAATTGTGAGCATTGGAACTTTGTGGAGGTTGGGTACTTGCGCTTTGATGATTTTGAGAGCTTGAGGGGCTGTATTGGTTGGTGTTTTGCCTTGGACAACATGCGAAAATCGGCCAAGGTACGGTTTAGGTTTCACGTATTTAATATATAATGTTCTATGAATACTTAGGCTAGTGGACTATAAGATAGGGATGAATGTACAAGCATGTAAATTGTTTAGTGTTTGATGATAAATGTTGAATTTTGGTTTAAATTGTGGTTGCTAAACTTGGAATGCTAATTAAAGATTTATTGGTGCTTGTAAAGTGGAGAAGGTGAATGAATATTAATTATACTGGTTTGATGGTGATTATTGTGACTAGAGTAATGAGTTATTGATAAAGAGTTTATGTATGTATTGGTGTATGATTGACTAAAGTAAAGTGATGGAAGCTTTGGTATTATAATTGGTAAGAATATGATGTGAGTGATGAGTTAATGAATGACGAATTGATGATGAATTTGGTGCTTGTTGGATGAATTTTGAATGATGAATTGATGATGCTGTGTGTGTGTGTGTGTGTGTGTGTGTGTGTTGAATAGGCAAAATGATATCCTATTGATGAATTGAGAGGTTGGATTATGATGTTGTGGAATGGAGAAATAGTAGAATTGTGAGGATTGTTGTGGTATTGATGATTATAGGTATGATGAGTTGAGTTGAAATGAGTTTTAAAAAGAAAATGAAGGTTTGAGGTTTCGAATAAAAACTTGATTTTAACGAACTTCGGCAGTCTATAACTCGAGCCTCAAATTTTGGTTGGAAATGGAATTTGTTTCAACTTAAAGATGGTTTTACAGCTTTTGAACGGTATAAATTTTGTGAAAAATGGAGTTTTGTAGAAAAAGTTATGGACGACGGAAGTTAGTGTGAAATACATGTTATACAGGTAACCATAATCTGGTTTTGCAGCTTTCTGCGTAATCTGTTATTTTTTTGGAAAAATGTACATCCACGCGTACGCGTGGCATGGAATTTTAAACTGCGCATGCGCGAGTAGCCCACGCATGCGCGTAATGAGCCAACATGCATGACCACACGTACGCATGACCCACGCGTACGCGTGACATGATGTTCTCACCTACGCGTACGCATGGCCCACGTGTACGCGTGGCCCCCGTTTCTTGCAAAATTAGATTTTGTGTTTTAAACCAGATTTTAGACTTCTAAACCTTTATTTTCCTCCTTTTAGTCGTAAAGTATAATACTAAACCTAGTAGCTAGTTTTAGCTAGGGAGTTGAGGTAACTTGGGGATGAAGAAAAGGGTAAACGTGATGAATTATAAGAGAATGGTGTGAAAGCTAAATGAATACATGTTACTATGGCTATAAAGAACGAATGTAAGGAACTGATGATGATAAATGATGAAATTTGGGAATGGTTGTGTGTGGCCGAAATGGCGATATGGCAAGTTGAGGACGGAAGTTTCCTCTCTTGTCATGATGTAGATGTGGGGAAGGTGGAAAGGCACTCTCCTTTGTATTGTTTCTCCCACATTCTTCTCTAGTTGCAAGGTGGAAAGGCACACTCCTTCTATGTGGAAAGGCACTCTCCTTCGTGAAACCTCCAGGAGAAGGTGGAAAGGCACTCTCCTTCATTTATGATCCTCCTGGAGATGCGCAACCTAGAGACCAATGTCTGGGTTAGCTACCAGATGTGTCGGGTTCTGGAAAAGTAACCAACACGTGAGTTCACGGCCAGTAGAATAGACATTCATCATATGCATTTTGTTTGCTTGTTTGCTATGCCTTATTTGGGATTGCCTAACTGAACATATATTGATATTTGTGATAATTGCTACTTGCACTACTTGTCTCCTACCTGTGTTTGCAATTGCCTGTTTGTCTGTATTTGTAAATTCACTGGAGAAGGAGGAACGGAGGAAAGGATGGACAGGTTAGATGTTAAGATAGAGTTTAAGTTGAGTTTAGAATTCCCTAGACAACTATTCTTTTTTCATTTTTCTGCTTAGTAATTTTAAGCTTTATAATCTGAGTGTCGGTGTTCTAGGATTGCCTCTGGCATTCCCAGGACCTTATATATTATGTGTGTGGCACCTTTACCATGCTCAGAACCTCCGGTTCTCATCCCATACTATGTTGTTGTTTTCAGATGCAGGTCGAGCGGCACCTCGGTAGGCGTCTGAAGTTTCTGCGGTGAAGTGGTTTACTTTGGAGTCTCCTTTTGTTACCTTGATGTATATATATGTATAGTTTCTCCACTTGCATGTAAGAACACTTTGTTTAGCTACCTCTTAGAGGTTTTATGGAGAACTAGGATTTTTAACATGTTCTTTTGGGTTATTATTATGTATATATCTGTATGCATCTGTTCTCCGTCCAGCCTTGGCTTCGCAGGCTGAGTTAGGAGGTTGTTATTTTGTATTATTGACCCTCTACTCGTGTCGTTTGTATATATTTGTTATTGAGCTTTAGTTTTCTTCTCATGCAAGTAACCACATTTTTTGAGAGTTGCGCTTTTTGATTTTGCGATTTTATTTTACCTATTTTTCAAGGCTCCTAACATACTATCTCTTTTTCATTATTATTATTATTATTATTATTATTATTATTATATATTACTTTTAGAGGTCGTAATACCTTACTACCTCAGCTTTATGACTTAAGCGTAAGACTATGTGTGATAGGGTGTTACACATCTTTTGATTATATTAAATACAAAAATATCAAATGATTTTAATCTTGAATTTCTTGTAGAATAATCTCTAATAATTTTATTGATTATTATTATTATTATTATTATTATTATTATTATTATTATTATTATTATTATTATTGAGTGACTATATATATCTAATGAATAAATTTATCAATATTTTTGTCTTAAAAATATAAAAAATATAGTACAGTATTATTGTGTAATTAATAATCATAATAATTATTATTATTATTTTATTTTATTTTATTTTTGGATGGAGGACTGTTATGTGATTATGTCTAACAGAGAAAAATATTGGGGATTGATTTGTACATTAATTTTTTTTGGGGACTAAAATGTCTATTTTTAAAATCCTTGGGGACTGATCTGGATAATTACTCTGTCGGAAAATAAACTAGGGGACTGATTTGTCTGTTGGAGTAAAACATTTGGGGATTGATTTGTGTATTAACTTTTTTTAGGGACTAAAATGTCTAATTTTAAAATCCTTGAGGACTGATTTAGGTAATTACTCTATAATGTAATTTAAATAAAAATATTGAGTTAAATAATTAATAACAACATTTATTTTCCATCTCCTTCGTAACTTACATTAAGTAAAAATATGGGTAAAGTACTAAATTAGTCCCTACGTTTGGACGTAATCCTATTTTGGTCCTTAAGGTTTAAAGTGTCCTATTTGAATCCAAAAAAGTTTCATTTAGCTTCAATTTAGTCCCACCGTGAGGTCAAATATAAATAATTAATGAAATGTCTTACATGACAGCAGTATAAGAACAAGGTCGATAATTTGGAGAATAGGTACAAGCTCTAGAGGCACAAAATCAACCGTGGATACATCAATACATGTATTTAACATTTTTTTTAGTTTTATAGAAAATATTTCATTTTAATTATAAGAAAAATGATAAATAAATGTATTGATACATCCACGGTTGATTTTGTACCTCTGGAGCTTGTACTTATTCTCTAGATTATCGACCTTATTCTTATATTGCTGTGATGTAGGACATTTTGTTAATTATTTATCTTTGACCTCCGGTGGGACTAAATTGAAGCTAAATGAAACTTTTTTGGATTCAAATAGGACACTTTAAATCTTAAGGACCAAAACAGAATTACGCCCAAACGTGAGGGACCAATTTAGTACTTTATCCTAAAAATATTTACTTAAATAAACAACAAGTAAATATTTAATAACAAATTTAAAAAAAAAACCTTTTACTTAAATATTTAATAATTAAAAAATAAACGTCTTGTTATTAAAAATAAGGGTAAAGTATATTTTTTGTCCCCAAAATTTGACAAAAGTTTTAAAAATACCCCTAAGTTTTATTTTGTTTCAATTTTGTCCCAAAAATTTTCGATTTGCATCAAATATACCCTCGGAGGCTAAATTTTCAAAAAATTTAAGACCAATATAACAATAATGCATGAAAATTATGCTTGATTTGCTTGTGTTGAGGGGTTGTTCTTATGAAATTGTTGTTGAATCGATCTTAAATTTTTTGAAAAATTAGACGTCAAGGGTATATTTGATACAAATCGAAAACTTCTGGGACAAAATTGAAACAAAATAAAACTTAGGGATATTTTTAAAACTTTTGTCAAACTTTAAGGACAAAAAATATACTTTACCCTAAAAATAATTAACTAAAAATTAACTAAAAACAAGTATATATATGCTTTTACATAAACATAAAACAAAAAACGACACCAACCTCAAAATCGATTGCTACTGTGATGTATCATGTTGCATTCAATCGGTTGATGTCTGCATCGTGTGCATCGATGTGCGTCATAATGTCGTATTAACTCAAAAATTTGATTAGAAAAGGGTAAAAATGAGAAAAAAAAGTTGAAGAAATGAATGTGATAAAGACTAAAAAGGCGTTGTGGATGAAATATATATATAAGGCTCCTTCACTCTTATCTCATTATAGTATAAACAAAATATATACAAATGTAATACGATTACATTGTTCCATTTTTATCTCGTTTCCAGTGTAAATGAGATAAGAGATAAAGTATATTTTGGTATAAATCTTACAAATTACATATTTTGAATAAAATATTTTATTTATTTAAAAAAAAAAATCCCATGCATATCTATGTATTTGTTTAATGAATTAAATAATATGTATGTAAAGGAAAATATATATAACGCGTTACACTATATAATACACATGGCCAGGTAACATTCATAATCATTGCTCTGAGTTCTTCCTGCAAAGTGACGTTGAAAATCCCTTCAAACATTAACACCATACATGTTGCACCCACTTCTTCTTTTATATTTATATACAAAACATCCATAATTGGTGATTCTCTGTTTGTTCTATCCATGTTTTTGGAGACTCGAACACAAGAATTAAGATTGAGATAAACCCATGATTTTTTGTCCCCCACACCCATTTTAATTTCTTATGTGGAAACTCAGAACTTATGCGTTGGATTTGCGATGATGAAGTTGGTTATTATCTTATTACTAAGTTTCACAAAGTTGACAAGTCAGAATCTATCTGTCGGCTGCAAAGAAGGTGCCACCATAAGCTCCTTTCCTTTGAATAAGCACGCTCCAATACGATAAATTATAATATAATATAATGTCTGATTATTTATTATTTGTTATTAGAATTTAATTTTGAATTCGTTTTTCATAATATAAAATGTTTTAAGCGGAAACAATAAAAAAAAGCCAATATAATATATATTGATTCAAAACCTTAAAATAATATATTTGTATCTCTTTAAAATATATATTATTCACTCCGTCCAAATGTAGTTGATTTACAATTCATACTTAAATTGTTAATAACATAATAAAATGTGGTTTCATGAAATCACATCTTTTAAATAATATAATATTAAAAAATTAAAAAATTTTATTTTTTATTATTATTTTTAGTTATCAATTTAATTTTTTTTTAATTTAATAATTTAACAATATATTTTAACTCATATTTTTAAATATTAATAGCTAATTGATAGCCAAAAATAATAAATTCTAATAATCTTTTAGTATTTTTATTAATTTATTTAATTAAAATATTTTCTTATCACAGCCTTTCTTTCATGTTTGAAGTATAGATAAGACATAGATCAAATTTATTTTGTATTAACAAATATTTTAAGAAAAATATTAAGAATTAATATTTTTTATCAATATTAGCCAATATTTTAAATTAATATTTTATTTTTATATTATTAAAATTTAAAATTTAAGATCTTGAATTTAAAATTTAATATTTATGATTTAACTATCTTTAAATTTTATGTATAAAAATATTTTTATTAATTAAGTATTGATTAAAAATAATAAATTTTATTAGTCATATAACATTATTGATATGTTGATTTAGAAAATTATCTGCGATGGTATGGATCACCTAACGTTTGATATTATTAAATCATCTCTAGCAATTCAACCGATACTTGATATAGCGATAATATATAAATGTTTTCCTTTGTTTTATATTGGGAGGAAGTGAGCCAACTGTGATTTTAATTATAGAAAATTTTAGGTGCATGTGATTCACCATAGCAGGGGCAATGCTGTTATGTTGATGATTTGTCTTGAACAAAACAAGGCCTTGTGATCCTCAAAACAATAATATATATATATATATATATATGCAAATAATGCATGTACACATATTTATCTATTAATTAATTTGGCATGCCTCTGATCTGAACTAATCTAATCTAAACTTCCCTCATGCAATATAGCACCACACCTTATTGGTTTGTGTGTCTTTCAAAACAGAGAGAATCTTAATTTCCACAAACAGAGTGTAGTTCTGTTTCTGTTTAATTCCCCAACAAGAGATATACAATGTTAGAGCAGAGTGATTATTAAGAGAGTTCTTTGTAAGTGGAATAAAAGAAACAAAGGTTTCTGTTGCTGAAAGGAGGAGCTTCTTGATTCTTATATTGGCTTTTTCATTCCTTTTTGAGAGAGAGAGTGGGTGAGTAGTTACTATTACATTGCTTTGTTGTTTTCTTGCTCAAGGGAGAAAAAGTGTGGAGTTTCCTTCTTGGCTCACTCAATTATTTGATGAGGTTAGAAGCTATGGATTATTCATTCTTTGTTTCTTTCGACTTTAATTTATTGTTGAAATTTAGTGGATTCATATCTATTAAGAGCATAGTTCTAACAAGGCAATTATATTATTATTATTATTATTATTATTATTATTATTATTAAAACTAATGACGTGTTTGGTTTTTTGTTTTTATTTTTAGAATTTTTGTTTCTAAAAGTTTACGAAGGAAAAACTTCTAAAAGCATATTTTTATCTTTTTAACAAAACTACTAAAAGTAGAAAATACACACACCCTTTCTTTTGGTTTGAGTTTGGCTTTGTGTTCTTCATCGTTTTTTTCTTGACTTTCCGTTTTTTTTTAATCTTTTTATTTTGGTAGGGGAGGAAGTTGAATATGAAAAAGATTGACAATGTTTGGAATTTATGTCATGTATGATGTGATAATTTTATAATAATAAGATTGCAAAACAAATCAAATATGGTACCCCAAATAAAGTTTTTTGAGAGTCTTTTTCACATACATGTGGAATATGGTTGGGGATCATGTTTGGTAATTGCTTAGAACCTTTAATTTGCCGCTTAAAAGCATTGCATAAATCACTTTCATTCCTTTAAAGATGTGGAGTAAATAGAGAAAATTGTCTTGAAATAGTTTAACAAAGGAAACATTGATTATGGAGTAAATTACTAAAATTGTCTTTAATTTTTTAATATATTGACAAAAGTATTTCTGTTTTTTGTATTTAGCAAAGTGTTTATGCATTTAATTCATAATTTTGTAAGAATATTTGAATAACTATTTAAAAAATACATATAAAAATTGTATCAAAATTTTATTTCTAGAATTTTTTTATTTTTTTAAAGTATTTTTTGTCATTAACAAAAATAAATTGTAAAAAATAATTTATTTGGCATAAAATTACCAAATTATAAGGATAAAAAAGTCTTATTTTTTTATCATGCTTGTAAAAAATATATCAAAATACAATCTCTAAAATACATTTTGAGAATATATTTAATGTTATAAAATTAAAAAAATAAAAGATACTTTTATTAGCGTTTTCAAAAACTGAGAATAATTTTAGTGGCTTATTCTTAATTATAATATAGTAGCAGAGATACCATAAATGAGAGAAAACAATGTAGACTTTTTTTTTTTTTAAAGGTAAGGAAATAAAAAAGAAAAAAAAAAGAAAAAAGTATATGGATTTCTTATGGCCCTAACTCTAATGATATTGCTTCAAGCATGCTTTCTCTAAAACTGGGGTATGTGAAAAGAAGAGGAAAAAAATGTTGCCTTGATTATGCATTTAAAATATTTCAATAATTGTAAGGATAAGTTGAATAATGACATCATATGAGAGGTTATTATTATGGTAGGAAAATTCAACACATAAAGGTGTCGGAAGATATTTTTTCCACCTTTTTTTCCCCTCTCTTTAGTACAATTTCAATTGTGGATTTGTGGTCCAAATTTTTGGAGTGAGAGTCAGCCAAGGGAAACGAACGGACAAATTATGTTAAAAGGAAGTTGATGTCATGATTTTGTATTAAGTGATTTAAGGCCACTACACTATTCTTGTTCCATCATCCTTATTATTTTTTCTACATAAATACCTCTTTCAATTTGATAAGTTACATTATTTATGATTTATCATCTCATATAGGTAACTTTAATTTGCCAATGAAGGTTTGGAGAGGGGTACCATGAAGATGCACATGTGAACACAAATTTCCAACAAATCAAAAAGTAGTTAACTGAAAAATCAAAGCAGTTTCCCGTCGTTGAAGAAGCTTAAAATTGGTAAGAAATAATGGAGAAGGTTGTGAGGTCATGCGACAAGGAATACATGAAGATGGCCATGCTCAAACATGAACAAACTTTCAGAGAACAGGTACTTCTCTTTCTCTTATTTCAATCCGCATTGTAATAAATTATTTCTCCAAAAATTAAACAACTTGATTGAAGAACGAGAATATATAGTAGTAGTCTTGTATCTTAGGCAAAGAATTCTTTCGAATTTGAAGCATGACATTGGAGGAGTATCTGGATATCAATAACACTCCAATATGAATCTTAGAAAGTTGGGGGAAAAAATCTAATATTTTCCTTCATTATTATCTTTGTCTCATCCTCTCTTTCATTCTAAACGCAATTTTACTATTTTAGTTGTTTACATGTTTTATCTTTTTCTCAATTTCAAACATATTAAAATTGTGAACATAAAATATTCTCTAAATAAATGTATTTTTTGGTCTTTGACCATTTTTTAAAAAAAATTTGCAATTTAAAAATTCTTAATCAATCCCTAATCATTTAAGTAAATAGTCTGAGTAATTTTCACTAGTGATCTAAATTTTTCTGACACATCAGCTCATTAAGTTTAGGATTATTTAATTTCGTTATTTAGATGATTAAAGATTGACGGTTAGAAATTTTTAAATTATGAAGAGTATTTTGTCTTTCAAATAAATAATTGGGATGAGAAAAGACATTTACTCTAAAATGCTTTTACAAATTCCAAAGACTTAAAATTTATGTTTATTCTACACAGGTATATGAACTTCACCGTTTATATAGAATTCAAAAGATACTAATGAAGAACATTGAAGTAAGTGAAGGAGGATGGTACTTCCACAACACCATTAGTAATATAACTTCAAATGGCCATATACATCATCAAAAGGGTACAAGTCAAGGAAAGCCACAACTAATGTTTCCATTCAATCTTGATCAACAACAACAACAACAACCACCACCTGTGTTGGAGGAACACATTGCAGAATCAGAAGCTAATAATAATAATAATAATAATAATAATAATAATAATAATAATAATAATAATAATAATGGGATTTTAGATTTTATCGAAGAGAGTGAGATTGAGTTAACACTAGGGCCCTCAAGTTATTACAACAACAACAACCGCAAGGTAATCAAGAAAGTTATTGTGACACCAATAACTTCGGATTCAGGGCATAGCTTGTCTTCTTCTTCAACTGGGTCAAGTGATGTCAACAACAAGACAAGGTTCCATAATAATAATGGAGTTGTTATTAGGCAAAATTTTGATGCTGTTGATGAAGAGCGTTTGAGACAAGAGAGTTTGAAGAAACAAGCACCTTGGCTTTTTCATCAAGTATTGAATCTCAATCTGAATATGACTCGGGAAAAGAAACATAAATAAAAATCTAATATGTCGCTGTGTGTGATGATGTATATAATGTGAGGTATTTTTAATTTAAATTATTACTTTATGTGATTAATTTTTTTTTTTTCAAAGGGTTTTGATGCGACTACTAACTCTGTAGATGATGTTCTTGTGTGGAATGTTCTCCGGGCAAGTTATAAAAAAGGACCTAAAGTTTGAGGTCAAAATCAAAATCGTCGCCGACCTTTTTTTGTTATTAAAATCATCCTCTGTAAGGCCCACATCGATTGGAGAGAGGAACGAAGCATGCCTTATAAGGGTGTGGATACCTTTCCTTAACATGACGCATTTTGACGAGTGAGTGTGGGGGGCTTCGGCTATCATCCCTATCGTCAAAGGCAAAACCGTGAGGCCTTGTGTGCCAAAGCGAACAATATCGTGCTAGCGGGTGGTTTGGGCTGTTACATCCTCAACGTTAAAAAAGTTATAAAATCGTTCTTTTTTATTTATTTTACCAAATTACCCTGCCGCTGCCCCTGCGTCCAACCCGCAGCCACCGGCCGTCGCAAGCTTGCATGGAGGCACCGCCGCTGCCGTCCAACTCCCGATCCTCCGTTGTTTGCTGTTCGAGTTCTCCCTGCCTCTTCTCGAAGCCGCCACTTGCCCCTGCAAGCCCTCGCTGCTTTGTCCTCCGTCTCGATTCCAAGGGAAGACCGCCACCAGGAGTGAGGTCCCGTCGCCATCGCTGGAATAAGGAATTAGGGCAGAAGATTAAGGAAAAGAAGGTTTTGGAATTGGCAGCTAGTTCTACTGTTGTTGCAGCTGCTGTTGTGTCTTCTATGTTCTCTGGTGCCGGTCGCTGCTGCCACTCCGTCAACCTAGGGCGTCGCGAGCATCTACTCCCCCTTCACGGAGGTGCCGTCCTTGGCGCCGCTACCTGCTGTCAGATCTGCTGCTTCGTCCTCGACCGGATTTGTTCCCTGCCACGGACGATCACCGGCATCCAAAGGTTGCGTTCCGGCATACAGGTAAGCTGGTCCCTGAATCAGGAAATCTGATTGCATAATTGAAATTCGGGTTGCTTGTGTGTTCAAATTGGTTGAACTTGTTCCTGAAAGAAGATATCACTGATGCGGTTTTGTTTGGATGTGGAATTAAAAATCTGGATCTAAAATTGTTGATACATTCTGCAAATTTGTTGTGGAATTGTTTGTTGAATCTGAGTTTGCATCGAGTTCTTCTTCTTCTGCATCCATGATTTTTGAAGTTTGGCATGAATTTTGTTGTTGTTGCTGAAATTATGGCACCGCATATTTGTAACTATAACTTAACAATGAAGATTGCTGAATTGTTGCTTGAACTGCCATTTCTATTGATTTTGCTTGTTCCTGCTGTGATTGGACTAGGAAACAAAAATCTGATTCTTCTTCTGCATCTTCTTCATCTTCTTCTTCTGTGTGAACTAAAATTTCTATTTGTATTGCATAATCTGAATTTGTTGTGAGATTTTCTGCTTGGATGGGGAGAGAAAAAAGGGAAGAGATAAGGGAGTGGGGGTGCAGGTGGAGGGGGGCGGGAGATAAAATGGCGGTGGCGGTGAGGGGTCCATGAGAGCAGAAATGGTAGAAAGAAGGAGATGGGGAGGGAAGACAATGAAGAGACATTGGGGTGAGGTTTTATTTTTATTTTTTAATATTATTTTTATTAATTGATAAGGGTAATTTAGTAAAATAAAATAAAAAGGACAATTTTATAATGTTTTGTAACGTTGAGGATGATTTTAATAACAAAAAAAAGTCAGGAATGATTTTAATTTTGACCTCAAACCTTAGAAACGAAAAAAATACTTATCCCTTATCAAAAATTATACCATAGGTTATTAAAATTTAAATTAGATAAAAGATTAAAGTTCATTATAGTGTGACATGTAATAAGAGATCATTTACTTTTTAATATTGAAAAGGTTGGATAGAATTCATTCTTTTTTATTACTTTTTTAACCCTGGCGCCTGAAACCATTCTATGCATATGAGTGATAGGACTGAGATATTTTGTTTGATCCAATTGTCACACACATTCCTTACCACTAATAAAGTCTTGAAATGAAACTCAGCTCTTCCTTTCATGGATTATGATGGTGGACATCCATATATGCAAGTGTTGAAAGTTAAAGTGAAAAAAAAATAGTATAATCGTTATCTTTATCCTTTCTTTAAGGTGATTGTAATGATATCTAAAAATGTTTGTTTAACTTAATAAAAAATATTAAAAATTAATATTAAATTTAAAAAATATAAAAATAAGTAATTATTTAATATTTAAAATTTATTATAAAAAATAAATTAAATAAAAATTAAATACTAAATTATAAGTACTATAAAATTTATCTTTCTTTAATTATAAATTTATAATCAATTTTTTAAGTAACAAGATATATATCTTTACTCTTTTTAAATAAATTATTTTTTCAAGAAATCAATTTTACATAATATGAAGAAAGAAAACTCTCTGACCAACTTAAATTCGTCAAGTAAGTAATTCATTCATTCATTTAAATAAGTGTCGAGAGTTTAAATTTGTCTTAACTTGTGCATACAATAATTCATTAATTAATGACAAATCTTTAAATGATAATAAATTTAAAAAATATCGTTGATTAATAAGATGAACTTTAACACAGATCCTATAAAAAAATTAATTAAATAAGAATTTAGTTATCTTGTCTCCTTAGAACATATGTTAAAATTATAAATTTAGAAAATTTTTATTGAAAATGGAAAAATTTAAATTTTCAATGTATTTATTTTATATTTATTAAAAAAAATATATTTAAAATATTCCATTAATAATAGTTTTAACATATTCCCTTAGGGCACATGTTAACTAAACCCATTAAATAATCAATTTCAATCACAACTATGTATTTCTAGAGTTAAATCTCAAAGTGGTATCTGAATTTGCAATCGAGCCTCTAACTCATCCCTGAACTTAAAATTACCCCAAATTTATCCTTGAATTTAACAACGGTTGTCCTTGAGGTATATTCCATCGAATATTCGCAAAATGAGTAACGATGTATCCTGGAAGATGCCACGATGGATAACAACGACTATATTTCGTGGTACATACAAATTTTTAACTCGATTTGGTCCCTATTATAGTATTATTAGGGTAAAAATCCTACACCAAATTATCTTCACCCAGATTTTCTTTCTCATTCTCTTCTTCTTCCTTAACTCCATTCACTACTTTCACTCCTCCAAATCCAATCATCAGTAACAACATCATCAGAAAAGATCAAAGATTGTTGTTTTAGGATTATAGCAATTACAAAATATAAAAAAAAATCAGCAATAATCAGAAAAGATCAATCAATCTAATCAACAAGCATCATCAACCTAAATAGCAATAATAAAAAAATAACAACAATAAGAAAAAAATCAACATCAATTACAGAATAAAAAACAACAAAAAATTAACCGTTGCAGCTACATTAAAACAGGATCAGCAGCAACCATTACTCAAAACATTAGACAATAATAATTAAATACCTAACAAAATTTAAAACTCATCTTGACCACCGCACGCAGAGGGAGAGAACCGGGCCAAAGAAGAGAAAAAAAAGGCAGAAGGTGACAGAAAAGAGAAAAGAGAAGAGTGTAGACGAAAAACAGTGATGACAACAAGTAGAGGGGGAACCAACAGCAAACAGTAATGGTGAGAAACGAGACGACGCGGTGACATAAAGAGGCTGGTGAGCGCCGCGACAACAAGATGAAAGTCGGCGAAAGACAACAACAGAGAAGGTTGAGGCTTTGAGTATTGCCTTTACTGTGTTCGAATACTGTGAATGTGAGAGATTAGGTTACGCTAGAGATCAGAGGAGACGAGAGGTGTGACGTTGAAACGGTGACCGACAAAAAGTAAAGACAAAGAGGTTAAAAAAAACTCTGCCGTGTTGTGACCGTGACTTGTGAGTATGAGAGAGTAAGAGTTGAGGGGGTCTGAATATATATATATATATATATAATGACGTCGTTTTGGAGTGAAGATTTGTTAGTGTGATAGAAATCAGTCCAGCTTAACTTTTTGATGATGAAAAATATCTTAAAGATTATTATAAATTTTAAAATACAATTTTAAAAATAAATTTGAATAACTATTAAATTTAAGCACCATAAAAATTTTGATATTCCAATGTAGTTAATTTTTTTTATATCTTGGAGCAACGTACATTCATACTTTCATAGTACTTAACTACTCTACCACCAAACCAAATAATTAATTAATCACATTCCAAGAGTTCAAAACCTTAATTAGTGAGGACGGGGATCCTAGCTAACCAAGATAAATAATATCTTAAATCAATGCAGATGGAAGAAATTAATTGAATTCTTTTTGTGTTTATTTTTTCTCCTCATTCATATTTAGTATTTTCCCACACATGATTCATTCAGTGATTCGCATACTTACTAGCCAACAAGTAGTGATCTAGTACCTGTCTGCCACCAGATGGACAATAGATTCTCTTCCAAAACACTTTAAATAAAACATCTTTGAACATGCGTAAGAGTTAGGTATGTCTCCAAATATGTTCAGAATATTAATTTCTACTTACATTTAATGCCTCATTGGCATTTCCATTAGAATATAAAAACATAATCTTTCTTCTTTCCCCCATTATTTGATGTTAACAAGGCTCATAGACATGGACAGGGATTATATTGTAGTTAATAGATGATGAAGAGAAGAGTTGAAAGAGAATGAATTGTTTTTTTTTTTACGATATTTTCTAATTCAGGTTAAGAATGTCGCGAATCGGAATTTTATTTAAAAGTTTGCTGTTGATTATTGAATTGTTGCATATACAAGATGAGATTCAAATTTTCGACATTTGTTTAAGCAGACTAATGAACTAACCACTAAAATTAACTCAATTTGGTTGAATGAAATAAATTGAAATGATTGTTATATTATGTAGAACATGAATAATACAGAATAATATAACTAATTTTGCTATAACTAATTTACCAAACTAATAACGACCCTAGCCTTACACTTATATTGTCGCAATACAAAATTAAAATTGTGTGAGAGTAAACATAGAGTTCATTAAGCTAATGAGTTATAACTCAAATGACATAGTCTTTTTATTTTCACCTAGAGGTTTTGGCTTCGACTCTCACTCTTAATTTAAAAAAAAAAAAAGCATAGAGCTCCTTAAGCTGATTCTGGATCTACATTATTTTAGAATCAGTTGTAGCTAGACCATGATACTTGTTTACTGTGCTTGACTTGCTTACTAAAGATTATTTTCTACTTGACCAGAAGACTAGGTTTGTTCTAAGATAGTGAAGGATTACGATGTGTTCATAACACGCAGCGGAAGAAAAGAGGTAATCCTAAAGATTTATTTTGTGTTTAAACTTTATTCCAATAATATACAATATATAGATCAGATCTAAATACCTGAGTACACTAGTAAAAATCTTTTTCTCCTTCGATGGTACGAAGGCGCTATGCATATCCACACCGAGACCAACCTTTGCTATCAGCTCCTTAACCAATGGACATCTGATCTAAATTGAGAAACCTCTTGCAACTCTTTGCACACCATAAAATTCTTCTACAAGAATTAGACTCACATACATTTATGTGTGTAGAGGTAAAGGAATAATTCTCTTTGTCTTTCTCATGTTTTCCTTTATTCTTGGCATACATATATATAGTATGAGATTTGTTTCTGATTTTAAATTTGAATCTCAATTCAAATTTAAATCATATCTTGTTATTTTAAAGTTGAATCTTTCAAATTTATGAATCATATCATAACTCAATTTGAAACAGAATCAGTTAGGATTTCATCCAAATTTAGAATTCAAGTTTAGAAATAGAATAACTAATTATTCTCAAATCTCATATAATATTCTCAATTATCATACTATTATTATATTCTTGGTGCTAGCAAAAATATAATAATATTTCATTTAAATTAATATAATTATTTATTTGATCAAATCAAATTAATAATTAAATAATTCTACAACAAAGATTAGAACACTCGTTAGTGTGTGACCCCATAGGTTCAATACTAAGCGGGTAGTAAATTAGTCATACTAAATTTACTAATCAAGGTTGGCGTCTAGCAACACTCCTCAACGACCCGATAGTATGAAGTAATATATTTTTACTAAGAACCTTAGAAGAACAAAGTATAATTCCTTCCATCTTTCCAGCTCTTGGTTAACCCTTAGAGTATGGTTTAATTGTCAAACTCTAACTAGTTACCATTATTATAATGAACTGTGAATGACCTAAGAAACTCATTCCTTCATTCATTCAATCCCCTTGGCCAAGGTTTTATTCATCTCAGTCATTATAATCATAGATCTCAAACTCTTTACCAAGAGTTGACGGATTCCTTATTGACTAATCATTAATTCTACAAGTATTTAAATCATACCCAATATCCATTCAACTAGCACCCTAGGGTATTAGGTATCCGGAATCAAAGTATAATAAATACATTGTTAATTACTATGACAGTCGCAGGTCAAAGGAAACTCTATTACTATGTTCATCTTGAGAATATCCTATTGACAAATGTACGGTAATTATAACCATTAGGAATTCTCAAAGTGAGTCAGTTCAATGGTCATATCTCTATATGCACCATCTATATATATAATTTAATAAATGAGATCTATTAATCTTCATCCAATGAAGACTATTATATATATATTGATCTTTTCGGATTATTAATATCCTTCTTAATAATCCTATGACCAAGAACAATTTAGATTAAATTATAAAAGATTTATCCCTCAATATTATGATCACTATCACAATGATAAATCTCTAAATTTAATCAAGGACCTTATTATATTAATATTTTAATATAATAACAATAACGAATTATTTGACACGTGATTGATTGGATTGTGGTCATACTACTTATTCCCAACAATCTCCCACTTGCACGAGAGCCAATCATGATGGATTGGATCTTGGGCATACTATTATCACAATAATCTCCCACTTGCACTAGAGCCAATCAATCATGTGTATAATTTTTCAATGCAGATCTGTGTTTATCAAAACTCTTTTGACCTTAAACACCTTTGCTCTTGAGCATGTTTGCTTGACCTTTTGTAAAATATATCTAGTGCATAATAAATATCACGTTTTCTCAAAACATGAAATCTCCCACTACAATAGTGCATAATTGTATTTTAAGGACAATCCTTATTGAACATAATTATAAAAAATCTAAGTAACCATTAGATCTATCTTTATAGAATTGTATCATTATACAAATAGGCTACTTTTTCGAAAAGTTAGTTTGACGATCAAACTTTTTATACTTTCAAGAGAAAGTATATTCTCTATTGAGTGGTATACAATTCTAATAAAAGTAATTGTACTTCCACTCTTTCTTTAAGATGGAATCCCTTTTCTAAAAAAGAGTTTAACCTCTTATCACAGACACTTTGTCATAAGAAGAGTGATAAAAATAATCTCATTATTTATTTAGAGTAACCAATAAATCTCATTTATTGGACCTAGTGTCAATTCTATTGTTGTGCAATCTCTTAACATATATAAGACATCTCCAAACTCTAATGTTCTTGAGTTTCAGCTTATGCCTTTTCCATATCTCATATGGATAAAAAATTGATTTGGTAAAAAATTTGTTAATTTAGCAATATTTCTAAAACGTAGTATAAATATTTAACAAATAGTGATATGACTAAATCAAATTTCATGTTTCTTAAACATGATGGAGTACATAGAGTACTAGTATTTATGCATGAAGAGAATCCCATTCTCTATTCAATAGAATATCAATTAGATATTAGAGATTTTACTTTAAACTCTTATAATAAAAATACTCAATATTTTTATTATTGGTCAAACCAACCCTTAAGAGCAGTTTAGATTCGCATCCTCAATACTCCTATTGAGTTTTCAAAAAGGCCACAAACTTTAATCATATTAAAGCCAATTATAAATTGTTTGCAATAAAATAAATCTCTCAAAATGCTTGCAAGAACAATTCTCACTAAAGCCATTTGCCTAATGGCATTCCAACTTCTAAAGTTGTTTAATTCAAAATATATTGTCCAATACTCCCACTAGTTTAAATAAAATCTTTGATAGTCATACTATCTTACTTTGGACACCATACATCTTCTCAAGATGTTCAGTAATAAATAGTGGGTATATGCTTTTAAAATTAGAATTCATGGTTGTCAAAACAACCTATATTATAGTAAAATAATATTTTAGATACTTCACAAGTACTGACTATTCCATCACTAATTTTATTGGACAATATTATTTCAATAGAATTATCATGTCCATGATAACCCTTTCATACATAAGAACAATTCTCAATGTATAGCCAATTTATTACTTTCAAGTATGCCATACGAAAGATGAACACATTTAAAAATTTAAAATATGAAAGTAAATAAGAAATCTATATTTCTAACAAAATTATTTAGAATCGTGAATGAGTACCTTGGTTGTCAAGTTGTTACTCATACTTATTTCAAATAAATATGATTAAATTGTATCACATACAATTATAATCCTAAATAATTATCTAGTTGTCAGACAATTATTTAACTGAATTATATTTTATACCCCTAGGTTGTCTAGGTTCAAGTATAAAATTAATTCTCCTTATATATCATCATATGCATAAATAAATTCTATCTTTGAGTACAAGTCTCCTGGTTGTCAGGTTGTTCCTTGTAAACAAGAGATAAATTTATTTTTGACAATATCCTAACTTTTAGGACTTATCTCTATTGTTAGACAATTTCTACCAGTATTCTTGGATTAAATTTTATACTCCCAGGTTGTCTAGGAAAAAATATAAAATTTAATCCTTAATACATCAAATGTATACACTGATTATTATCTTGAAATAAAACTCCTGGTTGTCAGGCCGCTCTTTATAATCAAGAACATTAGAAAACTAATTTCTAAAATTATAGTATTCAAAACACATCAATCAAATCAAAATTTGATTTTTCATGTACTAACATTTAGCCTTAAAAACTTATCAAATCAAATTTGACCTTTATATACACACTTATATATATAAGAAACAAACAAAAAATATTTTGCATCTTATTCCTTTTATTGTGATTAAAATTACAATAAAATTTAATAAATAAATTGAACCAAACAAAATATTTGATTATATATATAACTATTATATTTAAAGAATGGTAATTTAATCACAATTAAATAATTAAAATAAATTAACTATTAATTTATTAGAAAACCATTTCAATGGAAATAAATACATCACATGTTTAAAAATAATTTGAATTAATCCTATTAATTCACAAACTTTAAGAAAATAGGAATAAAAATTTAAACACAAAAAAGCCAAAGCTCTGATACCACTGAAGGATTACGATGTGTTCATAACACGCAGCGGAAGAAAAGAGCTTATCCTAAAGATCTATTTTTGTGTTTAGACTTTATTCCAATAATATACAATATATAGATCAGATCTAAATACCTGAGTACACTAGTAAAAATCTTTTTCTCCTTCGATGGTACGAAGGCGCTATGCGTATCCACACCGAGACCAACCTTTGCTATCAACTCATTGACCAATGGACGTCTGATCTAAATTGAGAAACCTCTTGCAACTCTTTGTACACCATAAAATTCTTCTCCAAGAATTAAACTCACATACATTTATGTGCGTAGAGGTAAAGGAATAACAACCTTTGTTATTCTCTTTGTCTTTCTCATGTTTTCTTCTATTCTTGGCATACATATATATAGTATGAGATTTGTTTCTGATTTTAAATTTGAATCTCAATTCAAATTTAAATCATATCTTGTTATTTTAAAGTTGAATCTTTCAAATTTATGAATCATATCATAACTCAATTTGAAACAGAATCAGTTAGGATTTCATCCAAATTTAGAATTCAAGTTTAGAAATAGAATAACTAATTATTCTCAAATCTCATATAATATTCTCAATTATCATACTATTATTATATTCTTGGTGCTAGTGAAAAATATAATAATATTCTATTTAAATTAATATAATTATTTATTTGATCAAATCAAATTAATAATTAAATAATTCTACAGCAAAGATTAGAACACTCGTTAGTGTGTGACCCCATAGGTTCAATACTAAGCGGGTAGTAAATTAGTCATACTAAATTTACTAATCAAGGTTGGCGTCTAGCAACACTCCTCAACGACCCGATAGTATGAAGTAATATATTTTTACTAAGAACCTTAGAAGAACAAAGTATAATTCCTTCCATCTTTCCATCTCTTGGTTAACCCTTAGAGTATGGTTTAATTGTCAAACTCTAACTAGTTACCATTATTATAATGAACTGTGAATGACCTAAGAAACTCATTCCTTCATTCATTCAATCCCCTTGACCAAGGTTTTATTCATCTCAGTCATTATAATCATAGAGCTCAAACTCTTTACCAAGAGTTGACGGATTCCTTATTGACTAATCATTAATTCTACAAGTATTTAAATCATACCCAATATCCATTCAACTAGCACCCTAGGGTATTAGGTGTCCGGAATCAAAGTATAATAAATACATTGTTAATTACTATGACAGTCGCAGTTTCAAAGGAAACTCTATTACTATGTTCATCTTGAGAATATCCTATTGACAAATGTACGGTAATTATAACCATTAGGAATTCTCAAAGTGAGTCAGTTCAATGGTCATATCTCTATATGCACCATCTATATATATAATTTAATAAATGAGATCTATTAATCTTCATCCAATGAAGATCATTATATATATATTGATCTTTCCGGATTATTAATGTCCTTCTTAATAATCCTATGACCAAGAACAATTTAGATTAAATTATAAAAGATTTATCCCTCAATATTATGATCACTATCACAATGATAAATCTCTAAATTTAATCAGGGACCTTATTATATTAACATTTTAATATAATAACAATAATGAATTATTTAACACGTGATTGATTGGATTGTGGTCATACTACTTATTCCCAACAGATAGACATAAAAATCACATGCAAGTTGAGCTTTTATAATATAAATCAAACCAAAAAAAAGTCTAGGAGAACTAACTTCATATGCAGTCAAGTAATCAATTTTTTAAAAAAAAATCTTAATTTTAAAATTTCAAAAACTAGTTTTATGTTCTTTCACCTCTCTTTTCCTTTTCTTTCACCTCTTTTCTCCTCTCCCTCCGCGTCTCTTTTTCTTCTATCTCCTTCGTGTCTCTCCCTTCGCACCGTCTCTCCTTCCATGTTTCTTTTTCTTTTGGATCACCTTTAAAAATTCATGTACAATGATTTTTAGATGTTTCTTTTTATTATATTGTAGATATTTTTTTGTCATGTTTTGAATCTCTATTTTACAATAATTTTAGATGTTTCTTTTGTTATTTTTTGAATGTTTCTTTTCTTTTAGTTTTAGATGTTTCTTTTATTCTTTAAATCAAGAAACTGTTAGATTTTTTGGGCTCCCTTCCTATGTGGAGAAAAAGTCCAAATGCTAGTATCCAAATCCATGAATAGTTGAAGTGACTGAGGTGAGTTAGGGTTGTGAAAAGAGAGGTCATTTTTTGAAAGGAGAACACCAAACACTAGAGAGAAAGGAAGAGAGAAATTTATTTTCGCACCTACACAAAACTGTCTCTGTAAATTAGTCACTGCAGATTTGTTAACCGTTGGATCAAGCTCAAATTCGGACAGTGTGTTCTACACATCTGGATCTTTGATTTCACCGTTCGGATCTTCGATTCGATGTCTGTAGCTAGAGATATTGGCTACACACAGTAGTTCTATTTTTGTGGTATTTTCATCTTCTTGTTCTTGTTTTGAAAGCTTTAAAGCTTGGGTTGTTTGGCTTGTTGTATGCACGTTTTGTGCAGTAATTTGTGACTCTCTTGTACCTTATTTTTTATCATAGTGAAGCTATATCCTGGTCTTGGTGACTCATGGTTTTTACTTCTCTCATTAAGGAGGTTTTCTACGTTAAAAATCTTGGTGTGTTAGCTTGTTTCTAATTTTTTGTTTATGTGATTTTTTCGCTGCTATTGGGTATTATTATGCTGGTGTTAACACTTATTGTGAGTGGATATTGTTGCTCCTCTAATTCTTGCAAGTAGGGAATTGTGTGTTTTATTCCTATCAATTGGCATCAGAGCTCAGTTTTGGGTATTTGGTTATAACTTGCTTGAAAGATGGAGGCAAATAATTCTACTAGAATGATAAGTTTGAATGGCACTAATTATCATCTATGGAAGGGAAAAAATGAAAGATTTGTTATTTGTTAAAAATCTACATTTACCCATATTTTCTGCACAAAAACCAGAATCTAAAACAGATGAAGAATGGGAGTTTGAACACCAACAAGTTTGTGGTTTTATTAGCAATGGGTGGATGATAATGTTTACAATCACATTGCTAATGAAACTCATTGCTAGGGCTTTATGGAATCAAATTGAATCCTTGTATGCTTCCAAGTCTGGCAATAATAAATTGTACTTGTTAAATATGTTGATGAATTTGAGATACAAGGAGGGGTCACAAGTATTAGATTACTTGAATGCATTTCAAGGAGTTCTGGATCAGTTGTCAAGCATGGGAATCAAGTTTGAAGATGAGGTTCAAGGATTGTAGTTGCTAAATACTCTACCAGATTCTTGGGAGACATTTCGTACCTCTCGTACTAATTCTACTCCGAATGGTAAAGTGAGCATGCAACTTGTTAAAGGTGGCATTTTAAATGAAGAGATGAGAAGAAAGACGTAGAATTCTTCGTCACACTCTGAAATGTTAGTCACTGAAACCAGGGGGAGAAATCAGAATAGAGTTCAAAAGGGTAGAGGTAAAAGCAGGAGCAAATCCAAGGGAAGATACAAGAATGTTGAGTGTCATTACTGTCGTAAAATGGGTCACGTTAAAAAATATTGCTATCTTTGGAAAAAGGAAAACAAAGGTAAGCAATAAAAGAAGGATGATAGTGATAATGATCGTGTATCTTCTATTTCAAATGATCTTCTTACTGTTGATATTGTTGATTATGAGTACAAGGTCAATCTTGTTTCTGATGATGAGTTCAACTGGGTAATTGATAGTGGCACCTCAATACATGTTACATCGAAGAAGGAGTTCTTCACTTCTTATACTCTAGGTAATTTTGGAGTGCTTAAGATGGGTAATGATGGCTTGGCCAAGGTTATTGGTGTAGGAGATGTTTGTCTTGAGACTAATATGGAAATGAAGCTGCTACTCAAAGATGTTAGACACGCTCCAGATGTTCGCTTGAATTTGGTTTCAGTTAAAAGGCTTGATAATGAAGACTTTGTAAACACTTTCGGCTTTGGACAATGGAAGCTTACTAAAGGTAACTTAGTGGTGGCTCGAGAAAAAGGTACTTCAAGTTTGTATGTGATGCATGCCATGATTGCAAGAGGTAGTGTGAATGCGATTGAAAGTAAAGAAGTTTGTAGCTTGTGGCACATATGACTTGGTCATATTAGTGAAAAAGGACTTAATTATTTAGCTCGAAAGGATGCTCTTTCAGGTTTAAAGAATGCAGAGTTGGAGAAATGTTCTCATTGCATGGCTGGCAAACAAAGAAGATTATCCTTCAAGAAGCATCAACCTTCAAGAAAATCAAACTTCTTGGAATTGGTGCACTCCGATATTTATGGTCCTTTGAAGGTACGGTCTTTTAGCGGAGCTATTTACTTTATTACTTTTATTGATGATCATTCAAGAAAGCTTTGGACTTATGCTTTGAAAACAAAGAATCAAGCTTTGGAAAAGTTCAAACAATTCCAAGTTTTGGTTGAGAGGCAAACAGGTAAAAGGCTTAAATGTATTCGCACTGATAATGGTGGTAAGTATTGTGGACCATTTGATGTGTATTGCAAGCAGCAAGGCATTAGGCATGAAAAGACACCTCCTAAAATACCTCAGTTGAATGGTTTGGCAGAAAGGATGAATAGAACATTGATTGAAAGAGTTAGGTGTATGCTTACTAAAGCTAAGCTACCTAAAGTCTTTTGGGGGTGAAGCGCTACTTACAGCAGCTCATGTGATTAATCTGAGTCCTACAATTACTTTAGATAATAATGTTCCGGATCATGTTTGGTCGGGCAAAGATGTCTCGTATGGTCACTTGAAAGTCTTTGGATGCAAAGCATTTGTTCATGTTCCAAAGGATGAGAGGTCCAAGTTGGATGTGAAGACAAGGCAGTGCATTTTTATTAGGTATGGTCAAGATGAGTTTGGTTACAGGCTTTATGATCCAGTTGAAAAGAAGCTTGTAAAAAACCGTGATGTAGAGTTTATTGAAGACCAGACCATTGAAGATATTGATAAGGCAGAGAAGAGTTAATCACAAGAGAGCAGTGACTTGATTGACTTGATTGACTAGCAGAGAATCAAGATCAGGAGCATATACAGCAAAATGAGCCTTTGGTTCCTGATGACCAGGAGAAGGGAGATCCAATTGATGCTCCAGTTGATGATGATGCTAATAATCAACCTGAGCTACCTGAAGATCCACCAGGTTTCCATCCTAGGAGGTCTACTAGAGAGCGACGACCTTCAACGAGGTATCCTTCTAATGAGTATATGACATTTACTGATGGATATGTGACCTTGACTGATGGGGGAGAACCTGAATGCTATGCGGAAGTTATGGAAGGCGACGACAATAAGAAATCGTTTGATGCAATGCAAGATGAAATGAAATCCTTGCATGATAATCAAACATTTGAGTTTGTGAAGTTGCCAAAAGGGAAGAAAGCTTTGCAGAACAGGTGGGTTTATAGGTTGAAGCATGAAGAAAATTCTCAGTGTCCAAGGTACAAGGCTAGATTGGTGGTCAAGGGCTACAGGCAGAAAAAGGGAGTTGACTATAATAAAATCTTTTCACCGGTTGTGAGAAGATCTTCTATTAGGACTGTTTTGAGTTTGGCTGCAAGTCTTGATTTAGAGATAGATCAAATGGATATAAAAACTGCTTTTCTTCATGGTGATCTTAAGGATGAAATTTACATGGAACAACCTGAAGATTTCATAGTAAAGGGCAAAGAGGATCATGTTTGCAAATTGAAGAAGAGCTTGTATGGCTTGAAGCAAGCTCCAAGACAATAGTACAAGAAGTTCGAGTCTGTTATGGCAGAACAAGGCTACAAGAAGACTACTTTTGATCATTGTGTATTTGTTAAACAGTTTGCTAGTAATGATTTTATTATCCTTTTGATATATGTTGATGACATGCTTATTGTTGGTCAGAATGCTTCTATGATTGATATGTTGAAGAAGAAACTTGCAATGTCATTTGCAATGAAGGAACTTAGGACGGCAAAGGAGATTCTTGGTATAAGAATCGAGCGTGATAGAAAGGAGAAGAAACTTTGGTTGTCATAGGAGAAATACATAAAGACAATGTTGCACAGGTTTCAAATGGAGAAAACAAAGGCCGTCAGTACCCCTCTTGCTACACACTTCAAATTGAGTTGCAAGCAAAGTCCATCAAGTGATGAAGAGAAGAAAGACATGGAAAAAGTTCCATATGCATCAGCCGTGGGTAGTTTAATGTATGCTATGGTGTGCACAAGACTGGATATAGCTCATGCTGTTGGTTGTGTTAGCTGTTTTGTTTCAAACCCAGAAAGAGAGCATTGGAATGCTGTAAAATGGATAATGAGATATCTTCGTGGTACTTCTAACATAAAATTGTGTTATGGAAGTGATAAATCTATTCTAGTTGGTTACACTGACTCAGACATGGCAGGAGATATTGACTCTAGAAGGTCCATTTCAGGCTTCTTGATCAACTTTGCGGGTGGAGCTATGTCTTGGCAATCTAGATTACAAAAATGTGTTTCTTTGTCTACTACCGAGGCCGAGTTTATTGCCATTACTGAAGCGTGCAAGGAAATGCTTTGGATGAAGAGATTCTTGAAGGAACTCAGGTTTACTCAAGAGAGTTATGTATTATTTTGTGAAAGTCAAAGTGCTATACATCTTGGTAAAAACTCTACTTTTCATTCTCGATCCAAACATATTGATGTGAGCTATCATTGGATACGTGATGTTTTGGATGCTGAGTTGTTGAAACTTGAAAAGGTTCATACTGATGAGAATGGTTCTGATATGATGACCAAGACATTACCAAGATGGAAGTTTGAAGTTTGTTGCTTAATCGTCGGATTGGCGGTTACCTCCACATAGTCGTGAGGGGGAGATTTGTTGGGTTTTTTGGGCTCCCTTCCTATGTGGAGAAAAAGTTCAAATGCTAGTATCCAAACCCATGAATAGTTGAAGTGGCTGAGGTGAGTTAGGGTTGTAATGAGAGAGGTCATTTTTTGAAAGGAGAACACCAAACACTAGAGAGAAAGGAAGAGAGAAAGTTATTTTCGCACATACACAAAACTGTATCTGTAAATTAGTCACTGCAGATTCGTTAACCGTTGGATCGAGCTCAAATTTGGATAGTGTGTTCTACACATCTAGGCCTTTGATTTCACCGTTCAGATCTTCAATTCGATGTCAGTAGCTGGAGATATTGACCACGCATAGTAGCTCTATTTTTGTGGTATTTTCATCTTCTTGTTCTTTTTTGAAAGCTTTGAAGCTTGGGTTGTTTGACTTGTTGTATGCACATTTTGTGCAGTAATTCGTGACTCTCTTGTACCTTATTTTTCATCATAGTGAAGCTATATCCTAGTCTTGGTGACTCGTGGTTTTTACTTCTCTCGTTGAGGAGGTTTTCCAAGTTAAAAATCTTGGTGTATTAGCTTGTTTTTAATTTCTGGTTTATGTGATTTTTTCGCTGCTATTAGATATTATTGTGCTGGTGTTAATACTTATTGTGAGTAGATATTGTTGCTCCTCTAATTCTTGCAAGTAGGAAATTGTGTGTTTTATTCCTATCAGAAACATCCAAAAAATCAAAACATAACAATCATCAACATCAAAAAGTTCTAAAAAGATAACATCCAAAACCATAAACAAAACAACATCCAAGACCTCTAAAATTGACTTTTTGGAGGAAAGCGAACGCATGACGGAAAGAAGCAAGGACGCAGTGGAAGGAAGCGCATACATGGCGGAAAAAAGCGTATACACAATGGAGGAAAACACTGCAGAAGAGGGCTTTTTTTTTTTGTTTTTTACTATGATAGTAAAAATTATTTAATGTTTTCTGGCCTTTTTTACAACCTAACTAATAGTTGGCCGTAATCCTCTGATATCCTAATTAATTACCTAATAGGATTGAATCAGACCCAATCTGAATCTCAAAAAGCAAATAAACTCGAATAAGAAGTTGAACAAAAAGGTAGGAGATTTTCTATATACTGGACAACCATTTACCTTCGAATTAATGCATAATCTATAAGTCTACAACATAAAAAAAAATGTGTTTCTATCTATTTCGTATTCTAAATACGAAAACCAACACTGTTTATATGCTACACTGCCACTTGATCTCTATTATTAACCTTTTTGCTTGAAGATTTCTTTATGCCAAAGGGCTCTAATTTAAAAGATAGTCTTCACATAACTATTACTATAAGATATTGTATTGTTCCATAGATTATATGGTCCTTACTCTTTAGGAGAATAATGTCATGTAGTGTAGTGCTATCTAAGTTGACCAGGCTAAAGCTAGCTTATGTATCATGTATGTATGAAAAGTAAATCTGCTAAATTTGCTTTCCTCTGGTCCTCATTCATTAGACCAAGTAAGTAATGAAAAATCCTTGATTCCATTTGAACCCATCTCTTTCTCACACATATATATATAAAACTATGCTATGTGTACACTAAAATTAACCATCAAAATCAATCATTAATATAAAATACATTTTAGAATATAAATACACATTAAAAATAAATTAAATTACACATATACTTATACACAAATATATTAGTGGCTGATTTTAATAGCTAATTTTAGTGTACAAATAGTATTTTTGATATATATATATATATATATATATATATGAGAAAAGATGATATCCCACCCTTTTAATTTATTCCTTTTCACCAAATCCATAACAAGCTACTAATATGAAATGAGTCCCGCTAGGGAGACAATGGCTTATTTGTACAATGCACTATATGAGTTACAAAATGAACATCCCACATACTATCTAGAATAATCATCCGAGTATTAGGGATAATAAACATCTTCCCAAAAGTTTAAACTGATTTTTGGGTTCACCAAGGATCAAACTCTTGACCTTTCGGATCTAGAATTCTAATACCATGTCATGATACCACTCATCCCAAAAGCTTCAGCTGATGGAAAAAGGTAACACTAATGATTATATCTCTAATACTCCCTAAACCTTCATTGTACGCATTGTACAAATATTCCATTGGCTCCTCATACTTTTCCATATGAAATTAGTCAAAGTAATAAGCACTTTTATCTCTTAATCAATAGTTTTATGTTTGAGTTTTGGAAAAAAAAAATCTTATAAGAAAACCTCTGTCCATTTCACACAGTACTTTAGCTAAAGTTGGACTGAATTAATAAAATTCGTAGTACTATAACTCAAACCTAAGTGGTTCAATCAGAATTTTATAGAAAGGAATGAACTATACCTGTTGTTGGGGTTTAATATGGTCATTTTTGTGATTTTATTAAATTATTTTAACAGAAAACTGCTAAAATACTTATAGAAAGGTTAAATAAATTGAAATTTTTTATTTTTCGACAAGTCCAACTAACGGGTACGAAGACACAAGAGAAGCAGTGTAGATGGGCATAATAATTCACATCATAATAAATTCATGTGCTAACTACCATGTCAACATATTAGTATACTACAATCAAGAGATCAACCAAGTAAAATGTATTATCAAACATGTCGTCTTCATTATTTCATGGATCTTATTTCCAGTTTTTATTTTTTTTCGATAGTTTTTTCCTCACAAGAAACAGTTTATGAGTGAGGCAATTACAAACATCAGCAACAAAACAGTCAAACTACACCAAAACAGAGAAGACAAAGAAACAACAAAAGCTCAATCAAAATCACACCACAAACCATCCACACCAGGCTACCAAGAATAATAAAATCATCCACACCTCTTTAACATCTTTCCTCCCCCCTCTTTCCATCCACGCCTCAAAGCGTTCCTTTGTACACATTCCACTCCATCAATATCATTCCCCACAACTTCTTCCAACAGTGTCACATGAGACCCGGAACTATCCAAAATTTACATAATCTATCCTTAAAATAACAAACCACATCAGCAATTCAACTTGGGAAGGAACCAGACTTTTCCACATATTTTTTTTTGTAAGCTTATTCATATCAAAACGAGTAGAAGTATTGTTATTATTTCATGTAAAAACCCAACTTAACTTCTAGCTGAGAAGCATTCTCATAACAGGGACCCAAATCAGAAGTTCAAGCTCCAATTACTACAGGATCAACCATGTAAAAAATATGGAGAACCGGGTAAAAGAAGAGTGTTTAAACGTCTAGGTTCAAAATGACAAATGGTTGCACCTACAAAGCTTTCCAATAACTACTGATCAATGCTCCGTGGCCACCGAACGAAGAGCTGATTGGAAAAATAACACATTGATCAGGCAACAGAAAACCAACTTAATAATATCTATTGGAACAAATAATTGATAGATCTAATTAATAAGAAGAAGAAGAAGGGCTTTTTGGGTTTGCCGTCAATCCACTTGGAGAGGGAGAAATGGAGCCTCTTGGGGGACATGGCTTCGGTTTTGAAGGGCTCCTTGAGGCAGTTTCTCACCAGATTTGCGCATATCTTCGAATATGTTATGTACATCATCCCAGCCGTCCTCCAAAGCGGTGCTGCTCCACCTGCACTTGCCATTCTCCGATTCTGATGGTCACACCTTACTGTTTGTTTCTCCTGCAAATGCTCTTTTTCTCTCCAATTTCAAACTTCTCATCTCCTCTTCCTGCCCTGATTGTTTCTTACTATGCTTCACTGTTGTGTATTTTCATTATTAGTTCAACTATCAATATATATCTCAGTGACTAGAAAAAAAAAAACTACACTTGCTTAATTTTATGGGAAAAGTTTAGGACCAGCAACTTTTTTAAATTCTGGCCAACATGTAATCAGCAAAAAAAGTAAGTCATTGGATGAAATCTCACACCAATCTTACACCATTAAAATCATTATTAATGGCTATTTGATAGCCACAAATACCAAAAATTACTTGCCCTAACACTCTTTAATTTTATGCACTCTTTAACTACACGTTACTCAATTACTTATATTTTATAAGCTTTTGTAAATATAAATATTTTATAGAATCATATTTTGAAATATATGTTGATAAGCTTGATTTTAGCCGATATAAATAAATAAATAAATACATTTTAGCAATGAGATGCTTTATTCTTAGTAACATTCGAGCTAATATGACGCGTTTTGGTTATACTAGTATATGTTCCCGTACATTATACGGGATAATTAATAAAAATATATAAATTTTTTATTAAAAGAGATTAAACAAAAAATATATATAATAATTATTAATATAAATATTTTATAAAATTATAATTAAAATTAAAGTTTAATTATTTTTAATGTTAAAAATATTAAAAATAATTAGTATTTGTCTTAACTGATTTGGATTGGTTGAGTGGTCATCTCACTTGTCTAAAGTATTAGAGTTTTCGAATTCTATCTTGTGTACCTAATAACTCATTGGCTAGCGGCAGACCGTTAATAAATGGAGCTTCAATCCGTGAAAGATTAGTTCTCGACTTACTGAATTGAAAAATACAGTGAAAGAAAATAGTATTTGTCTTGAAAGTAGAACAATTCTCATTGATGATAGCATACTTATGGAGATTTGCCTTTGTTAAAATTTAAATGTGACAGTTTTATTTATTAATATCATATTCATTCAAATGATGTCAAACAATATGATCAACGTTGTTACCGATTAAAATTTTATATTTTATGACATGACTTTCAAACTTCTAAACTTATAAACTTATGTCATTGCAAAAGCTATTAGATTTATTAATATTTCTTAATAATATTACCAAAATACTGTCGTTGAGTATTAGTTTATGTAAAAAAAACTATAATAACTTTTGTTATTCAATATATAATTTATTCTATTGAAAAATGAATTATTATTCCTAGATTGGTAAATATATTTTTCTCTATTTTTATTAATTTTATTTGACAATAATTGCCATTAAAAAAATGAATGATTACAATATATTATAATATGATGTACAGAATAATTTTTTATTTTAAAATTAATTCTGGTTAGTGAAAAAATTCAAAATATTTTCTTACACAAATTTAAATTTAAATTTGATTAATAACTCATATTTTTTAAAATTTTAATTAATAGCAAAAACAAAATTAGTTAGATGTAAAATATTAGCATTTAAATTTCAATTATCAAAAATTGAGTTAAAAATTCTTAATAAATTGTACATTAGCTCTATTAAAAAAAATTAAATTATATGTTAGATATTATTATTTGTGTACTAATATATATATATATATATATATATATATATATATATATATATAACGGGTCTCTTGAAGAGGGTACCTATGTCCCATCTCAATCTATTTCACGTGGACAGGTCTCTATCCGTAAAAATTTTACAGATCCTCATTTAGTCCCAAATTACAAGTAGTCCAATAAATATCCATTTGGCTGGTCTTTTTTTATCATTTTAATTGCTAGCATTTGTTGGTTTGTGATGTGAAACTACTCTAGCCACTTAGTAAATTCCTAGATAATCATATTGTAACACCCTACCATACTTAATATTATGCTTAAGTCATAAGACTGAGATAGTAAGGTATTACGACCTCTAAAAATAGTAATATATATATATATATATATATATATATATATATATATATATATATATATATATATATATATATATATAATAGAGAAAAGATACTTAACTAGGAGCCTTGAAAAATGGGTAAAACAAAATCGCAAAACAAAAAGCGCAACGCTCAGGAAAGGATTACTTGCGTGCTAAGAAACCTAATAGGAACATGATAAAGTTAAGCAAAAGAATAAAGGAAAGCCAAGGAAACAGCATAACTAGCCCCTGACTTAGCCTGCGAAGCTAAGGCTGGCCAGAGGATATATATATATATATATATATATATATATATATATATATATATATACATATGAACATACATAGGTATCCCCAAAATATACCAAAATACCAAAATAAACTCCTATCTCTCCCTCAACCTCTAAGAGGAGCAGCATACATAAGTTACTTGGAGAGTAAGCTAAATACATATATACATATATACAAATAGAAAACCAAAATACACCCAAGGACTACTTCGCTTCCCAGGATCCAGACGCCTAGCGAGGAGCCTCTCGACCTGCATCTGAAAAAACAACAATACAATATGGAATGAGAACCAGAGGTTCTCAGCATGGTAAAAGTGCCACGCGCATAATAAATACGGTCCTGAGAATGTCATAGGCAATCCTAGAACTCCGTTATTCAATTATCCAACTTAAGTACTAAACAGAAGCCATAAACAGGGGGAGGTATTCTAAATCTGCCTAACTTACTCAAGTTCAAGCTTAACCTAACACCAAACCATTTCCTCCGTTTCCTCCATCCTTTCATCATTCAGAATGCAACAGAAACAAGCAACCAAACAAGTTCACGCACAAGTAATGATCAAATAGTACAAATAGCAAGTATAACAAATAGCAGGTAATATATATCACTTACGCATACCCAGAAAATGCATAGCAATCAATACAAACAAATGCATACGATGCATGCCTGTCCTATGGCTGATGGGGCCCATCTGTCGGTTATCCAGCCAACCCGACAAGTCCGAAAACCTTAGACTGTCCCCCGTCGCGCATCCCCAAGAGTCTATGCATAGAGTTCACATTCATATTTCATAAAATCACTCAATGGGGGCTATCCATACCCGGGAATTTATACGTGCCCGATCACCCTTACGACGTAGGGTTAACAGAGTATCGAGAATCAACCTGGAACACGTGGTGGCGAGCCACGGTTTTTACCCAGGGAAACTCGTATCTCAGATATCATCATTCAAAAGCCATTTCATAGTCATAATCATTATTTAATCATTTATCAAGCCATGACATATTAACTCCTTTTATTAACAACCTCCCTTTCACATTTTTCATCGTCATTCCCTTATAATTCATCTTGATTACCCTTTCCGGGTCCTGACCATCAAACTCTTCTCATCCTTCTTAATATCAAATAATCTTAAAATCAACCCAACTCTAACATTAAATCAATCACATCACACGAGGATTAAACTTTAACTTCTCGAACTCATGACTATCACTAAGACATCCTCGACACTCTATTTTCTTTTCTGTTTCTAATATAGAAAATAAACTCGGAATTGCACAAACTTTATGTCCAGGCGTTCATATTGAAATAAGCTTTCTAACAAACTAAATATCATAATTTTTTGATTTTTCTAGCCTCAGGAATAAAGGAAAAACCGTGACTGCTCTGCAGTGCATAAAACCAGAAAAACAGCAGCAGCATGTGATATTCAAAATTCAATATAAAATTCAAGTTAAATCCAATGACTTTGAAAACTAATGTAGTTAAACTTTACTCATCCAGGTTTCTTTCTCAATTAGTTCTGAGTCAATACCATTTTTAATGAAAAAGTTACATTACCTGGAAGTTAAGTAAAAATGAGACAAAATCTGTTTTAAAAACCAACAAGCTTAGTACCTTTCAATTGGAATAACTTTTATTACAAAACTCCAATTAAGCTAAATTTTGATTTGAGAACCCCTAGCTCATCCAGAAACAAGTGTGTCTTGGTTGCAACACAATTTCTATTTAATTCTAAAAGTTACAAGCATTGGAAGTTGATGCATAGCTTGCTGAAATCTGTTTCTTTTCAGTTTTGACCACCAATATTCAAAAATTCACAGCTCCCAATCCTCAACTCTTAAAATTCTGAAATTTTAGAGAAATAAAGAAAGTTAATCAAATTTTATAACAAAATTGGATTCGCTCCAAAACTCAACTCGTAGAAATCGCAGCAAGACAAACAAGTTGCTGTCCTGTTTGATCTTTTCTGCTGCTGGACAGATTTAACAACCTAACTTTAAAAATTTGCCATAAATTATATATTTAACAAAAAGGTCCCAAATTTTCCAGTTTAGTTCCTTATATTCCCAAGTTTAGCCCAAACTTGGTCTCATGCAATTTCGATCATTACATAATTAGTTACAGCATATACAATACCACCACAACACAACTCTACATCCTTATTAACAAACACCAATTCTAATCCACCATAAATAAATATAAGAGCACACCATTAATAACTTTCACACCTCATAATTCTAATATATAAATTTACTAACAAATCTATTCTAACAACATTACAAGGCTAATCATTAAATACAACAAACAATCCAACTTATTCTATGGTTCCTCTAACCTAAGTTTTCACAACACCGTAAATATTAAACGTGCGAAACTTAAACCATACCTTGGCCGATCACTTAATTCACCCAAGGCAGCCTCTCAATACAAAAATCACAGCCCCTCCAAGCTCAATCAAACAGCCCAAAAGCAAGCCTTGTCACCAACAAAGCTCCAAGTAATCCAAATTCAAGTCCAATGCATAAACACCCTCTTAAACTACACCTAATACACACATATATATGTTCCAATTCAGTTTTCTATTACCAAAAATAAGATTGAGCTAGGGTTAGGGTATTCTTACCACACCCATATGCTCAATAGATTGAGCCCACAAGTTCCGGAAGCTAACTTGAACCTAGAACATAGAAATTGGACAAGATTCACCATAGGTTTTCAAGTTTATCAAAGAAAGAGGGATAGGGATTCTGAACTTAATAAGAGGCTTACTAGTGAAATTATTTGGATAGAAAGGTAGAGCTTGACGCGCTGAGCGCGTGGCCGCGAACGGTGCGGCGATCGGAGCCCGGACGGAGGAGTTATGGTGGATCAAAGGGTTAGGGTTTGAGAGCTTCTCTCCCTTTCCTCCAATTCTGTTTTGGCGTTGCAGCAACTAATGAGGAAGAAGAAGGCTGCTGTTTCCTTTATATTATGGGTCCGGTTGGACCCACATGCTCGATTTGTGCCCCGATTCAACCGGTTCGGTCCTTCCGGTCCGATTTTGAGCTAAATTTTCGAAATTGATATAAAAATTCTCGTTTTGCCGAGCTCTATCCTATTTTGATATTAGTTTTGCATATTTAATTTTCCTATTGAAAATTCAATTTATTGACTAATTATATACCGATTTTAGCGGGGTTTACATCCTACCCACCTAATTAGGAATTTTGTCCTCAAAATTCAGAGTGCGTTACCTGAATGGAGGTGTGGGTAGTCCTTCCGCATCTCTATCTCAAGCTCCTAGGTATATTCTTCAATACCAGCCCAACACCAAGCTACTTTCACTAAGAAAGTCTCTTTCCCGTGTAAACGCTTAATGCTAGTATCATCAATTCTAACGAGAGTTATTGGAAACGTCAGATCTTCTCTCACTTGAACTAATTCCGGCTTTAGGGCATGACTAGGATCAAAATTGTATTTACGAAGCTGCGATATGTGAAACACGTCATGCAGGTTCAAACAATGTGGTAGTAAAGCGATCCTATACGCCACTTGTCCGATGTGATAGGCATTTAGCTTTTTAGTTTTTGATTGATCATCCGATTCTAGTTCATTGAAGTGATCTTCAGAAATAGGTATCCCCTTCCTTCCAACTTGAGAAGTCTTCTTCTTAGATCCACCTAACTCTTTTGTCGGCTTTCATAGTGAGAATTCTAACTTAGATTTGCGTAACTCTTCCTCTGTTGTTTCGGCTGTCAAATTCAGGAACTAAGACGTTTGATATTCCAGTTTTTGGTTAATTCAAAGGTGTCTAGCATACTGTAAAGTCTCACCTTCTCTCTGATGTATAGGCTCTTCGATATTCCCGATAAGTAGTTTACTCCGATGGGCAAAATGGACTTGATCACTTGGTCCACGATTCCCTGACAGTATCACCTTTTGTCCTAGTCCTCGGCAACCTACTATGAAATCGATGGCTATTCTCTTTTATCTTTAATGTAGAACCTTCGATGGTTGTAGCATTTCAAACAGTTTCTGGTGGTCTTTCATTTCTTTCTCATACGTCAAACTTGTAATCACATAGATTTCCACCTCGTTCTTCATTTCTGTCTGCTCAAAATATCTTCTTTGATTCGTGGTATGTTTTAGAAATCTCAAGGTAACTTCAAAAATTTTCTCTTGTAAGCTTCGAACAACAATTTCTTATTTCAACTTCCGACCTCAACACATAACCCTCTCTTGGTGTCTTCTGGATTCAACCGGCTTCGGTACTCTTAGTAGCCCCTTATCACCGTTATTGCATTCCATAAGTCTTTGACTTTACGATCTCTATTTCGACATTAAACATATAAATCTTTCTTAGTTCCCTTTCATTTGCCAGACTTCGACATCCTCGGTAGGTCTTTATCGTCCCCTCACGCTTCCTGCATTTCGTCTTTGCTATGTGTTAAAACCGCAATAGATTTAGTTTGACTCCTTTAGCTATTCCCTTAATATCCAATTTAAAGTTCCAACTTATCTAGCCTTCCTTTCTCCGAAATTTATATCCAAGCATTTTCCCAGAAACTTCTTACTCAGGGCATCCGTTACCACTTCATGATGTTGTATTTACACGTATCCTAAACCCCTCTGGTAATGTATCGCACTAATTCCGAGTTGTTAAATAAGTTCGGGTATTCTAATTACTGGATTTGGGGTTAATCCTTCTCTTGGAGTTTGAAAGCTCTCTTCATATTCGGGTATCTATGTAACCGGTGTATTTCTAGCGCATTAAACTAATCATAGGCTTTGTGGTCGACAAGAATTTAAAGCTCCAAAACTCTTTTTGACGGCGCACGCTTACCTGCTTCATCTTCCGTATCCAAAAGTCATGCTCTTAAGGAATCAACATCTCCACAGTCACAACTATATTTTATACGTGATACTAATATAGGCTCGAGTTGATTTTCAAAAGGACATTAAGCTCGAAAAATGAATGAGCAATACAAACGGTGTTCGTAATGAGTTAGAAAGGAAATCTTGTACACGGTTAATCAGGATTATACCGAAATGATAGAATACACAAGGAGAGAAACCTGGGTGCATCTCAAGAAAAGAGTTCAAATTAGAGACCTTTTGTAGGAAGAACAGAGCGTACAGAGTCAAAGAAGTCTCAGCTGATTCTGAAGAACATGGTTTGCGAATAGGGGCAACTCTAGTCATAGCGAGCATACAAGATTCAAGGATTACGCGCTTATACCAAGACAAGCTCAGACTCATCCTGGAAGAAACAATATTCATGCGCACAAGGAGTAAAGTTAGAAAGGTAGTCAAGCTATTTAGGAAGAGCTCCGGATCGAATGTCAATGCAGGTTTCAAAAGAAGAATTAGATCGGGTCGCGAAGGTTCGTTAGCACACTCTCTCTGCATAAGATTTCCTATCGTTTTCTTCCTTCTTCTCCAGCATAACCGATGCTTCCCACAAAGAAATAGTTGGTTAGGTGATTCCCTCTTCTAGTACTCCCTTCCACTCAATCCTAAATTCTACCGGTTATAATGATGTCTTCATTTGTGGTGCAATTGAAGTTAATCCGGTTTTCGGTACTAAGCCTATCGCAAACTCGCTTTCTCTCTGGAATGGAAGTTTTGACACACCTTCAAGAATTGTCTTAGAAACTCTCTCGTATAGAGATTTGGTTTCATCTCCACTTACCTCTGAACAATTAACATCTAAAGGTTGTGTTCGCTCTACTCCTCTTCCTCAAAGTTTCACCATCACTGAATTCCAAACAATAACTCTGCGTAACCCTCAACACTCCTGATTTCTTAGATATGGTCCAACCTGCTTCCACTACGTTACTTAATCCTTAACCTTCAAAAGTCTAACCACCCCTCTAAGGTAGCTAAGTGTCACTCCGTCTCAATAACTAATAGTTTTTGACTAATTATCGACTTGGACCTCATGATTACTGAAACTTGTTATACATCACGAATGAGTATTACATATTAACCGTATGCAAGGAAATTAGAAATTCAACTGATGGTTTAAAATTACCTCGGCTATGAGAATTAAATTCAGTTGCATCCCGATTTTCTTTGTATGGACAATTCCAAGACATATGCCCTGGTCTCCCGCACTTGTAACATATGCCTAATCCGACCCTGCACGGTCTGTTTGGATGGTACTTCTTGCACCTTGGGCACCTTAAATTATCCAGTTGAGTACTAGTTTTCCGTTCAGCATTCGGATCCAGACGGTTATCGTTCCTTCGGTCATTGCTCCAGCGCTGAGAATGTGAAGCGACAAAGCGATTCTTTTTGAAAGTTTGGCTCCTCGGCGTAATCTTTCCCTTTTTCTTTGTGAAGGGTTCTCGGTGATCACTTCTTGCTACCTTAGCCCTCCTTGAGCTTTCTCCTATTGCCTGACCCACGTTAACCTGCTCCAGATAACTCAGTGGTACCCCTGTATTCGGAGCATTATGTCCACCTTCATATTCATTATCATCATTGTTGCCAGTTCCAACTTGTGGTTGCACCCCATCCATTACTCGGATGGTCGCGACAGCAATAGTACCAATGGCAGCAGCAACACTCGTCATTGCGATCACGATATCGGTCAAACTATCTATTGGTATGGTTACCTCATTAGCTCTCCATCCTTGACCTCGATTACGCTCACGACCGCGCCCACGAGACGCCATTTGGTTCCTGTTCACACCAAACAAGTGATATCAAGGTGATCAGTCTCAATATCTCTAGTTTAGTATTTCAAAGTTCCAAATGCATGCTCATGAGCATTCATGCCTTATATATCAGTTAGATACCCTAAATAGCATGTATAGACACCCAGAGTATGTCCAGAGGCATAATCAGTCCGTCCCTCAGGCTCTATAGGAACGAACTGCTCTGATACCATAATGTAACACCCTACCATACTTAATCTTATGCTTAAGTCATAAGACTGAGATAGTAAGGTATTACGACCTCTAAAAATAGTAATATATATATATATATATAATAGAGAAAAGATACTTAACTAGGAGCCTTGAAAAATGGGTAAAACAATCGCAAAACAAAAAGCGCAACGCTCAGGAAAGGATTACTTGCGTGCTAAGAAACCTAATAGGAACATGATAAAGTTAAGCAAAAGAATAAAGGAAAGCCAAGGAAACAGCATAACTAGCCCCTGACTTAGCCTGCGAAGCTAAGGCTGGCCAGAGGATATATATATATATGAACATACATAGGTATCCCCAAAATATACCAAAATACCAAAATAAACTCCTATCTCTCCCTCAACCTCTAAGAGGAGCAGCATACATAAGTTACTTGGAGAGTAAGCTAAATACATATATACATATATACAAATAGAAAACCAAAATACACCCAAGGAATACTTCGCTTCCCAGGATCCAGACGCCTAGCGAGGAGCCTCTCGACCTGCATCTGAAAAAACAACAATACAATATGGAATGAGAATCGGAGGTTCTCAGCATGGTAAAAGTGCCACGCGCATAATAAATACGGTCCTGAGAATGTCATAGGCAATCCTAGAACTCCGTTATTCAATTATCCAACTTAAGTACTAAACAGAAGCCATAAACAGGGGGAGGTATTCTAAATCTGCCTAACTTACTCAAGTTCAAGCTTAACCTAACACCAAACCATTTCCTCCGTTTCCTCCATCCTTTCATCATTCAGAATGCAACAGAAACAAGCAACCAAACAAGTTCACGCACAAGTAATGATCAAATAGTACAAATAGCAAGTATAACAAATAGCAGGTAATATATATCACTTAGGCATACCCAGAAAATGCATAGCAATCAATACAAACAAATGCATATGATGCATGCCTGTCCTATGGCTGATGGGGCCCATCTGTCGGTTATCCAGCCAACCCGACAAGTCCGAAAACCTTAGACTGTCCCCCGTCGCGCATTTGACTCAGAACCAATTGAGAAAGAAACCTGGATGAGTAAAGTTTAACTACATTAATTTTCAAAGTAATTGGATTTAACTTGAATTTTATATTGAATTTTGAATATCACATGCTGCTGCTGTTTTTCTGGTTTTATGCACTGCAGAGCAGTCACGGTTTTTCCTTTATTCCTGAGGCTAGAAAAATCCAAAAATTATGATATTTAGTTTTTTAGAAAGCTTATTTCAATATGAACGCCTGGACATAAAGTTTGTGCAATTCCGAGTTTATTTGCTATATTAGAAACAGAAAAGAAAATAGAGTGTCGAGGATGTCTTAGTGATAGTCATGAGTTCGAGAAGTTAAAGTTTAATCCTCGTGTGATGTGATTGATTTAATGTTAGAGTTGGGTTGATTTTAAGATTATTTGATATTAAGAAGGATGAGAAGAGTTTGATGGTCAGGACCCGGAAAGGGTAATCAAGATGAATTATAAGGGAATGACGATGAAAAATGTGAAAGGGAGGTTGTTAATAAAAGGAGTTAATATGTCATGGCTTGATAAATGATTAAATAATGATTATGACTATGAAATGGCTTTTGAATGATGATATCTGAGATACGAGTTTCCCTGGGTAAAAACCGTGGCTCGCCACCACGTGTTCCAGTTGATTCTCGATACTCTGTTAACCCTACGTCGTAAGGGTGACCGGGCACGTATAAATTCCCGGGTATGGATAGCCCCCATTGAGTGATTTTATGAAATATGAATGTGAACTCTATGCATAGACTCTTGGGGATGCGCGACGGGGGACAGTCTAAGGTTTTCGAACTTGTCGGGTTGGCTGGATAACCGACAGATGGGCCCCATCAGCCATAGGACAGGCATGCATCATATGCATTTGTTTGTATTGATTGCTATGCATTTTCTGGGTATGCCTAAGTGATATATATTACCTGCTATTTGTTATACTTGCTATTTGTACTATTTGATCATTACTTGTGCGTGAACTTGTTTGGTTGCTTGTTTCTGTTGCATTCTGAATGATGAAAGGATGGAGGAAACGGAGGAAATGGTTTGGTGTTAGGTTAAGCTTGAACTTGAGTAAGTTAGGTAGATTTAGAATACCTCCCCCTGTTTATGGCTTCTGTTTAGTACTTAAGTTGGATAATTGAATAACGGAGTTCTAGGATTGCCTATGACATTCTCAGGACCGTATTTATTATGCGCGTGGCACTTTTACCATGCTGAGAACCTCCGGTTCTCATTCCATATTGTATTGTTGTTTTTTCAGATGCAGGTCGAGAGGCTCCTCGCTAGGCGTCTGGATCCTGGGAAGCGAAGTAGTCCTTGGGTGTATTTTGGTTTTCTATTTGTATATATGTATATATGTATTTAGCTTACTCTCCAAGTAACTTATGTATGCTGCTCCTCTTAGAGGTTGAGGGAGAGATAGGAGTTTATTTTGGTATTTTGGTATATTTTGGGGATACCTATGTATGTTCATATGTATATATATATATATATATATCCTCTGGCCAGCCTTAGCTTCGCAGGCTAAGTCAGGGGCTAGTTATGCTGTTTCCTTGGCTTTCCTTTATTCTTTTGCTTAACTTTATCATGTTCCTATTAGGTTTCTTAGCACGCAAGTAATCCTTTCCTGAGCGTTGCGCTTTTTGTTTTGCGATTTTGTTTTACCCATTTTTCAAGGCTCCTAGTTAAGTATCTTTTCTCTATTATATATATATATATATATTACTATTTTTAGAGGTCGTAATACCTTACTATCTCAGTCTTATGACTTAAGCATAAGATTAAGTATGGTAGGGTGTTACATTACCTGGAAGTTAAGTAAAAATGAGACAAAATCTGTTTTAAAAACCAACAAGCTTAGTACCTTTCAATTGGAATAACTTTTATTACAAAACTCCAATTAAGCTAAATTTTGATTTGAGAACCCCTAGCTCATCCAGAAACAAGTGTGTCTTGGTTGCAACACAATTTCTATTTAATTCTAAAAGTTACAAGCATTGGAAGTTGATGCATAGCTTGCTGAAATCTGTTTCTTTTCAGTTTTGACCACCAATATTCAAAAATTCACAGCTCCCAATCCTCAACTCTTAAAATTCTGAAATTTTAGAGAAATAAAGCAAGTTAATCAAATTTTATAACAAAATTAGTTTCGCTCCAAAACTCAACTCGTAGAAATCGCAGCAAGACAAACAAGTTGCTGTCCTGTTTGATCTTTTCTGCTGCTGGACAGATTTAACAACCTAACTTTAAAAATTTGCCATAAATTATATATTTAACAAAAAGGTCCCAAATTTTCCAGTTTAGTTCCTTATATTCCCAAGTTTAGCCCAAACTTGGTCTCATGCAATTTCGATCATTACATAATTAGTTACAGCATATACAATACCACCACAACACAACTCTACATCCTTATTAACAAACACCAATTCTAATCCACCATAAATAAATATAAGAGCACACCATTAATAACTTTCACACCTCATAATTCTAATATATAAATTTACTAACAAATCTATTCTAACAACATTACAAGGCTAATCATTAAATACAACAAACAATCCAACTTATTCTATGGTTCCTCTAACCTAAGTTTTCACAACACCGTAAATATTAAACGTGCGAAACTTAAACCATACCTTGGCCGATCACTTAATTCACCCAAGGCAGCCTCTCAATACAAAAATCACAGCCCCTCCAAGCTCAATCAAACAGCCCAAAAGCAAGCCTTGTCACCAACAAAGCTCCAAGTAATCCAAATTCAAGTCCAATGCATAAACACCCTCTTAAACTACACCTAATACACACATATATATGTTCCAATTCAGTTTTCTATTACCAAAAATAAGATTGAGCTAGGGTTAGGGTATTCTTACCACACCCATATGCTCAATAGATTGAGCCCACAAGTTCCGGAAGCTAACTTGAACCTAGAACATAGAAATTGGACAAGATTCACCATAGATTTTCAAGTTTATCAAAGAAAGAGGGATAGGGATTCTGAACTTAATAAGAGGTTTACTAGTGAAATTATTCGGATAGAAAGGTAGAGCTTGACGCGCTGAGCGCGTGGCCGCGAACGGTGCGGCGATCGGAGCCCGGACGGAGGAGTTATGGTGGATCAAAGGGTTAGGGTTTGAGAGCTTCTCTCCCTTTCCTCCAATTCTGTTTTGGCGTTGCAGCAACTAATGAGGAAGAAGAAGGCTGCTGTTTCCTTTATATTATGGGTCCGGTTGGACCCACATGCTCGATTTGTGCCCCGATTCAACCGGTTCGGTCCTTCCGGTCCGATTTTGAGCTAAATTTTCGAAATTGATATAAAAATTTTCGTTTTGCCGAGCTCTATCCTATTTTGATATTAGTTTTGCATATTTAATTTTCCTATTGAAAATTCAATTTATTGACTAATTATATACCGATTTTAGCGGGGTTTACACATATCATTCTCATAAAATCATATGTATTCTTGTTATAATAATATTAATCGAAAATAAGTGGTTAAACACTAAATGAGTTACATTTTTCATATATATTACAATGGCTAATATCACATATTATAACTTGTGAAATTATATTATAAAATAGTAATAAGTTTGAACAACTTTAAAAAAATAAAATATATTAAAAAATTACTTGTTGATTCATAAGATTTTGTTTTTAGAAATTTGTTTATAATCTATGATTAATAATGAAATTATATATATGCTATTTATCTTATATGTATTTTATTTTACTTGATTGAAACTTATATTTTTTTTGGTATCGACGATGTTAGTGACTGTAGAGAGATTTTTACCATTAAATAAAACTATAGAGAAATTAAAAACAAAATTTGTTGATATTTTTTTGATAATTCATTTAACTTTTAATTAAAATTAAAATTAAATTATATATTCAATTTATATTTGTTTGTTTATTATAATAATTATTTGTAATAGATAATATATTTAAGTATTTTTGAAAGAAACAATTTAATTTTACACAATTAAAAGATAACTATGAAATTGGATTTAAGACAAAGTGAAATATAATAAACACATTCGGAGTAAAAGTTAAATAAATAATTAAAAATATGATAAAAAAAGCAACTAATAAAAGAAGTAGAAATGGGCAGCAAAGATTATACATGTAGTCGATAAAAAATACACTACAAAAAAAATTTAGTAAAATCAATGAATATAAAATATGAAAGACAAAAATCAAGATATGTTCCTATTAAAAAATTTCAAAAAAAATATTATGAAGAAGAACTTATTAATAAAGTTATAAAAAAATATTATAGAAAATTTGAAATATTAATAAACAAAATAATAACATCCTTAAAAACTATTAATAAAAAAATAAAAAATATATAAAACAAAATCATAGAAAATTTTGGCAAAATAAAGAAATTATAAAAATTATAATAGAAGTACAAAAAAAAAGAAAAAAAAAGTATAAAATATGTGTGTGTAAGTTTTAAATTAAATTCATTTATTTGATTTTTTTATTCATTATTTATTAAATAATTTAATATTTATTTTGGTCAAATCAAATAATTAGTATAATTAATTATTTATACTTAATGTTATTTATCTAGTAGTATAACTGAAACATATTGAAATATCAAGAATAAAACTAAAACTAAATATTAAGAATAAAATAAAAAAATTTATATTTACTATCTTATAATTTTTTTAGATAAAAATAGGAAATAATATATTTATAAATAAATAAAAATTATTATTAAAAATTGAATATTCAAATAAAACAAAAATAAACTATAACTTGTAAAAGCAATTTATAAGATTTGTTACATAAATATTAAAATGTATGAACTGTGATGTTGTTAAAGTAGCGTTTGGAAGAGAGACAAAGACTGAAAGACTAAGACTGAGAGACTGAGACTAAGACTGAAATAAGAATGAACTCTAATTTAATTTGCATAAAGAGTAAAGTTGGAATTAATTAATTGAAATGAAGATATTTTAGATATAAAATGTTATTAAAGGTTAATTTTCATTTTAAAAAATTTCAGTCCTCTGTCCCCACTTTTTGAAACTACTGAAATACTAAAATTTTAGAAGCATAGACTGAAATTTTAATACCAGTCTTTGGGTCAACGAACATGATATTGAGTTTCAATCTCTAAGTCTCTATTCTAGTACAACACAAATACAAATCATCATACAATATAAATAAATATATAAAAGTAGAAATAAAATCTTCAAACTCAATTAATATTTGGTGACTGCAAACTCAATTAATATAACGATAAATGAAAATTTTGTTATTTATCTACTAAATGCAGTAGTAAATATTGGACAAAATGAAATCATATTTTTATAAATATATTTATAGATAACTTAAAAATTAGAAACAAACACACTAAATAACATATAGCATCAATGGTAAAATATAACCTAAAAAATTACTTAAATTAAAAAAAAAATGTGCATGTGAATGTGATGAATTATAATAAATTTATATATGAGGAGTAAAAATAAAATAAAAAATAAAAAAGAAAATAAAAAAATAATTAAAAAAAGTAAAAAAAGATAAAACAAATAATGTGTGGAATAAATAAAAAATGTATTGTAATAGAAGATTGATATAATCAATTAATATAAAAGATAAAAGAAAAAAATTAAAATACGATCTCATTAAACAAATTTCAAGAAAAAATTTTGAAGAAGAATCTATTAATCAACTTTATAAAAATATTATAAAAAATTAAAATGCCTTTAAATAAAATAATTCTATTAATCAAAATACATAAAAAAATAATTGATATAAAACAAAATTGTAAATTTTTTTTAGCAAAATTAAGATAGAAAAACAAAAATAAAGAAATTACAAATATTACACTTGAAACACAAAATAGAGAGGAAAAAAGGATAGAAAGCACATTCTAATTATATATAATTAAAATATGTTGAGTTATTAAATTCAAGAAATTGAATTGATGAATAAAAATAATGATTAAATACAATAAATTCTGATGACTAAAAATAATAAATTAAACTAAAGAAAATTTGAAAATATTATCTGAGAATATAGGAATCATAGAATATATAATATAGAAGTATATATACATTAATAATAAAATAAAATCCTAGCATATAGAATTGGAATCCTTTAATATTTTTAAATGAATTAAATGAATTCATTTAAAAATAATAAATATTCATTCACTACAATAATTAATATCCGTTTTATTTACTGGACCGTACTAATATGAGAGCAATTAAAAAATATATGTGACCAGTTTAAATAATTTATTTAAGTATCAATTAATTAATACTCATTTTATTTTATATAATAATAATAATAATAATAATAATAATAAGATAATAAATTAAATTAAATTAAATTAAATGAATTTATTTATTTCATTGTCTTATATATTATTTATTAAATTATTTAATATTTATGTGATTTAATGAATCAAACAAAATTTTAAATAATTTATTATCTATTCTAATTAAATTAAATATTGGATTAGTTATGATTGATGTAATTTAATGAATCAAATAAAATATTAAATTATAGAATATTATTTATTCTAATAAAATCAAATAAAATATAATTATATAATTTATATTTATTTTATAAGGATACATTTTAAAAATATTTATTTTTAAATAATTTTTATAAAATATTTTTTTATAATGTTTCTAGTCTATACTTTAAGGGCACAATTAGCAGAATCCATTAAAAAATTCTTAATTAGTTAATACAAATAATGATTAGTATACTTGATTTGGTTCAATAAATTAAAAGAAACAAATGTAAAAGGAAGAGATAAAAAAAAGTGATCGAATAAAAATGTGTAGCTATCAAAAAATAAAAAAAAAGTCTTTTTTAGTTTTTTATTTATTAATTATTAACTTATTATAATTAATTTCACATCATTTATTATGTGTCATTCATCTTACAAATTAACACAATCAATTAGTTTAATTATAGATGATGGTTTCAGTGGCTAAGAGAAGGGGGTTGAATCTTAGCCCCCTTTTTGCTTAGTAACACTTGCTGGTCTTTGAAATAACTTCAGGAGACTTTTATGTTTTTATCTCGTCCCTAGCCACGAGACTTTTTAGTTTTGTCTCGTCACTTGGCACGAGATATTTTTGGTTTTAGCTCCTGTGCAGTAGAAACAGAAATGGAGTAGTAGAGAAAGAAGATTACACCCAGATATATCCTGGTTCAGCTGCTAAGTGCAATGCAGCCTACATCCAGTCTCCATCACAACAATGATGGAATTTCACTATAATCAACTTGATTACAAACTGTAAAGTGCTAACCCAACTTACAAGGGGATTCCCACAGAATCATGAAACACAACATAGATGAACAAAGGAACTCTAAGACATCTATGGCTTTTTCTTTTAATTTTGCACTCTCTGTCTTTTTCCGCTCTATGGCTTTTTCATACAAACCTCACTATTTGCCTTTTTCCATGAGACTCAAGACATGACAAAATTAAACAGAAAAATACAAAACATAATACATTGAAGGAGAAGAGAAAACTGTTAGCTCAGGTAGGTCTGAGAATTCTGTGCCTTTGCACTCTCAAACTTTCTCCTTACTCCAAACAGTGGCTGTTCTCTCTTTTTATAGAAGAGGGAAGCCTCCACTTTTGAAGCCAAAAGTCAAGCCAACTTCTTCTTCTTCAAGAAACAGAACCGGTTTGGTCACATAGAGAGAGAAGAGATAACCATGCAAAAACCATCGTACAATTACCTCTAGTCCTTCCTTGGTTACCACTCTTTATCAATCCGAACGCTCCATCCTTGACTTGCTCTCCAAGATGGATTTCTGGCCCTTGATGCTTCATGATGATGATGACTTCATCTGCTTCAATCTTTTCCTCTTCCATCACTTCGCTACTCTAGCTACTTCCTGTGGTGGTTGATCAGAATCAAAGACAAGCCATGCCTCCAAGAATCTCTACCTTGCTGGCCGAATCTTCTTCTTTCATTTTGAGCATGAAGAGTCGAGATTACCTCACCAAATCTACCCATATTTGGTGAAAATCTCAGCCACAGCACACTTTTGTTTTGTTATGTTTTCTTGTCATCAACATGATGGTCTTGTAGAGTGTTCTTCCTTCACTTCGGTAGCTCCATTTTGTTTTCATGGTTTCTTGTGTAATAACCGAAGGAGAGAAGGAAAGAGATGAGAGAGAAGAAAGTATGAAGAAAAGCAATCAAGTGTGTTTGAATAAATTAATTAAAAAGAGTTGCTTTTACTTCCCTTGCTAGAGTGGCGTGTAGTACTATGGCAATCAATTAATTCAGCTGCAAATTTCTCTCTCATATTTTCCATGCAATAAATGACAATTTAATGAGTTTTGGAATCCATTGCATGGTAAAATTCTTGTATCCGTTGGAAGCAAACGAAACTTTGTTTTCTTTGCTTCATGGTTTCGGACCTAACATGCTTGCCTTCAATCAATTTTATTTTGGGCTTGTAACATTGATAATCACAACTGGCCCAAAAAATATTTCATCCATGAGATCCGATGAAAGGCATAAGGCAAATGATAACATTTGCTTTCCTGATGAATTTTTTTTTGGATCAAGCATGAGAAACAATCATGGTCTTGTAGCATTAAAACTCATTCTAGCCCAATAAACTAAAAATATTGTTTCAGCCATTATGATCACAATGGTTTAGCATTAAGGCTGAATGAAAACTATTCCAATGAGCTTGCTTTAATATTTTTTGTTCTGTTCGGCCCATTAAGGAATCTGCATAACAAAAAATTATCATACTTTGATCAAAAGTAAATTAATAATTTTGTTGTTAATAATGTTTGATCATCATCAAATTAATTTAGAGTTTTCCAAACTCATCAATAGATAATTAATTATAATTGATATAACCTATTTTACTGTACTTTCTAAAAAAAATAATTAAAAAGATACATTTTAATTTTCTGTTAAAGTAAAATAAAATAAAATACATAAATTAAATAGATATAAATATAAAAATTATCAAACTTTATTAACAATTCAAATAAATTAGTACCATAAAAATAAATTCAATGTCTATTTAAAATAATTACCGACCTTCTATTCTTTTAATTATTAATAATTTAAATAAAATAATACCCTATAACTTATTTTTTTATTTATTTTAAGTAATTACTAATATTTTATTTTTCTAATTATTTTCTTGTTTTATTTATCATTCATGTTTTTTTATCAAATACATTAATAAACAAATAAACTAAATTAACTACCTCAATTATACTTGGAATTCAACAATTCAACCTAATCTTTTCAATTTGGGATTAACTACTAACCATAGAAAATAAAAAATTTAGAGTAATTTAGTATTATGAACATTAACTATATGTTGTGAAATAACCTAAAATCATAATGTAATTTATTTTTAAAGAAATAATCAAGTATTATTGTTAATTATGAAATAACCTGAAATTATAATACATTTTATTTTAAAAAAACAATCAATCATTAACATTAATAAATAGAAACTATCGTCAAAATGCTTTGATTAAAAATATGAGGGGTTAATTACTATTCATTATTAATAATATATCGATTATATCAAAAAATAAAAATATAATTATCCACATTTATATTATTAGAAGAATTAGCATCACAAATAAAATTTTATCAATATATATATATTAAATTTAAAAAATAAAGATTGTTAAGTAATTAAGATTTTTTTGAAATAAATAGTAAAAAAAATAAATCTTATAAATTATATTATTTCAAAAAGTAATTCTTATAGAAATAAATATTAAATAAGATAAATTCTAAAAAAATATACTAAATTATAACTGAATTTTGTATATTTTATTTTAAACATAATATAAAAATTTAATTTAAATTTATTTTTTTAAATTTTAGCCTCTCTCCTAAATACAACCTTTCAGATGTTATAGTAACTTAAATCAAGTATAGAATATAAGACCCAGAACTTTGAAAAGTCTTATTTTGATCAAGTCTCAAATCATATTGTTATTTATAGCCTTAATTTTGGAAATCATTTTATTAAAGATAATTAAGGCAAGTTTTGATTTATGGGATTTGAGATAAGTTATGATTATTATCCAATTTCACAATTATTGGATTATTTTCTATATTTAAAGTATAAGGTTGATAGTTATGAAATAATAAGGATTTTATATGATTTGGATTAGATAAGTAATATTTTAAATATTATTACTGCTATCTTGGAAAATGAAGAAATTAAGTATATTATTTCTAATTTTTAGATTTGGGCATTTTATTGAAAATAAAGTGTGAAATTGATGAGCAAATAGTATTTTATGCACTATTATTGTTGAATTAGAATTTATTTCTAATTACTACATTATACCTATTTTTAAGTGAAATTACTAAAATGTCCTTAACCCTAATTTTTGAAAATGAAACCCTAACCCTAAAACCCTACTCGTTGCTTCCCCCATGCCCCAGCAGCCAAACACACACAGTTTCCCCAACTAAATGAAAGAAAGAAAGAATGGGTTAGGAGGAAACGAAGGAAGAAAGGGGAAACATGGGAGGGGTTTGCGGAAGCAGATTGAGGGAGGAGGAAAGGCGGCACGGTGGACGCCACTGCCACCGTTGCCGCCGCTGCTGACAAGGAGGGGAGAGATCTGTGAGGGCCGAGGAAGGAGGAGGAGGAGAGAAAGACTCGCGCCGGCATGCGGGCTTTACTGCTGCCATCGCGCCGTCGCCTGACCGGGGGAGAAGACCGTCACGCCTCACTGCCTCGCCACCGCCGAACTCGCGCGCAGAGAGAGAGGAGATGCGCGAAAGGGAGCCACCGCGGGGAAACCATCACCGCCTGTCACCGTCGCCGAGCGTGGGCCTTCGCCGTTCTCGTTGCCAACCAGCTTGTCGCATCACCGCTGACGCGCCGTCACCGCGCCATCATCCTCGTCACAGAGCCAGCTGCCGCATTTCACCGCGGTTGAGGGCGTCTCCACCACCGCACCTTAGCCGACGGTGCTGCCGATCTGTTGCTCCGCGGTGCCTAGCTGGAGTTTCTGTTGCTAATGATGGAGGTCAGTGGCCGCCGGAAGACACCATTGTTGTTGCTGCCGAACGAGAGAGAAGCCGTGCCACTGTTCTGGCCGTTAGGAGCAGTCTTGTGACCGCTAGAAACACCGCCGGAGATGCCGTCACTGGGCTCAGTCACTCCTTCTTGGTTGCGGTAAGGATTTTGTTTTTGGCTTTGGTCCTTTTTGAATTCTCGGAATGCTGTAGTTACTGAATGTTGCTGCAGCCGCCTCTGTCGCCGAAAACAGCCACCGAGTCCCCTGCTTTGGTAAGAATTTCCGAGTCGAAAGGCCTTTTGTCGCTGCTCTGTAAGCTTATGCTGAGGCATTGCGGTGTTGTCCATCATAGGGTTGTGGATTCGTGCTTGCATTCCGTGCTCGGAGCTGCAGCTGCCTCGTTTTGTCATCCCAGTAGGTATTTATGTTTCAAAAAGTCTCGCGTTAGTATTCTGTTGTGTTCGGTTAATGAATATGAGTTTTGATAACGTGGGGTTGAGTCCTGATTATTATATGTTGCGAATAGTGTTGCGATGGTTATTGCAAAAGTGGCTGGGAGCTGAGGTTTTGGTTGCCGTCAGTTCGGGTTGAGGCGAAAAGGACTCTGTGAGACGTTTGGGTTATGGAATTGCGTTTTGAGGTAGGGGCGCTTTCCAAAAACTATATTTTATATATTGGAATTATTACATATGGATACTGATGTGAGTGAATGTGTATTTGGTGATTGTATCGGCCTTATGTATGGCTTGAATTGCCTTGGTTGGTTATGAACATCTGTTGGTTGAATTGTTGTGTGGTTTTGTGAAATGAAATGCTTTTCAAGTTGATTCTTTTAAAGCTTTGAGATCGAGTTTAACCCGTTGAGAATTGATTTGAGTTAATTTTATTGAGAATGTGAAAAATAGAATCCACTCTTGAATTCAGTCTGGCTGGCTTTAAATGATTTGGTTTTTGATAAATGATTGTTACTGAACCATTTCTTTAAAGCTTTGGAAATGAGTTAATTCGGTTGATATTAGTGTGATTTTGAAACGGTTTCCTTGAGATATGCCAATGAGGCGACTATTGAATTTAGCTTGATTTTGAATTGATTTTTGGATTCTGGACTGTTGAAGAGGATTGTGAAACGGTTTAGTTGGGACCCGAATCGGGTGGCAAAGTCCAAGTTTTAGGGGAGGTGCTGCCGAAATTTCTATAAAATCCGAGTCTTTATTGAAATGTTGTCGGGCAAATGATGAGTTAAAGACTTCTACTATTTTATTTGAATTATCAAGAAAATGATGATTCATGCTTTTGAAATGAATTATAAAGAGAAAATTGTGATTTAGTCTTGCTTCTTAAGAAAGGCGTTGTATCTCTTTCAGGAGAAAGTTATTTGGGTGAAACTTATGTTTTAAAGCTGTTTTAAATGTGACAAGGGCAATGCCTTTGAATTTGACTTGAGGGTTTCAATTAAAGAAGTTTCAATAACTTTGAAAGAACCTGAATGTCTATTGACAAGTTTCATTTTGAAATGTTTTGAGAAAGGTTTTAAGTACTCTTTGAATTCTGAATTCTTGCAAGACTAAAACAATTTGAACAGTTGAAACGTCCTAGAATTTATCATGGGGGTCGAAGTTGGTTTTGCCTAAGTAAAGGAAACAGCTTTGAAAGAAATAACTGATTACATGACTCGGTTTGGCTTGGATCCTATTTTATTACTCAAATCAGAAAGCCAATGTTTTAATGATTTTAAATGAATTTGGCGAAATGAGTTATGTTATTCTCCCCTAGAGACTTGGGACTCTGTTGAGAAACTTTTGTTATAAAATCCCATTGTTGGATGGGTGATTTTGAATATCTCAAAGAGCTTTTTAACTTGCCATGATTATGGAAGTTTGGAAAGAGGATGCCGAGAGTGGCATTGTTTTAAAAGGGGAATTTACTTTGAGTAAAAGTGGCTTATGAGCCTGAGATGATTTGAGAAATGAGATCTTTAAAGCCAAGGCTGAAAAGAGTTGAAACTTGATTTCAAAGTGAAATGAATTGAGAAAATGATTTATGGCCTAAATGCCGATTTCATAAATCTGATGATTTTGAATGGTGGAAGTGCTGTTTTATTATGAGCCAGAATGGCTATGTATGATTATGAATATTGACTGGTTCTGGATTGAACCGTGAGCCGGAATGGCTGTGTATGATTACCAATATTGGCTGGTTCTGGACTGAACCGTAAGCCGGATGGCTGAGATGGATGTTGATCCATGGATGAGAATGAATGCATGTATATGCTGAATTATTGATAATTGTGATTTTGCACTTCCACTATCGGAGCTGAGGGTTTCCCTGGGAGGAAGCAGTGGCTAGCCACCACGTGCTCCAGGTTGAGACTCGAAGCTCTGTTGACCCTATGTCGTAAGTGTGGCCGGGCACTGTGAAAGTCCTGGATGAGCTCGCCCCCGTAAATATTCACCAGTGAGGGTGATGGATATGGATCATGATTATGATCAAGTTTATGATGAGTATAACTCGAGTTGGGGATACGCGACAGAGGGACAGTCCAATGGTTAGCTACCAGGACTTGTCGGGTTGGCTCTATAACCGACAGATGATATCATCAGCCACTAGGGACAGGCATGCATCATATGCATTTGTGTGACATTGGTTGGGTGTGCATATTATACTTGGTTTGCCTATGTGATTAATTGCTAACTGTTCTACTTGTAATAACTATTTGTTTGTGCTTGAACTTCCTATCTGTGTTTGCATCTGGGACTCTGTTGGATTGTGGTGATTGGTTGTTGGTTGGATTGTTTGGGCCTAGGGCCGTGGTTGGAATGAGATGAACTGATGGTTGATTTCGGTCTTGTGTTTCTGGTTTGGAATAAAATATGAAAGGCTATTTTGGTTTCGCTTAGATAAACCGTTTTGAAAGGCTTTTGAGTTTTTGAGAATTGGACGGTTCTTCTTTCCGAAAAGATTTTCGACTTTACTTTCATTGTAAACCGTTGTTTTTGAAAAGAGGCATAAGACGGTTATGAATCACTGGTACGGTTTATCTTCATGTATCCTATTACAGTAATTCCTAAAAACCCTCTACTGAGAACCCTTTCGAGGATGATGTTCTCACCCCCCTACATTTTTCCCCTTTCAGGATATGGGCGCAGAAGTTACGAAGAGCTTATTTAATTGTTGTTGTAATGCTCTGTATTATTTTAGTTATGGTTTATTGTACCCTCGCCTTTATCTTGATATAATCTGTAAGAGGGATAGGAATTGTATTAGATTATGTTTGTAGTATTACTTATATATATGTATGTATATATATGGATGTACTCTTTATGAGTTTTTGTACGTTGTATGGTATTTATGGATGTACGTTATCGAACGAAAGAATTTTTGGGAGCGATATTGCGGTTTAAAGTTTTAAACAGGCTCATATTTTAGTATTAAATAATGTAAAAGTCGTCGTAATGTCCGAGCTATCAAAGGCGCGCAGCCGGAAGCGTGAGCTTTGGTAGTTAGGGTGTTACATAGAAACGTGGTGCATTCTCACCTACAAATTCAAAGGAGATTCTTGCTAGATCTATGTAACTTTATACATTATGCAGGGAAAAGAATCAAAGGATAACATCTATATCATCGTATACATACGACGGATGAAATTAATTAATATTATTACAACTTTCATAGTAAAAGCTTTAATTAATTAGGAGCTTCTAGTAGATGATCAAAAGGATTTTTTTTTTCTCTGTAATTAACATGCTTGTATATGTATCTAATTCTTAGAAGAAGGGGTAAATATAAATAATAATTTATGTATATATTCTCTGTCAATAATTTATATAAATTGTGTGTAATATGAATGTAATAAATTATATTAGATTCATGTATATGTACATTTAAATAAATATTGATAAAATATAAAAAAATTAATATATTAGTAAATTATTTAGCATTCATTAATTGTTAATATTATTTATCTATCTATATATCAAATTAATTCCTAACTTTGTATCAAGTAATTCATTTTAGTCTTTAAAATTAAATATCGTGCACTAAATTAGTCCTAATATTTCATATTAACAATTTAATGGACAAATCTAAAAATATCTATATGATAATGCCCTAATATTTTAGCATACTGTAAATTATACTATAATTTTATATATCATATTATAATTTTAAGTCAACTCTTTAAACACATAAAGTATATATGACAAAAGAGAATATTACAAAATAAAATTATAGTAAGATTATTTAAAAACACCATTAAAAAAACACATATCTTTTGTTAATCAAAAGTTAGAAGAAAAAAAATATACGCCTAATAATGAGCAACTAAAATAGATAATTTTTTAAAAAATATAAAAAAATAAAATATATAAGTAGAGATAAAAGAAATAAAAATTAAATAAATTATAAAAGTTGTACCCTAAACAGAAAAGAGAGGAAGAGAGAAAGAGAGAAAAGAGAAAAGAGAAAACGAATGAGTAAAAAACACATTATGATCTCGTATAAATAGATGACATTGAAAAAAAATAAACTAATTAAATTAATTCATGTATTTCGTTATCATATTTATTATTTACTAAAATAATTTGATATTTACTCCAATAAAATCAAATCAAATAATTAATATAATTAAATAAATAAATTAATTGATATAATTAATTATAAATAAATAATTTATATAAATTATAATAATTTGTGAGATTTGAATGTCTAATCAAATTAATTAATTGATATTATGTATTAGTTATAATTGATTTGCTTTACAAAATTAAAAGAAATAAATCGGGAAACACTCTCAGAAGCATGCCACGTCAGCTCTATCATTAAATATAGAAAACTGATTTTTATATATAGAATAGATTATGGATGATAGCGGGTGTAAAGTGTTATTTCATAAATTTTTTTTTAATATATCACCTACACAAAATATAACATGTACTTTTCATCGCTAATATATAGGGGTGGCAACATGCACTTTACTCGTGGTATCCAATCCGATCCCACTCAGTCGGATAGGGTTGCCGATCCGATCTGCAGTGGGTAGATAAGAATGCGGGTAGGGTGTGGGTTGAGTCTCAATCCCATCCGATCAACCCGCACTCTATATATGTATATCTTATATACTTATATAAAAATATGTTTCAAGTGGATATTGAATTAAACACATTTCACTAATGCAAAATATTTTTAGCCACTAAAAGAAGATCATTAACTATTAATTTAATACTTTTTTTTTTACATAAAAATCGATTACACAGTGTATGAGACAAAACCACGTATGTTCTACCCAAAATGCAAGCGGCATGATAGAAGTTGTGATTGGCTTATCCAAACTAGTTTGATTTGAAAGAAAAGTTGTTGGGAGATTCGGAGATTCAATAGCAAAGACACATATACTATGGGGACAATTTTACAAGATCATGCTAAGTTGGACTCAAAAATAATTACAAATGCTATCAGGCCATTAGTTGAAGTAGACCCATCACTAAAGGTGAAATTTATTATTGCATAAATTCAATCCAGGTTTAACTACACTATAAGGTTGTGCTAAATACTACCACATGCTTGCATATTGCGCTAACCAACATCTTGACTAGCAAGTATATGTAAATAACATGTACAAGATGTCAGAAATTTACAAGATTTGAACAGAAAAGCTTGTACCAATGGAAATAGAGGTCAATAGGATTAATAGTGTATTTTTCACCTTTTTGTATATTGACCTTTTTTAGACATTTATGTTACTATTTTATATATTTATGCATGTTATATTGACCTATGATTTTTAAATTTTTTTTATATTTATTCGTTTTATTTTTGTATATCAACCTATATATTTATATTTATGTATTTATTTTGTTTATACGAAATATTCTTGGAAGATAAGTAGTAGAAAATGATTGTTACAATATAAAAGAAAAAAAATTACAAGACATAAAAAAATAAATAAAAAAACACAACATAAAAGAAAAATAAATACAAGACATAGCCAAAAATAAATAAAAAAGAATTACATCGTGAGAGAAAAAATAAATACAACACATAAGAAAACTATATGATAAAATAAAACAAAAAAGAGAAAATAAATATATGTAATAAAAAAATATAACACATAAAGAACTAAATACAAATAAGAAAACACAAAAGTATATTTTTTTTCAGTTTGTCTCCCACCAATTTTTTTCCTTTTTGCAACATCTTCATAATCAGAGATGGAGTGAATTTCTTCGGTGGAATAATCTTTGTCCATAGAAAATATGGATGACTCTCAAAAGCACCCGCATCCTAGCCACTCGCTCTACTACCCTCATAAATCCCAAAAGCATCTATATCCTAGGCACTCGTTCTACCACCGTCATAAATTCAAAAGCACTCATATCCTAGTCAATCGGTTGATGTCGTACACGATAGTTCGGACATACGCGGTGGGTCGATCCTACGCGAGGGGCAGCTCTGTTCTGGTTGGTCAACTTCAAAGTAATCACTACCTCAATTATCTATCGATATCCGACCAACAAACAAATAAGAAGTAGCAGGCATTTGGCGATGTATAGAATCGACAGACTGTTAACTAGATAATATTGGAGATGGAATTTGGATGGGTTAATTACCAACAATGCTTGTCATCTAGCAGAACTCTAACTCTCTCAATACTTGAGACAAACTGATATCACCAAACGGGTTCAACGGACTTAAGAATTCTTGCGGTAGAATGGTCAACAAACTATAATGTGGAAGGTACGATTCTGGATCTAGTTCTGATTGTGGTTCTGGTTCTGGTTCTGGTGATTGTTGTTGAAAATAAAGGTTTATTTGTGACTGGGATTGCAATGGTGGTGGAGGTGGTGGATATGATTTGAAGATAGTGAAGTGTGGTTGTTGAGGTGATGGTTGTGGTGGGTAAAAGAAAAATTGATGTTGCTGAGGTGGTGGTTTCTGAAAAATGGGATACTCATGTTTTGGTGGGGGCAGTTGGTAAACGGAAAACTGATGTTGTTGCTCATAAAGCAAAAACTAATATTGTCCAAGCAATAGTGGCAATTATGGTTGATCCGCCTTGAAGTCTGCCTGTGGAACTCTTCCTAACAACCTAAGGTGATGGTCATAACATCACAATGTGTACCAATCATATTACAATGGACAAGTACGAAAGTCGTCAATTTCATTTCCATGGAGCACCATCATGTAGTGTTGATTGTTCACATATCAACCCAATACTTTCTCCTTTTCCTCCAGTCATGGCACTACGCTCCGATCAACTGCTTGGAATGAGCTTCACCAATCTGAAATTGATCACCTGGTAAAGGTTGTGGAAGTCCAAACTGGTATCTCACTCTGTCTGTTGAGTGTTATTCGATACACTCGAACGACACTAATGGGCATGTTGAAGTGCACACCCACAAATGTCGTTGTAGGACTTCAAGATCATTAATAGCTACATATGACCACTAACATTGACGGATCTAAAAAATTTTGTGAGTGGGGACAAAATATATATAATATGATAATAATTTTTATAATTATACTTTGTTATTATAAAATATAATTAATTTTTAAATTATTAACTAACAAATTAAAATACTAAAATAATAATTTAAATAATAATATAAAAATTAAATTTTATTTTTTTAGGTTTTATATTTTGAAAAGATTAAATATTTTTTCGTTGTCAATACAATTAAATGTCTCTCTTTTTATATATATTGTTAAATAATCATTTAAAAATTCATCTCTCATGATTACGAAATCGATTTTTTATAATATTTATATTTAAAAAAATTTTTTCAACTGATGTTGTCTCAGAAAAAGCTAAAATTAACTTAAAAAAACACTAATAATAAACAGTATTATTTTGATTTCTTATTATTATTATTATTATTATTATTATTATTATTATTATTATTATTATTATTATTATTATTTAACCATTTTTTTATTTAATAGTCAATATAAAAAAGTCATAAAGAACTAGATATACATTAAAAAAAGTCCCGAAAAACTAGATATACATTAAAAATATATATATATATATATATATATATATATATATATATATATATATATATATATATATATATATTCTAAAATAAGACTTTAAATGTCATATTTTGATGCAATATTTTGTAAATAATATTAAAATAATAAAATCTTTTCATTCTTAAAAATTTATAATTTTATGTCAAGTAAATTTTTTAAAAATTTTTTAATTGTGAATGACTAAATTTTTTTAAAAAAATAAAAAAATTTAGAGATCAAATTTTACTCTAAATATTTTTGTGCATTTTTTAAATATTTATTCAAGCATTGACAAAATAATTTAGATTAAATGGATATGTTATTTCTTAAATATGATTTTTTTTGTCACTTTTAAGAAATATAATATTTATTAGTTATTCTTATCACAATTTTCAAATCATTCAAGAATTATTTTGTCTGCGCTTAAATCTTTTGGATACTAAATTAGTAGTTACTTCTATTTTGAACAAATAATCATATACACGGCACAATAGTGATATTCACTAAGTATATAAACAGAATTTTTTTTAATTTTAAATTTATTTATTAGTTGTAATTATAAAATAACAAATCTATAATTATTTCACTCCTTCTTTTTAAATGTTATTGTAACAAATTCATTTGAATTTTGAATTACCATTTATTTTTACATAATTGAAGTTGATGAGTGAAATTTAATTATAATGGAGTCAAATTTAACTATATACTGGGAGAAAATAAATTTTGTTACTATGTATGAGACTTTTAGTTAAAAAAATTTTAAACTTCATTGGGAGAACTTGCCCCGACATTCATCAACATAAATCCGTCCCTGACCACCAAATTAACTACAAAAAAATAAACATAACAACATTTATTTAAATAACTAAACATGATTAATATTAAAAGAAATCTTTAGCATGTACGTTGTTTAGATCCTTGTCATCTAACTGTTGGCTAAATTGCACCGTAGACCTTCCACATAATTTCTTAATTGGTGCCAATGGCTTCACCTAAATCAGTTTACGTTGGTTAGAATCAATTTTTAAAATGTAAAAAGGGATGAAATCACATGAAAAATATAACTATTCCCGTTGACCAACTAATATTCCAATAGCTGGAAGCTGATCGTGAGGAATAGGTGTTATCCACGGCATACGCTCCCATCCAAACAAACAGTAGTATAAAGGGGTCATTCATCTACTTACAGCTGCATCATGATATATGGTACAACAACCTGTATAGATGTGTGATAAACTCCTATTTTATGATTCATCTTGTGCTCAAATTGAGTGTTTTTATCAATTCTTCACCCACTTATTCATATGAATTGCATGGTTTTACTTTCCCTTCCTTATTTTATGATATATGTGAAAACATGTTTCCTATGCTTTAAAAGTATTAATTTTAATTATCCTTTATTACCATTCGATGCCGTGATCTGTGTGTTAAGAATTTTCAGGTTTCATAGGGCAGGAATGACTTAGAGGACAGAAAGGAAACATACAAAAATGGAAGGAAAGCACAAAAATGGAGTTTTGAAGAAAAGGCAGCGACGCGCACGCGTGGACAACGCGGATGCGTGCCTTGAGAAGAACGCAAATGACGGGTACGCGTGATCAACGCGTACGCGTGACAAGGAAAAACTCCAGACCACGCGAACGCGTGACCCACGCGCACGCGTGACGGACGCCACGTGCAGGAATCTGTAGAAAATGCTCTCAGCGATTTTTGGGCCCCTTTTTAGCCCAGATCCAAGCCAGAAACGCAGAATATAAGCCAGAGAATAGAGGAATCAGAGGAGGAGAACAATTGATACAAAATTCATTATTCAATTTTAGGTTTTAGATGTAGCTTTTAGAGAGAGAGGCTCTCTCCTCTCTCTTAGGTTTTAGGGTTAGGATTCCTTTTATTTTATGGTTATTACTTCAATGCCAGGTTCAATGTTCCCAACTTTACTTTATGTTTCTCTTTTACTTTTAATTACTCTAGTACTTTTTGTCAATTATTTATGTCCCCAAATTGGCTTATGAACCTTTTCATGTTAAGATTTGAATATTCTATTTAATATAATTCGAGATATTTCAGATTAATGATTTTTCTATTCTATTCATGATGCTTTCAATTTAATTTAGATTTATTTTCCCTTTTGGCTTTGGTTAAGTAATTGGTAACACTTGAGTTATCAAACTCAGCAGTTGATTGGAAATTAGGATTGCGGATTAATTTGCATCTCTCTAAAGCTAGTCTTTTCTTAGGAGTTGACTAGGACTTGAGGAATCAAATTAATTAGTCCACTTGACTTTCCTTTCTTTAGTAAGGGTTAACTAAGTGGGAGCAAAATCCAATTCTCATCACACCTGATAAGGATAACTAGGATAGGATTTCCAGTTCTCATACCTTGCCAAGAGATTTTCTAATTATTAATTTATTCTTCTTGCTATTTAAATTACTTGTTCCTTATTTCAAAAACCCAAAAATATATAATTTTCCATAACCAATAATAAATCATACTATCCTGCAATTCCTTGAGAGACGACCCGATGTTTGAATACTTCGGTTATTTATTTTTATTGGGTTTGCTTAAGTGACAAACAAGTTTTTGTACGAAAGGATTATTGCCTGGTTTAGAAACTATACTTACAACGAGAATTTATTGTGAATTCTAAACCATCAATATTCAAGTTCGTAAAAAATGACGCCATTGCCGGGGAATTGCAACTGTGTGCCTTATTATTGGTTATTGTAAATATTTTCTTTTACCTGTTTATTTGCTTTTATTTTCATTTTTAATTTTTATTAGTTACTATGAGTTCTCACCCCGTCGCTTTGAGTTTGGTTCTAATATTGTTGAAAGGAATGGAAGCTATAACAGGAACATGCATCAAGGTCAAAACAATCAGAGATGGACGGAGCCACGAGGACCTGATCAACCCTTTAGGCAACAACACCTTCCAAAGTACCATGGACGATGACCATTCAACAATGCATGTCGAGACAATATTTACGGTGGACCCTTTTGTGACAACCAATCTCCACCAAATTACTATGGTCAAGAGCCATTCCGAGGTGCATACCAAGATGATAGATATAGTGGACCCCCTTGTAGTTACCAACAAGCCCTATCATACGCCTATGAACCACCTCATCAGCATAGCTTTGAACCACCATACTCACAAGCCCCCTACCACCATTCACCTCCATATGACCCCAACCCATACCCACCCCAATTCCAATCCAATTACTCCCAAGAACCACCACTTCCCTATGCACCATGTCCATATCCATCAACCCAAGAATCAAGGGAGCAACTCAAGGAAACAGTGGAAAAATTTCATGCAACCCTTCACCAACTGGAGCAAGCGATTAATCGATTACCTTCCCGACGTTTGGACACTCAAGGAACCCCCATGGCTTCATGTGGGTAATCTAATGAAGAACGCAGCATGAAGGAGATACTAGAAACTCCAATGGACAGTAAGGAGCATGATTTTGTACTGAAACAAGTGGAGGAAGTTGAAATTATCGAAGAAGAAGAATTGGTTGAAGACTTAGGAGATGCTGAACCTCCATGGGAATCCAGAATTATGGATAATTCCGTCAAGAAATTTGCAATTGATGCTAAGGAGGATAGTGCACAGCCCCCAAGGCAGGTATCTTATGAAGAACTGGACGGAACAACTCAAGAAGCGAGTTTCCTTGATAATGATAATCACGAGTCAAGTTCTCCTAATAATGAACTTGCATCCGCAAGTGAATTCTTTGAGATTGAAGAATCTTCCCCAAGTGAATACAAAGATGATGTGGAGGTAGATTTTTCTCAACCTCCAAATTATAACTTGAGTGATGAGGAAGATATCGAAGACTTTGATCAAGACGTGGATGCAGTTGAAGAAGTTTGCAAGGAAGTGGAGGAATTCACAGAAGAATACAATGGACTAGAGCTTGCAAAACCACTGGAAACATCTTTTTCAAGGCCATTACCATCCAATACAAATTTCAAGTGGGTAAAATCCTTAGCCTTTATCTTTACTTTTCCACTTGAATATGGTTTGCTTGAAACAGATGGCCAGCTTAGAGCTCTTTGCGACTTTAAGAGTAAAAGAAAAATGGTTCGTACTCAGAGTTGGTATGCAAGACTCAATAAAATTCCACACATCACTTTGAAGTGTAGGGATTGGTTTCGAGTTCGATTGAATGGGTCTCGGAAGATGTTTGGTCATCTTGGTGAGAATACAACTTCCAAACCGCCCGGCTGGAAAAATATAGATCGAGACAAAGGCAGATATAAAAACAAGGTTTGGGATCGTGGAATCTATTCTAATATTCAGCACCCCGGGAGCCTGAAAACCTGTTTGAATTTGCTCAAGGGCTTTACATGCCTAGTTTGGGACCCTGGAGGCTGTGGGCATTCCAAACAGTGGTGGAGATTTTTGGATGAATTCAAGCACAAGCCACCATAGCAGGAAGCTCATCAAATGTCCAACTTAAGGACTTTAACTAAAAGTGCTAGGTGGGAGACAACCCACCATGGTATGATCGTTCCTTTTCCAAATTCGATTTTATTTCGTTTTGTTTATTTTTAAGTTTTATTTTATTATATCTTCATTGAACCTGGAATTATTCATAGCATCCATATTATCATTGCATTTTGCATCCTGCATATTAAAAAAAAAAAGCACCCCACGCGTGCGCATGGGCCACGCGTGGGTGTCGAGTCGAAATCGGCGTCACAAATCCAACGCCCAGAAAGTTGGGCTGGAATCGTGCGGCTGTGGTGCATTAGGCACAAATTGGGCCATGCATTCGCTTCAGTGACGCAAACGCATCACTTTCACATCACACACACCATGCGAAAGCGTGGGCGATGCGTACGCGTCGTATGGAAATCTTAGTCCCCTAATTGGAAACAGAGAGTTGCGCCAAAACGACGCTGGAATTGTGCGTTTAGCACAATTCTGAGCGACGCGTACGCGTCCACCACGCGTACACGTCACTTTCATTATCCATCAATCACGCGACCGCGTCAATGATGCGACCGCATCAATGACGCGTTCGCGTCATTCCCTTTTCGCCCTAAACACGCGATCGCGTGCCCTACGCGTTTGCGTGGATTCAAATACCCTAACCCCAACCCACGTGAAACCCTACCCCTTTCGCGTCCCCAAAACCCTTCCCTCCCCCTCTGCACTCTCTCTCTTTCTTACCCCCAATCACCACATCACCACCGCCCCTCCCTCACCGAGCCGCCCCACCATTGCCGACCAGAACCGCCGTGGCACCCTCGCTGGAACCACCCCCTTCCCTTCTTCCCCCTTCTTCCTCCACTCCACTACCCTTTTCCCCTACTGCCGCGCCGCCCCGTTCCCAAGCCGCCCAGTACCGCCGTCACCTCCCAGGACCTCTGCGCGCCACCACGCCCCAACCCCCCTCATCCATCCCCTTCTTCTTCCCTTTTTCTTCCCCTTTCACCCCGAACCACCACACCTCCACCCCGCCTCCACCGAACCGCCACCGTGACCGCCTCCCAGCGCCACCACATCACCACCCTTGCCATCTCTCTGACTCCATATTCCATACCTCTGCAAACCAGGTTCCGCCAAACACCGATTCTGTTCCCAATTTTTAGTTAATTCTGCATTATTTTCATATTTTGTTCAAATTAGGATAGTTAGAGATACATGATCATAGTGGATTTTAGGTGGTTAGGTAGATAGGATGTGGTTAGTGGATTTAGGCCTGATAATTGCGCCGTTCTTGTTACCTGTTTTATCTATTTTGCAATTCTGAATTTGCTGTAATGTTAATGCTGTTCATATGCTGCTCTTTACTACTCTTTGATGTAGATTGAGTTTGTTTAATTTGAATTCATGTGAATTACTGTTTGTTACTATTTTCTGCACTATCTTATTATCATATGAACTATTTTTGCTGTTATTTATTACCCGAGAATGTCCAATTTTTAGACGAAATGCTGCCCAATTTTTTCAGCAAATTGTTTCAACTCAACCACTATCAATGAATTAGTTTTGGAAATTTTAAAAGTGCACTAATTGTTTTCAACCAAAGCAATTCATGAATGCACGGGCTAGCTTTCTTATTCTTTCTGATTCCCTTATTTGATTAAATCAAATTATTGATGATTTCACTTTAATTTTGCAATTCTTTTCTATGATTAATCATCAATTATATGCAATATTGACTTGAATATGAGTTACTTGCTATTCAAATTTGTGCAATTTTAGTTAATTGGGAACCACAACACCATGGCACTGACTTTAACTTCATTTTTAACTCCTAACAACTTTTAACTTTCTAACTTTTTAGTTTTCAACTAACCACTTCAAGGCATGTTTAGTGTTGTTCCTAATTAACAAACAATTCCGCACATCAAAGATTTTGGATTGTGATTTTTTTCTCCAACTTTTAATTTGCCTACAATCCAAAAGTTTTACATCAAATTAACTCAATTCATGCTTACATTGCCACTTTATTCCTCTTTTGCCAATCTATGATTCTATTGATATATTCCTATTTGCTTACCTGTTTTCCTGCTTTAGTTCTTAAACTATATTCTGGAATTTCTGCAAACCAGGATGTCTGACCCTAAAAGTAAAGGAAAGGGTAAAGTAACCACTGGCAAAAAGAAAAGAGGAGAATCCTCTACCTCTATTTTGGATATCCTCCACGACGATTCCTGGCGGGAAAAGAATTTCACCCTGTAGGAAAAGGCCGATCAGTTTGTGACTGCCACAGATCCTGTTAAGCTTGCCAATAGATACTGTGAGTTAAGGTATCCAGTTTTTGCCACTTCCAAGAACCTATACCTAGAAAGGACCCTCAAAATTCCAGAAGAACTCAAACAATATACTTCAGAACAAATTAAACAGAGAGGCTGGTTCTTCTTGGAAAGGAACTTGACTGAAGTTAACTCATCCTGGGTCAGAGAATTCTATTGCAACTACTTCAAAACGACCCTGGATGTAGTCCAACTCAGAGGGAAGCAAATTCTGATTACTGAGGAAGCCATTGAAGAAATCTTCCAACTTCAGCCTAAGTCAGATCAGCCAGATGGTTACCAAAAGGCTGAGGAGGATATGAGATTCATGAGATTTGACTGGGACGCCGTCAAGAGGACAATAGTCCTTGATCCTACTGTCCCATGGGTCATGGGCAAGTCCACAGTGGCCCCAAAAGGAATAAAGATCATCTAACTAAACGATGAGGCTCGACTTTGGCAGCAGATTCTGAGTAACTACGTGATGCCGAGCACTCATGAGACGGAGGTGCTAGCTGCTATGATTACCCTCATCTGGTGTGTGATGGAGGGAAAGGACTTATATCTCCCCCGATTCATCCGGTACTACATGGCCAGAGTCCATGTCAGAGGCACCCTCCCTTTTCCATACTTTACTCAGCTGGGCCGCCGAGTTGAGGTGCCCTGGGAGCTAGCAGATGAGAAGCCAACCGCCGCCGACTGCAAGAAGATTATCCCTCACAGCAGGAAGTTTTAGGCTCTGGGCTACAGACCTCCATTTCTCACTGCCTCTGCTGAGGCAGCCACATCTTCTGCTGCCCCTTCTGCATCCACTGCCCCAGCTGCCACTACAGTACCTCCACCTGCCTCAGAGCCCATTTATCACCTCGTGCACCGACTCTTCGCACGATTGGATCGTATGGAGTGTCGCAACAAGCGACGCTATGAGCACTTAAAGTTGATGATCCGATCCGGCAGCGACATCCCCTCCGAGCCTGACATACCATCGGAGCCATCTGATGCAGAGGCGGACGATCATGAGGAGGAGGCACGTGCAGAGGCTGAGCAGGGAGGACCTGAGCAGGCTGCACCACACCATGAGGAGCCCCATCAGATACAGCCAGCTGATCCAGAGATCCCTCTACAGGCAGATCCTCCACTTCAGCAGGCAAACCCTCCGACCCTCATACAGACTGCAGAGCCTCAGACCACCACAGAGACACTCACAGTATATCCTTCTGGAGATGACACTTCTTCACACCAGCTTGAGTGAGCATCGAGGACGATGCTATTATTTAAGTGTGGGGAGGTCGCCATCTCTGGCGAACTTTATTTTGGTGAACCACTTTTCAGACTCTTTTTTATCCTACTTTGTTTATTTTCTATATTTTTATTTTTATTTTATCTTATCTTATTTATCTTCCAGTACTTGCACATTTTTCTGTATTTTTACTATATTTTTGCATTTTGCACTTGGGTTTTTATATATCTTAGATATTTAGTTTAGTTGCACTTTTAGCTTATTAAGTTGTGATATAGAATATATGGATTAATTAGTTTAGTTTACCCTTTTAGCATACGATAATTTGGATTAATTAGAAATAAAAAGAGTAAACTAGAGACTTTAGTATAACAGAATCACAACAATCCACACACTTTATATATATAGCAACAAATGTGAGTTAGTTAACAACATTTCTTCAAGGAAGAACACTAAATTTTTTAAGAGCCATCCTAAGATTCACATTGAGAATAATGGGAACTCTAAATTTCTACTTGCATGACATACATAACTGATATATGGTTTTTGAGCCAAAGAACACACAACCCGTGAGTTTTTGAGCTTAATTGTATGGTTGCATTTAACCATAAATTTCATTCCTTTGTGTTTCGCGCTTCTTTTCTATGCTTGTAATCTTTACTTTGTTTCAATCTATATGTCCAATATAGAATGTAGATACATACCCGCATATGATTGAGGCCATCATTTGAATTTTTCCTCACTTATCCCAAATAAGCCTACCTCCTACATCACCTTTGTTAGCCTCCTTGAGCCTTTTAATCCCCTCTTGTTCTATAACCACATCACTAGCCTTAAGCAAAAAAATAAATTAAAAATTCTAAGTTGAATCCTTGGTTAGCTTAGGATAGAGATTGTGTATTCACTAAGTGTGGGGAAACGTGGAAACATGGGTTGATAGGAAAGGATTAAATTAATAAAATAATCAGGATTTTGGGAGCATACTCATACGAAACCAAAATAAATGAAAATGCCATGTGCATTGAAAATGTTATGTTTATGTTTCAAAAAAAAATTTATTTAAGTAATTAAATAAGGGGACAGATTCGCCCCAATGATAAGTTTAATAAAGGAATCAATGCACATGGAAGTAAAAACAAAATAAACTTGGTACATGAGTATGTGACACAAAAATGGGAGAAATTGGGCAAACCAAGATAATTTTAAATTTTTATAGGGAATGTATATGTTAGGTGAGATCTTAGACTAATTAAGGATTCAACTATTAGCTCACTTAGCCTTATATATATACCCTTACCCTTACCTTGGCCCCATTACAACCTTGAAAAGACCTCATGATGTCTGTATGTATACATTATATAATTATAGATTGGTTAGATGAAGAACAAAGTTTTAGAAAGCACGAATAGAAAAGAATAGAGTGATTAACCCCAAATACTGAGTGATTAGAGAGTAAACATAAAATCTAGTGAGGGTTCAATAGCTCATTTCCATATATCCATGTTTGATTGTTAATTGTCTTGCAAGATTGTGGAATATTTTAACCTAACTCAATTGTGAATGTGTTTCAATATGGTTTGGCCTTGATTGTACATATATGATTCCTTGAAAATATGAAGCAAGTTAACCACATGTAAGCTCTATATATATAGGTGGATAGTAATTAGAATTGCATGATTTATTTAGGTAGTTTGCATTTAGAATAGATTGCATTGCATAAGATTCCACCATTCTACCTTTACTCTTTTCTCTTGGATTTAGCATGAGGACATGCTATTGTTTAAGTGTGGGGAGGTTGATAAACCCCTATTTTATGATTCATCTTGTGCTCAAATTAAGTGTTTTTATTAATTCTTCACCCACTTATTCATATGAATTGCATGGTTTTACTTTCCCTTCCTTATTTTATGATATATGTGAAAACATATTTCCTATGCTTTAAAAGTATTAATTTTAGTTATCCTTTATTACCATTCGATGCCGTGATCTGTGTGTTAAGTATTTTCAGATTTCATAGGGCAGGAATGGCTTAGAGGATAGAAAGGAAACATACAAAAATGGAAGAAAAACACAAAAATAGAGTTTTGAAGAAAAGGCAGCGACGCGTGACAAGGAAAAACTCCAGACCACGCGAACGTGTGACCCACGTGCACGCGTGACGGACGCCACGTGCAGGAATCTACAAAAAATGCCCTCAGCAATTTTTGGGCCCCTTTTTGGCCCAGATCCAAGCCAGAAAAGCAGAATATAAGCCAGAGAATGGAGGAATCAGAGGAGGAGAACAATTGATACAACATTCATTATTCAATTTTAGGTTTTAGATGTAGCTTTTAGAGAGAGGGGCTCTCTCCTCTCTCTTAGGTTTTAGGATTAGGATTCCTTTTATTTTATAGTTATTACTTCAATGCCAGGTTCAATGTTCCCAACTTTACTTTATGTTTCTCTTTTACTTTTAATTACTCTAGTGCTTTTTGTCAATTATTTATGTCCCCAAATTGGCTTATGAATCTTTTCATGTTAAGATTTGAATATTCTATTTAATGTAATTCGAGGTATTTCAGATTAATGATTTTTCTATTCTATTCATGATGCTTTCAATTTAATTTAGATTTATTTTCCCTTTTGGCTTTGGTTAAGTAATTGGTAACACTTAAGTTATCAAACTCAGCAGTTGATTGGAAATTAGGATTGCGGATTAATTTGCATCTCTCTAAAGCTAGTCTTTCCTTAGGAGTTGACTAGGACTTGAGGAATCAAATTAATTAGTCCACTTGACTTTCCTTTATTTAGTAAGGGTTAACTAAGTGGGAGCAAAATCCAATTCTCATCACACCTAATAAGGATAACTAGGATAGGATTTCCAGTTCTCATACCTTGCCAAGAGATTTTCTAATTATTAATTTATTCTTCTTACTATTTAAATTACTTGTTCCCTATTTCAAAAACCCAAAAATATATAATTTTTCATAACCAATAATAAATCATACTACCCTGTAATTCCTTGAGAGATGACCCGGGATTTGAATACTTCGGTTATTTATTTTTATTGGGTTTGCTTAAGTGACAAACAAGTTTTTGTATGAAAGGATTATTGCCTGGTTTAGAAACTATACTTACAACGAGAATTTATTGTGAATTCTAAACCATCAATATTCAAGTTCGTAAATGTGTCAGAAAAACTGTCCCCAACTATAATTACCAATTAGTTGGAATTCTAGAAGTAGAGGTAAAAATTTTGAGTTAACCAAATTGGACAACTTGCTAGGGAACACCACAGTTCCGAGCAAGCAGAATATGTAAAAAAAAAAGTGATACCTAAAAGATAAATGAAAGAGATGAAACCATGTCTCAGCGAGCTTTCTGAACCTATGTGTTTTATAACCCCCTTCCCTTTCCCAGTTAGTACAATTTAGTTTCAAGACTTAGAATTTAGAAAAATTAAAAAACGAAAAGATAAAATAAACTACATATTCTTCTAAATTCTGTCATAAAGTTTAAATTTTTTATTTTACTACATCCTTTCTATTCTATGTTATAGTTGCAGTTGTAGAAATGTTGTATGCATATGACTATATGAGTCATTTGATGAAATACATAAAAAAAAAGTAAATAAGTTAAATTAGATTTTGTTTTGTTATATGACGTGTTTTTTTGGATGTTGGTAGTAGTATTACTCTAGTGGATAGGGAATCTTGAGAGATTGAAATTGCCAGTTTCATTTTTTTTATTAGGAACAAGTAGTAGAACTCTCAAAAAATTTAGATAAAGCTCATCAAGAAGAAACGCCAATTTAGAGTTAGAAAGGAATCAAATCCAAAGAATACCATTTGCATATTCATTCACAAAAACAACAACCATGAAAAAAAATTGAAAAAGAAGAAATACGAAAGTTGAAAGGTCAAAATTGATGAAAAATAAACCATGGTTGTGGATTGTGATGAACACATGGTGTGTGCGGTGTGATTTTCATTACAAAATGGTTATGGGTTCCTGAGCTCGTGTTTTCTCATCTTTATCATAGAATTATTGTTCTGTTAACTTTGACGTCACCCACTGGGTTGTCTCTATACTTGATTGGTATTAAATTTCCTCATCAATTGTTTGTGTTTGGAGTTGACATTGCTCTACACAACTTTCATTGTTGTTTGATCACTGCACTCCTTTAGTGCTGTTTGTGACCAATTTAATAATGTCAAGACTAAACCATTTTCTGCTTTGCAAGTTCTCTAAACCAATTTCATGTTAGAGTTGTTTATACTTGTTTCTAAAAATGATCTTCCTGTGGAGTAAGTTTAAAGGAAAAATAATGCATTACACAACCCTCCTTTCTCATGTCTTCTTTGGTTGAATGCATAGCATATTCTTGATTATAAGGCATGTGGCTGGTATCTTCCCTGTTACCTCCTTGGTTGAATTTGTCCATTTGTTTTTTTTATATGTTTTTTAGATTCCTTGACGAACAAATATAGTGGAGCAATATCCCATCACACGGATTTTTTTAATAAACATTTAAAATATTTTATTTATCAGTATAAGTAATTTAAACACAATTTACAAGTAAAATATCTTATTTACAGTGCTGTAAATGAATTAATTAAGAGTATATCTCATTTATTGACAAAAAGTTTAGGCAAATAAAATGGGTGCACACGTGATACATAGGAGTTGACGTACTCAACATATTTCGTTTATAGTGTAAACGAGATATACTCGTAATTAATTCGTTTATATTGTAAACGAAATATGAGTATTTGTAATTTTTATAGGTAAAAAAATATAATTTTAAAATAATAAAAAAGTATTAAAAATTCAAATACAAGAACAGATGAATAGTTACTAATTTAAATTAAAAAATAATTTAAATAATTATCAATAACTACTTCTTTTATCATTATACACACACTCACAAGTGGTTTCTACCTCCTTCAATTCTTCATATTCACGTTATACATCAGGTGGATGTAGTATATCGAATAGATGATATTGAAAATATTGTCATGGTTGATTTTTTAAACATAGGTGCTCATGAGATGGAATATTTTTATTTTTCTAATCTTTAGATAGCATTTGATTTCTATAACCATTATGCAAAATCTGATGGTTTTGGTGCTAGATAAAGTAAGACTTGGAAAAATAGCAAAGGAGAATATGTGAAGGATTTAGACTAGAGAAATATTATAATATGGAAAATAGAAAAAAGGAGCCAAAATTTGAGACTTGTTATGGCTGCTTAGCTAGGTTTGTAGTTCATTTTGTGGCTTACACCAGAAGATAGCATGTGGCTTTATTTGTTGAGTCGCACAATCATGATTGCCTTGATCCTAGGTGATAAACCACTATTTCATGGTTTATCTTGTGCTCAATTGAGTGGTTTTTATCAACTATTTACCCACTTATTCATACTATTCGCATGTTTTACGTTTTCCTTCCTGATTTTGTGCTATGATTGAAAACATGCTTCTTTAGCCTTTAAATTACTAACTTTAATCCTCTTTTATTATCATTCGATGCCGTGATATGTGTGTTAAGTGATTTCAGAGATTACAGGGCAGGAATGGCTCAGAGGATGGAAAGAAAGCATGCAAAAGTGGAAGGAATACAAGAAGTTGAAGAAATTGCTAAGCTGTCAAGCTTGACCTCTTCGCACTCAAACGGTCATAGGTCCAAATGAGATGGTTTCAGTTGCGTTGGAAAGGTAACGTTCGGGGCTTCCTAACAATATATAGTTTGTCATAGCTGCCTCGAAGCCAGGTGACGCGAACGCGTGGAACACGCGGACGCGTGACCTGGCAGAAACGCAATCCACGCAAACGCGTGGATGACGCTTCCGCGTCACTTTCTCGCGACCTGTACGTACCAGAATACGCTGGGAGCGATTTCTGGGCTGTTTTTGACCCAGTTTTCAGCCCAAAAAACACAGATTAGAGGCTATAAAGTGGGGGAATGCATCCATTCATGAAGAAGTCTTCCATTATTCACTTTTCATAAATTAGATGTAGTTTTTAGAGAGAGAGATGTTCTCTCCTCTCTCTTAGGATTTAGGATTTAGGATTAGGATTCCTCTTAAAGGAATTAGGATTTCTTATTATTTCAACTTATTATTTCAACTTCTTCTCAGGTTCAATATTTCTTTTATATTTCTATTTATTCTAATGCTTTTATTCGTATCTGACTCATGTTACCAATTTGGCTTATGAATTCTTCGTATTTAGATTTGAATGTTTTATTTAATATAATTTGAGGTATTTCAGATTTATGATTTACATTTAGCTTTTTATATTCTTGGCTTTAATTGATTAACTGGAAACTCTTGAGTTATCAAACTCATCGTGGTTGATAATTGTTATTTTTGCTAATTGAATTGAATTCCACTAACTCTAGTCTTTTCTTAGGAGTTGACTAGGACTTGAGGATCAGACTAATTAGTCCACTTGACTTTCCTTTGTTCTAGTAAAGGTTAACTAAGTGGGATTAAAACTCAATTCTCATCACCATCCATAAGGATAACTAGGATAGGACTTCCGAATTTTCATACCTTACCAAGAGATTTTATTATTGTTAATTTATTTTACTTGTCATTTAAATTACCTGTTCCTTACTTTCAAAACCCCCAATTTACAAGACTCATAACCAATAATAAGAACACCTCCCTGCAATTCCTTGAGAAGACGACCCGAGGTTTAAATACTTCGGTTATCAATTTTAAAGGGGTTGGTTACTTGTGACAACCAAAACTTTTGTAAGAAAGAAATTCTTGTCGGTCTAGAAGCTATACTTATAACGGGAATTTATTTTTAGAAAAATTCTAGATCGCGCGAGAATTTTGTTCTTCAAAATGGCGTCGTTTTCCAAAAATGGCCATCCATGCGATCGCGTCAACCACGCGATCGCGTCACCCAAAAATTTGGCAAAAAAAAAGTTTCGAACAGAGAGTTGCGCAAACGCGAGGCTGCACTTACGCCAATCGCACAAATCAGGCCACGCGTCCGCGTCACTTGACCTTATCGCGCACCACTCGACCGCGTCACTCACGCATTCACGTCGCCTGCACCGCACAACTTATCTAAATCAGCCAAAATATCTTATCTTTTCTTCCCCAATCCTAATTTTTCTTATCCTTTCTTACTTTCTTCTTCTAACTTCTCATCCCTCTTCACTTCCATTCTATTTCATTTAATTTATTTGCATACTTTCATTCATTGAATTATTTTCATTGGTGTTAGAAATTTATTTGGGTCATTATTTTCTATATTTTTGTGGATTATTAAAGGAATTGTTTGACAATTATATATTGCCTTTTAAAGGGTTACTTGCATGTTCAATTTAATACTTTCAAAAGCTTATTTACCATGCTTGCTATGTGTTTGTGAAAAAAACCCGTATGGCATTGTGCACTATTTTTAGATTTCTTTTATTCTATTACTCTAAATGCTTGCTTTTCACAAAACCCTTTTTATATTATATTATTTAAATATAATTGTTATTACAAACATGTTGTTAGTTTGAAAGACTTGGTAATCTAACTTGGACATTGAATGCTTGATCTATGCTACTCATGCCTTTGCCAGCATGCCAATAAACACCTTGCATTTAATTGTCATCATATGCACTTGCTATATTTACATTGATGATTTTTCACATGTAGTCATGACCATGTGTTAACGTCATTCTTCCTTGCTGTGCATTGATTACCACCTTTCCCGCTCTCTTCCTTTCTCTAACCCTTAGCTTTAAAAGTTACTTTCTTTTTCCCTTTTCAGGATGGCTACCAAGAAGGGTAAAGAGAAAGCTACTCCCAAACCACCGGCAAAGACAGGAACAAAAAGAGCCCCAGCTGAGGAACCACAACCCCCATCCACTTGCACATCTTAGCATGCACTGAGGACGGTGCAATATTTAAGTGTGGGGAGGTCGATACCGACTTCCAGGGGTTAGTTACCTTCTTTTCAACACCAATACTCTATTTTCTTTGTTTGTTCATTGTTGCATTTGCATATTTGTTTGATTTTATGCATTTAGTTACTACTTGGTTGAAGTAATATTTTCTTTTTCAAGAAATTTTTATAGTATTTCACTAATTTAAATTGAAAAACTTTTTGTTAAATTTGTTTGAAGTTGTATTTGGAACATAGTTTAAAAAGCTAAGAACACACAACCCGTGAAATTTTGAGCTTAATTATATGGTTACATTATTTAACCATAAATATTTTATTCTTGTGTGTTTTCTTCTCTATAATTGCAATCTTTACTTTGTTCCACTCTATATTTCTATTATTCGGTGTATTTACATGCTTGCATATGATTGAGGCCATTACTTGTTTTCACTCACTTATCCCAAATAAGCCTACCCTTTTATGTCACCCTTGTTAGCCACTTTGAGCTTTTTAACCCCCTCTATTCCATAACCACATTACTAGCCTAAAGCAGAAAAATAAAATAAAAATCCCAAGTTGAATCCTTGGTTAGCTTAAGATAGATATTGTGTATAAATTAAGTATGGGAAATTTTATGGGAACATGGGATGATAAAAAAAAGGAGAATTAAATTGAATAAGTTATTTCAAGGTTTGGGAAGCATGCTCATGTGAAATCAAAATAATTAAATTACCATGTGCATTGAAAAAAAAAATTTAAGTAATTAAATAAGGGGATATAAAAATTTCCCCAATGCAAAATAAAAAGAATCAATGCACATGGGACAAAATTCAAAAATAAGTTTGAAACATGAGCATGTAATACAAAAGTGGGAAAAATTTGGGTAGCTAGGTAAAGAATTTTAAATTATATAAAGTATGTATATGTTAGGTGAGATCTTAGACTAATCAAGGATTCACTTTGTTAGCTCACTTAGCCTTATATATATATATATACCTTTACCTCAGCCCCATTACAACCCTGAAAAGACCTCATGATGTTTGCATTGGTATGCTAAATATTTGTTGATTGGTTAGATGAAGAACAAAGTTTAGAAAGCATGACTAGGGAAGAATAGAGTGATTGACCCTAGACACTTGAGAGTTAGAGTGATATACACTACCAGTAAGGGTTCAATGCTTGATTCTATATTCCCTGCTTTCATGAGCAATCTTCTTACAAGTTTACTTGTCTTTTATTATGTAAATTGAATTAGTGGAATTTGATTCATATTTGTCTTGGAGGACTTATTTACTTTTAACCAAGTAGGTAGAAACATTTTGCATGTAGTTGCATAGATAGGTTGCATTGCATACTCTCTATCATTCCTCTTCACTTCTTTATAGCTTCTCTTGAGCTTAGCATGAGGACATGCTATTGTTTAAGTGTGGGGAGGTTGATAAACCACTATTTCATGGTTTATCTTGTGCTCAATTGAGTGGTTTTTATCAACTCTTTACCCACTTATTCATACTATTCGCATGTTTTACGTTTTCCTTCCTGATTTTGTGCTATGATTGAAAACATGCTTCTTTGGCCTTTAAATTACTAACTTTAATCCTCTCTTATTATCATTCGATGCCGTGATATGTGTGTTAAGTGATTTCAGAGATTACAGGACAGAAATAGCTCAGAGGATGGAAAGAAAGCATGCAAAAGTGGAAGGAATACAAGAAGTTAAAGAAATTGCTAAGCTGTCAAGCCTGACCTCTTCGCACTCAAACGGTCATAACTTGAGCTACAGAGGTCCAAATGAGATTGTTCCAGTTGCGTTGGAAAGCTAACGTCCGGGGCTTCGCAACGATATATAATTTGCCATAGCTGCCTGATAAACCCCAATTTCGTGATTTATCTTGTGCTTATTTTGGGGAATTTTATCACTTTTTCCCATATTTATTCAATGAAATAGCATGGTTTTGTAATTCTCCCTTGAATTGTGCTTAAATGTGAAAACATGCTTTTTAGGTCCTAAAATTGGTGATTTTAATCCACTTTAATTCCATTCGATGCCGTGATGTATTTGTTGAGTGATTTCAGGTTCATAAGGCAAGTATTAGATGGAAGAAGTGAGGAGAAAAGCATGCAAAGTGGGAGAACTCATGAAGAAATGAAGGAACCGTAAAGCTGTCAAGCCTGACCTCCTGGCACTCAATCAACCATAACTTGAGCTACAGAGGTCCAAATGAGGCGGTTCTAGTTGCGTTGGAAAGCTAACATCCAGGGCTTCGAAATGATATAAAATTTGCCATATGTTGCTTCACGTTAAGGGGCGCGCACGCGTCATGTACGCGTGCGCGCCGATTGAGCACGTGGTCCACTAAAGTGAAATCGCCCCCAGCAATTTCTGAAGCACTTTGGGCCCAACCCAACTCATTTCTAATGCTATTTCATGCAGAATTCAAGCTTGGGCAAAGGGGAGCAATTGTTTGAAGTGTTAGCATCATGTAGCTTAGTTTCTAGGGAGAGAAACTCCCTCTTCTCTCTAGAATTAGGATTAGAATTTCTTAGATCTAGGTTTAATTCATACTTTGATTTACCTTTCTTTTACAATTTCTTGTTCCTCTACTCTTCCTCTCTCTAATTTTGTATTTCATTCTTGTAATTGCTTGCTTTGTTGTTGATGCACTCTTCCTTCTTCTATTTTCTTTTAATGCAATTTATGATTCATATTTTTTTATCATTGATTTGCTTTATTATTGTTTAATTCCTTGCAATTGAGTAGTGTAGATTTATATTCCTTGCAATTTTACTATGCTTTCCTTTTATGCCTTTCAAGTGTTTGATAAAATGCTTGGTTGGATTTTAGTGTAGATTTTAGTGTTCTTGGCTTTGGTAGAGTAATTAGTGACGCTTGAGTTATCTAATTCCCGTGTTGATTGATAATTAGAAGTTACTAATTGATTTGGATACCACTAAAGCTAGTCTTTCCCCTTGGGAGTTGGCTAGGACTTGTGGAATCAAGTTAATTCATCCACTTGACTTTCCTCCATGGTTAGAGGTTAACTAAGTGGTAGCAATGGATAATTGTGGTCACAATTGAGAAGGATAACTAGGATAGGACTTCTAATTCTTATTCCTTATCAAGAGCTTTCTAGTTGTTAGTTTATTTTCATTACCCTTTACCTTTCATGCCTCTTATCAAAAACCCCAAAACACAACTCCATGACCAATAACAAGACACTTCATTGTAATTCCTAGGGAGAACGACCCGAGGTTCAATACTTCGGTTTATAAATTTAGGGGTTTGTTTTAGTGACAAACACAATTTTTGCATGAAAGGGCTATTGTTGGTTTAGAAACTATACTTTACAACGAGATTTCATTTGAGAATTCTAAACCACACAAGAGTTCATTCATCAAAATGGCGCCGTTGCCGGGGATTGCAATGATGTTATGTTATTGGTTATTGTATATATGTGAATATTGTGAATAGCTTGATTTTCGGATTGCTTGTTAGTTTTTGCTAGTTTTAGGACTTTGTTTCATTATTTCTTGTTAGCTTTTGTTTCTTATTTTCACTTTTCACTATGAATTTTTACTTTGGCTATGAGTGTGATTACAACTATGTTGTAGGAAATGGGAACTTCAATGAAGATGTACATCAAGGATGGGATAACCAAAGGTGGGAGGAGCCATATGCATATAATCAATCCTCTTGGCAACAACCTCCACCAATACACTATGAAGAAGAGCCATTCTATGATGCATACCAATCCAATGGTTATGGTGAATCTCCTTGTGACTTCCAAGAACCACCACCATACACCTATGGGCCATATCCTCAACATAGCCATCAACCATACTCACAAGCCACCTTTCACCAACCATCTTCATATGACCCTAATCCATATCCATCCTACCAACAATCATATAAGCCATATGAACCACATATAGAGCCACCACCATTCCAACATCAACATTTTCAAGAGCCACCCCCTCCATATTATTACCAAGATGAACCACCTCCAATGTATGAAAATTTCCAACCACAAGATGAATACTACTTTCCACCACAACCTCCCAAGGAAGAATATTCATGCCCTTCAATCCAAGAGCCATATGATCCTACTCATGATATCCAAGAGGAGCAAGAGTCAATGGATCGTTTCAAGGAGGCTGATGAGCGGATAATTTATACGCTTTTTGACATTGTTTTTAGTATGTTTTTAGTAGGATCTAGTTACTTTTAGGGATGTTTTCATTAGTTTTTATGTTAAATTCACATTTCTGGACTTTACTATGAGTTTGTGTGTTTTTCTGTGATTTCAGGTATTTTCTGGCTGAAATTGAGGGACTTGAGCAGAAATCAGATTCAGAGGTTGAAAAAGGACTGCTGATGCTGTTGGATTCTGACCTCCCTGCACTCAAAGTGGATTTTCTGGAGCTACAGAACTCGAAATGGCGCGCTTCTAATTGCGTTGGAAAGTAGACATCCAGGGCTTTCCAGAAATATATAATAGTCCATACTTTGGCCAAGAATTGACGACGTAAACTGGCGTTCAACGCCAGCTTTCTACCCAAATCTGGCGTCCAGCGCCAGAAAAGGATCCAAAACCAGAGTTGAACGCCCAAACTGGCACAAAAACTGGCGTTCAACTCCACAAATGGCCTCTGCACGTGCTACACTTAAGCTCAGCCCAAACACACACCAAGTGGGCCCCGGAAGTGGATTTATACATCAAATACTTACTCATGTAAACCCTAGTAGCTAGTTTATTATAAATAGGACCTCTTACTATTGTATTAGGCATCTTTTGATCATCTTAGGATCTTAGGATCATCTTTGAACGCATTGTTCTTAGACCATAGGGGCTGGCCACACGGCCATGCCTGGACCTTCACTTATGTATTTTCATACGGTAGAGTTTTTACACTCCATAGATTAAGGTGTGGAGCTCTGCTGTTCCTCAAAGATTAATGAAAGTACTACTATTTTCTATTCAATTCTTCTTATTTCGCTTCTAAGATATCCATTCGCACCCAAGAACGTGATGAAGGTGATGATTATGTGTGACGCTCATCACCATTCTCCCCTATGAACGCGTGCCTGACAAACACTTCTGTTCTACATGAATTAAGCTAGAATGAGTATCTCTTAGATCTCCTAACCAGAATCTTCATGGCGTAAGCTAGAATGATGGCGGCATTCAAGAGAATCCGGAAGGTCTAAACCTTGTCTGTGGTATTCTGAGTAGGATTCAATGATTGAATGACTGTGACGAGCTTCAAACTCGCGATTGCTGGGCGTTAGTGACAGACGCAAAAGAAGGGTGAATCCTATTCCAGCATGATCGAGAACCGACAGATGAATAGCCGTGCCGTGACAGGGTGCGTGAGCATATGATTCACTGAGAGGAAGGGATGTAGCCACTGACAACGGTGATGCCCTTGCATACAGCCAGCCATGGAAAGGAGTAAGACTGATTGGATGAATATAGCAGGAAAGCAGAGGTTCAGAGGAACGAAAAGCATCTCCATTCGCTTATCTGAAATCCCTGCCAATGAATCTACATAAGTATCTCTATCCCTTTTATTGTTTATTTTAATCTAATAAAGTATCATGTTTAAATCCGCCTGACTGAGATTTGCAAGGTGACCATAGCTTGCTTCATACCAACAATCTCCGTGGGATTCGACCCTTACTCACGTAAGGTATTACTTGGACGACCCAGTGCACTTGCTGGTTAGTTGTATCGAAGTTGTGACAATCATGTATTGAGATCAGAGCACCAAGCTTTGGAGCCATTACCAGGATTTGTTTGAGCCTGGACATCACAATTTCGTGCACCAAGTTTTTGGCGCCGTTGCCGGGGATTGTTTGAGTTTGGACAACTGACGGCTCATCTTGTTGCTCAGATTAGGTAATTTTCTTTTCATTTTGTTTTCAAAAAAATATCAAAAATATTTTCAAAAATCTCTCATCTGTTTTCGAAAAAAAAAGTGTTTTCAAAAAATTTTTATTCAAAATTTTTAAAGAATGAATTCTAGTGTTTCATGAAGCATGTGAAGCCTGGCTGGCTGTAAAGCCATGTCTAAATTCCTTTGGACTGAGGCTTCCAACCATCAGTTGTTACACGACTGTAGGGTATGTCAGGCATGTCATGTCTAAATTACATGCTGAAGCTTGGCTGGCCATTGGCCATGTCTAGTGTTTTGGACCGGAGCTTTCATTGAAAGCTTGGCTGGCTAGTGAGCCATGTCTAATTCCTGGACTGAAGCTTTAGACTAAGAATGCAAGATTCTTGGAATTCATGTTAAAAATTTTGGAATCCTTATTTTTTCTTTTTCATATAATTTTCGAAAAAATCCAAAAAAATTTAGAAAATCATAAAAATCAAAAATATTTTTCTGTTTCTTGTTTGAGTCTTGAGTCATGTTATAAGTTTGGTGTCACTTGCATATGCATCTTGCATTTTTTCGAAAATATCATGCATTCATAGTGTTCTTCATGATCTTCAAGTTGTTCTTGGTAAGTCTTCTTGTTTGATCTTGATGATTTTTTGTTTTGTGTCTTTTCATGTTTATCATATGCATTCTTGAATTCTTAGTGCGTAAGCATTAAAGAATTCTAAGTTTGGTGTCTTGCATGTTTTCTTTACATTAAAAATTTTTCAAAATTATGTTCTTGATGTTCATCATGACATTCAAAGTGTTCTTGGTGTTCATCTTGACATTCATAGCATTCTTGCATGCATCACATGTTTTGATCTAAAAATTTCATGCATTGCATATTTTTCATGTTTTTCATCAAAAAAATTCAAAAATCAAAAAAATATCTTTCCATGTTTCTCTCATCAAATTCGAAAATTTGAATTGACTTTTTCAAAAAAAAAAAAATTTTAAAAATCAAGTTGTTGCCAATGAGTCAAATCAAATTTTCAATTTGAAAATCTTATCTTTTTCAAAATCTTTTTCAAAAATCAAATCTTTTTCAAAATTCTTAGTTATTTTCGAAAATTCCAAAAATATTTTTCAAAAATCTTTTTCTTATTTTTCCATCAAATTTTCGAAAATAACATAAACAATTAATGTTTTGATTCAAAAATTTGAAGTTTGTTACTTGCTTGTTAAGAAAGATTCAAACTTTAAGTTCTAGAATCATATCTTGTGATTTCTTATGAATCAAGTCATTAATTGTGATTTTAAAAATCAAATCTTTTTCAAAGCTAATTTCTATCATATCTTTTCAAAAATATCTTCTTATCTTATCTTTTTCAAAAATATCTTTTCAAAATATCTTTCCTAACCTCCTAACTACTTATCTTTTCAAAATTGGTTTTCAAAATTTGTTTCAACTAACTAACTAACTTTTTGTTTGTTTCTTAACTTTTTCAAAACCACCTAACTAACTCCCTCTCTCTCTAAATTTTCGAAAATATCTCCCCCTTTTTCAAAAATTTCTTTTTAATTAACTAATTATTTTTATTTTTATTTTTGATTTCAAAAATTTTCGAAAAAAAAAATACTAAACATTTTTCAAAAACCAATTTTCAAAAATCACTAACTCCTTTTCAAAATAATTTTCGAAAATTATACCTCCCCCATCCTATTCTATTTATTCATTCATATCCTAACATCTCATCTCACATCTCTTCCATTCTCACAGTTGTGTTTCTTCCTTTATATTACATTCTTTGTCTCCCCCTTTTCTTCCACTCACAAAGGGATCCCTATACTGTGGTATAAAGGATCTCTATTATTATTATTATTTTTATGGGCCTTCTTCTTTGTCATATGAGCAGGAGCAAGGATAAGAACATTCTTGTGGAAGCAGATCCAGAACCTGAAAGGACTCTGAAGAGAAAATTTAGAGAAGCTAAAATACAACAATCCAGAGATAACCTTTCAGAAATTTTCGAACAGGCAGAGGAGATGGCAGCCGAAAATAATGATAATGTAAGGAAGATGCTTGGTGACTTTACTGCACCTAATTCCAATTTATATGGAAGAAGCATCTCCATTCCTGCCATTGGAGCAAACAACTTTGAGCTGAAACCTCAATTAGTTTCTCTAATGCAGCAGAACTGCAAGTTTCATGGACTTCCATCTGAAGATCCTTTTTAGTTCTTAACTGAATTCTTGCAGATATGTGATACTGTTAAGACTAATGGAGTAGATCCTGAAGTCTACAGGCTCATGCTTTTCCCTTTTGCTGTAAGAGACAAAGCTAGATTATGGTTGGATTCTCAACCCAAAGACAGCCTGAACTCTTGGGATAAGCTGGTCACGGCTTTCTTAGCCAAGTACTTTCCTCCTCAAAAGCTGAGCAAGCTTAGAGATGATGTTCAAACCTTCAGACAGAAAGAAGGTGAATCCCTCTATGAAGCTTGGGAAAGATACAAACAGTTGACCAAAAAGTGTCCTTCTGACATGCTTTCAGAATGGACCATCCTGGATATATTCTATGATAGTTTATCTGAGTTATCAAAGATGTCATTGGACACTTCTGTAGGTGGATCCATTCACCTAAAGAAAACGCCTGCAGAAGCTCAAGAACTCATTGACATGGTTGCTAATAACCAGTTCATGTACACTTCTGAAAGGAATCCTGTGAGTAATGGGACGCCTATGAAGAAGGGAGTTCTTGAAGTTGATACTCTGAATGCCATATTGGCTCAGAATAAAATATTGACTCAGCAAGTCAATATGATCTCTCAGAGTCTGCATGGAATGCAAGCTGCATCCAACAGTACTCAAGAGGCATCTTCTGAAGAAGAAGCCAATGATCCTGAGAACCCTGCAATAGCAGAGGTAAATTACTTAGGTGAACCTTATGGAAACACCTATAACTCAACATGGAGAAATCATCCAAATTTCTCATGGAAGGATCAAAAGCCTCAACAAGGCTTTAATAATGGTGGAAGAAACAGGTTTAGCAATAGCAAGCCTTTTCCATCATCAACTCAGCAACAGACAGAGAACTCTGAACAAAATGCTTCTAATTTAGCAAATCTAGTCTCTGATCTATCTAAGGCCACTGTAAGTTTCATGAATGAAACAAGGTCTTCCATTAGAAATCTGGAAGCACAAGTGGGCCAGCTGAGTAAAAGGATAACTGAAATCCCTCCTAGTACTCTCCCAAGCAATACAGAAGAGAACCCAAAAGGAGAGTGCAAGGCCATTGACATAAGCGCCATGGCCGAACCTGTGAGGAGAGGAGAGGACGTGAATCCCAAGGAGGAAGACCTCCAGGGACGTCCAGTGATCAATAAGGAGCTTCCCTCTGAGGAACCAAAGGACTCTGAGGCTCATCTAGAGACCATAGAGATTCCATTGAACCTCCTTATGCCCTTCATGAGCTCTGATGAGTATTCCTCTTCTGAAGAGAATGAGGATGTCACTGAAGAGCAAACTGCCAAGTTTCTTGGTGCAATCATGAAGCTGAATGCCAAATTGTTTGGCATTGATGCTTGGGAAGTTGAACCTCCCTTGTTCATCAATGAACTAAGTGATCTGGATCAACTGACATTGCCTCAGAAGAGACAGGATCCTGGAAAGTTCATAATACCCTGTACCATAGGCACCATGATCTTTAAGGCTCTGTGTGACCTTGGTTCAGGAATAAACCTCATGCCCCTCTCTGTAATAGAGAAACTGGGAATCTATGGGGTGCAAGCTGCTAAAATCTCACTAGAGATGGCAGACAGCTCAAGAAGACAGGCTTATGGACAAGTAGAAGATGTATTAGTAAAGGTTGAGGGCCTTTACATCCCTGCTGATTTCATAGTCCTGGATACTGGAAAGGAAGAGGATGAATCCATCATCCTAGGAAGACCTTTCCTGGCCACAGCAAGAGCTGTGATTGATGTTGACAGAGGTGAAATAGTCCTTCAATGGAATGAGAACTCCCTTGTATTCAAAACTCAAGGATCTCCCTCTGCAACCATGGAGAGGAAGCAGAAAAAGCTTCTCTCAAAGCAGAGTCAACCAGAGCCCCCACAGTCAAACTCTAAGTTTGATTTTGGGAGGCCACAACCAAACTCTAAGTTTGGTGTTGAACTCCCATATCCAAACTCTAAGTTTGGTGTTGGAGAGTTTCAACAAAGCTCTGCACATCTGTGAGGCTCCATGAGAGCCCACTGTCAAGCTATTGACATTAAAGAAGCGCTTGTTGGGAGGCAACCCAATGTTTATCTAATTCTTATTTTTATTGTTTTTCGTGTTTTCTTAGGTTCATGATCATGTGGAGTCACAAAATAAATAGAAAAATTGAAAACGAAATCTAAAACAGCAGAAGAAAAATCACACCCTGGAGGAGCATCTGTCTAGCGTTCAGCGTCAGAACAGAGCATGGTTCTGGCGCTGAACGCCCAAAATGGGCAGCTTCTGGGCGCTGAACGCCAGAACAGGCATGGTTCTGGCGTTCAACGCCAGAAATGGCACACAAATGGGCGTTGAACGCCCAAAATGGCCACCAACCTGGCGCTGAACGCCCAGAGTTGGGTACAAAGGCATTTTTACATGCATAATGGGTGCAGGGATGTAATTCCTTGAACACCTCAGGATCTATGGACCCCACAGGATCCACTCAGGATCTGTGGATCCCACAGGATCCACTCAGGATCTGTGGACCCCACAGGATCCCCACCTACCTCCACTCACTTCTTCTCACCACTCTCTTTCACACAACCCCATAAACACGCTTCCCCAAAAACCCTTCACCAATCACCTCAATCTCTCTTCCCCATCACCTCTTCACCACTCACATCTATCCACTCTTTCCCATAAACCTACCTCATAAACTCCACCTACCTTCAAAATTCAAAACCAATTTCCCACCCAAACCCACCCATATGGCCGAAACCTCCCCCCTTCCTTCCCTATATAAAGACCTCCTTTCTTCATCAAATTCACACAACACAACCCCTCTATACCCTTCTTGGCCGAACCACATCACCCCCTCCCTCTCCTCCATTTCTTCTTCTTATTCATCTATTCTTTTGTTTTTTGCTCGAGGGCGAGCAATATTCTAAGTTTGGTGTGGTAAAAGCATAGTTTTTTTGTTTTTCCATTACCATTGATGGCATCTAAGACCGGAGAATCCTCTAGAAGAGGGAAAGGGAAGACAAAAGCTTCCACATCCGAGTCATGGGAGATGGAAAGGTTCATCTCCAAAGCCCATCAAGACCACTTCTATGATGTTGTGGCCAAGAAAAAGGTGATCCCTGAGGTCCCTTTTAAACTCAAAAGAAATGAGTATCCGGAGATCCGACATGAAATTCAAAGAAGAGGTTGGGAAGTTCTAACAAATCCCATCCAACAAGTCGGCATCTTAATGGTTCAAGAGTTCTATGCCAATGCATGGATCACCAAGAACCATGATCAAAGTAAGAACCCGGATCCAAAGAACTATGTTACAATGGTTCGGGGGAAATACTTGGATTTTAGTCCGGAAAATGTAAGGTTGGCGTTCAACTTGCCATACATGGAAGAGAACGCACGCCCCTACACAAGGAGAGTCAACTTTGATCAAAGGTTGGACCAAGTCCTTATGGACATATGTGTAGAAGGAGCTCAATGGAAGATTGACTCCAAAGGCAAGCCGGTTCAACTAAGAAGATTGGACCTCAAGCCTATAGCTAGAGGATGGTTGGAGTTTATTCAATGCTCAATCATTCCCACTAGCAACCGGTCTGAAGTTACTATAGACCGGGCCATCATGATCCATAGCATCATGATTGGAGAAGAGGTGGAAGTTCATGAGATTATACCTCAAGAACTCTACAAGGTGGCTGACAAGTCCTCCACTATGGCAAGGTTAGCCTTTCCTCACCTCATTTGCCACCTATGCAATTCAACTGGGATTGACATAGAGGGAGATATCCTCATCAAAGAGGACAAGCCCATCACTAAGAAAAAGATGGAGCAAGCAAGAGAGCCCAGTCATGGAGCTCGAGAGGCGCAAGAAGCTCATCACCATGAGATTCCGGAAATGCCTCAAATGCACTTTCCTCCACAAAACTATTGGGAGCACATCAACACCTCCCTAGAAGAATTGAGTTCCAATATGGGACAACTAAGGGTGGAACATCAAGAGCACTCCATCATGCTCTATGAAATAAGAGAAGATCAGAAAGCAATGAGGGAGGAGCAACAAAGACAAGGAAGAGACATAGAAGAGCTCAAGGACATCATTGGTTCCTCAAGAAGAAAACGCCACCATCACTAAGGTGGATTCATTCCTTGTTCTTCTTTCTTCTGTTTTTCGTTTTCTATGTTATGTGCTTATCTATGTTTGTGTCTTCACTACATGATCATTAGTAGTTAGTAACTTTGTCTTAAAGTTATGAATGTCCTATGAATCCATCACCTCTCTTAAATGAAAAATGTTTTAATTCAAAAGAACAAGAAGTACATGAGTTTCGAATTTATCTTTGAACTTAGTTTAATTATATTGATGTGGTGACAATGCTTCTTGTTTTCTGAATGTATGCTTGAACAGTGCATATGTCTTTTGAAGTTGTTGTTTAAGAATGTTAAATATGTTGGCTCTTGAAAGAATGATGACTAGGAGACATGTTATTCGATAATCTGAAAAATCATAAAAATAATTCTTGAAGCAAGAAAAAGCAGCAAAGAACAAAGCTTGCAGAAAAAAAAAAAAGAAAAAAATAGGCGAAAAAAAAATATAGAAAGAAAAAGAAAAAGCAAGCAGAAAAAGCCAATAACCCTTAAAACCAAAAGGCAAGGGCAAATAAAAACGATCCCAAGGCTTTGAGCATCAGTGGATAGGAGGGCCTAAAGGAATAAAATCCTGGTCTAAGCGGCTAAACCAAGCTGTCCCTAACCATGTGCTTGTGGCGTGTAGGTGTCAAGTGAAAACTTGAGACTGAGCGGTTAAAGTCAAGGTCCAAAGCAAAAACAAAGAGTGTGCTTAAGAACCCTGGACACCTCTAATTGGGGACTTTAGCAAAGCTGAGTCACAATCTGAAAAGGTTCACCCAATTATGTGTCTGTGGCATTTATGTATCCGGTGGTAATACTGGAAAACAAAGTGCTTAGGGCCACGGCCAAGACTCATAAAATAGCTGTGTTCAAGAATCATCATACTGAACTAGGAGAATTAATAACACTATCTGAACTCTGAGTTCCTATAGATGCCAATCATTCTGAACCTCAATGGATAAAGTGAGATGCCAAAACTATTCAAGAGGCAAAAAGCTATAAGTCCCGCTCATATGATTGGAGCTATGTTTCATTGATAGTTTGGAATTTATAGTATATTCTCTTCTTTTTATCCTATTTGATTTTTAGTTGCTTGGGGACAAGCAACAATTTAAGTTTGGTGTTGTGATGAGCGGATAATTTATACGCTTTTTGACATTGTTTTTAGTATGTTTTTAGTAGGATCTAGTTACTTTTAGGGATGTTTTCATTAGTTTTTATGTTAAATTCACATTTCTGGACTTTACTATGAGTTTGTGTGTTTTTCTGTGATTTCAGGTATTTTCTGGCTGAAATTGAGGGACTTGAGCAGAAATCAGATTCAGAGGTTGAAAAAGGACTGCTGATGCTGTTGGATTCTGACCTCCCTGCACTCAAAGTGGATTTTCTGGAGCTACAGAACTCGAAATGGCGCGTTTCCAATTGCGTTGGAAAGTAGACATCCAGGGCTTTCCAGAAATATATAATAGTCCATACTTTGGCCAAGAATTGACGATGTAAACTGGCGTTCAACGCCAGCTTTCTACCCAAATCTGGCGTCCAGCGCCAGAAAAGGATCCAAAACCAGAGTTGAACGCCCAAACTGGCACAAAAACTAGCGTTCAACTCCACAAATGGCCTCTGCACGTGCTACACTTAAGCTCAGCCCAAACACACAACAAGTGGGCCCCGGAAGTGGATTTATACATCAAATACTTACTCATGTAAACCCTAGTAGCTAGTTTATTATAAATAGGACCTCTTACTATTGTATTAGGCATCTTTTGATCATCTTAGGATCTTAGGATCATCTTTGAACGCATTGTTCTTAGACCATAGGGGCTGGCCACACGGCCATGCCTGGACCTTCACTTATGTATTTTCATACGGTAGAGTTTTTACACTCCATAGATTAAGGTGTGGAGCTCTGCTGTTCCTCAAAGATTAATGAAAGTACTACTGTTTTCTATTCAATTCTTCTTATTTCGCTTCTAAGATATCCATTCGCACCCAAGAACGTGATGAAGGTGATGATTATGTGTGACGCTCATCACCATTCTCCCCTATGAACGCGTGCCTGACAAACACTTCTGTTCTACATGAATTAAGCTAGAATGAGTATCTCTTAGATCTCCTAACCAGAATCTTCGTGGCGTAAGCTAGAATGATGGCGGCATTCAAGAGAATCCGGAAGGTCTAAACCTTGTCTGTGGTATTCTGAGTAGGATTCAATGATTGAATGACTATGACGAGCTTCAAACTCGCGATTGCTGGGCGTTAGTGACAGACGCAAAAGGAGGGTGAATCCTATTCCAGCATGATCGAGAACCGACAGATGAATAGCCGTGCCGTGACAGGGTGCGTGAGCATATGATTCACTGAGAGGAAGGGATGTAGCCACTGACAACGGTGATGCCCTTGCATACAGCCAGCCATGGAAAGGAGTAAGACTGATTGGATGAAGATAGCAGGAAAGCAGAGGTTCAGAGGAACGAAAAGCATCTCCATTCGCTTATCTGAAATCCCTGCCAATGAATCTACATAAGTATCTCTATCCCTTTTATTGTTTATTTTAATCTAATAAAGTATCATGTTTAAATCCGCCTGACTGAGATTTGCAAGGTGACCATAGCTTGCTTCATACCAACAATCTCCGTGGGATTCGACCCTTACTCACGTAAGGTATTACTTGGACGACCCAGTGCACTTGCTGGTTAGTTGTATCGAAGTTGTGACAATCATGTATTGAGATCAGAGCACCAAGCTTTGGAGCCATTACCAGGATTTGTTTGAGCCTGGACATCACAATTTCGTGCACCAGAGGCATTGAAACAATTCCAAGCAACCATGGAGTGTGTTGTGCAATAAATGGAAAGAAAGGAAAACATTAGACCACCACAACTCTACCAAGAAGAACCATCTTTCGCCTCTAAATCCTTCCCCCAAATTGATGAACCCTTCCATTCACCCCAACCTCCAATGGATGATATCCTTAATGTTCTTGTTCAAGGACAAGAGGAGATAAAAAGGGATGTAAAACAATTCACGGCTACCTTGGATGAGGTGGTAAACCGGTTAGCATCCCAATGCTTGAACACTCATGGAACTCCCATGGCTACATGTGGAGAATCAAATGAAGAGCATAACATGAAGGAGAGATTGGTGGAGAATGAGGGAAGTTGCTTTGTATTAGAACAATTGGAGGAAGCCATAATTGTTGAAGTAGAGGAAGAGATGGTTGAAGACTTAGGAGATGCAGAACCTCCTTGGGAATATAGAGTTGAAGAAAACCCCTCCAAGATGATTGAAATTGATGCTAGGGAGGAAAATGCACACCTTCCAAGGCATATTCCATATGAAGCCTTGGATGGGATAGAGCAAGAATTGAGTTCCCTTGGTGAGGAAGATCAAGCACCAAGTCTTAGTGGTGAAGAATCCTTTGAATATGAAGAACCTTCCCCCATTGGATTTGAAAGCAATGTGGAGGTAAATCTCTCTCGTCCTTCCATTTATGATTTGAGTAAGGGAAACGGTTTAGATAAAATTGTTGAACAAAGGATTGAAATTAAGAGAACTTGTGAAGAGGTGGAAGTCCTTAGAAAAAGGAGGATGGGAATTGAATACACCTTGTCAAGACCCTTGGAATCACCTTTGCCTTGGTTGCCATCTATACCTTCATTTGAGTGGGTGAAACTCATTTCTATTATCTTTATTATCCCACTTGAATATGGTTTATTTGAAACGGATGGCCAACTTAGGATACTTTGTGGGATGAAGCGTAAAAGAAAGATGTTTCGTGGTTGGCGTTGCAAATCAAGGCTCATTATGGTTGATGCATCAAACATGAGATATAAGGGTTGGAGTAGTGCTCACCTAGATGGGTCTAGAAGGATTGTTGGTCACTTTATAGAGAATTCACCTTGCTCACCACCCAGATGGGCTAATAATGAGAGTCAACTTCAAGACGGGTATGAAAACAAAGTGTGGGACCCTGGATTACAAGGAGAAAATCAATTTTGGGAGCCCCAAACTTGTGAAGAATTCCATCAACACTTGGTGCAAATGATAAGAAATCTTGAGGCACAATGGAAAACCAAGCATTGGTGGATGTTCCAAGATGGCTTCAAGCACAAGCCACCTTGAGAGGAGCTCCCCATAAGTCCAACTTAAGGACAATAAACAAAAGTGCTAGGTGGGAGACACCCCACCATGGTAACACCTTTCCCTTTCCCTCTTTGTAAATATTGGTAATTTAGGTTTAATTTCATGTTTTGTTTGATTAGTTGAGTTTATTTGGGAGTCTAGTAGGTTAAATAAGGTTTTATGATGTTTTGGTAGCTGTTTGGAGGTTTGGAATGCTTGGTTTGGTGCAAAAACATAGAAAAATTTTGAAAAACAGAGCACCATCCACGCACACGCGCACTTCACGCGTACGCGTGAATCAAGCAATTTCGGCCATCCACGCGCACGCACCATGTGCGCGGATGCGTGGATTGAGTTCCCCCTCCATACATTCACCCGAGAGTTGTGCCTGAAGTGTGCCAATTTTGTGCCCAAGGCACGCGCACGCGTACCTTGCGCGCACGCGCCCCTCTCGAAATAAGCCATCGACGCGGACGCGCCATGTACGCGTACGCGCCGCTTCCATTGCACCACCATCCGCGCGCGCGCCATGCAGGCGTACGCGCGGATGCCCTTCTTTCAATACAATTTTCTTCTCCTCCTCTTTCCATTTCTTTCCCCCTCCCTTCTCCTACTCCTCATCCAATGCTACCAAATATCATGTAACACCATTTCTTTTAGTTAGTTAGTTAGTTTAATTTTTGCTTTCCATTACAAGTGTTGGACTACTAATCTTGTTTACTGTTTACTACTGCTGCTTATTAATAGGATGTTAGTTTAACATCATTGTTGTTATTGTCATTGTTGAATTCCTTTGTTGAGGTTACAATTTATTACTTGGTTCGGAACTTTTCATGTTTAATGCTTTTGAATACCAAGTACATGTTACATTGCCTTCATGCATCTTAACTCTTTGAATTGCATATTTTGGCCTCCATGCATTCATCATCCATTGTTAGGCAATTGTACATTATCAATGCATTTTTTAGGATGCTTATTCTAATTGATCATCACCTATTTCATGCATTAAGTTTGTGAAATCGTGAAATTGGATCGAAAGCTTACCTAGCGACATATTTTTGAGCATTCTAAGCTTTGTGGACTATGCTTGCTATGTGATTGATTTTTACTTCTATCTTCTTTTTTCTAAGTTCCATAGCATCCATGTGTTTCACCTCTATGTCACTTAGGTGTTGCAACAACTTCAATAGGTGTCATTGATTGTGGTGTAAGTTTCATATACCATTATGTTCATTAAGTTCACTTACACATCAATCAATGTCCATGCACTATCCAATTTCACAATGGCTTAATTAATTGCTTGAATGCTTTTATGCTTCTTCACTACTTGTTTGGTTGTCCTAACCTACAAGTCTTTTAAAGTATCTCAAGCACACTAAAATGAGTGAAGTGTATGCTTTCTTTTGTGTAAATGTGACATAGCTTTTTATACTAGCGTGTGTGTGTGTGTTTTAAACCGCGCGTAATTTTAGAACCCATACACCTATTTTTCATTAATGTCACACTAATTCACTCACTCCATTCTAGTGGTTCTTACCTCATTCCAACAATTCACGCTTCCTTGCTCTTGTATTTTCTCATCTTACGGTGTTTATTTTATTTTTCATGATTGATGCACCATAAGCAAAAATGGAAGCGGAAGGAAGAACACGCAGCACCAGTTGACCTACCAGATGAAGGTGGCAACTCGGAAAGTCACCGTACCCCCTTGCTCATTTAATGCACCGAGGACGGTGCAAACTTTTAAGTGTGGGGAGGTCGTCCGACCGCTCGGCATTTTTGGGTGACAAGTTTCTAATCCCAACACTTTTGCATTTTATTTTTAGGTCTTTTAGGATTTTTTGGTTGCATTGCATATGTATACATTAAGCTTAGTCAAAATCATGATATTTTTCAAGGATTTTATCTATAGGGGACCCAATTGATTGAAAAAAAAAATTTAGAACTTGCTTGAATTATATACTTTGTGGAATATGATTTTTGAGCTAAGAACACAAGCATGTGAGATTTGAGCCTAATTGTGTGGTTACATCATATATAACCACTTATTTTTATTCTTGTGTGCATTATTCTCTTCCTATGATTGTAATCCTTGATTTGTTTGATTCTATATGTCCATTATTTTGTGTATACATGCATTTACATGATTGAGGCCATTGTTCAAATAGTTCACTTACCCAAATAGCCTACCTTTTATCTTCCATTGTTAGCCGATTTTTAGCCTATACGTAACCCACTTGTTCTTAATTGTAGCACATTACAAGCCTAAGTAAAAAACAATAAATATCCCTTAATTTGGATCTTTGATTAGCTTAGGCTAGTGAGAGTGTTTATCATTTGATTTTGAGAGAGTTGGGAACATTGGGTAGAGATAAAAGTGTATTTTTGTATTTGTGTTGAGAATCTTGGGAATTGGAAACACACTCATGTATTAATCATGTGTACACCATATGCATTGATGCTCTTGTATATATTCTAGTTTGAAAAAAAAAATATATATATATATATAGAATAATAAAAAAAAGAAAAGAAAAAAAAAATATATATATATATAAAGAAAAAGAAGAAAGAAAGGAAAGCAATAAGAAGGGGACAAAAATGCCCCAAAGTCAAGGCTCAATAAAAATCAATGCATATGTGTGGTGATCGAAAGGGAATGCATGAGTGTGTGAAAAAGTGAAGAATGGATAACTAGGTTTGTTTAGAATTGTATAGGTTGTCATAGGTTAGGTGGGAAGTTTAAGTTGATCAAAGATTCAAATCTCTAGCTCACTTGACCATATGCATCCTACCTTGACCTAGTCCCATTACAACCTATGGGGAAGTCCTCATGATATTTGTATGCATGCATGAAACAATTGTTGATTGTTAGATGAAAAACAAATCTTGGAAAGCATGATTAGGGGATAATTGAGTGAATCAACCCCATACACTTGAGTGTCTAGAGCGGATACACATCCGGTGAGGGTTCAATCGCTCAATTACATGTCTCCACCCATGATTTTCTTGCAAGTTTGTAAAATCTTTCAATGATTCAATTCAATTGTGGGTTGATTTGATTGCTATTGCCTTAGCCCTTGTGCTTGTATATGTATTCTTGGAAATTGACTTGTTTTGACCAAGTGGATGCATTCATGTAGATAGATTACATATAGATAGATTGCATTTAGTTAGTTTGTATTGAATAAATGTTGATGTCCCTTTGCTTCTTTCTTGATTTTAGCATGAGGACATGCTTAGTTTAAGTGTTGGGAGATTTGATAAACCCCAATTTCGTGATTTATCTTGTGCTTATTTTGGGGGATTTTATCACCTTTTCCCACATTTATTCAATGAAATAGCATGATTTTGTAATTCTCCCTTGAATTGTGCTTAAATGTGAAAACATGCTTTTTAGGTCCTAAAATTGGTGATTTTAATCCACTTTAATTCCATTCGATGCCATGATGTGTTTGTTGAGTGATTTCAGGTTCGTAAGGCAAGTATTAGATGGAAGAAGTGAGGAGAAAAGCATGCAAAGTGGGAGAACTCATGAAGAAATGAAGGAACCGTAAAGCTGTCAAGCCTGACCTTCTGGCACTCAATCGACCATAACTTGAGCTACAGAGGTCCAAATGAGGCGGTTTCAGTTGCGTTGGAAAGCTAACATCCGGGGCTTTGAAATAATATAAAATTTTCTATATGTTGCTTCGCGTTAAGGGGCGCGCACGCGCCATGTACGCATGCGCACCGATTGAGCACGTGGTCCACTAAAGTGAAATCGCCCCCAGCAATTTTTGAAGCACTTTGGGCCCAACCCAACTCATTTCTAATGCTATTTCATGCAGAATTCAAGCTTGGGCAAGGGGGGAGCAATTGTTTGAAGTGTTAGCATCATGTAGCTTAGTTTCTAGAGAGAGAAGCTCCCTCTTCTCTCTAGAATTAGGATTAGAATTTCTTAGATCTAGGTTTAATTCATACTTTGATTTACCTTTCTTTTAAAATTTCTTGTTCCTCTACTCTTCCTCTCTCTAGTTTTGTATTTCATTCTTGTAATTGCTTGCTTTGTTGTTGATGCACTCTTCCTTCTTCTATTTTCTTTTAATGCAATTTATGATTCATGTTCTTTTATCATTGATTTGCTTTATTGTTGTTTAATTCCTTGCAATTGAGTAGTGTAGATTTATATTCCTTGCAATTTTACTATGCTTTCCTTTTATGCCTTCCAAGTGTTTGATAAAATGTTTGGTTGGATTTTAGTGTAGATTTTAGTGTTCTTGGCTTTGGAAGAGTAATTAGTGATGCTTGAGTTATCTAATTCCCGTGTTGATTGATAATTAGAAGTTGCTAATTGATTTGGATACCACTAAAGCTAGTCTTTCCCCTTGGGAGTTGGCTAGGACTTGTGGAATCAAGTTAATTCATCCACTTGACTTTCCTCCATGGTTAGAGGTTAACTAAGTGGTAGCAATGGATAATTGTGGTCACAATTGAGAAGGATAACTAGGATAGGACTTCTAATTCTCATTCCTTATCAAGAGCTTTCTAGTTTTTAGTTTATTTTCATTTTCCTTTACCTTTCATGCCTCTTATCAAAAACCCCAAAACACAACTCCATGACCAATAACAAGACACTTCATTGTAATTCCTAGGGAGAACGACTCGAGGTTCAATACTTCGGTTTATAAATTTAGGGGTTTGTTTTAGTGACAAACACAATTTTTGCATGAAAGGGCTATTGTTGGTTTAGAAACTATACTTTATAACGAGATTTCATTTGAGAATTCTAAACCACACAAGAGTTCGTTCATCAAAATGGCGCCGTTACCAGGGATTGCAATGGTGTTATGTTATTGGTTATTTAGATGTAGTTTTTAGAGAGAGAGATTCTCTCCTCTCTCTTAGGATTTAGGATTTAGGATTAGGATTCCTCTTAAAGTAATTAGGATTTCTTATTATTTCAACTTATTATTTCAACTTCTTCTCAGGTTCAATATTCCTTTTATATTTATATTTATTCTAATGCTTTTATTCGTATCTGACTCATGTTACCAATTTGGCTTATGAATGCTTCGTATTTAAATTTGAATGTTTTATTTAATATAATTTGAGGTATTTCAGATTTATGATTTACATTTAGCTTTTTATATTCTTGGCTTTAATTGATTAACTGGAAACTCTTGAGTTATCAAACTCGTCGTGGTTGATAATTGTTATTTTTGCTAATTGAATTGAATTCCACTAACTCTAGTCTTTTCTTAGGAGTTGACTAGGACTTGAGGATTAGACTAATTAGTCCACTTTACTTTCCTTTGTTCTAGTAAAGGTTAACTAAGTGGGATTAAAACTCAATTCTCATCACCATCGATAAGGATAACTAGGATAGGACTTCCGAATTTTCATACCTTACCAAGAGATTTTATTATTGTTAATTTATTTTACTTGTCATTTAAATTACCTGTTCCTTACTTTCAAAACTCCCAATTTACAAGACTCATAACCAATAATAAGAACACCTCCCTGCAATTCCTTGAGAAGACGACCCGAGGTTTAAATACTTCGGTTATCAATTTTAAAGGGGTTGGTTACTTGTGACAACCAAAACTTTTGTAAGAAAGGAATTCTTGTCGGTCTAGAAGCTATACTTACAACGGGAATTTATTTTTAGAAAAATTCTAGATCGCGCGAGAATTTTGTTCTTCACTAGGTTAATTGGTTTCCTTCCTACACAAAGGAAAATGATAGAGGCAATGCTGGTCAAATGCACAACATGAAAGATGCAGGCATTAGCACACCCCATATATGCTGAGATAGCTAATCAAGCAGGTGGTTATGAGAATGTTAATTATACCTTAAAAGATATGTATAATGAAATTGCTAAATGAAGGCGTCATGCACTAAATGATGCTAAAGTAGCATTGAAATACCTGAAAAACCAAAAAGCTGAAGATCCTTGCCTCTATTATAAGCACATAGTAATGCTAAAGGGGTGTTGCAAGCTCTATTTTGGTGTGATAGAAGAAGCTATATAGATTATGAAGTGTTCGGAGATGTGCTTGCCTTTAATGAGACATACAAGAAGAACAAGTACTTGTGTCCAGTAGTAGTGTTTTTCAGTGTGAATCATCACAACCAAACAGTGATATTTGGAAGTGCTCTAGTTACCTATGAGAGTAAGGAGGTCTACATATGGTTATTATAACTACTGGCAGCTATGAAGGGAAAAACACTTGTATCTGTGATTATAGACAGTTCCCCATCAATAAAGTTTGTAATTGAGGCGATATTCCTAATAAATGCCCATCATAGATTATGTGCCTGGCACCTCATTCGGAATGCCACAAGTAATGTTGGAAACCCAAAATCACTACTAGAAAATTAGTTATTACAGACGGATATTTCCGACGGATTTTATCCCACGGAAATACAGACGGAATTTCAGAGGGATTTTTTGTCGAAAAACAAAAAAATGAATTAGCATAAATTACAGACGGAAAAAAGAATCCATCGATAATTCCGTCGGAAAAATTAATTTCTTTTCATGGGAAATGGTTACAGATGGAAAATCCGTCTGTAATTAAGTGGACAGAACGCTGCATTTTATTAAATTATTACAGACAGATTTTTCGTCTGTAATTTAAAATTTTCCGTCGAAAATATTAAAATAAATTTCAGCGTTACTAACTCCTCCTCATTTCACAGATTCTTCCCCGCGCCTCCACACCCTCCCCTCGAAATGCTCTATCGGTGGCGCTTTTCAGCCTTGCACCGCCGTCGCACCTTTCGCCACCGCCGCACCGAACCTCCATTGCACTGAACTTCCATTGCCCCGTCACACCCCTTCCCAGCTCTTCTATGTGTGTTGCTCGCATTGTTCCCTTTCGAACCCTAATATGCATTTCTCCGCCACCGTCTTCGTCGCCTTCGTCTACCTTCGCAATTTTATAAAACTATAGCACCGATCGCTCATTCAGCGGCACTAACCATAACCAATGGCGTCCGCCGAGCAGCCATTGAAGAAGCAAAACCACGACACTCTCCCGGAATCCCCACTGCCACACCACCGCCGCTAGCACCGCCGCCACAATCTCCTCAAACCCTAACTCGTCCTCCTACTCCTCCTCCTCCGCCTCTGTCACAGGATGAGGTTGTCACCAAGCAGAGGAACAAAGATGGGGTTCGAACCATGTTTGAGAGCTACCGTTGCATCAAGCTCTTCTTGTCAAAGAAGGAAGGTGATTTCATCCATGACCTTGAATAGAGCTTCTTCGCTCTCGTAAATGCTTCCAGAGGTAAACACTACTAAACAACACTTCATAGTTCATTCTCTATCTTTTTGGAGGGTATAAATTTGAAATCAAGGTTAATGAATTTGAGTTTGTTTATACCATTCAGACCTTAATGTACCATTCTTCTCTTCCTCAGAATATAGCATTTTCTCATATCTTTCAAATTTAGTATTGCTTGCATCACCATTTGCAGGTCTATGAACTGGACTTGATATTCAACTTCCATAAGGTTTGTCCCCACAACTCCATGTCATGATTTATGTTAATAAACAAATAAATTGTAATAATAATTAGTTATTTCCATTGATTCCACAAAAAATTCTATGTTTCCTTAATTCCCTTAATCAAATACTGTTTTGTGTTTTCAATGCTTGGTTCATTTGCCATAACTAAATAATCTTATAAGAGTAGATGCTTTCTTTGAATTTTGATCTGAGCTATCATTTCCTGTGTATAATATTGCCTGAAAATTATTCCCAACTATTAATAATGTTAGTGTCTTGCTTCACGATGCAAAACTAGAAAGAACAAGTTGCTAACATAGACCTTAATCACGCTAACACGATGATCTTCACGGTTAACAAATGGATGCAGTTTCTCAGTGGAATAGAGAATTAGGGGAATAACAAAGTACTTCCAAGTCTGCAATGATAAAAAGGTAGGTCATTCATATTCTTTTGTTCTTTGACTTTATTTGATAATGTTTTGAATACTAATTAAAATGAAAATCAAGACCTAAAACTAGAGCTTGTGAAACTAAAAATGAAGCTAAAAGAGATCGAGAATTTCACACTGATCAAATAAGGAATTAGCAGCCCTATGGTAAGTGCCTTCCCTTCTATGCATTGAGGCTCTTTATGATTTCTAAAGCATCTTGGTACCTACTTCCTCTGGCTTGGGCATGGACAGGGACTGCAGTAACTGGGGTTAGTTCAACATGCATATTTTACTTAATCCTTATTGTCTGTTTGAAAAATTCTTCTCACTCCTATCCCTAAGAAACTCATCTACACTTAACATCTTTGTAATGCTCTCGTTTTGCTGTTTCTTTGTTGTAGGCCATGACTGTCCTTACAAATCATTTTCAAAGAACAAATTAGTTGAGGACATTGTTGGAACTCTAGTTTCTTTGTCACTAATTTTTCCAAATGAGCCATGGCGATTTAAGCATGACAGACACCATGCAAAGACGAACATGTAAGCAGTGTTTCTCAATAATGATTTTAGTGGAAGATTTTGTAAATTATCAGCAGTTTTCTTATTGTTTTGTTGTGCTTTCAAAACTGTAATATCTCCATTGTTATAGGTTGTATGAAGATATTGCTTGGCACCCTGTTTGGAAAGATGAGTTTGATTCATCTCCTGTTTTGCAAAATGCAATAATATATTTCGAACTTGGATTTCTATAGCTCACTGGTATGGTACATTATGAGATTTTTATTCTATGTGATCAACTATGCCCTATAATATCATTGTTTTGTTCCTCAAGAACTTCTTCGTTGACTTGAGCAGTGGGCAGTCTCAATTTTAATCTATACTAAATCTTGATATAACCATGCCCTCTGGCAGGTTGATGTGGCACTTTGATTTGAAGAAGTTCAGGACAAATGAAGTAAAGAGGGTCAAGATAAGTTTAGCTTGTGTTTTTGCCTTTATGGCGATTGGATGGCCGTTAATTATTTATAAGACAGAAAACATGCAATGGATTAAATTCTGGTTCATGCCATGGCTGGGTAATTTCACTTTACATGTAAAATTTGATATATGGTTATACCATTGGAGTTGGTAACATAGTTTTCAGTATCATATCATATCATAAGCCACACTGGTTATTTTTTGATAAAAGATGATCATTTCAATAGTGTTTATAAATTGTAAAATGGATACTATTAATTTATTCTCATATAATCTGACGATCCCTTTTTCAGGCCTTTTCCTAACATATCTTGGGCTATACTTGATGAAAGGTCATAGACAACCAGCACTTCTCTACCTTGTTCCATGTACCTTAGGTAAGTAAATTAGTAGTAGTAGTAGTAAAAGTACATGGAAAAGTACATGGAAAACTAATGGAAATGTTCCTTATCCATTCTCGTGTTATGTTATTTGCTGAGAATGTTTAATAATTTTTCTATTTTGCAAAGTTGTCACAAGTGTTGTAGACTTAATTGAAAATTTTTTTTCATGTCTTTTTCTTTATTGTATACTTATACTGGCATGCAGTACTTTAAAATTTTTGCAGCAAAAAAAGTGTAGTTCCCTTTCCACTTGATCTATACCACTTGATCAAGAAGGCTGTCTCAATTAGGAAGCACTTGGAGAGGAATAGGAAGGACAAGGACTCCAAATTCAGGTTGATTTTGGTAGAGAGCAGGATCCACCGCCTTGCATGTTACTACAAGAAGACCAAGAAGCTTCCACCCGTATGGAAATATTAAGTATCAAATATGCATTTTCTTTAAATCACAACGGTTTCTTAATGTGCTTGAACTTTTATTTTGATGACTAGACACCAGGATGATGCATTTCATGAGTACTTCCATTTTTTAAAATCCTTGTGGTTCCCTGAATTGGGTTTTGTGTGATTCATATTTTAATTGTGCTGTTTGTTCAACTTCTTGCTTCTTAGGCTTATCTGTGGATTACGACCACATACACAGAGAGTAGAAAAGGTGGTGGGGATTGGCTTTCAACTTGGACTAGACCCAGGAAAGGTAAGATGATCTTTACTAATTTTTCTTTCTTTTTCATATAATGTTGTCTGTCTTGGTAGGAATTCAATAACAATCTATGGATTTGATATGAAAAGGATGATGAAATTATGTTGTACTTAAATAAAGAAACCTAAATTGCACTTAGCTTCTCTTTACCAACTTCACATGGATAACGTACCAGAAACATAAAAAAGGGGTGTACTTCCCATGCATCTTTATTAGTTCTTTAGTCTTTACCTTTTTTTTGGTCAGTATTTAATTTGGTAATAAAGAAGAAATTGTATATTGTGATTTAAATAAAATCGCTCATGCACTATATCTTACTCTGTTATTTCAGTTTGGGTGTTTGAGCTGTGTTTGTAACATCCCAAAATTGGGAGAAGAAGGACAAGCTGAGAAAGGAGCCAAGGAAGGAGGATCTAAGGTTCTCGGCCAAGTTTTGCTGCAAACTAGCCACATTCTCCCTTAAAGCTTCATTTTTCAGCTTAAAAAAAGTAGGATATTCTTGTTTAATTGATTTAGTTGAATGCATGTGATTGTAAGCTAATTAGCAAGTAGGATATTCATGCACTATATCTTACTCTAATTACATGTCGGCACTAAAAACATCTAGCAATTTGTTTAGCTTGGCTTGGCTTGGCAAATATACACGCTAAGAGATTTCTTATTCCATAAGATTTGACTACATGCTCTTTTAATTAAATATTTGTTTGTGATGAATTATAGTTGATGTATCAACACACTTTGATGTATGGTTGTTACTTAATATTATAGTTGATGTATTAATACACTTTGTTTATGTTTTGAATTATATTAACTTGCTTGTTTATAGTACTTTTCTTTTAGTTTGATAATACGATGAATTTTTTATTTTTTGAAATATTATAAATATTTGAATACAAAATAGATAAAAAATTGTATTTATTAAATTTATATTTATTTTATATAAAAACATGTTTATTTTTGTAATAGAAAAATCTAAAAAAAAAATTATTTTACCTTACCGACGGATTTACAGACAAATTTTCTGTCTGTAATTAGAGTGTAAGATGGTTTCCAAGATTCAAATTACAGACAGAAAATCTGTCGAAAAATTTGTCTGTAATTACAAACGGAAAATCTGTCTGTAATTACAGATGGAAAATCCGTCAGAAAGTTCGTCGTCTTAGGGAAATGGATAGAGAATTTACAGAGGAAAAATCTGTCGGTAACTGGTAAAAATCCGTCGGTAAATAATTTCCGACGAGGCTTTTATAGAAGGACAAAATCTGTCGGTAATTTCGTCGATAACCAAAAATCCGTCTGTAATAAAGACTAAATCTATCTGTATTAATCTATTTTCTAGTTGTGAATTCACATCTATGTTTAAGAAGTGTATACTAGGAGATTATGAGATTAGTGTGTTTGAGTAGAAGTGGTTTGAAATGGTTAAGGAGTTTAGTGTAGCTAAAAAGAATTGGATTATTAACATGTATGAAAAAAGATATATGTGGGCCATTACACATATTTGAGGCAAGTTTTTTGAATTGGATTATTGATGCAAAGGTTTGCACTCCATTATTGTGAAGTATGTTAAATTGCAATATAATTTAGTTGATTTCATAAAATATTTTAAGCGGTGTCTTACCTACCTACGATATAAGGAGATTGAAGCTGACTATATTTTCATATCTGGTCTTTCAGTACTTAAAACAACATTGGAACCCTTGGAAATGTTTGCTTCAAATGTCACTATCCAAAATAAACTCATTTTAATAACATTTATTTGTATCAATTTAACTTGCATAAAAGGTTAAGTTATTGTCCAACCTAATCAGTTTAGTTTTTTAACTAATCTTTTTTTTTCTAATGTGTATTATTTTTGTTTTGTGAGTATTATTTTTTACTGCTAATCTCACACTAAAATGACAAGATTAGCTTGCTTTTGTCATGGTTTGATGCCCTTTCCTTGCATGTATTATAGTGTCATGGATGAGAGACAAACCAAAAAAAAAAAAAGAAGCATGATTCTTCCTCATCATGTTGCAAAATTCATCTTTATGTATTTTGTACACCTTTGTATTTCATTGTGTTCGTAAAAGTTTGTGTTTCAGCAAACAAAACGGTGAACATATGTCATACTTTGTCCATGTCTCTAATAGATATAAATACTAATCAAGTACTATCTACATTACTTTTGAAATATAAATTACGTGAGACTAATATTTTTGCATGGATAATTTTTGTTCATTTCTTCCTTCCAAATGTAAGATGTCTTCCCTAAAGGAGGTGATAAATACATTTTGCGAAAGTGTTAATATCTAAAAGCTTGTGTCATGTGAAATATAATTTTTGTTAGATTATTATGGGAATTAGGAACCATGATTTCATAGTGTCATTTGAAGCGAATATTAGCTTTATAATTTCGGGAACGAATTTAAAGAATGATCCATCTTTCAAGAATTAATTTAACCATTATCCCAATTATTATTATTTTGGTTAATGAATATAGGTAAGTAGATATGTAAGTTAGGTAAAATATAAGTTATGATCGGGTAGAATTGTAGAAAATATCAAATGATAAAAAGCCTTCTTAAAAGATAATATTTTAAGATCACTTAGAAACCTTTGAAGTTTGAAACTTGAACATTAATAGACTACTCTAAAAGAGAAAACTTAAATAGATATTCTAAGAAAAAGTGTATATTTTTTAAAAGAGTAATTATCCAAATTAGTTCCTAAGGAATTTAAAAGTGGACATTTTAGTCCCAAAAAAAATTAATACACAAATCAATCTCTAAGATTTTACTCCAACAGACAAATCAGTCCTCATTCTATTTTTTGATAGACTAATTACCCAAATTAGTACCTAATGATTTTAAAAATGGACATTTTAGTCTTAAAAAAGGTAATATATAGATTAATTCCCAACATTTTTTTCTGTCTCGTCCATTTTCTAGCATGACTCACTAAATTTTTCAAGTATTTATTAGAAAAAATATTAGTAGATATTATAATCAAATTAACTTTTAATGTTAATTTAAACCTATTTGATTTCTAATATGGTATTTTTTCAAAAAAAATATTATTAAACCATCCTCACAACAACAACAACAACAACAACAATAATAATATTCAATAAAGTTATTAGAGATTATTCTACAAAAAATTCAAGGTTGAAACTATTTGATTTTTTTAATATAACTTAGTTTGGTATGATAATTAGGAATTAAGTATAATCAAAGTTATTCTTCTATTTTCACTTAAATCTCAACTTGATCACCAAATTATTAATTAACTCAAAAAGCTAACTGAATTTCTACTTCATAATTAGACTAACTTAACATATACATCCATGTGGCACATACATATTATTTTTTTTATTTATAACGTGTGCAAAAATCATGTTAACAAAAAAAAGTTTGTCAAATTGCAACTTAATTCATATGCATAATGTCAAATTATCAACAAGAATCCGACAATGTTCTATTTTAAAACACATGTTTGAATAATAATAATAAAGGTTAAGATATAGTAAAAGTAAAATGGATGAGGGAACTATTATGTCTGACAGAAAAAAATATTAGGGATTGATTTGTGTATTAATTTTTCTTGAGAACTAAAATGTCCGCTTTAAAAATCTTTGGAGACTTATTTGGGTAGTTATCCCGCCGAAAAATAGACCAAGGACTAATTTATCTGCCAAAGTAAAACCTTGAAAATTGATCTAACTTTTATAATATTTGAGAATTGATTTGAGTAATTACTCTTTTTAAAATATGAAACTCTAGTGTATAGCTCTAAAGCTATGAGACCTACACGCTAGCCAACTATGCCACCATCCTTTTGTTATTAACTTTCAAAGTTTTATCTTCTTTTTTTTTTTTTTGGTCAAGTGGATTGGACAGCCTCCAATCCTAGACATTACATCCATGCAGTACACACCCACACAATACACTCACACACACTACATGGGTATACATTATGGGCTCTTAAACAACATCCAACAAAATTTTATCTTCTAACTTATTGCATTCTTCTTTTATCCGTACAAATTTTATGTATGTGTGAAAATTTTTATTTTGACCACTCATTGAAACAAGAAAGTTCACCCAAAAACTCACCTTTAGGCCTTTCCTTTAAATACAAAGATACATATTTGTTTCTTATTTTTTGGGACGTGAAAATGTGTTTTTTTTTTGTATTAGAAAATGTATTTGTTATTTCAATTGAAAGTCTAAAACTATCTCTTCAACCTTCAAGAGTTCTTTTTGTCAAATGAGCCAATAAATAAAAAAAAAGTTATAAATGCTCTTTTTGGCGATTTAGGAAAGGACTTGTGCTTGACAAAATAAAAATAGCAACAACTAGTTGATTTTTTAGTGTATTACATACCGAAAAAATAAAGAAGCTATTTCTTTTATTAGGATGTCTTTGCAACTTGCAAGTTTAATTTCTAAGGTAGCGTTTGTTTGCGAGACAGAGACTGAGATTGAGAGACAGAGCTTGAGAGACAATGACAGAAATAAGTATCAATATTGTGTTTAGTGTAGAAGTGTACAAGACTGAATTATGTCTCAGTATTCTATTTGATTTGAAATAAAAGTAGAGACTAAAAAACTTAAAATTACAAAAAACGCCCTTAATTTTAAAATACAACCTTAACCCCCAAATCCAATTTGATTTTTCTCAGAATGCAACCCTAACCCCCTTTCTCCTCTCCTCTACCCTTTCTCCTCTCCTTTCCTGTGAAGGAATTCTCTGGTCTTTTTGGTCGCTAGTAGCACCTCCAAGGACTGTGTCTCCAATTCTCCATCGATTCACCTTCGTGGCGCCAGTTACTTCCTCAGGATTGTGTCCTTGCCGCCGTTTGCGCCGTCGTGGGTTTGCGTTGCCACCATCTCGGAGCTGTCTCTGGTCTCCCTCTTTCTCTCAACGGACTTGGTGTCCTCTGTCAATTTTTACCTTATTTGCTTGTTTATTTTGTGAGTTCAAATTTGATAATTTGGTATGGCATTTGTGAATCGCTCATTTTTTAATTTGTGAATTCATCATTTTTTTATTTGGCCTCATATGGATGAAAAGTGTAAATCCCTCATTTTTTGATTTGTGATTTGCCCTGATTTGCTTAAAATTGCTGATTTGTGCTTCATCAATTTTTAAAAATTTCTAAAGTTGTGATTGCTGATTTCTGATTTGCCCTCATTTGCTTTATATTTTTTATTTCTATTTCATCTATTTTTAAGATTTGTGAATTTGTGATTGCTGATTGCTGATTTCATCATTTGTTAACTTTGTGATTGTTAATTTTATAAATTAATTTATGATAATTACTATATAGAAAAACAAAGAAGATTACTTGAGAACTATTTATCATAATTATGTTCTTATTATCACTCTTTTTCCTTACCAGAATTAGTACACACTTATTATGGTATATTATCTTGAATTATTGAGGTTGTATACTTTTCTCATACACCTATGGAAAAATCCAAAACTTCTTAAATGTTGTTGAGTTTCTCTGTTAGTAACCTAGCTATGTTAAAGGCACACATATGAATTATGCTTTGATGATTTGAATTGCTGTTGACTATGCTTGGGAATGTTTTATAGTTTTATCTTGAAGCAACATTTTCTCCCCCAACTTTGTGACTTATGATATTAGTTAGTTTGCTAGTAAATGTGCACTACAGGGTTTTTGTTTATTTGTGGCAGTTTTTCTCTTATTTGTGGAGGTTTATAACCCCCACGAAATGGTTTGTGGGGGTTCCTAAAACCCCCAAAATTTGAGGTGCCACGAGGTCTTTAGTGGGGGTTTTTAAAAACCTCCACAATCTATTCAGTGGAGGTTTTGTGTGTGTTTAGTGGGGGTTTTATATTGAACTTTTGTGGCAGTTCTTGGTCAATGTTTGTGACGGTTTAAAACCCCCACAGAAAGACTTTTTCATTTTAAAAATAATAGCTATTTTGTGGAGGTTTCAAACCAATCAATATAATTTTTAAAAATTAATCTACATTATTATTACACTACTAAATATTTATTATTAAAAAGAAATATTTAATAGACAGAATATCAAATTAAGGACAGAAGCTGCATGAGATGACATAACTATAGAATATTCATTTGGTTAATAACCATGAAGCTGCATGAGATGACATAACCATCAATAGACAGAAGCTGCATGAGATTATAACTATAGAATATAACTATAGAAGAGATTATAACTATAGAATATTACTCTATGTAGCTGCATGAGATGACATAACCATCAATAGATAGAAGAGCATATCTTCAACCGCAAATAAAGTTAAGAAACTAGAAACACACTATACAAATGCCACATGAGTCAAATCCCAGAGATAAAAGTCAAATCCCAGAAACACACTATACAAATTACAGCTATAATGTACAAACCATCTAAGTTCTAGAGTTATTAAACATTTCTTCAGCTGTTTTGCACAGAGAATAGTAGCACAAAGCCACAAAGCTACAAGTTGTTAGATTGTTCCATGATAAAGTAGTACAATGATAAGAAATTAGAAACACACTATACAAACGCACAAAGTTAAACCAGATTCCATTTTGCAAGAACTAAATGAATATAAGGTTCACTTGATGAAATATTGAAACATAAACATAAACAAACAAAATCACTAGTAACTAAAATGTGTGTATTTATGTATAAAAATGAAGATGCATGCCTTTTGTTGCTGTCTCTTGAGTTTTGCATTCTTTTCCAGCAAGTGATCCACTTTAAGCTGCAACTCGCTCGTATATGCCTGAAATAATACACAGCAAAACCAAAAAAAAATTAAGACTTGAAGCAAAAAACAAAAGAAAAGAACAAAAGAAAAAATTGTACTTCAGGAAAGTATATAATGAAAGTTGTAAATAGAGTAAGAATGTAACATGCTAACAATGAAGCAAACAATATATATATATATATATATATATATATATATATATATATATATATATATATATAGTATATTAATTTAACATCTGAAAGATATGAATAACCTGTCTGGTGTGTGCTCAAAAGAGTCTGTACTATCTCCCAATTCTTGATGTAATTAAATATAATCCATCTAAACTAAGACAATTTTTAATTTGGATGTATTTGGACAGCGCACCAGTATATCATGATGATACACTATTCTTTAAAATGTTAGTACAAAATTGAGAGAGTGATCAATGAGTTATAAAAAGTAAAGTTTGAATAAAGTTGATCAAACAAACGAGGTTCCAAATTAAGGTTATTACACGCTGCTTGTAGTTGACTAGTTCCTGGTATGTGTTAATATTAAAGATTAAAAAATTCTCAGACTAAAAGGGTTTATAAATTCACAACATACACTTGTCCAATAGAACTCAGACACGCAACCGGATTCATTTTTATTCGTATAGCCTAATAGAAAATTAATTATGCTTCCCTCAATGCCCCACTTAGGGAAAACTAGGTTTTGATGCTACAGTGATGCTAAACTATGGTAATGATCATACCTCATCCTTAAGCCCCAAGTCATCTCCCTGAAATTCCAAAACATCACTGCAATTGATTGCACAATCTTCTTTCTCTTTTCAAATGTGAATCACATTATCAGTAAAAGAAAATAGAAAAAAAATATACATAAGAAACTAAGAAAATGTAACAACAAAGAGAAAAAAAGCAACAGTGAAATACCTTGAGCTCGAAACACAGAGGAATAGCTGTTTCGAGATACCAGAACATCCTGAAAATCAATACCAATTTTCAAATTAGAACAAATAAAAAAATACGTAAATTCAGCTCAATTCCACCATTTCAAATCCGTCAATTTGAGAAAGCCGAGATTCAATCATCAATCAGAAGATTAAATCTGAGTTTCCACAATAACAATGATTTTCTTGAGAGATTCTTGAGAGCTAAGAGCCGAAAGGGAAAAAATTAAACTAAATTTAAGATATAAAAAAGAAAAAGAAGATTTACGGTGGAACTATAAGAGTTGGCGGTCAGATGAGTGCGGCAACGATGGTTATCGTTGTTCCTGAAACACGCGAAGAAGCAACCCACTGCTCTGTTGAGCCTAAGCATAATGTTTCCATCTATACTTACAATCTGCATATAATTTAAAAATAGTAGAACCTATCGAATTTGGTGATGGCAATTTGTAGCTATTATTGTTGTACTTAGCAAACCTTACCTTCTCCAAAACAAGCTTATATTCTACCAGCTCGTTGTAGGTGTGTTGCAACTTCTAATTATTTGCCTTATTCTCAAGCAGATTAGCTTCAAGTTCTTTAAGTTTAACCTAGCCATGAAGAGAAGTTTCATTACATGGAATACAGTTCTTAAACAGAAAATTAAAGTGAGCGGGAAAAGTTTCAGAGCACATAACAACCTCCAAATGATCGATCAATACATGAATGTGAAGTGCCATTTTAGAACAGCAGAACTATGGTTCATTAGTGTTTTACTTGACTTGTTTTCTCCCCAAAATGCTAAATCTAAATCACAAAAATGTCATGAACTAATATTTTTTGTATTGAGAATATACCAAATGGAAATGTTTAACATCCTCCTCGAAAATGTAAGAAGGAGTCAAGTCAGTCCCCCCGCCAAACCACCACTGCCTAGGTGCTCCGGGAGCATCTGTAGAATGCAATAAGGTTACACAGTCAGTAGCAGCAAATTTATGCAGATACTTATTTGCAAGACAATTACCTTAGAAATTGACATATGTAAGATTTTGAGCTATATGACAGACAACAAACCTATTCATTCATGGATGACTTTCTCCAAAGCCTCCAGCTTAATCAACCTCCTCTGTGGCTTTAATTTTGAGCTACTTGAATGTTTAGGAAGTTAGATTCTAAACTTTACAGGAAGCACAAAAAACAAAGAAACATGAGTGATAGAAAATTAGGAATTTAAAAATCCTAAATTGAGGGAAAATGTTGAAAGATGTAAAAAGACCTAATGTAGCGCTGGTGAATGGACTTGGCTATACCAGACTTGAAGACGAGAATATGGAGGCAGCGCTCGAGCAAGTTCTTGACGGTGAGAGAGAGGATGTAATCGAGCTTGTTCTGCGTCTCGTCGAGGAGGTCGTAACGGAACATCCTCAGAGCCTTGGGCGTTGCAACCAGATCTGGAGAGGCGATAAACCGCAGTGGCGACGGCAGTGATGATGGCGATGCGAGCTCTCTCTCCTCTCTGAATCTCTCTGTTTCGCTCTTCTCTCAGATCTCCTCAGCCATCGGCACTGAGTCTATGCCCAAACCGTTCTCCGAGTGCTTCACATCCGCCGGAGCAAAAGCAGAACAAGTGGCAAAATCTGTCGGGGAAGACGACGCAGTAGCGACGCCGTGTGGATATGATGCGCTATAGTGAGAGGGAGCTGGCCTTGGGCTTCAGAGCTCTAGCACGGTGGCGCGTTGATGTAGGCTCAGATGCGGGTAAGTCGGTGGTGGCGGAATGAGTTGGAGATGCGGCATCGCTGTGTCTCCTCCATTGGAATCAAAAAAGTTCTGTTTAGGGTTTTGGAGTGTTTCACCATTCTTTTTTTTTTTTTTTGGTGGTTTCGTTTTGTTTGGATGGGAGTTTTAACTATGCTTAAAAAGTGGGAGTTTGTCCATAATCATGATTGGGAGTTTGATAAATTGCCACAAATAAATTATTTTATGGAGGTTTCTAAAAACCTCCATTAAAAAACCTCCACAAATAACTAAATATCTTGTAGTGGTGCTTGGGAGTGTGTTTCTCAAAACGGCAAGGTGGAAGAATGGAGGAGGTAAAACTGTAAAAGCATCGAAATATTTAGAAGATTAGAATTGGATTGAATTGGGAATGTATTCTCTCAATTTGATTTGTCCGATTCACAAGATTAAGTATGATGTTATACAATATTCAATCTGAAATTCGCAAGAAAATTTGTTTTGATTAGCTATTAAATAATTTTATTTGGACTAGTCGATTGATTCTTGTGTTGTATTACTATTTCTTGATTGCTATTTTGATTTTTGCTTACTCTTAATTGTATAGCAGTCTGGTAAACAATGGATTCTATAAGTAGAAGATCTACAAGTGGGTCCTACGGCAGCGACATGCTAAACATTTTTGTGAGTGTGGTTTAAGAGCTCCATTACAAGTCTCAACCCGGGTAGAAAGTATTATGCCTATCTTGTAAGACGATGTGGATGGTTTAGATGGACAGGTCCAAGTATCTAACATTCTGAAGTTACAGATGATCGCTCTTGTCATGTGAATTCCAATTTGAAGTCGATCGAACGAGTTGAAAATTTGCATAATGATGTTGTATTTATGAAATTGTTAGCAGTCTTTCAACTTTTTGTTTCTGTAATCTGTATTGTCCTGGTCATAGTATTATTGTTTAAGTTGTAGTTTGACATTTGAATTGAAACAAGAAAATGAAAAATTGTGTAAATTAGTTTAAGTACATGTTTCTGTATATTTCTTTTAAATATAAAATGAGTACATAACAATAAACTTCATGCTGAAATCACCAACAAACAAGCAAGGAAGACTTAAAACAAATGCTTGTGTTTGACATAAGTCTTAATAACGATATAATTAATATAATTAAATTTACAATTGTAAAGATTGTGATCAACAGAGAGACTACTGTCATAAAATATTAAGCCACCTAAATTTCTGGATATGTAGGTTATGTTTTGTAGCTGAAAAATGAGCAATTGCTAGTCTAACATAACCTACATATCCAGAAATTTAGGTGGAAAAATGAGCAATTGCTAGTCTAATAACCGTACATGTTGCTCCACTCCCTTTTCAACTCCAAGTCATACTGTAATTTTATTCCTGTTGACTTTAATCATATAAGAAAAGTTCAACGTTGCCTCTTTTTCTGATTATTATAAGTATACCACAATCTGGACCCCCCAAAAAAAGGACAAACTATTTCATTATAAACCCTTTAAAGAGCTTTATTATTCCTAGTGCGAGGATTTATTAACCTCTTGTCAAGGATTTCGGTACATGACTTTATTTGAAGATACATGCATGTTGCTCACTGTTCAACAGAAATGCAAAGTGTTGGAAATAAGTGTGTATATCCAACAAAATACTATCATGAATTATTATTATTATTATTATTATTATTATTATTATTATTATTATTATTATTATTATTATTATTATTATAAGAATAAACTTTTATAATTTATGATAGTGTCCTTAATTAAAATTAGAAAAAAAACAATTACGATAGGGATCGTAATAATGAGATATACGTTTTTTGAGTACTTTTAATTTAAATTGTTCTTAATCATAGAATCACTAAAATTGGGACATTATTGATTCGAGTAGATTAATATATATATATATATATATATATATATATATATATATATATAGTCTTCATTCGATGAAGATTAATAGATCTCATTTATTAAATTATATATATATAGTATATATAGAGATATAACCATTGAACTGGCTCACTCTAAGAATTTCTAATAGTTATAGTTACCGTATATTTGTCAATAGGATATTCTTATGATGAACATAATATTAGAATTTTCCTTTGACATACGACTATCATAGTAATTGACAATGTATTTGTTATACTTTGATTTCGGACAGCTAATACCATACGGTGCTAGTTGAATGGACATTGGGTATGAATTAAATACTTGTAGAATTAATGATTAGTCAATATGGAATCCATCAACTATGGTAATGAGTTTGAACTCTACGATTATAATGAATGAAATAAATAATGTCTTGGCCAAGGGGTTTGAATGAATTAAGAAATGAGTTTCTTAAGACATTCATAATTCATTACAATAATGGTAACAGGTTAGAGTTTGACAATCAAACCGTACTCTAAAAGTTAGCCAAGAGTTGAAAAGATGGAAGGAGTTATATTTTTTGTTCATCTTGGGTACTTAGTAAAAATATTATTACTTCATACTATCGGGTCGTCAAGGAGTGTTGCTAGACACCAACCTTGATTAGTAAATTTAGTACGACTAATTTACTACCCGCTTAGTATTGAACCTATGGGGTCACACACTAACGAGTGTTCTAATCCTTGGTAAATAATTGTTATTATTTTGATTTGATCAAATAAATAATTATATTAATTCAAATGAAATATTATTATATTTTTTGCTAGCACCATGAATATAATAATATAATAATTGAGAACATGAAATAATTAATTATTTATCCTATGATGAGTTTTAAATATGTTTCAAATTAAGTTGTAATTTGATTCATAGATTAGTCACCAATCTCATACTATATATATGTATATGGTAAAAGAAAATATATACAACTTTTTCTTCTACCTCCACATATACATATATTCCAATTCTTAGTGAAGAATTACTAGTGCAAGGAGTTGCTGAAAGTACGCGTATCCACACCGAGATTGATCCTTGTTGTAAACTCTTTGACCAATGGATTTAATTGAGAAACTTTCAGCAACTCTTTGCACCAGCAATTCTTCACTAAGAATTGGAATATATGTATATGTGGAGGTAGAAGAAAAAGTTGTATATATTTTCTTTTACCATATACATATATATAGTATGAGATTGGTGACTAATCTATGAATCAAATTACAACTTAATTTGAAATAGAATCAATTAGGATCTTATCCATATTTAAAACTCATCATAGAATAAATAATTAATTATTTCATGTTCTCAATTATTATATTATTATATTCATTGTGCTAGCAAAGAATATAATAATATTCCATTTGAATTAATATAATTATTTATTTGATCAAATCAAAATAATAATAATTATTTACTAAGGATTAGAACACTCGTTAGTGTGTGACCCCACAGGTTCAATACTAAGCGGGTAGTAAATTAATCGTACTAAATTTACTAATCAAGGTTGGCATCTAGCAATACTCCTTGACGACCCGATAGTATGAAGTAATAATATTTTTACTAAGAACCCAAGATGAACAACAAATATAACTCCTTCCATCTTTTCAACTCTTGGCTAAGTTTTAGAGTACGGTTTGATTGTCAAACTCTAACTTATTACCATTATTATAATGAATTATGAATGCCTTAAGAAACTCATTTCTTAATTTATTTAAACTCCTTGGCCAATGCATTGTTTATTTTATTCATTATAATCGTAGAGCTCAAACTCATTACCATAGTTGATGGATTCCATATTGACTAATCATTAATTCTACAAGTATTTAAATCATACCCAATGTCCATTCAACTAGCACCGTATGGTATTAGGTGTCCAGAATCAAAGTATAATAAATACATTGTCAATTACTATGATAGTCGCAGGTCAAAGGAAAATTCTAATATTATGTTCATCATAAGAATATCCTATTGACAAATATACGGTAACTATAACCATTAGGAATTCTTAGAGTGAGCCATTTCAATGGTTATATCTCTATATATACCCTTTATATATATAATTTAATGAATGAGATCTATTAATCTACCCGAATCACTAATGTCCCAATTTTAGTGATTCTACGAATAAGAATAATTTAAATTAAAAGTACTCAAAAAATGTATATCTCATTATTACGATCCCTATCGTAATTATTTATTTCTAATTTTAATTAAGGACACTATCATAAATTATATAAGTTTATTATTATTATTATTATTATTATTATTATTATTATTATTATTATTATTATTATTATTATTATTATTATTATTATTAATTCATGATAGTACTTTGTTGGACATACACACTTATTTCTAACACAAATATTTTGACATAGGAAAGCAGTACAACAACAATGCATGCACCAAGGAGAAGGAAAAATCATTATGATTTTCTTCCATGGAAGCACCTCTTAGATTAATTAAACCCTCCAAAACAAATACTCTTCAAAATTTTCACCATTTTCTTCATTACTTGTTATCATTGAACTTATACATTCTCAGATAATTTGAAAAAGGTTAATTGTAAAGCAGTAACGCACTGATAAGATAAACGAACGAATAAGTAAAGTATTCAAATACAATATCATCCCTAGATAGCAAGATCACTAACTATTCTTAAGCAATTGTTGGGCCTTCAGTCTCTTCATTAACATGTTCCTCTGCATCAAAGTCACTAACTGCACCTGCTCCCATGGCTCTATCCCTACCAAATATACCCTCCAGCCGGTGAAATAGAGGAAAGGACTTGCCAGGACTATAGAACTTGGTTGGATGTGCCTGTGAACATATAAACAGGATTTTACAAACCTGTCTAAACAAAATATTCCAAAAAAGCGAAATAATGAAAAGCATGATCCATTCAACACACACACTATTTAGCTAAGAAAGGAAAATGAAATGACAGCCTTGTTCTTCTCTCCCATGTATCCAATCTAACAATCCACCACCACGGATTTGTTATGCAAACTCTAATACCTGCCCTTACTTAATCTACCTTCATCCACTCATATAGTCAGATAGATGATCCAACAAAACCTACATTGATCATCTACATTAGTCCACATAACCATACTAAAACAAACACACAAACAAATTTGAAAGTGGCTCAGAAATTTAGAACAGACCGTATAGTTTTCTACAAATCCAAAAAGAAAGATAACTAAAGGGAGACAAATGCTTATATGCTATAATAGAAAGTATGAATCACATTGACCTTCAACCATGTATCAAGGAAATCTTTGCTGTCAACCTTAACACATTATTTTTCATGATTTCAGCCAAATCCACTGCATCCAAGCATGTCAACGGCGTACTGATACTTCTCCTTCAACCGCTTATGCTTATTCTTGCAGTGTTTCGCAGTTAGGGTACACCTAGGGAAGGCCTCCAGCATCTTCAGAGCTAGTTTCTCAAATGTTCCGGGTTTGAATTGACCATAGTCAGCTCTCTGACCATCTACTACAAACTCCTCCATGAAGCCAACAAAAGTATTAGTATCTTCATAATTCCACATGCATTTGTTGTCCATTTCCACCTAACAAAATTAACATAATTAACCATAAGAAAATACAACAAGTGTAACTATCGTAATTAACATAACTAAATCCTAACAAAATTAATATAAATAACCACAAATAAACCACAAATCACTCCATAAGTAAAAACAAATATTTTACCCTAAACCACAAACAATTAGTTGCTATTAGAAATAAAAAGCTGCTATTACAATGTTTTCCTTCACAACAAGTCTTATAAATTAAAATGCAGCTATTACAACACTACTTAATCGATTACAATGTTCATTACTCTGCTACAACATAAATTAAGCTATTACTACTCCATACGACTTGTTCGCCACTTCATACATCTCAGTTGCTATATTGTCACGCTAGTGTGTCCACTCGTTCGTGTTTTCAACCACCTCAATCATTTCGTCCTGTGCTTCATCTCCATCAGGCAGATATTCCTCAAATATGCTACCTTGCTTGTAAGACCCAGAACTTTTGAAAAGTCTTATTTTGAACTAATCTCAAATCATATACTTATTTATAGATTTAATTTCAGAAATTATTTTATTAAAAATAATTAAAGACAGTTTTGGTTAATTAGATTTGAAATAAATTAAGGTTTTCATCCAAACTCTATAATTGTGGATTATTTTCTTAATTACAACTTTAAGTCTTAGAAATTCAAAAATAATGAGGTTTGGCTATTCAAATTAGAATTTTATCAAATTTTATAATTATTGAATTATTTTCTATATTAAATTACAAAATTATTAGTTATGGAATAACAAGAACTTTTATACAATTTACTTTAAATAATGGATATTTTCATTATTTAATACTTTAGGTTTTACGAATAAAGAAAATTAATTACATTATCTTATAATTTCAATTAGAGTATTTGATTGACATCTAATTAGTAATTTGATACAATAAGTAATATTTCTAAAAGTAAATTTATGTGTTTAATTAGATTTCAAATTAATACTCTAGATCTAATTTGATTAAAATTAACACCAACCCAAATTAACCCCAAAATCTCCAATTCCATACATAAACCCTAACCCTAACTTTTATTAAATTGAACCCTAACCCCCCAAACACCAACAACGGCCACAACCCCCCTCCCTTCTAACGTCACACACACACACACACACAGAAAAGAGAAAGAAACAGAAAGGGAATCGGGGAAGGGAGCACGAGGGAGAAGAGGGATCCACGAAAGAGGGGAAGGGGAGAAGGAGGACGGCGCCGCGCGGGCGTCACTGCCGCCGCATCGTCGTGTCGCCACCGGGAGGGAAAAGAGAGAGAAAGCCGAGGAAGGAGAGGAGAAGAAGCCGCCACTGGCACGCGCCCGTCGTTGTCTTTGCGGGGTCCCTGGTGCCACCGTTGTCCTCGCCGTGAAGAAAATGTATCTTTGAGTGATTGTATAAGTCTCATGTATTGTTGGTTGTCCTGGATGAGTATGAATGCTAGTTTGGCTGGATTATTGTTTGGTTTTGTGAAATGAACTGTTCTTGAAATGCTTCTTTAAAGTTATTTTGTAAAAGCTTTGAAATCGAGTTTATCCTGTTGGAAGTTGATTTTAGTTGAATTGGTGTTCTTGAAATCTGAAAATGATGTACCTTTGGAACTAACTTGATTTTTGAACTAATTTGGTTTTGAACCCATTGAAGAGGGTTGCGAAATGGTGTAGTTGGGAGCCGAAAAGGGTGGCAAGGTCCAAGTTTTAGGGGAGGTGCTGCCGAAATTTTGATAGAATCCGAGACTTTATTGAAATGTTATTTGGAAAATTACGAGTTAAAGACTTCTACTATTTTATTTGGATTATTTAAGAAAGGGATGACTTATGCTTTTAAAATGAATTTTTAAAAAGGAATTTATGATTTAGTCTTGTTCCTTAAGAAAAGCATTGTATCTCTTTTGGGAGCATGTTATTTAGATGAAACTTATGTTTTAAGGCTGTTTTAAATGTGAAAAGGGTTTATGCCTTTGAATTTGACTTGAGGGTTCCAATTGGAGGAGTTTCAGTGACTTTGAAAGAAATTGAATGTCTATTGACAAGTCTCAAATTGAATGTATATTGACAAGTCTCATTTTTCAATGTTTTAGGAAAAGTTTTAAGTGCTCTTTGAATTTTGAATTTTTGCAAGACTAAAACAATTTTTGAGCAGTTTGAAATGCTTTAGATTTAATCATGGAATTGAAGATGGTTTTGTTTAAGTAAAAGAAATGGTTTTGAAAGGAGTAATCGATTACACGACTCGTTTTGGCTTAGATTCTATTTTTATTACTCAAATCAAGAAGCCAATGTTTTAAAGATTTTAAGTGAATTTGAGGAAATGAGTTATGTTATTCTCCCCTAAAGACTTGAGACTCTGCTGAGGAACTTTTGTCACCAAATCCTATTTTAGGATGAATGATTTTGAATCTTTCAGGAAAGACTTTTGATTTGGTGTGGTTTTTGAAATGTTATGGAAAGATGTTGAGGAATGTGACTTTGTTTTAAAAAGAGAAATTTACATTTGAGAAGAAGTGGCTAGCAACCACGTGCTCAGTAACCATGTTTTAAAAAGGTGAAGTTATGTTTGAGGAAAATTGGCTTATGAGCCTGAAAATGATTTGAGGAATGGGGATTTTAAAGCCAAGGCTGGAAGAAATTGATCTTTGATTTCAAAGTAAAGTGAACTGAGAAAAAGTGATTTATGGCTCGAATGATGATTTTATGAGTTTGATGATGTTGGATGGTGGAAGTGATGTTATGTTATGAGCCGGAATGGCTGTATATGATAATGAATTATGGCTGATTGTGAAATATGTTATGAGCCGGATGGCTGAGTATAAATATGAATGATTTTTGAGTTGATAAAGTGATTGTTGCACTTCCAATTATCTGAGATATGAGTTTCCTTGGGTAAAAGCAGTGGCTAGCCACCACGTGCTCCAGGTTGAGACTCGATACTCTGTTGACCCTATGTCGTAAGTGTGGCCGGACACTGTGAAAGTTTCGGATGAGCTCGCTCCCGTGGATAAACACCAGTGTGGGTGTTGTGTGATTATGATTATGATTGTGAATAACTCGAGTTGGGGATGCACAACAGAGGGACAGTCCAATGGTTAGCTACCAGGACTTGTCGGGTTAGCTTTATAACCGACAGATGAGACTCATCAGCCACTAGGACAGGCATACATTATATGCATCTATGTGACGTTGTTTGGGTGTGTATATTGTACTTGGTTTGCCTATGTGATTAATTATGTTTAATTGCTATTTGCTCTACTTGAAGTAATTGTTTGTTGTGCTTGAACTTTCCTACTTGTGTTTGCGACTGAAACTCTGTTGGACTGTGGTGATTGGTTGTTGCTTGGATTGTTTGGGCCTAGGGCCGTGGTTGATTATGAGGTGGACCGAAGGCCATGTTTGGTTGATGTTTCTAGTTTAGAAAAGTATGAAAAACTAAACTGGTTCAGCATAGACTTAAAGAACCTATGCTTGGAGCAGGTTGGTCATTCATACTGTCTAGGAAAAACTTTTTTAGAGGCTTTTGAAATTTTTGAAGAAATAAAAGTTTCCTCTTTCAGAAAATAATTTCAGAATTTTAATGGTAAATCATCGGATTTTGAAAGTATGCATAAGGTGGTTATTAATCACTACAACGGTTTTACTTTCACGTATCCTATTATAGTAATCCTCAAAAAATGCTCTATTGAGAACCCTTTCGAGGACGATGTTCTCACTCCCCTACAGGTCTTTTCTCTTTTCATGTTAAGGACGACGAGGTTCGGAAAGGCTTATTTCTTTCTGTTTAGAAGATATTTTGGATTGTTTTAGTATTTATGTTTCCCTCGCGTTTAATTTTGCAAGCTCTGTAAGAGGGATAGGATTTTGATATGAAATACTTGTAAATTAATAATAAGTATTTATAAGTATTCTTTGTGAGTATTGTAATTTTGTATTGTATGTATAGAGGTATGTTGCCTATCAAAAAGTATTTTGGAGCGGTAAGACGGTTTAAAGTTTTTAACAGGCTCATATTTATGTATTAAATACTCTGAGAGTCGTCGTAACACCAGAGCTATCAGAGTCGCACAGCCAGAAGCGTAAGCTTTGATAGTTAGGGTGTTACATTGCTCCTCCGGATCCATATCCATACTCTTTCGAATAAAGTTTTGCAGCAAACAACAAGCAATAATTATTTGAGTTTGTGTCTTTAGAGGGTAAAAGCTAGGACTTCTTAAGATTGACCATCTCTTCTTCAGCAAACCAAAGCATCACTCAATAATATTCCTGGCAGAAGAATGAACCCTATTAAAATATTCTTGGTAATTGCGAGGTGCACGTGCTCCTTGGGCCAACTCTCTAACATGATATCGAGTGCCTCTATACGATGCTAGAAATCCTGGACCATTTTTGTATCTAGCATCAACTTAGGGGTGTTCATGGTTCAGTTTTTTCATAAACTGAACTGAAACTATACTAAACCATTTTAAATGGTTTAGAAACTGAACCAAACGACTTTGTCAAATAAGAAACTGGTTTTAAATCAGTTTACAATACAGTGCACCAGTTTAAACCAGTTCATAAAAATAAAACCAGTTTTAATTGAAAAAACCAGTTTAAACTGGTTTATAGGCTAAAACTAGTTTTAACTTTTAACATATATAAAATTAGTTTTTACATTTTCTCTCTCCCACCCTCTCTCTTCTTCTCTCCCTCTCTCTCCCCCCTCTCTCTCCCTCTCTCTCTTTCCGTTCTCCCTCCCTCTCTCTCTCTCTCTCTCTTCTTCTCTCCCTCTTTCCCCCTCATTTTTCTCTCTCCTTCTCTCCCTCTCTCCCTCTCTCCCCCTCCTTTCTCTCTCTCCCTCCTCTCTCTCTCTTTTCCTTCTCTCTCTCTCTCTCTCTCTCTCTCTCTCTCTCTCTCTCTCCTTCCCTCTCTCTCTCTTTCTCCTTCCCTCTCTCTCTCTCCCCCTTTCTTGCATTCTCTCTCCCCCTATCCCTATCCCTCTTCCTCTCTCTCTCTCTCCCTCTTCTCCTTTCCTCTCCCCCTCCTCTCTCTCTCTCTCTCTCTTAACATATATAAAATTAGATTTTACATTCTCTTTCTTTCCCTCTCTCGCTCCCTCCCTCTCTCTCTCCCTCCTCTCCATCTCTCTTTCTCTCTTTTTCTCTCTCCTTCTCTCCCTTTCTCTCCCCCCTCTCTCTCTCTTTCTCTCTCTCTCTCTCCTTCTTCCTCTCTTTCTCCTCTTCTCTCCCTCTTTCTCCCTCCTTTCTCTCTCTCCCCCTCTCTCTTCTTATCTTCCTCTCTCTTCCCCTCCTATCTCTCTCTCCCCTGCCCCTCTTTCTCCCCCTCCCCTTTCTTTCTCTCTCCCTTTTCTCCCTCTATCCCTTTCTCTCATTCTCTCTGCCCTATCCCTATGCCTCTTCCTCTCTATCTCTCTCTCTATCTCTCTCCTTCCCTCTTTCCTTCCTCTCTCTCTCCCTCTCTCTTTCTCTCTCACTTTCTCTCCTTCCCTCTTCCCCTCCCCTCTCTCTCTCCCTCTCTTTCTCTCTCTGTCTCACTTTCTCTCCCTCTCTCTCTTCCTCTCTCTCTCTTGCGCTCTTTCTCCCCCTCTCTTCTCTCTCTTTCTCTCTCTCTCCTTCTCCCCTCTCTCTTTTTCCTATCTCTCCTTCTTCCTTATTTTTTCCTCTTTTCTCTCTCCCTTCTTCTCTCTTATTTTGGAGAAAAGAGGGAGAGAGAGAAAGAAGAGAGAAGAGAGATATAGAGTGAGAGAAGGTTGAGAGAGAAAGAGAAAAGAGAGAAAGAAAGGGAAGGAAGAGGAGAAAGAGAGAGAGGAGGGTGAAAAAAGAGAAAGAAGAGGAGAGAGAAAGAAGGGAAGTGGAAGAGAGAGAAAGAGAGAAAAGGGAAAAAGGTGAGAGAGAGAAAGAGGAAGAGAGAAGGGATGGAGAGGAGAGAGAGAAACAAAAGGGGAGAGAGGGAGAGAGAGGGAGAGGAAAAAGGGAGAGAGAGAGAGGAAGAGAGAGATAGAGAGAAAGAAAATGGGAGAGCGAGGAAAAGGAGGGAGAGAGAGAGAGAGAAAAGAAGAAGAAGAGAGAAGGGAGGAGAGAGAGAGAGAGAGAAGAAGAAGAAGAAGAGAGAAGGGAGGAGAGAGAGAGAGAGAGAGAGAGAGAGAGAGAGAGAGATAGAAGGGAAGAGAGAGGGAGAGGAAAGGGAGAAAGAAGAGGAGAGAGAGGAAGAAAGACGGGAAAGGAGAGGGAGAGAGAGAGAGAGAAAGACAAAGAGAGATGGGAGGGGGGAGAGAGGAGGGAGAGGAGAGGGAAAAAGAGGAGAGAGAGAGAGAGGAAAAGAGACGGAGAGAGAGAGAGAGAGGGAAAGGAGAGAGAGAAGGGGGAGAGAGACGAAGAGAAAGAGGAAGAGAGACGGAGAGAGAGAGAGAGTGTGAAAGGAGAGAGAGAGGAAGAGAGACAGAGACAGAGAGAGAGAGAGAGAGAGAGAGAGAGAAGGGAGAGAAGGAAGAAAGGGGAAAGAGAGAGAGAAGGGAGAGAGGGGGGAGAAAGAGGAGAGAGAAGGGAGAGAGAAAGAGTATGTAAAAACTAATTTTAGAGTTTAAATAAAACCAGTTTTAATTTGGTTTAAAACTAAACTGAACCATAAAAATTGGTTTTTAATAAACTGGTTTTCATAAAAACTATGGTTTCAGTTCAGTTTTTTATTTAAAAAAAACTGGTTTATTTAAAACAGTTTCAGTTCAGTTTCAATTCAGTTCAGTGAAACCAATTTTTTTGCACACCCCTACATCAACTAAATGGTAATTATCTATAGACAAGTAATGCAAACAACGTAAGCTTAACTATCGTGAACTCAAGCTATATGTAGAGGCTTAAATTCAAAGATGGCATAATTACCGTGGGGTATCTTAAGACTATTACGACGAGTTATTGCATCTCGAAGTATTCGTGAATCAGATGCCAATCCCTCCCATCCACTGAGTACATAAACAAATCCCATCTCCCAGTTACACACTCCTAAGATATTGGTGCAGATTTTACCCTTTCTTGTTCGATATCTTGCCTTTTCAGACTCGGGGACTGCCACCTCTATATAAGTGCCATCTAATACTCCCAAGTAACCCTATAATCCATAGAAAGTTATGATACTCATATATAGAATCCTTCAGGCAAAAACAAATCATATACATAATCGAGTAAGCTCTACCTTAAACCTTCTCCATGTGGGGTCAAGACAATTCTCTTCAACTAGTGTAGCCTTGGAAAACAAAATGCTTTGAATACGTATAACAACCATTAAAACCTTATTGAAATACTTACTAATTGTTTCTCTGGACCTACAAAATCTAACCTGCAAACTACGATTTTTTTTGTGATGCGCTAAGATAATTAAGAAAGTTGCAACTTGCTATGGCAAGCTTACATGACCATCCTCTTTAAGTCCTTCTTGAACTTGGAGCAACTCACACAAATTAGCAAAGGCATTTATGTTCATTCTCAACACCCAAATACAATTCCTATCACCCTCACCAACAATACGCTCTAAAGCCTCACGTCTATTCTACTATTCATTCTTCCGCCTAACAACAGTTGGCCACTACTTCTATCCCTAAAGTAAACAAATAATGTAAGCATAAAAAACAATATCAAATCTTAATGCTTGGATCTCATCTCTTCATAAAAACACACGCATATAATTTTCAACCGCTTCATTTCTTCCTAGCAAAGTCATTACATTAAAAAAAGCATAAACATTCAACTTAATCTAGTACTTCTTCATGCAAAATCTACTATATCTTCTTAGAACCAAAAATAAGAATAAGAAATTGGAATCAAAGGACATGTAACTATTTACTTTTTAATTTTATTTTAGTTTCAATTGGAAATCAAAACAGGAAATACAATAGAAACACAATAGAAATGATAATATCGATTTTTCTCTCTCATTTTATAAACTGAAAGTAAATTTTTCAGTTACTTTAAGCAAATCAAAGTCTTCCAAAAGGCAAAAAAGAAGATTTGGTAATTAAAATGTGAAGTGGTTCACACTTGACACAAATAATTGTGCCATCATTATTACCTAAGCCATATCAAGCATATTTATATGATTTCATGTACATTCAATAATTTCACTTACCATTTTAGTTTCATAATTGTTTTTCTAGAGAATATTAGTTAGTGAATCCCTTAAACCTATTATTGTAGTCCAATTTAAATGCAAACTCAACCAGAAAGGAAATTAAAAGAAGAAGAATATGGGTAGAGTTCTTGAATGAGCATAGACCTTATGATTTTGTTGATGTGTTATTCTATGATATTTGAAAATAATCAAAGCATATATATACAGTTGACAAAAGGGGGAAGCTCCCCCAAAATGGTGAACTTTTTTGGTACAAACATAATAGGGAATAGAATTAATTAAGTTCAGTGATCCACCAATCGACGTGGGTGCCATGAAATACTGTTTGGTTAGTTTCTGTATCAAGCATATTTATATGAGAAATTGAAAGGACACATAACATGAAAATTCAGATAAATTGATATAAATCAAGCAACTAAACCTGAACTACATTACAACACCTTTAACATTATAGAAATCAGACATTCTACTCTATTTTTTCAGCAAAGGAACAAAATCTAAACTACATTACAACACTAGGCAAAGAATTTTGATAAACCACTATTTTATGGTTTATCTTGTGCTCAATTGAGTGGATTTTATCAATCTTTCATACACTTATTCATACAAAATGCATGGTTTTACAATTTCCTTCCTGATTTTGTGCTATGATTGAAAACATGCTTCGTTGCTCTTAAATTTTACTAATTTTAATCCTCTCTTATTATCATTCGATACCATGATATGTGTGTTAAGTGTTTTCAGAGATTACAGGGCAGGAATGCCTTAGAGGATGGAAAGGAAGCATGCAAAAGTGGAAGGAATACAAGAAACTGAAGGAATTGTAGAGCTGTCCAACCTGACCTCTTCGCACTAAATCGATCATAACTTGAGCTATAGAGGTCCAAATGAAGCGGTTCCAGTTGTGTTGGAAAGCTAACATCCGGGGCTTCGCAACGATATATAAGTTTTCATAGCTGCCCCGAAGATAGGTGACGCGCATGCGTGGATCACGCGTACGCGTGACCTGGAGAAAATGCAATCCACGCGTACCCGTGGACGACACGTACGCGTGACTTTGCCGCGTGGTGGACGTATCAGAAATCACTGGGGCGATTTTTGGGCTATTTTTGATCCAGTTTTTGGCCCAGAAAACACAGATTAGAGGCTATAAAATGGGAGAATCCATTCATTCAATCATACAACTTTCATATTCATAATTTTAGGTTTTAGATGTAGTTCTTGGAGAGAGAGGCTCTCTCCTCTCTCTAGGTTTTAGGATTTAAGATTTCTCTTAAGGTTAGGATTTCTTCTTCTTCCCAATTCCAAGTTCAATGTTCCTTTAATTTAGTTTCTCTTCTACTTTTATTTATTCTAGTACTTTAGTTTATCTATTTCACTTGTTAATTACTTATTTTCCCAATTTGGTTTATGAACCTTCCAATGTTAGATTTGATTTTATATTTAATGCAATTTGAGGTATTTCAGATTCATGATTTTAATTTCGCTTTTTATATTCTTAGCTTGAATTGATTAATTAGTGACACTTGAGTTATCAAACTCCTTTGTTGATTGATAATTGGAATTTGCTAGTTGATTTGGATTCCTCTAAAGCTAGTCTTTCCTTAGGAGTTGACTAGGACTTGAGGAATCAAATTGATTAGTCCACTTGACTTTTCTTTATTTAGTAAGGGTTAACTAAGTGGGAGTAATGAACAATTCTCATCACAATTGATAAGGATAACTAGGATAGGATTTCCAGTTTTCATACCTTGCTAAGAGCTTTATTAGTTGTTAATTTAATTCTTACAATTTACTTTTTCTTGTTCCTTATTCAAAAACCCCAAAAATATATTTTTCCATAACCAATAATAAATACACCTCCCTGCAATTCTTTGAGAGACGACCATAGATTTAAATACTCCGGTTATCAATTTTATTAGGGGTTTGTTACTTGTGACAACCAAACTTTTGTACGAAAGGATTCTCTGTTGGTTTAGAAACTATACTTACAACAGGGATTTATTTATGAAATTTTTTACCGACAGAAAATCTGGTTCGTCAAATTTCTTCAACTTTAGTGCTACTACTTCACACCATTAACAAAATAATGACAAACCAATCAAAATAGTAACTTGTCTCGTTTCAAATTTTAATTTTCCCAAATCAAAGTAGCCAAACAAAACAAAAGCTTAAGAGTTTCTGAGTACAAATACACCTTTCAAACACAAATAAATTTGATTTAAGCATTACACAATAGTAATGGTTAAATCCACAGATCAAATTGAATATTAGAAGAAGAGAGAAGTCTTATTGCTAGGTCACAAACAAATCCATAGATTAGGACAGGACCGAAAAATGAAAGGAATTAGTAAATTAAACAACATTTGTATAGAACTAACCTGGATCAGAGCAGCTAGGACGACAAGTTGGTGGTTGACGTCGACAGCACCGGGGAAAGGCGGCAATGCAACTTCGTCCTTCGATTGTCCTTTGAAGGAGAAAACGAGGAGATGAGAAGATGGGGGCTACAAAGATGAACTTGAAAGCAGCAAATCACTTAACTAGCGGTGGCTATGCCAGCGACGATGAGGTGGCTATTCTTGAAATGGTGCTTCAGAGGCTGTAGTGATGACCTTGAAGAAGAATGAGAAGATAGAGTCACGAGGGTTAACAAAGAATGCCCTAATTTATATTAGGGTTAATGTTTGAATTATTGAATTAGAATGGGGGTAATATAGGTACAAACTATAATTAAAATTTCTGTCTCCGTCTTTTAAATTTTCTGTCTCCAGTGTCCTTATTTTTTGGAGGTACTGAAATACTGAAATTTTGAATACGGAGACAGAAATTTAAGTACCAATTTAACATAATACTAAGTCTCTGTCTCCCAGTCTCAGTTCCAGTCTCTGCAAACAAACGCTACCATAACAAGTAAAGAAGGAAAAGTCTTATAAAAATTTAATTTTATTTATGAGTTTTATTATTTACTGTAAAATACTTTTGGAAACTTTTTTTAACCTTTCAAGGTTTCACATGGTTAGACGATTTTTTTAATTTAAATATAATTACTGATGTGGTGATGTACCACAAAATAGTATATAATATGGTATTTTTTTCTTACACAATACACACCCTCCCCCACACACACACTGCTACTACTATGGGTTTTATACTTGGAAAGTTCTGTGGTGCTTACCAACATAATCATCATGTCATGCGGAATGTACGTGTCACTGTTGAAATGTGATGCGTGGTTGTGGATAGTGGTCAAATAAACTTTGTTTATGCAGTAACAGTAAGGGAGCGTCATCGTGGTTCAGTTTTTGTTTGTGCTAAATTTGTTAATTAGGGTAAATAAAGTGTTTATATTAATTAATAGTTTGGGTGGGTTCATTGTCTGTTACTGGGCTATGGGTTTTGATCTCTAGTAGTTGGATTTTTGGTATTTTGAGTTGTAATACTAATTTAGTCTAGTAGTGTTGTCACAAAAATAATGAAAATGAAGTTCTGGTTCAAAGGTCCAAAGCAGCTCTTATGTCAACTTATTGAAATCCTAAACCACTATATTTGCTAAACATGCTAAATCCCGACGTCTTAACTAATTACCCTAATTATATACGCTCATTTAAATCATAAACTTGAGTCTAATGTATACTGCATGGTTTATTATGCACGTATATCACAACATATGCTACTTTATATGATGCAACTAAATGTATTAATAATTTATCAAAAATTTATTACCCTAAAAAAAACTACAGTGAATCATAACTTAATGCCCTTAACACATTTGCCCTTTAAATCTTTTTTTTTCCGTAAACATTATAGAAAGGAATAAATTAAGAATTCATATTAATATTTTTCTTAAAAAAAAGATATTTGATATTTTTACACAATAAATAAAAAAATATTTTTATATTATTATACCTAAATATAATTAATAGATAAAAATATCTTTTTATATGAGATATCTAAACATAAAATTACTTTAATTTTTTTATAATATATTTAATAAAAGTTATAAATTTTGTATAATTCAACATTGTTAATTACAAATAAAAAACAAAATAATAAACAACAACAGTAACAACAAAAGCTTTGTGAAGTTAGTCTTTTTTTTAAATATTAACCCGTATATGTTTTTAATACTTTTATGTAATAAAAAACTTCCTTATATACTTTATTATAAAACATAATCAATTTTAAGAATTTATGTTTATTTTTATTTGTTCGTGTGAATATTTTTCATAAACAAGTGATTCAAACTTCGAAACATAAACTATATTTGTTTATTGATAGTTTTTAGTAGATGATCCTGTGTAGTGTACTTTCTGAAGTATTTTTTTTAGTATACATGATTTTTTTAAAAAAATAAAAAGAGAAAGAGAAAATATTTAATTGAAATCAACAATTTTAGTTACTAAAATATGGATAATTTAGAAACATTTGAAAAATTTATTATAGTTTATAGTATATATGTCAAGTTAATAATTACATTATATAACAGTTAACATTCAGTAACATACGTTAAGATTTTAATATTTTTAGATTTTTTAAAGTAAATTTTCAAGCAACTGTCTTTTTAATATACATAATCGTAAAATTAGATTAAAAATAATCACCTTTTATCTTATTTTCAAATTTTTTTAACAGCCTTTATAGTCAGAAACTGTCACTCTCTTATTGTTATTGTTATAGAAAGTAAATAAAAAAAATAAAATTTGGTTTCTGGAGAGTATATGGTAAAACATGAAATAAATTTAGTTAAAAAATTATAAGTTTATTTTATTTGAGTCAACTTAATTTTTAAATGAGCTAGCTTAATATTGTTGAGTTAACATATTTTTATTATAAATTTATCACATATTCATACATAATATATTTGTACTCTTTATTATTATTATTATTATTATTATTATTATTATTATTATTATTATTATTATTATTTGAAAGGTACTTTATTGATATATTATAATACACGTCATGCATATTGAGTTGTTTATATGTAATTTTTTTATTTCTAATATATTAACATATAACTAATTAATAATATAATATTACATATAATAATAATAATAGTATTAAGTTTTTTGAAAAAATTGTGGGGCCATGACCACCTTAGATCCTCCTTTAAATCCGTCATTGATCATAATATGTACTACAATAGAGTTAGTCCTAATATAGTACATGAATTCGAGAGAATAGTTCTAATAGATTTGGTTGAAATTAATTATAAATACTAAGTTCTGTTAAAATTTGTTGTTAGAATTTATGGTTAATGGACTAGGATTTAATGTGTAGTTGTTTTACAAATACATTTTGATGTACAGAGGTTTAGATCTTAGGCATTTGTTGCAAGTTTTTTATTAGAATTTTTTAAATAAGGTTTAGTGGTGAGTTGAGTAGACGATGTTTAGGTTATATATAGGCTTAGGGGTTGAGAGTTCAGTAGTAACTTAAGTAGGGAGTTTACGGCCTAGGAGTTTAATGTAAAGTTGAGCATGGAGTTTACGATCTATAGTTTTTGGAGTTTTGCTTTAGGCTTAAAATAATTTGGTAATCGAAACTTACAAAATGGTATCTTGTAATTGAGTATATAATTAAATTGAAATATTAACATTGAAATATAGGTATATTATATTATTAACCTTCAACCAAAATGTGTCAATTAACACACTCTGATTAAAATTGAGGTGAAATATCTTTTTTTTACCAAAATTAATAACTCTTCTTCTTCTTTTTTTTTTTCTTTTATCTACTTGTCCCTCTTTCTCTATTATTTGTTACTTTTTTTTGTTCTATTATTAGCTTATAATTTATTTGTTATGTTAATTATTTATAAATGTTATTAAATATAAACATATTTTTTCAATGCTATTTATTTTCAAGTAAACTTAATAAGTTATGTTCAAAATATTCTTTATATGCAAGAATAAGTGTAAAAAAAAATATTACTTCAATCATGTTATGCGGAGTATATTTTTAATAAATAATTGAATTTGAATGATTAATAAATAATAACATTTTTATTGAGAAGTTTTTTATATTGTTAATAAACAATAATTTTTGGAATAAACTTTTTGGGATTAAAACCAAGAAAATTAACAAGTAATATATTATTAAGGAATTAAAAAATAAAAAAATTTATAATTTATTCAATTTATTTAAGGTGAATTCTATCATGTAAAAGAGAGATTCTTTTTATATGTGTAGAAATTTGTTGTTCTTCTCCTAGTAGGACAAGTGTCTAGAAAGAAAGTACAATTAAAGCTATAATAAAAGACAAAAACTGATTTTGATGCAAAGTGTAGACTCATTGCAGTAGATAAATTAAAATATTTAATGATATAAAGTTGATTAGTTATTAATTATGAATGATAATGATGGACTGATTTTTGTTTTTTTTTTTCTTTAATAGATTTAAGTTTCTGGGCCAAGCCTTTTTTTTTTTATTTGGGTCTTAATTAAATTTTTTTAATAAAAAACGAAAATAATAAACATAATATCTTATGGATTTGGGGTTATTTGAATTTTTTTTGTTTGGGTCTTATTTTTGTGTAAATGTAGGTGTTGATTGATTTTTTTTAATAAAAAGTGGACAATTTTTTTGTCATAAAAGATGTATTTTTGTGTTCTTGAAAATATTAATTTAGTCTTATTTTCACATGTTATTTTTATTCTAATACTCTCAACAATCTTATTCTTAATAATGTGTTAGACTATAATCATTCATTAATTATGGTTTAATTATTAGTTATATGGTTAATTTTTGTAGCAGGATAAATAATTTACGTTATAAAAAATTATAATAGTGCACAAAAATAAAATGCTTTAGCAGCATTTAGAATTTAATTTTGGTTCGTTTAGGGTTTATTTTGATAATAATATTTTTTGTACGTGATAAAATTTTTGTATTGTAACATTTTTTTAAACAAAAATATCTACCAAAGTCAATTAATTTAATTTATATTACCTTTTATATATGTATAAATATTTTATATTTTTAATTATTAATATAAATATGTCTATCTACATATTATTAAGTGATCACTTACATATTAATATATACATAGTTTAGCCACTTATAGGATACTTTTTAATTGATGCATGATTTTGTTTGATTTATTTTTGCTAATAATTTTTAAATTATTATAATTATTTTACTTTTATCTTTTTAAATCTAAAATAAACCATTTAATTTTTTTTGACAATTTGACCAAAAATTTTAGACACCACAACAAATATCTACATAATTATATATAGTAAAATACTCAAATATTTATATTATTAAATTAACCTTAAATGTATCGAATATAAATTATTAATTAAAACATATCTTCTTTTATTAATTCAAACGCCTCCTGCCTAACGAGAATCACTTTCAGTATTTCTTCGTCAACGAAACTCAACATGTTACTATCATTATAATTTGTCACGTCCCAACAACAATCCTCCATCAAAGCAAAAATAAAATTTTGACAAGTAATAAGCATACCTATCATCAAAAATTAACTGCTTTAAATTTAACTAACACACAAAAAATTAAATTCTAAATTCAAATAACCATTCTAACCAATAAAATAATAATTTTTTACAAATTCAGTTATTCACCGTATCTTTATTTTAAAAATAATTTACTAGCAAGTAAAAATTTAAATAACAATTACTTAAATATTTTTGTTCACATTAACCATTAACCTACACATAACTTACGTTATTATTAAATTAACCTACACATAAATGAATTAACAACTAAATTAACATTGTTAAGTATAAAAAATCTAGTCATCAATACTGTATCTAATTTTAAAATTTTATCAAAAATGTGAATCTAAACACTAAATCCCTTATCATTAAATAGTAAAATACTTAGCAATCCAATTTTAAAATAAAAAACTTAAACTATCTAATTTTAATCTCTAAACAATAAACCACAAACCCTGATTTCTTAATCATGAAACTTAAACTATCCAATCTTGAGCTCTAAACCATCCAATCCTAAATTCTAAACAATATATTTCTAAATTCTAAATTCTAATAAAGTTTTTTACACTAAAACCTAAACTCTAAAGCATCTTACACTAAACATAAATCAAGTAACAATAAATTTGAATAACTAAACCATTTTATTCACAAGTTTAAAACCTACAAAAATCCAATAGCTTTGATTTAATAGGAGCAACTTCCATGGAGATAAATCGAAACTATAAAAATCGAATCCCACTCAAGGTAAATCAAATTCATAAGTTTCGATTTAATGGTTTTGACAAAAGCATTTTATTCTTGTGCACTATTATAAATGCTAAAGCATTTTATTCTCGTGCACTATTATAATTTTTGTATAACGTAAATTATTTATCCTGCTACAAAAATTTACCATATAACTAATAATAAAATCATAACTAACGAATGATTGTAGTCTAAAACATTATTAAGAATAAGATTGTTGAGAGTATTAGAATAAAAATAACATGTGAAAATAAGACTAAACTAATATTTTCAAAAATACAAAAATACATCTTTCATGACAAAAAAAATTGTCCACTTTTCATAAAAAAAAATCAATCAACACTTACATCTACACAGAAAAAATCAATTAAGAACCAAACAAAAAAAATTCAAATAACCCCCAAATCCATAAGATATTAAGTTTATTATTTTCGTTTTTCATAAAAAAAAAATCAATTAAGACCCAAATCCAGGAAAAAAAGTTGCCTGGCCCAGAAACTTAAATCCATTAAAGAAAAAAAACAAAAACCAACCCATCATTATCATTCATAATTAATAACTAATCAATTTTACATCATTAAATATTTTAATTCATTTACTGCAGTGGAGTCCACACCCGGTACTAAGTTCAGCTTTTGTCTTCCACTATAACTTTAAGTGCACTCTCTTTCTAGAAACTTGTTCCACTAGGAGAAAAACAACAAATTTCTACACATATAAAAAGAATTTCTCTTCTACATGATAAAATTCACCTTTATTTAATTTATAAACTAACTAAATTTAAATTAATTTATATATAACATTAAAATTTTTACGCTGTTAGAACATGTAACACTCGAAGTAAAAATTTATACATGTCTGTCAATTCATTTATTTCTTACTCTTATTTAATTTGAAGCAAATACAGAAATTTATATTTATTAAACTCCTGTCGCTTAATTTTGATGGCTAACAAATTTTTTTAATTTATATTCGAAACCATATATTATTTTTAGTTATATTATTCTTTGATGATTTTTATATTGTATAACCATGATTCTATGTTGTTACCAAATTGTATTGAGTCAATTTTATTTTTTTTTATAAGAGTACGACAATTACATGAAAGTTTTAATATTCCATGTAATTTTTAGAAAAGGGAATAACTTGATATTTTATCTTTGAAACATTCGACACTAGAAAATATATGCTCCTATAGTTATGAAGTAAACTTAACTTCTATTATAATAAATATTTTTGAATCATCTAATTTAATTTATACAAAGATCACATATTCTTATTGATTCTAAAAATTACAAATAAAAATTAATATTAGTACTTGTTATTAACAACGTAAAATAAAATCGAAAGCAAAAAGCATAATAATACTACACAATTAGTTTTTGTCATATGAGGTCATTCAAGCAAGCACATTTTAGCAACGATGGTTTCGTTTTAGGATTTCAAAACCTCCACTTCTAATTCGTTGTGGGTCCACTCGTTGTGTAACATGGCTTCATGTGCTTAGAATGTACATAATATTGTATTTAAGAGGGGAGATAGCTTCATCTTCATGTATTAAAATACATTGAGTGAAGGTACATAAGGAGGGAGGTTATGATCTCTATTTCTGAAGAGAAGTTGAGTTTGTGAATTTTTGGATCATGATTGGAGGTAGGTATCTGTTTTATGCTATTAGAAAGGGGAAGGATCCTGATCTATACACGGACTGGGATGACTGCAAACATAAGGTGATTGGCGTGATTAATAGTGAGAACAAGGGATTTAAAGATGAGCAGAAAGACATTGATTGGCTAAAGAGAGGCAGGTCCATGTAGCTGGAGGAAGGCACAACGACAGCAAAAGAACGTTGTTGCTGCTGATGGGTGGTCTCCGCATCACCGGTGGAGGCGGCAGGCTTCTCAGTCAACAAGAAGAAGGTTCTGGCAGCTCTGGCGAATTCATCCCTGTAGAAGCAACATCCAGTGGCTCTGGTGAAGGTTCTTGTTGTATATTCCTTGATGATCAGTTATACTTCACGTGTTTTTGACATCGTCACAAGGTATCTTGTGTGTTATTGCGGTGAAGGGATGAAAGAAGATATAATGGCTATGGCGGACGCATCGGTGTTCGTGGAGGACATGGAGGGGGGCTGCTCCTAAGGGTGTGCTTGTTTTTATGTATCGGTCCTCCCAACTTCTATCGCCGTGAGTGCATGATGGATGATGGAGAAAGTGCTTTGGGGTTTGTTGTTGTTCTTCCCCACACCAGGTTTGGGATCAAGGTTACCGCAGAGGATATGGTTTCCACGGACGAGAGGAAAGCGAGGCAGGATGCGTCATCGAAGATGCTGGGAGAGATAGTCCTAGCAACAAAGTTGAAGATAGTTGATTGCAATCACCAACGTGTTCAGGCTCTAGAGGGTGAGGTTGCTGACTTAAAGCAACATGTTGAAAGCTTGCACCAATGGCTATGGTTGAAGTGATATGCGTGGATGAATTTAGTGTTTATATAGTTATGTTAAAGTTGTATAAATTGGTCAATGTGTAGAATTAATGATGAATTATGAGCTGTTCAAACCTGTAATGCTTTCTTTTGGTGAGTGCTATGAATTATTCAATTATCCTGCGTAACAATTTCATCTTTGGCACATTATAGTGCATGGAGTTCTTAATACATAACTATGGAAGGATGGGGAGGTGTTTGTCCTTTACTGGGTCATTCATATGCAGGGTATTAAGGCTGGCAATATATATGTAAAAGTTATGTATGTAGTGAAGAAATTGAGTCTTGTACTCGCAATCTTCTTCTTATAAAAACTTAAAATAATCACTAAGCTAGTTGATGATCATATTATTTGTAATTTTATGTTGGATTTCTTTATGATTTTATTGTTTTTAATTTTAATTTGAACTTAAATTTTATTTTCTATTTTTTTAATATGTATGAAATTCGGAATTGTTGAATTTTATATTTATTTAAATTTTTTTTTTGTTTCTGCGTGTAGGATCGGATAGGGTAGGGTTAGGGTTGAGAGATTCTCAACCTGCGGGTAAGGTAGGGTAGAGTTTTAAGAAAATTTTCAACCCGCGGGTAGGGTTAGTGCAGAGTCTAAACCCTACCCTACCCTACCCATTGCCAGCCCTACAGGGTATGAGTTGTTGCACGTGGTCTTAGTCTTTTTTTGAAAAAATTATATTAATATAATGTGCATGGTTAGACCTTGTTTTTTAAATAAAAAAAATATATTTTCAAATTCAATGTAGTCTCTTCTTTTCAAAGAGAAGAATGAGTTGTGTGATTTTTTTTCTACAGCGAAATCTTCACACCACAAAAAGAAGATTTTTGATTGACATCTTCTGACAATACAATGAGACTTGCAATGGAAGTAGAGTTCAGTGTGTTGTCACTTCAAAGAAAAAGTTGTTTTGTCTGACTGGTGTTTTACTATGCATTTCTTCTTCATAGTAATTAAGTTTTAGATACGAAAAATAATATGTAAGTCTCTCTTAAGTATGACTAACCAATACATTACGAAAAAATGATTAGTGTGTAATATTTAATATTCTGGAATGAATTATGTAAAATTTTTGTGAGAGGTAATTGTTTCCTAAATAACGAAATTTTAGCCAAAGTGAATAAAATGATAAATCAATTTCTGTGTTTAATTTATTTACAATCAATTAATAGTGGTAAAAATATTTTCTGACAATTGCGGGATTTGTGAGTGATAAGGGTTGTAGTGTGAAACACAGTGTTAGTTAGAGTGAGATGGTTTTCATTCGAAGACGTGCCTGGACCATTTATATGGTCTTGTTGGGCCAGACTATCTACCAAAGTTCACCTTACGTTAGTAAGAGTTGATGTGCCCTCCAAGTTAAACTTAGGGAACAAGGTGCTGCATGAGTGACACTTCAAGGCAAACAACAATGGAGGGGTAAAAAAGGAAGATGAAGACGAGGCTTGTAGACGTCGGAACCTCCACGGATGATCCACCGGTGGAACAATCGATTGTTGAAAGGTACAATACATGCAGTAGTTTCATTCCATGTAACACTAATAATATGTTATGGGGATTGTTATGTGTTTACTTAAGCGGTGTGCTTGTAGGGATGGCACGGAGGAAGGGAGCAAGGTTAGTGAAGGGATGGACACACAGATTCTGAACCTTCTCGATTGTGTCGAAGAGGTAACATAGTTGTCCAACACCTGTTTCATCTTTCATGCCTGTTGTACATGGTAATGACACATGCTTATATGGAACAACAACAGCAGCTGGGTCAGGAGGACAAGGTAACTGGAACAGTTATCAAAACACACACAGAGCAGATCAAGAAGCTAACTGAGGTGATCGTCGGGCATGGTAAGGTGCTGGAGTCATTCCTTTGAGCCCAAGGAACGGCCTAACATGTGGCAGTTGAGGCTGGTACAATGTCGCGATGGTCAGTCGGTGCTCATGTGCTGTTCAGAAGAGCGAACTACCAGCCGCGACGAAGTCCAGAGGGAGATCTAAGAAGAAAGACCCAAAAGGAGAAGATACTTTATTAACAAGGGCCAAGTGTAAAAGACATGTTGAAGTGGCTGTGAAGACGTGCAAGTCTACGAATCCTCCGTTGAAGGTAATGTCATTATAATCTCTACACATGATGCCATATCTTTACCCTTTTTTGTAGTAATTGTGTGTTGACTTTTTTTCCACGCTGCTAGCGAAAGCTTGACTTTGACAATGACGAGGATGACGACTGCACAATGGAGATCATGCAACAAGACCATGGAACGCCCTTCACTTACGGGACAAACATGGCCATGTACATGGAAAGTGCGAACATGCCTTTGGTTAGTTTGAAAATGCCTAGATTGGGTGTTGGAGTTTTTGCTATTCAGGTTTCACACTCTGATTAAACTCGATGATGCTTTCAGTGCCTTGACTTGTTATTCCGGCCTCCACCTAGAATGGAGTTCGTCGAGTCAGAACTTGCCGTTGCAGCATATATATTTGGGAATGGATTATCCAAAGAGTAAGACTCACACATTATAACTCATTCCTTGTAATGCCAGTTTCAAAACTGCATAAGCTTTTTGTAGAAGTAGTTTTTGTTTTGTCACTGAGTCAAATACCGAGTGGTCAGGGAAATCCTTATTCCAGATGAACATTGTTACAGAAGTAGGGGAGCACTTCATTCATTGTTACCTGGTGAAGAAGTGGTGGACAATGTGAGGCTTGTTGAAAGTCTTTGAGTGTAAATTGTTGTATATTTTTATACTTCGATATCTTTATTTAGCATTGGGATTTGACATATTTTGTGTTTCAATTTGGCATGTAAGGTTCTGAACCTCGTTGCCTCAATGATGACAGCTAGCAACCTGGATGAATTCGGTAAGCGGTAGTGGCTTCCTACCACTTTGCGGTAAGCAAATGATGCTACTATCCATGTTTTGCACAGTAATTATACGTGGCTGGTTTCCACTTAATTTCTATGTTGACATCCGATCACAGCAATTTGCTTTCAACCCTACTAATCATTGGCCGGAGACGTTGGCATTCATTAGGAACAAATACATGAAGAAGGCTGATGAGCTTGTCAAGATTAACATCTTCTAGTTACAATAAGTTGGTTGTCACGTTATAAATTTAGGCTTATATGCCCCTCTAATTTATTTGTTGGTTGTTGTTGTTACAGATTTACGTTTGCCTTAACAAGGATAGGCATTGGTACCTGGTTGTCATCGATCTATTGAACGGGGCACTAGTATACCTAGACTCAGCGAAGGCTGAGACGGTTACCGAGCGAAAGGCCCGGCTTGACCAAATCAGATATGTGGTGAGTAGTATACGTGTTAAATCATTTATTTTCCCTTTAATGTTTACCTCATTTGCTCTATTATGCATGCCAACAAAAACTCCCTGGGATGTCATGTTATGTTGTAGGCCTTCTTCTTAGAGAACATGTTTCGTGATGGAAATTTCTTTGAGGACAAGGAACACACACCTCAACCCACTCCTGTTTCTTTGAACCAGAAACAGGACAGCAGGACCCTTATTCGTGAGTCGTGTTATCCTTTTAATTCAAATACCAATGGGGTCATGTGCCACATCATATAACTATGAATTAGTTACTTTATACATTTATCAAGCTTTGTTATTGCATCTATTTTAATTGTAGCAAGGACTGTTGCGTTTGGGTAGCACAGTGGATGATGCAAGCACACGTATGGGGTGACTATAACTTGTAAGTGCTATTCATTTTCTCAAATTTTTTATTATCGTGAGGTTGACGAGATATTATGCACGTCTTGAATGTATTGGTTAAACCTACGGGTCCAAGAAAACATACCTTTTTGTTATCATCCATGCATGCATGTTAACATGTGGTCAACAATGTGACAAGGATGTGGTTAGCCGTGGATCTTGTGATGGGTAGGCATATGCCAAAAGGAATAAAGTCACTCGCATGACCGAAGAGGATTGGGACCAAAAGATAAGGCGGTCGGCTAAAAAGAATACAAATACATTTGCAGATCCACCTAGTCCCAGTGTGTCCTTCTGAGTAAATCTGACTCCCAGTATAGCATGGTCATTGGAGTTACCTCTTCTGGAAGAGTGTAGTAACAACTTATTCATTCCTATGCATACGACGCACCTTTTTGACATTCTAGCCTTGAGGCTCAATTAGGAAGCAGCTCCATACAATTGCCAATTATTTTGTGTGAATTATTTTTTGGTTTCATGGACACATGCAATTGCTAATTATTTTGTGTGAATTATTTATTGTTTCCTTAGACACATTAGTGACCTACTGACGTCGTTGCATACATGTTAGTATCATTCTATGCTATCTGTTTTTATGTTCCATGATCACATATCAAGACATACTAATTAGTTTATTTTTAGTGCATATCCAAATTTTGTTAGCCACCTCATACATATCAACTTTTGCGGGTAGATAAAAAAAGCATGAGGCAAAAAATAAGCCAAATCAAGTTTAGCTATACGTGTTGGGTTATCAGTTACCACGATAGTTCTCTTCGTTAAGTAGAAACTCTTAAATAATACGTCACATGTTAGCATCTTGGTTTTAATTTTTCAGTGAACATAACGGCCCAAGGCTCAAAGAATCCTAAACATATAACCACTCTCTGTATGAAAGGGAATAAACTCCCTTTTTTTCTTACAATCCAGCAACATGACAACATGATGCGGTGGTAAATCTAAAATGATAAAATCAGATATCATCCATCTTTGCTCGCTTTCTGCAAGCCGATCAATATAAAAAATAATTGAAACTAAGTAAACTTAGTTATAAACTTGTCACATGGTCTCACAATTTAAAATCATATATCCCTCTCAATGGATAACATTATCAACAAATCACACATCAGAGTATCCTGTTCAGCCTCAGTACCATCCTAATCAGCTGCATATTAACAATCACAAAGTCATGGTTATATTTCCTGTAGAAAAGTGCATATTTCTAATGTATCCAAGTACACAATATACATGACCACATGCTGTCCCAAATAGAATACAACTACCATGACATCGCAATCACTAGAAAAAATCAGATGCAACAACTTATAACTACTCTTACCATGTCATCGTTATCATTGCATTGTGCCTCAGCCGATGAAGTTTGTGTTGTCACGTAATTATTTGCTCCCACACCCTGCATATCCATTTTATGTACCCCGATATGGCAAGCCTTGTCTTCATTTGTGCATTGAGTGCCCTCATCATTGTAATTAGCCCCAACAACAGCATCATTACCGAACTTTCAATATGCAAATATTTTTTCAATGTTGTAGACACTATAACCCCAACGAAGTCTACAATAAAATCAACGGGATACTCGAAACAAATAACAAACTACAACTCACACAAGAATGTTAACTTAGACAACAATTTACTAACCTCTTCCATGTGGTTGAACATTTTAATCTCCTCCAACGCATATGAGTCAAAACCAGCTGTGTATCCATCTTCCATTTCCTTCCCATGGCCATTTTTTTTTCCCGGACAATTTCTCTTCGTGTGACCAGGATTCCTACATTCGGTACACTATTTTTTGCGCCCCCTACAGTTCTGGGTTTTCGGAGCTCCCTTTGTCCGAACTGCCATCGAATCACGAATGATTCCTTTACCCTTGGTAGAAAACACATTATCCTCGGTTGTAAAGTGACCCTCCAGGTGGACACAAAGATTGCGTATTCCTTTCATTGCCTTTTGAAATAGATCATACTTTTGTGATCCCAAAAAGAACAGCCAATGGCAAGCCGAATGAATCGTACCATGGCGTAATAAGCAGGCCCGGTCAGCGCCAACATTTATCTTCTCTTCATATGCTTCAAGTGCCTTGGCATTTTTGGTCCATCGCTTGAGAACTAATCCATCCGGAATGTTAGGAAGGTTCTCATTGTTTCATGACGAAAAACATGTGCTTGCAGGGGTAGCCATGTTTATTCCAACAGTTGCAGCCACATTTCATTCTTCCCATATTCTTATCGTATAAAACTACAATCTCTCTTCCAAGTTGCCCATACTCATCAATAGAGTAAATCTTCGTAGTCAAAGACCTTTGTAATCTAACCAGATTGACTGATGCAACACCTATGATCTCGTTTTGAACATCACCAAAAATTGCACGTGTGTAAACTATCGTAGCGCAACGCTCTAGTGACTCTAAGCTTTTCGTCATCGCTGGAACACTGCCAATTGATCTAAATTGCGCCAACAACTCGTTGTTTTGATATTCATGGAACATTAGTTCCAAATTTTGAACAAGTTCAAGCATCCCATGCTTCGACTAAAGGAAGTTCTTTGCAACGCTATTTATACCTTCACACCTTGACGTCATTCTTATACCAGCATAAAATTTATCCCTCGGGTACGCATTCACACACATCTCCTTCTTCCCGAAGACCTGATTTGCCCAGAGGCTATCTTGCAAACGTCAACAGCATGCCTCCATTCCGTCAAGCATTTGTTAAGTGTAATGTCCGCATAAAGCCACTGATTAAATCGTGCGCGCAATTCTGCATCTTTTATATTCGACTGACATTCTTCTCAATGTGCCACGCACACAACTGATGAGTGGATATTTTATACGCTTTTTGGCATCATTTTCATAGTGTTTTCGTTATGTTTCGTTTAAGTTTTATTATGTTTTCATAGGTTTTAGTGCAAAATTCACATTTTTGGATTCTACTTTGAGTTGTTGTGTTTCATGATGATTTTAGGTTCTAGTTGAAATTGAGGAGCTTTGGCAAAGTCTGATTCAGAGGCAAAGAAAGCATAGCAGATGTTGTCAGATTCTGACCTTTATGCACTTAGACAAGCAATTCTGGAGCTACAGAGGTCCAAATGACGCGCTCTCACGGCGTTGGAAAGCTAACTTCCAGAGATTTCCAAAAATATATAATGGTCTATACTTTTCTTCAAAGGAGCCTGCCCATATTGGGCGTTGAACGCCAAGGAGATACCCCCTTGCTGGCGTTCAACGCCCCAAGGAGACAAGCCAGCGTTGAACGCCCAAGAACTACCCCCTTTGGGCGTTCGACGCCCACCAAGATGCAAGGCAGCGTGGGTCAACTCCCTAATGGGCATTCAACGCCCATTTCTCAAGTTGGACGCCAAGCTCAGCCCAAGTACTCAACCAAAGTGGGCCCAAGGATGGATTTTTGCACCTCTAGTCTAGTCTATCATAATTTTGTACTTCTTAGTCATTAGGTTATTATATATAGAACAAAGATCACCTTTGTTAAAAAACTTTATCAATCTTTGCCCATTCATACATTTTACTATTACTTCTGTAAGCTATGAGCTACTAAACCTCCTAAGTTAGGGTTAGGAGCTCTGCTGATTCTCATGGATTAATAATATTACTATTTCTATATCAATACACGTTTGATTCAATTCTCTTGTGCAATTTCGTTCTTCATCTCATGAATTAAGGATGACCCGTGACAATCATCCTTGTTCTACATGGGTTCTGTGTGAGTCCTGACTTGGATAGCATTGAACCGCAACTAGAGAATGCACTGTGGATTCCAAGAGAGTGCCTAGGCGACTTTGGATAAGTGACATAAAATCCCGTTGACCGTGGGTTGCTGAGGTCTCTGTGGCGTTAAGGCTACAGTCTGAGAAGAAACATTCCCTGATCCGGAAGATCTAACCTTGTCTGTGGCATTTTGAGTAGGATCGCAAAGGGGAGTGAATTGCTTAGGTCTTCACCTTCGGCTATAGTGGGAAACCATGAGTTAACTTGATGAGGATGCTACATGAGTTTCTCAGATATGGTGGACTGCTATGGTTTAGAAGAGGCTAACTTGATGAGGATGCTACATGAGTTATTCAATTATGGCTGCCATTGAATGAATCCTTCGTTATTGGAGTAGACAGTAAAAAAAGTTAATCCGGAAAGAATACGCATCTCCCAAGCCTTAACTGAATCTCTATCATTGCTTTCAAATTAATCTGGTATTTCGTTTCCTTTACTTTTCGTTTATGCTTTTAAACAAACAACCATCTTTTCTAATCGCCTGACTAAGATCTACAAGATAGCCATTGCTTGCTCAATCCGACAATCTCCGTGGGATTCGACTCTCACTCACTTGAAGTATTACTTGGACGACCCGGTGCACTTGCTGGTTCATCTGTGCGAAACTTGCGGAGTTGAATTTCGCGCACCAAGTTTTTGGCGCCGTTTCCGGGGATTGTTCGAGTTTGACAAACTACCGGACTATCTTGTTACTTAGATTAGGTACTTTTTACAGTTTAGTTACTCTTTTACATGTGTTTCTTGTTTTCTTTTCAAAAATTTTTCAAAACCTTATCTTTTCTTTAGTAATCTTTATCTTTTATTTGAGTCTTGTGTCAGTTTTTAAGTTTGGTGTCCCCCTTGTTATCTTTAAATTTTCAAAAATTGTTCTTAGTGTTCTTCTTGGGTATTCGAATTGTTCTTGTTTTTTTTTTCGTTTGATCTTAAAATTTTTAAGTTTGGTGTCTTTTGGTGTTTTTCTTTTAAATTTTTGAAAATTAGTGTCAATTGGTATTAAATTTTTATGTTTGGTGTCTCTTAGTTATTTTTCTTTTTCCTTAAAATTCGAAAATTACATATATATTTCTTTTATCTTTATTTCAATTTTCAAAAATCTTTGCTATCTTTTCTTATCTTGATTTAAAAATTTTAAGTTTGGTATTTTCTTGTTAGTAAAGTCTAAATTTTAAATTTCAAATCTTATCTTTTCAAATATTTTTCAAATCTTTATCTTATCTTTCTTTGAATTTCAAAAATCTTATCTTATCTTATTTTAATTTCAAATTTCAAAATCAAATCTTTTCAAATTTCAAAATCTTTTTCAAATCTTTATCATATCTTTTTTATTTAAATTTTTCCTATCTTATCTTCTTTCAAATTTTAAATTTCAAATTCATATCTTTTTAAATCTTTACTATATTTTAAATTTGATTTTCAAAATCTTTGCTTTTCTAAATCTTATCTTTTCTTAATATTTTTAAATCTTTATCTTATCTTTCTTTTTAAATTTTAAAACTTACTTATCTTATCTTCTTTTTAAATTTAAAACTTTCAAATTCTAAATCTCAACTTTCATTTAAAATTGAATTTCAAAATCAAATCTTTTATTTTCAAATCTTGTTGGTTAACTATTTACATGTTTTATCTTATTCTTTTTTTATTCTCTTTTCTCTTTCTTCTTTTTCAAAACCTCTTAACTACTTTCTCTCTCCTCCTTTTCAAAAATTTCATCTCCATTTCCCTCTCTATTTTTGAAAATATCCCCCCTTCTCTCTCTATTAATTTTCGAAAACTATCCTTGTTAAAGGACATCTTCTTTTTTTTTTCTTCTTGATCTATCTCCCTCTAACAAAGGACCTCTATACTCTGACATAGAGAATCCTCTTCTTCTTCTCTTCTAGCATTCTTTTTTTTTTTGTTTATGAGCAGGAACAAGGATGAAGAACCCCTCTTTAATCTTGATCTTGAACCAGAGAGGACTCTTAAGAAGCGTTTGAAACAAGCTAGAGCACAACACTCCGGAGAAAACCTCACAGAGATTTTCGAACAAGAAGCTAAAAATACAGACATAGCAGCTGATGAGCGGATAATTTATACGCTTTTTGGCATTATTTTTAGTATATTTTAGTTAGTTTTTATTATATTTTTATTAGTTTTTATTTAAAAATCATATTTCTGGACTTTACTATGATTTTGTGTATTTTTCTGTGATTTTAGGTATTTTCTGGCTGAAATTGAGGGACCTGAGCAAAAATCTGATTCAGAGGCTGAAAAAGGACTGCAGATGTTGTTGGATTCTGACCTCCCTGCACTCGAAGTGGATTTACTGGAGCTACAGAAGCCCAATTGGCGCGCTCTCAATTGCGTTGAAAAGTAGACATCCTGGGCTTTCCCGCAATATGTAATAGTCCATACTTTGTCCGAGATTTGATGGCCCAAACAGGCGTTCCAAGTCAGCTCAAGAATTCTGGCGTTTAACGTCGAAACTGGCACAAAAGCTGGAGTTAAACGCCCAAACTGGCACAAAAGCTGGCGTTTAACTCCAAGAAAAGTATCTACACATGAAAGCTTCAATGCTCAGCCCAAGCACACACCAAGTGGGCCCGGAAGAAGATTTCTACATTAATTACTTATTTCTGTAAACCCTAGGCTACTAGTTCTCTATAAATAGGACCTTATACTATTGTATTTTAAGCTTTGATAAGTCTTATGCTATCTTAGACACGTTTGAAGGCTGGCCATTCGGCCATGCCTAGACCTCATTCTTATGTATTCTCAACGGTAGAGTTTCTACACACCATAGATTAAGGTGTGGAGCTCTGCTGTTCTTCATGAATTAATACAAGTACTATTGTTTTTCTATTCAACTCAAGTCTATTTCTTCTCCAAGATATTCATTCGCACCCAACAACATGATGAATGTGATGATTATGTGACACTCATCACCATTCTCACCTATGAACGCGTGACTGACAACCACTTCTGTTCTACATGCAAACAAGCTTGAATGTGTATCTCTTGGGTTTCTAATCTTAGATTGGAACCTTCGTGGTATAGGCTAGAATTATTGGCGGCCATTCCTGAGGTCCGGAACGTCTAAACCTTTTCTGTGGTATTCTGAGTAGGATCTGGGAAGAGATGGCCGTGACGAGCTTCAAACTCGCGATTGTTGGGGGTGTGACAGACGCAAAAGGATCAATGGATCCTATTCCAGCATGATCGAGAATCGACAGATGATTAGCCGTGCGGTGACAGCGCATTTGGAACGTTTTCACTGAAAGGACGGGAAGTAGCCATTGACAACGGTGATGCCGAACATAAAGCTTGCCATGGAAAGGAGTATGAATGATTGGAAGAAGGCAATAGGAAAGCAGAGGTTCAGGAAGAACAAAGCACCTTCATACGCTTATCTGAAATTCCAACCAAAGAATTACATAAGTATCTCTATCTTTATTTTATATTTTATTTATCTTTTAATTATCAAATCTCCATCACTATCTGAATTCGCCTGACTGAGATTTACAAGGTGACCATAGCTTGCTTCAAGCCGACAGTCTCCGTGGGATCGACCCTTACTCACGTAAGGTTTATTACTTGGACGACCCAGTGCACTTGCTGGTTAGTTGTGCGGAATTGTGACAAAGTGTGATTCACGTTTAAGAGCTCCAAGTCCTTTGGCGCCATTGTTGATGATCACAATTTCGTGCACCAAGTTTTTGGCGTCGTTGCCGGGGATTGTTCAAGTTTGGACAACTGACGGTTTATCTTGTTGCTTAGATTAGGTACTTTTCTTTTTATTTTTCAGAATTTTTAAGAATGAATTCTAGAGTTTCAAGGTGATGTTCTTATCATCACAAAAGCTGATTGATTCTCATCAATTTAGCTGCTGAATGTAATGTCCTGCTGAAGCTTGGCCAACCATGTCTAATCTTTTTAGACTGAAGCTTTAGACTAACATTGCATGATTCCTGGAATTCTTATTAAAAGTTTTGATTCTCTTTATTTTCTTTTCTATATAAGTTTCGAAAATCACAAAAAAAAATTATAAAACCATAAAAATCAAAAATATTTTATGTTTCTTGTTTGAGTCTAGTATCAATTTTTAAGTTTGGTGTCAATTGTATGTTTTTATTCTTCTTGCATTTTTCGAATATATGCATTATGTTCTTCATTGATCTTCAAGTTGTTCTTGATGATTTCAGTGTTCTGATCTTTAATTTCTCTTATTCTGTGTCTTTTGTTGTTTCTTACATGCATTTTCAATTTGTTATAGTCCTTAGTATACAAACTTCTAAGTTTGGTGTCTTGCATGCATTGTTTATTTGATCTTAGCTGCATTTTTTATTATTTCTCATCATTAAAAATTCAAAAATATTTTTAAAATTGTGTCTTTTCAAGTCAATAATACAGAGCATTGAAGATTCAGAACATTCAGCAGAGGAATCAAACAGAAAAAGCTAGGCGTTCAAAACGCCCAGTGAAGAAGGAAAACTGGCGTTTAAACGCCAGCCAAGGTACCTGGCTGGACGTTTAATGCCCAAAAAGGTAGCATTTTGGGCGTTAAATGCCAGAATGGATGCCATTCTGGACGTTTAACGCCAGAAGGACACTAGAGGGAAGATTGTTTTTAATCCAAATTTTTTTCAAATATTCATAATTTTTCAAAATCAAATCTTTTTCAAATCATATCTTTTCAATCATATCTCTTCAAAATCAATTTCTTTCCATTTTTTTTATAATTTTCGAAAATCCTTATTATAATTAATGATTTACTTCAAAATTTTCTAGTTGTTACTTGCCTATTAAGAAAGGATCAAAAGTTTTAATTCTATAATCATATCTTCTAATTTCGTGTTAATCAAGTAATCAACTTTAATTTTAAAACTTTCTCTTTTTAGTCTGATTTTCAATCATATCTTCTCAATCATATCTTTTCAATCACATCTTTTTCAAAATTAATTTTCAATCATATCTTTTTAATTTCTAATTTCAAAATCTTTTTTCAAAATCACTTAATTTCTTTCCCAATTTTAGTTTTCGAAAATCATCAATCAAATTTTCAAAAATTTTTTTAATTATTTCAAAATCTTTTACTTTAATTTTGAAAATTCTTCCCCTCTTCTCACATCCTTCTATTTAAATGACTAACACTCTTCCTCAAGGTGCAATTCGAACTCCCTCCTTCTTTATATGTTCGAATTCTCTTCTATCTACCTTCTCCTTCTATTCTTCTTTTCCTCTGACACCTCAAGGAATCTCTATACTGTGACATAGAGGATTCCCTACTTTCTTGTTCTCTTCTCTTTCATATGAGCAGGAACAAAGATAAAGGCATACTTGTTCAAGATGATACTGAACCTGAAAGGACCTTGAAGAGAAAGCTAAAAGAAGCTAAAGCACAATTCTCTTTAGAAGGCCTAACAGAGCTCTTCAAGGAAGAAGAAACCATGGCAGCCGAAAACAACAATGCCAACAATGCAAGGAAGGTGCTTGGTCACTTTACTGCACCTACTCCCGACTTCTATGGGAGAAGCATCTCAATCCCTGCCATTGGAACAAACAACTTTGAGCTTAAGCCTCAATTAGTTTCTCTAATGCAACAGAATTGCAAGTTTCATGGACTTCCATTGGAAGATCCTCATCAGTTTTTAGCTGAATTCTTGCAAATCTGTGACTCTGTCAAGACCAATGGGGTTGACCCTGAAGTCTACAGACTTATGCTTTTTCCTTTTGCTGTAAGAGACAGAGCTAGGACATGGTTGGATTCACAACCCAAAGAAAGCCTGAACTCTTGGGAAAAGTTAGTCAATGCCTTCTTGGCAAAGTTCTTTCCACCTCAAAAATTGAGCAAGCTTAGAGTGGAAGTCCAAACCTTCAAACAGAAGGAAGGTGAATCCCTCTATGAAGCTTGGGAAAGATACAAGCAATTGATCAGAAGGTGCCCTTCTGACATGCTTTCTGAATGGAGTATCATAGGTATATTCTATGATGGTCTGTCTGAACTATCCAAGATGTCATTGGATAACTCTGTTGGAGGATCTCTTCATCTGAAGAAGACGCCTGCAGAAGCTCAGGAACTCATTGAAATGGTTGCAAATAACCAATTCATGTACACTTCTGAAAGGAATCCTGTGAATAATAGGACAACTCAGAAGAAAGGAGTTCTTGAGATTGATACTCTGAATGCCATATTGGCTCAGAATAAAATATTGACCCAACAAGTCAATATGATTTCTCGGAGTCTGTCTGAAATGCAAGCAGCAACAGGCAGTACTAAAGAAGCTTCCTCTAAAGAAGAAGCTTATGATCCTGAGAACCCAGCAATGGAAGAGGTGAATTACATGGGAGAACCCTATGGAAACACCTATAATCCTTCATGGAGAAATCATCCAAATCTCTCATGGATGGATCAACAGAGACCTCAACAAGGTTTCAACAATAGTAATGGTGGAAGAAACAGGTTTAGCAATAGCAAACCTTTTCCATCATTTTCTCAGCAACAGACAGAGAATTCTCAGCAAAACCACTCTGACTTAGCAACCATTGTCTCTGATCTAATCAAAACCACTCAAAGTTTCATGACTGAAACAAGGTCCTCTATTAGAAATTTGGAGGCACAAGTGGGTCAGCTGAGTAAGAAAATTACTGAACTCCCTCCTAGTACTCTCCCAAGCAATACAGAAGAGAATCCAAAAAGAGAGTGCAAGGCCATAACCATAACCCACACGGCCGAACCTGGAGAGGAGAAAGAGGCAGTGATCCCCCATTGAGAAAGACCTCAATGGACGCCCACTGGCCTCCATGGAGTTCCCTGATGAGGAACCATGGGAATCTGAGGCTCACACAGAGACCATAGAGATTCCATTGAATTTACTTCTGCCATTCATGAGATCTGATGAGTATTCTTCCTCTGAAGAGGATGAAGATGTTACTAAAGAGCAAGTTGCTAAGTACCTTGGAGCAATCATGAAGCTAAATGCCAGGTTGTTTGGTAATGAGACTTGGGAGGATGAACCTCCATTGCTCATCAACGAACTGGATGACTTGACTAGGCAGAGATTACCTCTGAAGAGACAAGATCCTAGAAAGTTCTCAATACCTTGTACCATAGGCCCCATGACCTTTGAAAAGGCTCTGTGTGACCTAGGGTCAAGCATAAACCTCATGCCTCTCTCTGTAATGGAGAAGCTAGGGATCATAGAGGTACAAGCTGCAAGAATCTCACTGGAGATGGCAGACAATTCAAAGAAACAGGCTTATGGACTTGTAGAGGATGTCTTGGTAAAAGTTGAAGGCCATTACATCCCTGCTGATTTCATAGTCCTAGAGACTGGAAAGTGTATGGATGAATCCATCATCCTTGGCAGACCCTTCCTAGCCACAGCAAAAGTTGTGATTGATGTTGACAGAGGAGAATTGATCATTCAAGTGAATGAAGACTCCCTTGTGTTTAAAGCTCAAGGATATCCCTCTGTCACTATGGAGAGGAAGCACGAAGAGCTTCTCTCAATACAGAGTCAAACAGAGCCCCCACAGTCAAACTCTAAGTTTGGTATTGAACCCCCATATTCAAACTCTAAGTTTGGTGTTGGGAGGTTCCAACATTGCTCTGAACATCTGTAAGGCTCCATGAGAGCCACTGTCAAGCTATTGACATTAAAGAAGCGCTTGTTGGGAGGCAACCCAATTTTTACTTATCTATGTTAAATTTCAATTTTCTTTTATTTTATGTTTTCTATAGGTTGATGATCATGTGAAGTCACAAAAACAATTGAAAAAGCAAAAACAGAAGGAAAAATAGAATGAAAAACAGAACACCCTGGAGGAGAAACTTACTGGCGTTTAAACGCCAGTAAGGGTAGCAAAATGGGCGTTAAACGCCCAGTCTGGCACCATTCTGGGCGTTTAACGCCAGAAATGGGCACCAGACTGGCATTTAATGCCAGGAATGGGCAAGAAGCTGGCATTAAACGCCAGAAATGGGCAGCAGCCTGGCGTTTAACGCCAGAATTGGCAGCAAGGGGCGTTTTGCACGCCACATGGTGCAGGGATGAGAAATCCTTGACACCTCAGGATCTGTGGACCCCACAGGATCTCCACCTACCCCACCTCTCTCTCTCTCTTCTTCACCCATTCACCAATCACCTCAATACCTCTTCCCCAAAAACCCCTCACCTGTCAAATCCCACCATTCTCTTCACCACTCACATCCATCCTTCATAAAACCCCACCTACCTCACCATTCAAATTCAAACCACTTTCCCACCCAAACCCACCCATAATGGCCGAAACATACCCCCTCTCCACTCCTATATAAACCCATCTTCACTCCTTCATTTTCACACAACGTACACACTACCTATCCCCCTTGGCCGAAACAATAAGCCCCCTCCATCTCCTCTATTTCTTCTTCTTCTACTCTCTTATTTCTTCTTTTGCTCGAGGACGAGCAACCTTCTAAGTTTGGTGTGGTAAAAGCTAAAGCTTTCTTTTTGTTTTTCCATAACCATTAATGGCACCAAAGGCCGGAGAAACCTCTAGAAAGAGGAAAGGGAAGGCAAAAGCTTCCACCTCCGAGTCATGGGAGATGGAGAGATTCCTCTCAAGGGTGCATCAAGACCACTTCTATGAAGTTGTGGCCAAGAAGAAGGTGATCCCCGAGGTCCCTTTTAAGCTCAAAAAGGGCGAATATCCGGAGATCCGACATGAGATCCGAAGAAGAGGTTGGGAAGTTCTCACCAACCCCATTCAACAAGTCGGAATCTTAACGGTTCAAGAGTTCTATGCCAATGCATGGATCACCAAGAACCATGATCAAAGTGTGAACCCGGACCCTAAGAATTGGCTTACAATGGTCCAGGGGAAATACTTAGATTTTAGTCCGGAAAATGTAAGGTTGGCATTCAACTTGCCTATGACGCAAGGAGATGCACACCTATACACTAGAAGGGTCAACTTTGATCAAAGGTTGGACCAAGTCTTCATGGACATCTGTGAAGAGGGCGCTCAATGGAAGAGAGATTCAAGAGGAAAGCCGGTTCAACTAAGAAGGCATGACCTCAAGCCTGTGGCTAGGGGATGGTTGGAGTTCATCCAACGCTCAATCATTCGTACTATCAACCGGTCTGAAGTTACTATAGATCGGGCTATCATGATTCATAGCATCATGATTAGAGAGGAAGTAGAAGTTCATGAGGTTATATCCCAAGAACTCTACAAGGTGGCGGACAAGTCCTCTACTGTGGCAAGGTTAGCCTTCCCTCATCTCATTTGTCACCTCTGCAATTCAGCCGGAATTGACATAGAGGAAGACATCCTCATTGATGAGGACAAGCCCATCACTAAGAAAAGGATGGAGCAAACAAGAGATCCCACTCATGGACAAGAGCATGAGGAAACTCCTCATGAAATCCCTGAGATGCCTCAAGGGATGCAATTTCCTCCACAAAACTATTGGGAGCAATTCAACACCTCCCTAGGAGAATTAAGTTCCAACATGGGACAACTAAGGGTGGAGCACCAAGAGCATTCCATCCTCCTCCATGAAATTAGAGAAGACCAAAGAACCATGAGAGAGGAGCAACAAAGGCAAGGAAGAGACATTGAGGAGCTCAAGCACTCCATAAGATCTTCAAGAGGAAGAACAAGCCGCCATCACTAAGGTGGACCCGTTCTTTAATTTCCTTGTTCTTTATTTTCTATTTTTCAAAAATTGTGCTTTATGTTTATTTATGTTTGTGTCTTTATTACATGATCACTAGTGTCTTAGTGTCTATGCCTTAAAGCAATGAAAATGAATCCATCACCTTTCTTAAATGAAAAATGTTTTTAATTGAAAAAGAAAAAGAAGTGCATGAATTTTAAAATTTTAAAACAGTTTAATTTTTTGATGTGGTGGCAATACTATTGTTTTTCTGAATGAATGCTTGAACAGTGCATTTTTTGAATTTGATTGTTTATGAATGTTAAAATTGTTGGCTCTTGAAAGAATGATGGGAAAAGAAGAAATGTTATCTGATGATCTGAAAAATCATAAAATTGATTCTTGAAGCAAGAAAAAGCAGTGAAAAGCTTGCAGAAAAAAAAAGGATATATGCGGAAAAAAAAAGAGAAAAGAAAAAAGAAAGAAAAAGAAAAGCAAGCAGAAAAAGCCAATACCCCTTTAAACCAAAAGGCAAGGGTGATAAAAAGGATCCAAGGCTTTGAGCATTAGTGGATAGGAGGGCCCACAGGAATAAAATCCTGGCCTAAGCGGCTAAACCAAGCTGTCCCTAACCATGTGCTTGTGGCGTGAAGGTGTCAAGTAAAAACTTGAGACTGAGCGGTTAAAGTCGTGGTCCAAAAGCAAAAAGAGTGTGCTTAAGAGCTCTGGACACCTCAAATTGGGGACTCTAGCAAAGCTGAGTCACAATCTGAAAAGGTTCACCCAGTTATGTGTCTGTGGCATTTATGTATCCAGTGGTAATACTGGAAAACAAAATGTTTAGGGTCACGGCCAAGACTCATAAAGTAGTTGTGTTCAAGAATCAACATACTTAACTAGGAGAATCAATAACACTATCTAGATTCTGAGTTCCTATAGAAGCCAATCATTCTGAACTTCAAAGGATAAAGTGAGATGCCAAAACTGTTCAGAGGCAAAAAGCTAAAAGCCCCACTCATCTAATTAATACTGATCCTCATAGATGTTTTTGGAATTCATTGTATATTCTCTTCTTTTTATCCTATTTGATTTTCAGTTTCTTGGGGACAAGCAACAATTTAAGTTTGGTGTTGTGATGAGCGGATAATTTATACGCTTTTTGGCATTGTTTTTAGTATGTTTTTAGTATATTTTAGTTATTTTTTATTATATTTTTATTAGTTTTTATTTAAAAATCACATTTCTAGACTTTACTATGAGTTTGTGTGTTTTTCTGTGATTTCAGGTATTTTTGGGTATTCGAATTGTTCTTGTTATTTTTTTTCGTTTGATCTTAAAATTTTTTAAGTTTAGTGTCTTTTGGTGTTTTTCTTTTAAATTTTTGAAAATTAGTGTCAATTGGTATTAAATTTTTATGTTTGGTGTCTCTTAGTTATTTTTCTTTTTCCTTAAAATTCAAAAATTATATATATATATATTTCTTTTATCTTTATTTCAATTTTCAAAAATCTTTGCTATCTTTTCTTATCTTGATTTAAAAATTTTAAGTTTGATATTTTCTTGTTAGTAAAGTCTAAATTTTAAATTTCAAATCTTATCTTTTCAAATATTTTTCAAATCTTTATCTTATCTTTCTTTGAAATTCAAAAATCTTATCTTATCTTATCTTATTTTAATTTCAAATTTCAAAATCAAATTTTTTCAAATTTCAAAATCTTTTTCAAATCTTTATCATATCTTTTTTATTTAAATTTTTCCTATCTTATCTTCTTTCAAATTTTAAATTTCAAATTCATATCTTTTTAAATCTTTACTATATTTTAAATTTGATTTTCAAAATCTTTGCTTTTCTAAATCTTATCTTTTCTTAATATTTTTAAATCTTTATCTTATCTTTCTTTTTAAATTTTAAAACTTACTTATCTTATCTTCTTTTTAAATTAAAAACTTTCAAATTCTAAATCTCAACTTTCATTTAAAATTGAATTTTAAAATCAAATCTTTTATTTTCAAATCTTGTTGGTTAACTATTTACATGTTTTATCTTATTCTTTTTTTTATTCTCCTTTCTCTTTCTTCTTTTTCAAAACCTCTTAACTACTTTCTCTCTCCTCCTTTTCGAAAATTTCATCTCCTTTTCCCTCTCTATTTTTGAAAATATCCCCCCTTCTCTCTCTATTAATTTTCGAAAACTATCCTTGTTAAAGGACATCTTCTTTTCTTTTCTTCTTGATCTATCTCCCTCTAACAAAGAACCTCTATACTCTGACATAGAGAATCCTCTTCTTTTTCTCTTCTTGCATTCTTTTTTTTTTTTTTTGTTTATGAGCAGGATCAGGGATGAAGAACCCTTCTTTAATCTTGATCTTGAACCGGAGAGGACTCTTAAGAAGCGTTTGAAACAAGCTAGAGCACAACACTCCGGAGAAAACCTCACAGAGATTATCGAACAAGAAGCTAAAAATACAGACATAGCAGCTGATGAGCGGATAATTTATACGCTTTTTGGCATTGTTTTTAGTATATTTTTAGTATATTTTAGTTATTTTTTATTATATTTTTATTAGTTTTTATTTAAGAATCACATTTCTGGACTTTGCTATGAGATTGTGTGTTTTTCTGTGATTTCAGGTATTTTCTAGCTGAAATTGAGGGACTTGAGCAAAAATCTGATTCAGAGGCTGAAAAAGGACTACAGATGCTGTTGGATTCTGACCTCCCTGCACTCGAAGTGAATTTTCTGGAGCTACAGAAGCCCAATTGGCGCGCTCTCAATTGCGTTGGAAAGTAGACATCCTGGGATTTCCCGCAATATATAATAGTTCATACTTTTCCTGAGATTTGATGGCCCAAACAGGCGTTCCAAGTCAGCTCAAGAATTCTGGCGTTTAACGCCAGAACTGGCACAAAAGCTAGAGTTAAACGCCCAAACTGGCACAAAAGCTGGCGTTTAACTCCAAGAAAAGTCTCTACACATGGAAGCTTCAATGCTCAGCCCAAGCACACACCAAGTGGGCCCGGAAGAAGATTTCTGCATTAATTACTGATTTCTGTAAACCCTATGCTACTAGTTCTCTATAAATAGGACCTTATACTATTGTATTTTAAGCTTTGATAAGTCTTATGCTATCTTAGACACGTTTGAAGGCTGGCCATTTGGCCATGTCTAGACCTCGTTCTTATGTATTCTCAACGGTGGAGTTTCTACACACCATAGATTAAGGTGTGGAGCTCTGCTGTTCTTCATGAATTAATACAAGTACTATTGTTTTTCTATTCAACTCAAGTTTATTTCTTCTCCAAGATATTCATTCGCACCCAAGAACATGATGAATGTGATGATTATGTGACACTCATCACCATTCTCACCTATGAACGCGTGACTGACAACTACTTCCGTTCTACATGCAAACAAGCTTGAATGTGTATCTCTTGGGTTTCTAATCTCAGATTGGAACCTTCGTGGTATAGGCTAGAATTATTGGTGGCCATTCCTGAGGTCCGGAACGTCTAAACCTTGTCTGTGGTATTCTGAGTAGGATCTGGGAAGGGATGGCTGTGACGAGCTTCAAACTCGCGATTGTTGGGCGTGTAACAGACGCAAAAGGATCAATGGATCCTATTCCAGCATGATCGAGAACCGACAGATGATTAGCCGTGCGGTGACAGCGCATTTGGAACGTTTTCACTGAGAGGACGGGAAGTAGCCATTGACAACGGTGATGACGAACATAAAGCTTGCCATGGAAAGGAGTATGAATGATTGGAAGAAGGCAATAGGAAAGCAGAGGTTCAGGAGGAACAAAGCATCTTCATACGCTTATCTGAAATTTCAACCAAAGAATTACATAAGTATCTCTATCTTTATTTTATGTTTTATTTATCTTTTAATTATCAAATCTCCATCACTATCTGAATTCACCTGACTGAGATTTACAAGGTGACCATAGCTTGCTTCAAGCCGACAGTCTCTGTGGGATCGACCCTTACTCACGTAAGGTTTATTACTTGGACGACCCAGTGCACTTGCTGGTTAGTTGTGCGAAATTGTGACAAAGTGTGATTCACGTTTAAGAGCTTCAAGTCCTTTGGCGCCATTGTTGATGATCACAATTTCGTGCACCAGCAGCCAATCCTAATGATGGAGAAGACGCAAGGAAGGTCCTAGGTGACTTTACTGCACCATCTTCTGATTTCCATGGGCGTAGCATTTCTATACCCGCCATTAGTGCAAACAATTTTGAGCTGAAACATCAACTAGTCACTCTAGTTCAACAGAACTGCCAGTTTCATAAGGAAAGCCTAGACTACTGGAAAAAGGTGGTCAATCCATTCTTGACCAAGTTCTTTCCACCTCAGAAGCTGAACAAGCTCAGGATGGAAGTCCAGACCTTCAGACAGAAAGAGGGTGAATCCCTCTATGAAGCCTGAGAGAGGTACAAGCAATTGATCAGAAGGTGCCCTCCTAACATGATTTCAGACTGGACCATGCTAGATATCTTCTATGATGGCCTCTCTAAAATGTTCAAGATGGCATTAGACCACTCTGCTGGTGGATCACTCCACTTGAAAAAAATGTTGGAAGATGCACAAGAGCTCATTGATATGGTTGCTAACAACCAATACATATACACTTCTGAGAGGAACCCTGTGAACAGTGAGGCTACTCAGAAGAGATGAGTCATGGAGTTAGACACTCTAGATACCATATTGGCTCAAAATAAGGTCCTGACCCAACAGGTCTACATGATTTCTCAGCATTTAACTGAAATGCAAGCTGCAGCTGGCAGCATTTAAGAGGCATCCTATGAAGGAGAAGCCTACAATCCAGATCAACCCATAATGGAAGAGGTTAACTATATGGAAAATCCCTCAGGGAATCCCAACAATGAGCCCCATGGAAACACCTACAACCCATCATGGAGGAATCATCCTAACTTTTCATGGAGGGATCAACAGAAGCCTTAGCAAGGCTTCAACAACAATCAAGGTGGAAGAAACCAAAATAGGTTCAATAACAGACCATTCCCACCTTCTCAGCAACAGATGGATACTTCTAAGCAGAGCCTCTCTGACTTAGCCACTATAGTCTCCGATCTCTCTAAGGCCACTCACAGTTTCATCACTAAAACAAGATCCTCCATTAGGAAGAGGATTGGTCAGCAGAGTAAACCCAAGAGAAGAGTGCAAGGCCCTCAGTATAGGATCTGAGGCCAAATCTAAAGGGGAGTTTCTGGCGTTGAACGCCAGCCAGGGAGTAGAGGCTGGGTGTTCAACGCCCAAAGAGGAGCAAGTCTTGGCGTTAAACGCCACAATGGGAGAGGATGGGCGTTCAACGTCCACTAAAGACCCCCTTGTTGAAGAACTGAAGGAAACTAGAGCTCAAGAGGAGACCATAGAGGTTCCCTTGAATGCCTTGTTGCAAATTATATACTCTAAAGATTACTCCTCCTCTGATGAGGAAGAAAAAACTAGGGAAGAGCAAGTTGCTCGGTACTTAGGAATTCTGATGAAACTAAATGCCAAGTTATTTGGAACAGAGACATTGGAGGAAGAACCTCCAGTGCTCACCAAGGAACTCAATGCCTTGGTTCAGCAGAAACTACCTCAAAAGCTGCCGGATCCCGGGTGCTTCCTAATTCCCTGCACCATAGGGACAATTACGTTTGAGAAGTCTTTATGCGACCTAGGATCGAGGATAAACCTCATGCCTCTCTCTATAATGGAGAGGTTGAAAATTTTTGAGGTTCAAGTTGCTAAGATCTCATTGGAGATGGCAGACAAATCACTGAAAAAGGCATATGGTCTAGTAGAGGATATCTTAGTGAAGGTTGAAAACTTTTATATCCTTGCAGATTTTATAATCTTAGATATTGGAGAGGACGAGGATGAATCCATCATCCTTAAAAGCCCTTTCCTAGCCACTGCCAATGCCATAATTGATGTGGCAAGGGGAGAGCTCGTTCTGTAGTTATGGGAAGACCGCATCTTGTTCAAGATGCCTAAACCCAATTCCCTCCATAAGGGCGAGACAACTGTGCAACACGTAGTGTTCCAACCCTTTCTCTCCGTACAGAGCTTTACAGAGCCCCTAGACACCAAATCTAAGTTTGGTGTTGAGGAACCATCATCAAGCACTGAGAATAAAGGCACTAAGAAGAAGATACCTAAAGGCTGGAGGGATAAGAAAATTCCCACTGAAGGCCTCTCACCTGGCATGAGAGCTGTCTTCACAGATAGCCCAGTGATTCCACACACTGTGAACAAGATCTTGTTTCTAAAACACGTGGAGCTCATCCATGAGAGCATAGGAAGGAAGTTCACTATAAGGGGTGAAATTCTGAGCCCTTATCCATCTCCGTAAAGGAGCTAACAGTCAAGCTAGTGACGTTAAAGAAGTGCTTGTTGGGAGGCAACCCAACCATAACTAAAGTATTTCTATTTTCTTTAATTTTATTTCTTTTGAGTAATATTAGTTTATCTTCGTAATTGTTCCCTTTGAGTTTGTGATCATGTTCAGTAGTCAGAATAGAGACAAAGATATTCAGAGATGGAAACGGAACACCCTGGAGTAGACCCAACGCCAGACAAGGAGGCAGGAAGGGCGTTCAATGCCCCATATGGGTAAGAAGGCTGGCGTTGAACGCCACATAAGGAGAAGTGTGGGCGTTCAACGCCCAAGAGGGAGTAACTTGCTGGCGTTGAACGCCAGAATGGGACCATTCTGAACATTCAATGCCTTACAGGGAGCAGAAACCTAGCGTTGAACGCCAGGAAGGGAGTCCCCAGAGGGTGTTCAACGCCTACTTGGAGTAGAAAGCTGGCGCTGAACGCCAGCCAGGAAGCAAAGGTTGGGCGTTCAACGCTCACAAGGGGGCAAGAAATTCGAATTCCCTAGCCTCTCAGGACCAGTGGGTCCCACAGAATCTCCACCTACCCCATCTTCTTCTCTCTCTTACTTTCCCTCTTCCCCACACACACTCTTCCCCATATACCCTCAACCAATCACATCCACATCACCTTTCTCTCTTCCCAAAACCTTCATCACTCCCATCCATCAATTCCCACCAACCCCACCCACTTCAAATCCAAACCTTTCCCACCCATTCCCCCACCCCATAACCGAACCCTTACCCAAACCCCCCTATAAATACCTCCTCATTTACCCCTTTCTACTCACACAACAATCTTCTTCCCTTTCCCACACACACAATCGAAAGCCTTCCCCCTCTCTTCTCCATCTCTTTCTTCTTTCTTCTACTATCCTCTTCTTCTCTTGCTATTTTGCTCGAGGACGAGCAAAGGTTTTAAGTTCGGTGTTAGAAAAGCCTTACTTTTTGTTTTCTATTCTCACTTGTGGAACCCAAAGTCAGAGAATCCTCTAAAAAGAGGAAAGAAAAAGCCATAGCTTCTGCCTCCGAACCTTGGAAAAGGGAGAGATTCCTTACTAAGGCTCATCGAGACCACTTCTATGAAGTAGTGGCAAAGAAAAGGGTGATTCCTGAAGTCCCTTTTAGGCTAAAAAAGAATGAGTACCTGAAGATCCAACAAGAAATTCGGAAAAGAGGTTGGGAAGTTATGACCAACCCTATCCCGGAAGTTGAGATCTTAATGGTGCAAGAGTTTTATGCCAATGCTTGGGTCACTAAAAAGCATGACACTAGTGTGAACCCACATCCCAAAAATTGGCGCACCATGGTCCGAGGGCAACTCTTAAATTTTAGTCTGGAAAGTGTAAGATTGGTGCTCCAACTACCATTAATGCAAGGAGACCCACACCCTTACACTAGAAGAGTCATTTTCAATCAGAGGCTAGACCAAGTCCTTTCAGACATCTGTGTGGAAGGAGCTCAGTGGAAGAGGGATGCTCAAGGCAAGCCTTCCCAACTAAGAAGGCTTGACCTCAAGCCCGTAGCTAGAAGATGGTTGGAATTTATCCAACGCTCTATCATCCCTACTAGCAACCGGTCCGAAGTGACCATTGACCGAGCCATCATGATTCACTGCATAATGCTTGGGAATGAGGTGGAGGTACATGAGGTGATACCTCAAGAGCTATACAAGGTGGCAGAAAAGCCCTCCACCCAAGCAAGGTTGGCATTCCCTCACCTCATATGTCACTTATGAAATTCAGCTGGAATTGTCATAGAAGGAGACATCCCCATTCAGGAGAACAAGCCCATCGCTAAAAGAAGGATGGAGCATGCTAGAGAGCCGGCACATGAATCACAGCAAGAGCATGTGGAGCCGCCTCAACAAGAAATTCCTGAGATGCCTCAAGGGATACATTTTTCTCCCCAAGGTTATTGGGACCAATTGAATACTTCTCTAGGAGAATTAAGCTCCAACATGGATCAGTTGAGGATGGAACACCAAGAGCACTCCACCATCCTCCACGAAATAAGAGAAGATCAAAGAGTTATGAGGGAAGAGCAATAGAGACAAGGACATGACATAGAAGAAATCAAGCGTTCCATTGGATTCTCTAGAGGGAGCAGTAGCCGCCATTACTAAGGTGGTCACGTTCCATTACCCCCTTGCTTATGTTATTTTATTTTTCTGTTTTCCATTATATTTCAGTCTGTTTCCTGTTGCTAGTGCATGATCATCTTTATTTATGACTTAAAGGTATGAAATATTCCATATATCTCTCACGATGCTTAAAAAAATTATTTGAAAAAGAAAAGTGAGATACATAATTTTGAGTTATATAATAAGGATAGTCCAATTATTTGATGTGGTGGCATTACTTTTACTTTCTGACTGCATGAATTAATAGTGCATATGTGATGTTGAAGTAAAGTGTGTTGACTCTTGAAAGAATGATGGAAAAGGTGAAGTATTATTGGTAATCTGAAAAATTAAAAAAAAAAAATTGATTCTTGAAGCAAGAAAAAACAGCAAAAAAAAAAGAAAGAAAAAGAGAAAAAAAACACAAAAAAAAAGAGAAAGAAAAAAAATAAAAAGCCAATAGCTCTTTAAACCAAAAGGTAAGTGTAAGGATCCAAGACTTTGAGTATCAATGGTTAGGAGGGCCTAAAAGAAACAAAATATTGGCCTAAAAAGTTCAAATGAGCTCCTTCCCCTAACTAAATGCTTGTGGTATGAAGGTGTCAAGTGAAAAGCTTGAGACTGAGCAGTTAGAGTCGTGATCCAAAGCAAAAGAGTGTGCCTAAGAATTTTGGGTACCACTGTCTGGGATTCTAGCAAAGCTGAATTACAATCCAATTGGGTTCACCCAGTTAAATGCCTGTAGCGTTTATGTATCCAGTAGTAATACTGGAAAACAAAGCGCTTAGGGTCACGGCCAGACTCAAAAAGAAGCTGTGTTCAATAATTAAAAAAAAAACTAAACTAAGAGAGTCAATAATATCATCTAGATTCTGAGTTCCTAAAGACACCAACACTTCTGAGCTTCAAAGGATAGTGAGATGCCAAAATTGTTCAGAAGTAAATAGTTACTAGCCCCGCTCATTAATTGGAACTAAGCTTCATTGAAAACTCTGAGATTTATTGTATCCTTCTCTTCTTTCTAATCCTAATTTGTTTTTGGTTGCTTGGGGACAAGCAAGAGTTTAAGTTTGGTGTTCTGATGAGCGGATATTTTATACGCTTTTTGGCATCATTTTCATAGTGTTTTAGTTATGTTTGGTTTAAGTTTTATTATGTTTTCATAGGTTTTAGTGCAAAATTCACATTTTTGAATTCTACTTTTAGGAGTTGTGTTTTATGATTATTTCAGGTAATTTCTAGCTGAAATTGAAAAGCTTTGACAAAGTCTGATTCAGAGGCAAGGAAAGCATAGCAGATGTTGTCAGATTCTGACCTTTATGCACTCAGACGAGCATTTCTGAAGCTACAGAAGTCCAAATGACGCGCTCTCAACGACGTTGGAAAGCTAACTTCCAGAGCTTTCCAAAAATATATAATGGTCTATACTTTTCTTCAAAGGAGCCTGCCCATATTGGGCGTTGAACGCCAAGGAGCTACCCCCTTGCTGGCGTTCAACGCCCTAAGGAGACAAGCCAACGTTGAACGCCCAAGAACCACCCCCTTTGGGGTGTTCAACGCCTACCAAGACGCAAGGCAGCGTGGATCAACTCCCTAATGGGTGTTCAACGCCCATTCCTCAAGTTGGACGCCAAGCTCAGCCCAAGTACTCAACCAAAGTGGGCCCAAGGATGGATTTTCGCATCTCTAGTCTAGTCTATTATAATTCTGTACTTCTTAGTCATTAGGTTATTATATATAGAACAAAGATCACCTTTGTTAAAAAAAACTTTATCGATCTTTTCCCATTCATACATTTTACTATTACTTCTGTAAGCTGTGAGCTACTAAACCTCTTAAGTTAGGGTTAGGAGCTCTGCTGATTCTCATGGATTAATAATATTACTGTTTCTAAATACACGTTTGATTCCATTCTCTTGTGCATTTTCGTTCTTCATCTCATGAATTGAGAATGATCTGTGACAATCATCCTTGTTCTACATGGGTTCCGTGTGAGTCCTGACCCGAATAGCATTGAACCACAACTAAAGAATGCACTGCGGATTCCAAGAAAGTGCCTGGGCGACTTTGGATAAGTGACATAAAGTCCCATTGATCGTGGGTTACTGAGGTCTCTGTGGCGTTAAGGCTAAAGTCTGAGAAGCAACATTCCCTGATCCGGAAGATCCGACCTTGTCTGTGGCGTTTTGAGTAGGATCGTGAAGGGGGTGATTGCTTAGATCTTCACCTTCGATTATAGTGGAAAACCATGAGTTAACTGTATGAGGATGCTACATGAGTTGCTCGGATATGGTGGACTGCTATGGTTTAGAAGAGGCTAATGTGATGAGGATGCTACATGAGTTAGTCAATTACGGCTGCCATTGAATGAATCATTCGTTATTGGAGTAGACAGTAAGAAAAGTTAATCCGGAAAGAATACGCATTTCCGAAGCCTTAACTGAATCTCTATCATTGCTTTCAAATTAATCTGGTATTTCGTTTCCTTTACTTTTCGTTTATGCTTTTAAACAAACCATCTTTTCTAATCGCCTGACTAAGATCTATATGATAGCATTGTTTGCTCAATCCGACAATTCCATGGGATTCGACCCTCACTCACCGGAGGTATTACTTGGACGACCCGGTGTACTTGCCGATTCATCTGTGCGAAACTTGCGGAGTTCAATTTCGCGCACCAACAACTGGTGGGTTGCTCTAGGGAATACCACTCTCACAACTTCCCGCATTGCTTCATCACCGTCGGTTACAACCACAGATGGCATCTTTTGGCATATTACCTCCAACAGGCTCTTCAACAGCCAAGTATATGACCCTATCGTCTCATCCAACACTAGCCCAAAGCCAAAGATCGTGGCCTGCTTGTGATTGTTTGATCCTGAGAATATAACCAGTGGTCTGTTGTACTTATATTTTTTGTAAGTCAAGTCAAAAGCCAGAACATCTCCAAAATATTGGTAGTCCAACCTACTTCCCCCATCGGCCCAAAACATATTTGCAAGCATTCTGTCCTCGGTCAAATTATACAGTGCCATCAGCATAGGATCAGCCTCTGCCTTTCCTTCTAGATAGGGTATCGCAAATTCAACATCTCCATCAACAATTGCTCACACCTTTGCTTGTCAATATAATTGTACGCGTCCTTTAGAAATCCTACCAATGAATACCCACCTACCAATCCTGCCATATATCGCATTGTTTTTGCCGTCGATATCCCGCACTCACGCAATCCATCTATTTGCGCTTTCGCACCTTCAGTCAATGACCTATACTTTGGGATTAGGTGCACCATTACATGGGGAGTCAGTTCATGGTTGTGGTTGTTGTTGATCTTTCTTACTCGCCATACGGAAGCATTCTTATCTAGGTGAATGGAAAACTTCGCCTTGCAATTTGTTCTCGTCTCAGGTTTATGTACCCGCCTCCTATCCAATCTATTATAGTGCTTGGGATCTCTCAAACCCTCATTATTACAAAAAAAACATCCTCCTCCTAACATTTCTATCGTCATCCTTTTTTGAGTCTCCTTTTCGGACACCAAAACCATGATACCTACTAGAGTTTTTGTAGAACTCATACACATCATCATCAGTTCTAAAGGTCTTTTGCATAATATCTTCAACAGTCAAATCCTCAACATCTCCAAAATCCGAACACATTTGACCCTCTGTTTCGCTCCATAGTATCATTTAAAGTGTCCTCCGCCACCGCCTCATCACAGCGCCCATTTTCTTCAAATTTTTTTCCCTCGCCACCATTGTTATGCACTGCATCCATCTACATTTCAGAAAATCAGAATCTTCATAATTTAGCTAATGGAAAAACCGTAAATATCCTTCTTATTACACCCGCATTATTCCCCCAATCAAAGTTTAACACAAACGTATTCCACTACAGCAAATAGATCACATAGCCAAATTTCTACAAAGCCAAGAGCACATGCAAGGTTATCACAAAACACAACAACAATAGCTCGCAAGTTCAATAACACGCTAAAAAATTAACAACCATAGTACCCCTAACGCAAACCCCAATCTCCATAAACAACATCAATACCACATTCCCTCGTGTGCATCAACAATAACCACATCAATTAATTTAATAACAATTTACCAAAAAAGTTCTAATTACAGCAAATAGTCAGTTTATTGGTAATCAGAACAAGAGACCATCACCAGTAACTAGAACAATAACCAAAATAGTCAATGAGCAATAATTTCAATTTCAGAAGCTCCGGCTTCATTAATATGTTCCAGAACAAGAAGATAATACCATCACTCATAATCGGAACAAAAAATCTCAACAGTAATATGAATTTTAGACGCTCAACTTTAATTATTTATTTTCTAGAAAATTAATTATTTTCCAGAACAAAAAGACAATACCATCACTGGTAATCAGCACAACAATCAAAGCAATAATCAGAACAGTAATTTTAATTTCAAAACCTCAACTTTAGTTAACTTTTTTCCAGAACAAAAGCTCAATACCATCACTTGTAACTAGAACAATAACCAAAATAATAATCAGAAAAGTAATCTAAATTTCAGAACCCCAACCTTAGATAATTTTTTTTCCAGAACAGGACAATACCATCACTGGTAACCAGAACAATAACCAAAACAATCACTATCCACAACCACGCGTCACATTCCAACAGCGATACATACAGTTCGCATGACATGATGATTATGTTGGTAAGCACCACAGAACTTCCCTTTATACTTTTATATGTCTTATTGAGGACTCGAATCCGTGTAGAGCTCCCAGTGAGGCAGCCAGGCAGGTAATGCTGCTGTTTATCCAAGACCTCGACTGCGTACAATATGGTGTTTTGCATGAATATGATGCATGATATAATTTGTCGAAAGCCTATTCAGAATTCGCTCCATATTTTGGAGAAACACTCCCAAAAAAAGGGTTATGGAAATCATAGAAATTTCCTCCATATATAAACTTTTTAGCCATGGTTAAAATCACATGTACACCACTTTGTTATTGTGTTTTTTTTTTTAAATATATATAGACAAGAAACCATACACATCATATTAGCAATCAAATCCTCAAAAGAATCAAATGTATAAATACTCAATGGTTTTCAAGTTATTTCTAAAATATCACTTTCTGCATCAAAACTTTGTTTCATTGATATTATTCTGGACAAAGTTAAGATATGGCAGTGTTCACAACTTCATATCCATCTATCTCTTATATCCTGAAAAAACTATTTCTATTAACAAGTATATGATAATTGAATATACACTTTCTAACCTCAAAATTCTGCTACTAATATATAAATTAAGATCATGAAGAGGAGGACATTTGAATCCACCCTTTTATCAACTGCTCTAAAAATCTGAGATCTAGAACTTGAGTGACAAAAAGCTTTACAGCATATGCACCGAAGCAGGCCCAAACACATCGACCCATACTCGATTCAGTCATCACTGGATCACAGAAAAATTGTTTATCAGCTTTCCTTGTCAAGCATGTTTCTCATATTCAGACATCATTTTCCACAGCAGTGTTGACATGCAGCTAAGAAAACGATAAGCGGTTTTGTTTCCGTAAAAGTTCAGCATATGGTTTTTGAAATTCACATAAAAAAACATAGGGTCAGATTTTATAAAATACATCGGTCATGAGTGTCGAATAATTTAAATCTTTGCAGAGGCTAATGTAAGTGTGTCAATGTACTATCAACTAATCTCTAGGAGTTATGTGCACAAAATACATGCAATCAGCATAAATCGTCTCAAATAATAATCGACATTTGACAATATAAACAACATAATCAAGCCCATCTCGATACCCATGTGAGAGAGAGATGAAAAACTAAAACATACAAGCCTTTCACTAGGTGGAATCGCCTATATGAATTAGACTAGTGTGTTATCATTAATGTTGATGCTTATATTCAAGGTACCAAAATTAAACCTTTCTTAACATATATTTGAAGGAACATCATTTAAAGAAGAGAGGGGAGGCGGAGGGGAGTTGTTTTATATGAGAGAACATCATGATAAGTTGATTACTAACCATTCAATGCCACAGCATTAGATGATAAACAAAATAATTCTATGATGAAGATGACAGAATTCGGAAATTCCCAGACCTACATGAAAATACATACTTGGAAGGTCAAAGATGGTTGACAAATTCAAAACACATCAAAGACAAGAACAGGAATGTGTTAACAAAGAAATAGAATAAGAAACTTACCATCATAGCAATAAGAAAAATCTTGAAGTAACACGATATCATGATTGTGAGCAAAAGGTCATTGAATCTGCATGATTGAATACATTTAAGCTGATGTTTAATTGATGATACTAACATATGAATTTGGTATGCATGGAATGTTTACTGAAGAATCAACTTATCAGTAATCAATCCTTTCAAAATTTAAATTGGCAACTTGTTAGCCTTTTTGTGCAAATCACTTGTACATCCGAATCATTTTATCAGATTCAAATTCTCATTTCAAAACCAAAACTAGAGAATATTTTGATTCAATATTTACCATGGCCAAAAACTCTGAATATTCATGATACACAGGACTCCAAACCCAAGTCCATCACAAACACTCAGAAAAAATAGATTCTTTAAAGAAAGACTGATAGGGTCATTGCATTCCCAATGGACGATTGGTTACTCAAATTCTTCAAAATGCAAAAAAAGTTAAGGGATGAATGATAACCAAATATATATATACCTGGAGATGTTGATTGATGCATTGAGAAATATCTTAAACATAATGAAGAAAGTCAGAAGAAACATGAAGTTTCCAAAGACGACATACATGAACACCTGCTAATGAAAACCATAAAAACCTCCATAAAAAATAGCATGAAAATTCAAACCAACCAAGTTGAGTGAAAGGTTAGACATAATGGATACATATGTGTGAACCTTGCAACATGTTGACACTAATGAAGATGAGTTCCTTGCTTCTACATACAAATGAATACAAGCATCGAAAATAAAATAAATAATGGCCAATTTCCAGTGTAGCCCCTGCAAAAATTACCAAGTGACCAACTTCAGTGATAGAAAATGTGAATCATGAAAGTAGTATGAAGCAGCATATTTATTTACAAAATGCATTGTAACACAAATTAACACAGCCTTTAGATTATAAAAACACAGCTCAAACTTCAAAATGCTTAAGAATTCTTATTCTCAAACATGATCTCCCAAGGGAAAATGAAAAATCATTATCCAAAAACCAATGCACATAATATTTCCTGTAAAAATAACCATAGGAAATTACTAAAGGAAGCATCAAAAGAAGAAACCATAATAATAATAATAATAACTAGGGTTTATTATTATTACATAGCAACATAGTGCAATACCTCAAACTTCAATGTTTGTTGATTGAGGACATTGTACAGAAGATGTCTATAAGCCTTTTGCTTGTGAAGCATCAAATCTATCATAAGAATCTGAAAAAAAAAATCAAATAAATAGATAAAAACGAAGGGGAAGAAAAACAGGGCAATCCTTGCTCCTATCATATAAAAGACTAAAAAAGAAGGAATAAAGATTTGAACTTCGAAACCAGTAGTATAAAGGGATATATCAGAAACCATGATTTCACACTCTATATATTCATCTGCAACAGCCTTGCATTTCTCCTACACAGAAAAACAAAATAGGGGGTAAACGAAAATTGAAAAATTCAAATTCACTAATTCTAAGTAATTGAAATGAAAATGAAGAGAAAAAGGTAATTAACGGAAAAGAGTGATTGAAAAAGCAAAACTTTACGCATTTCATCAATCGAATGTTGCCGGGGGAATACTGAACGTAGAGTGATTTAATTGGGAAGCTACACTGAACGCATTGGTAACCCATTGATGATGCAAGAAAAGTTGCATCACAGATTCGATCAAAACTAAAGGTTGATTAAAAATGATTTATTTTTATTTTATGGAAATTTTTGGTGTTCTGAATCTGTGAAACCTTTGTGTTCTTTCTGCAGCTGAGCAGTAAAGTGAGAAACAGTTAGTTGTCAGAACCGAACCGGTAATCAAACCGGTCCTAGTATACTGATTTATTAGTTCTACCAATAGATCATTGGTTAAACCAATAAAACCAGTCCAACATAAATAAAAAATATAAGATAATCAATTAACGAGTATCAAACCTAAATTAATATAAAATACATGACTACAATCAATTATCAATTTCTAAAAGGGTTTATCTATCATGTGCCCTAAGGGCATATGTTAAGATTACAAAATAAGAAAGTGTTCATTTAAAATATACAAAATTTAAGTTTCTAATACATTTGTTTTGCTTCATTAAATGAAAATATTTAAAACTTTCTACTAGTGGTAAGCTTATCATGTGCTGTTAGGACAAGTGTTAGCTAAACCCTTTCTAAAAATACCTAATAGAAAAATTTCAATTTGCATTAAACCTACATTGAAACAATTAAATAAGAATAACAATCAAATATTAAAACCTAAATTAAAACAGTATCAATCAAGGATTAAACCTACATTAAAACAGCAATAATCAAGTATTAAAATAGTAACAATCAACTGCAACAATCAATTCTATACAAATTTCAATTAGCATTAAATTTCTATCTTAAACTTACATTAAAACAATAGCAACAGTTATACACAAATTCCAATTGCTTTCAAATTTGCTATCAAGTGTCATTCTATACAAATACAAATTCCAATTAACATCGATTTATCTTTTCTACACTACGTTGAAAAATAAAAGCTCACCTCTGCAGAAGTCCAGAAACAGAATCAAAGCTCGGTGTTCCAATAAAATGTCACAGTATTCCGATCACAGAACCAAAGCCAGAAGAGGCACGAGGTAGAGATTGTCAAAATCAGCAAAAGATAACCATTGCAACTGCATCAAACCAGGATCAGCAGCAACATTCACCCAGATGGCTAAATCATTAAAAATTAATGATTGAATAACTAAAAAAAATTGAAAAAACTCACCTTGATCGCACGCAGAGAAGAGGGAGACAGAGAACCGAGATACGGCCGGCGGAACAGTGTAAGCACAGCCGGAAGACGCGAGCAACACGGTGACACTGAGGAAGACGCGTGTAGCGCGGTGATGCAGAGGAAGACGCGTGCGGCACGGTGACGCGGCCGGCGAGAGGAGAGAAATCAAGCTGAGGCGAGACGACGATGCAGCGACGAGGAGGCTGAGGCAACGAGGAGGCAGAGGAGCCGGAATCGTGAGTGTGAGAGAGAGAGTGCCTCTGCGGCTCTGCGGAGGCTGAGTGAGGATGTGAGATTGAGAGAGAGAGCAAGCTTCACTTCACTGATGGAGGCATGGAGCCATGGAGGGCACTTCGAAGGTTAGGTTAATTTTTAAAAAAACCACCAAAACGACGTCATTTTGTTTTTTTGGGGGGGAAGGAAAAATAATCAAACCGACCAGTTAGATAAAGTATGTTGTTACGTGACTAAACTAAAATAACTACACTAAGAAAATTGAACTAATGACTAAAACGTTATCAGAACGGAGCTGGCAATCAACCCGGTCATATATAGAACTTATGCTTGATAGAAACATTATTATCATCCTATATAGTTGACGGATGAGATAAAGCCGAAGCTGAGTTCGTTCATTAAATAAAGACGAAAAATGGCAAAAAAGAAAGCATTCATTCCCCTTCGATTCAATAGGAGTCAAGTGAAATAGCCGACATCTCTGTATGAAAGAAACCTAACCCGCCATTTTACAGTAAGTAGAGTTACATCGATTTCAGGAAGCGTGCCGATACACATCGCTAGTAGCATTGGAAGCAGCATGTCTGTCGTCTTCTTTCAAAGAGGCCATTCTTGGTCTTTCGTTATTGGTTTAACTGATGGATCACTGATTTACTCGGTTGATTTGGTCATAATCTAAAAAAATATAAAATTATATAAATGAAATTAAAATTATGTATTAAAAATTAAAATGCAAGTCTTTACAAATATAATAATAATAATTAAATATTAATTTTTAGACATAACTAATGATGTAAAAAGAGATAATAAACTAGTTTCTAGCATAGTTGTCAGAACTAAACCGGTGATCGAACCGATAAAGTTACTGGGTCACTGGGTCATTAGTTCAACCGGTGGGTCACTGGTCGAACCGGTTAACTCGGTATAATTAAATAATTATATAAAATTTAATTATCTTTTTATTATTAGTATTTTTATAAAAATAATTATCATTTTTAAATTTTAATACTTTATTAATTAGTTTATATTTATTTTATTATTATATTATTATAGGTGAAAAGTCACATACAATTGTTTTTTTGTGAAGTTGATATTTAAGAACCGTTGACTAGTTTAACTAAATATCATCTAGCAATTTTCAACTATTAACTTCATATGAAGACAAAAAATAAAATAATATATTAAAAAAATAATATTAATAGATATCAATTATCATATAATCATGAAAAAAATAAATTGTGATTAATTAAATTTTTTGTTTATCTTTTTAATTTGTATATATTTAATAAAATTTATAGTTAAATAAAATGTAATTGATTTAAAAATGAGTGACTTTGAAATTAAAATAAATTGAATATAAATGAAAAGAAAGAATGCTATATGTATTATAATTTGTATATTAATTGATGAGAATCACTTCAGCTTGGTGGTAGAAGCATGCTTGCTTTATCCCAGAGGAAGGGGTTCGAACCCTGCGCTGGAGGGTTTAGAGCACGGTGGAGTTGCAGATCGATAGTCCATTGTAGATTCACCTTCAAACCGAGCGGCTCGGATCGATCCGGTTTTCACCGGGTTTGACCGGTCCGTACCGGTTCTCTACCTTAATTGATGAGAATCACTTCAATTTGGTGGTAGAAGCATGCTTGCTTTATCCTAGAGGAAGGGGTTCTAACCCCACTGGAAGCATTTTGGAAAATTTTCCAAAAATTATCACAAGCCTTGACGCCTTGACACTTGGCAGCGCTGGAGGGTTTAGAGCACGGTGGAGTTGCAGATCGATAGTCCATTGTAGATTCACCTTCAAACCGAGCGGCTCGGATCGATCAGGTTTTCACCAGGTTTGACCGGTTCTCTACCTTAAACGGTAGAAGCTTAGACTGGATCGGTATTGGGTTCGGTTTATCGGCCGGTCTGGTCCGGTTCTGACAACTATGGTTTCTAGTATAAATTTAGAGCATCAGAAAAAGATTTGGAGTTTCGTATATATCTTTATAGGACAAATTGAGAGCTTGATCAATATTTTTTTCATTCTAATTTGCGTCTATATCTTCCATAAGAAACATTGTATTATGCAGAACATCAGAAATAGAGAAAGAAGAGTTTGAAAAGAGAGCTTCAAGAAACTAGTGAACTGAATTAACTTCATCTTATTCTTCCATCAATGAATCAATTATACACACTTCTTAGAGGGATGCAAGAGTTTTATTTATAACAGAGTTAGAAAAGAGAGAAAGATCAGAGATCAGAACAAATTCAACACAACAACAACAAGGATCAGTAACAATTTCAACTCAACTCAATTATCCAGCAACAACCACATTTATGATATGTTCAGCATCAAATTCAACTTACAGTTGACAACAAATTCTACTTCTAGAGTTCTAGCAACAAATTCAGCTATGATAAGCAACAAAAACTTAAACTATGATAACTTTTAGGCAGCAACAAAAACTTAAACTATGATAACTTTCAGGCAGTAACAAAAAAAACTCCAATTCTCCAAATATGATTTATAGCAAATTAACTTTAGCTAAATCATAATTTCAGCAACATACTCAACTTTGAACAATAAATTCATGATGTACGAATAATTTACAGCAATAAAATTGAAAGAGGAATAACAGGGCTGAAGCTGAAACTCACATAGGCAGAGAGACGAAGCAAGTGTTGATGGAAGACCCGGGCCGAAGCTGAAACCCTAAACCCAGACTCAGGGCCGAGGAAGCGTTGATGGCCGAAGCAGGAAGGCGAGCTTACGAACTATGACAGAGCGCGACAGAGCTTGAGCGGCGACGAGCTTGATGTTGGGTATATGAGTATGAGAAGATGACAAAATCTTATATTTATGTAGTGGTTTCAAGGCACGATTAGATCGCTTTCTTTAGAGAGATATTTGTCCCCACACTTAGTTGCTATAGGGTTGATGACAATACTCTCCCAGGATACAATGAAACCTAAGAATTTCTTAATTAGCAATAGTAAGAAATTCTCAACTCTCTTGAACAAAGAAAATCTCTTAATGGTTGAGTAAATTGTACACTTAGTACTTTTTTTTTTTTGAAATAGTGGACAAGGACTTATTTATACATATTGCACGTAGCAATTATGATTAGTTACGTATACAAATGGTTGTGTCTTTTCTATTGCCAATAGATACAATATTTTGAACATATACAACTCTTAAAGAGTTGTGTCCCTTTAGCCAATAGATACAATATTTTAAACACACACAATCCTTAAAAGGTTGTGTCCTTTTAACCAAATGGTACTAAACGGCTAGTAATCGTTTATTAATATTAATAATATTAATAATAATATCAATAATATTAATAATATTAATTAATCAAATTTGTAAATACCCTTCAATCCCCCACTATTTATAAAATTTAAATGTCATACAAATATATGCATAAAGAATGTGTCACTAAGATTAAACATTCTTTTAGTGTAAATTTTAAAGGTCTAACGAAGTAATAGGTGTCTAATCGATTAAACCTATACTCCATATGCTAGTACCAAAAATCACACACATTACTTATACCCTCCAAGTTCAAGAGTTTACAATTTTAAGCACTTATATGGCCTTGTGCTCATCCTGGTTTCATGAATATTTACGAGAATAAAACCTCTAAAATTCTCGATTAGAGCGGCACCACTCTTATATTCATATAGGTGGAATCTTTTGATAGATAATATTATCATTCCATTAAGAGTTTAAACTCACCCTCCTAATTTATTGTAAATAGCACTAAATCCTATACCTTAGTGCTCCAATTGCTAAATAACTTGTTATTACCCATTAAACCTTGAAACTAGTGGTCTACTAGAATAAGGTTGGGTTCCCATCATTTAGCAATAATAGGTTTTAATCCCATTTTAGCAGTAGTTTCTTTGATTTTATCCCTTGACAAACCTTTAGTCAAAGGGTCTGCTAAATTTCCTTGAGATCTTATATAATAATGGTAATTACACCATCATCTATTAGTTGCCTCACAAACTTATGTCTCAAACTTATATGTCTAGACTTTCCATTATAAACCCCGTTATATGCTCGAGACATGGTTGATTCACTATCACAGAAGATTGAAATGGCTGTCATCTGCTGTGGCCACAGCTTTATATCATATAACAAATTTCTTAACCATTCCGCTTCTTTACCTGCGGCTGATAAAGCTACAAACTCAGCCTCCATAGTAGAATGTGTAATACATGTTTGTTTCTTTGAGGCCCAACTTATTGCTCCACCACCTATGGTGAAAATCCATCCTGAAGTGGATTTGTTATCACTAAGATTTGTAATCCAACTTGCGTCGGAATAACCTTCTAAAACTGTGGGATAATCACTATAATGTAATCCCAAGTTTATGGTTTTCTTGAGATAACCAAGAACTCTTGTTATAGCTTTCCAATGTTGATTGCTAGGCTTTCCTGTAAACCTTGATAATTTGCACACAGCAAATGCTATATCAGGTCTAGTACAATGCATTGCATACATTAAACTTCCTATAGCACTAGCATATTCTAATTGTGCTATAGGTCTTCCCATGTTTCCTTCTAATTTAAGATTAGGATCATACGGCGTATTGGATTCTTTAATTGTGAGATGATCAAACTTTTCCAATACCTTTTTAATATAATGAGATTGACTTAAAGTAAAGCCAACTTCATTCTTATGCACCTTTATGCCTAATATTGTATCAACTTCATTCAAATCCTTCATCTTGAATTTAGAAGTTAGATACTCCTTCGTTATACGAATTCCTTCTAAATTTGTTCCGATGATCAACATATCATCAACATATAAACAAATAATTACTCCATAATCTTTAGTAAATTTTGAGTAAATACATTTATCCGCACTATTATGTGAGAAGCCATTTGATAACACCACTGAATCAAACTTCTCATGCCATTGTTTAGGCGCTTGTTTTAGCCCATACAAAGACTTAATTAATTTGCAAACTTTCTTTTCATTTCCGGGTAGCACATAGCCTTCCGGTTGCTCCATATAAATTTCTTCATTAAGATCTCCATTTAAAAAAAACCGTTTTAACATCCATTTGATGTATATGAAGCTCATGTATGGATGCTAATGCTATAAGAGCCCTAATAGAAGTCATTCTTGCCACAGGTGCGTAGGTATCAAAATAGTCTAGACCTTCTTGTTGTCTAAACCCCTTGGCCACTAACCTTGCTTTAAAGGTTTGTAATGAACCATCAGTGTTATACTTTCTTCTAAATACCCACTTACATCCTATAGGCTTTAATCCTGGAGGCAAATCAACCAAGACCCAAGTATTGTTAGATAATATTGAGTTCATTTCATCGTTTATTGCTTCTTTCCAAAAAGCAGAATCCCTTGAAGCCATAGCCTCTTTGAACGCTTGAGGATCACCCTCTATGTTCATCACAATAGGAATCTTGTTTGTTACAGAATTCCTAGTTCCTTCTACCAAAAAGGTGATAGCCAGAGAAGAAATAAAATATGGACCCAAGTCCTTTTCTTTTCTTACTCTCAAGCTCTTCCTTGGTTCAATCAACTCTTTGTCGTTTAGACGTTTATTATTTTGATTATTTATTTCTTGTGAAATATTAGTATCATTTTGGAGATACTCTGAATTAGAAGTTGAATCATTGATAAATTTATTTTCAATAAATTCTACTTCTCTTGATTCAACAACTACATTAGACACTAAGTCTAATATTCTATATGCTTTAGAATTTTGAGCATATCCTATAAAAACGCCTTTTATGGCTCTTGGCCCCAATTTGGTTCTCTTTTGATTAGGAACTCGATAAAAGACTAAACACCCCCACACTTTAAGGTAATTTAAATTAGGTTTCCTTCCTTTCCAAATTTCATAAGGAGAAACCTTTCTATGTCTTGATGGTATCCTATTATGGATATGACATGATGTCAATAATGCTTCACCCCACAAATTGTAAGGCAATTTTGCATTTAGTAACATTGAATTAACCATATCCACTAAGGTACGGTTTTTCCTTTCCGCCAAACCATTTTGTTGCGGAGTATATGGAGCGGAAGATTCATGCACAATACCATGTAATTCACAAAAGTGATCAAATTCATTAGAAAAATATTCTCCACCTCGATCACTACGAAAAACTTTTATTTTCTTATTATGCATATTTTCTACTTCCATTTTATATTTCTTAAACATTTCAAAAGCTTCATCTTTATTTCTAAGCAAATACACATAAGTAAATCTAGAACAATCATCAATGAAGGTTATAAAGTATCTTTTTCCTCCTCTAGTAATATTGCCATTTAGTTCACAAATATCACTATGAATCAATTCTAATAAATGTGTATTTCTTTCAACCTTAGGAAAAGGTTTCTTAGTAATTTTGGATTGTATGCAAATATCACATTTCTTATTAAAATCCTTGTTACTAAGATCAATATAGTTATTCTTTTGCATATATTCAATTGATTTATAATTTCAGTGTGTTAATCCACTATGCCATAAATCACAAGAATCAACAACATACAAGGAAACATTCACTTTATTAATACTAAGTTTAAACATACCTTCAGTACAATATCCTTTTCCTATGAATACATCATTCTTAAGCAAGATCACTTTATCGGATTCCATTACAACTTTGAATCCTTTCTTACACAAGAGACTAACAGAAACTAAATTTTTTCTCAAATCTGGAACATGAAGTACATTTATTAAACTTAATTTCTTTCCAGATGTAAAATTTAATTCCACACTTCCTTGACCACAAACTTTGGCTGAGTTATCATTGCCCATCAAGACTTCTCTATTGTTCACTTCTTCATATGTTTTGAATTGGTTGCGATCATTGCAAACGTGAACAGTAGCCCCAGAATCTAACCACCACTCAAGTGATTTTCCTTGTGTTGCTATGTTGACTTCTGTAACCATGCCAATATGCATGTTTTGTACTTTTTCTACAACCATAGCAATTAGATCCTTCTCTTCAACTAAGTTGATCTTTGATGCTTCCTTTTTTAGAAGTCTACATTCTTTGATATAGTGTCCTTTCTTGTGACAATGATAACACTCTCTTTGTCTCTTCTTATCTTGCTTTGAATCTTTAGAGAACTTTTTTTTCTTCTTATTGATGTTATTTTCATCAATATGATTCACTTTAGAACTTTGAGAAAGATACACAGCATCACGTTTTTGAGTTTCCTCCTCTATACGTATATGCCTTGGTAATTTCTCAATTGTGAAATCCTCACCAAGATGTAAAAGTTTCTTCCTATAACCATTCCAAGATGAAGGCAATTTTGAAATAATTGCTCCAACTTGTAATGATTCAGGGATCACCACTTGTAGATCACGGAGTCTACTTACAAGGATTTATAATTCATGAATTTGATCCATGACAGGCATAGTATCATTCATAATAAATTCAAAATATTTCATCATGATAAACTTATCTGTTCCTTGTCGTTCGGTATTGTACTTTTCTTCCAAAGACTTCCAAATCTCTAATGGTGATTGAATTGACATGTAGAGATCATAGAGTCGGTCGGATAAAGTGTTGAGGATATGACCTCGACATGCGAAAGTATCTTCATCATGTTTCTTCTTCAATTGAACGATCTTTTCTTTCTCTTCCGGTGTGACATTTTCAGTGGCATCGGCAATTGGTGTAGTCTTTGGGTCAATCACATATGCAAGATTGAGAACCGAAAGAAGAAACATCATCTTGTCTTTCCAACGGTTGAAGTTCGTTCCATCAAAGCGATCTAATTTGACAAACTCTTGATTCATGACCTTGAACGTAGTGTTTTGATCTTGTGCCATCTTCAAGAAATATCTCTCTAAAATTGTTGGGTATATGAGTATGAGAAGATGACAAAATCTTATATTTATGTAGTGGTTTCAAGGCACGATTAGATCGCTTTCTTTAGAGAGATATTTGTCCCCACACTTAGTTGCTATAGGGTTGATGACAATACTCTCCCAGGATACAATGAAACCTAAGAATTTCTTAATTAGCAATAGTAAGAAATTCTCAACTCTCTTGAACAAAGAAAATCTCTTAATGGTTGAGTAAATTGTACACTTAGTACTTTTTTTTTTTGAAATAGTGGACAAGGACTTATTTATACATATTGCACGTAGCAATTATGATTAGTTACGTATACAAATGGTTGTGTCTTTTCTATTGCCAATAGATACAATGTTTTGAACACACACAATCTTTAAAAGGTTGTGTCCTTTCAACCAAATGGTACTAAACGGCTAGTAACCGTTTATTAATGTTAATAATAATATCAATAATATTAATAATATTAATTAATCAAATTTGTAAATACCCTTCACTTGAGGCGGCGACGCGAGCTTGAGGCGGCAACGCGAGCTTGAGGCGGCGACAGAGCTTGAGGTGCCGACAGAGCTTGAGCGACGACGAGAGCTTGAGAGGTCGGCGACGGGTTTGAGGGAGAGAGTGGCGAGAGAAGAGAGAGGTAAGATGGGTTCTGATTCTGGGTTAGGGCACCACGCAAAGGGGGTAAGCGAGGTAGAGAACAAAGAACGACACCATTTTCTAAAAAGAAAAAAAAAATAATTCAGTCCGAGTTATATGAACCGGTCCGGATCACCAATTTTTATAAAATCCGGCCAGATCAACCGATTTTTATCAGGTTGATTATTTAACGGTTCGACGAGTGGTTCGATCCGGCTAAATGATCGGATAACCGAGTTTCCGGTCGAACCGGCCGATCGATCCGGATTTAATAACAATACAGTACTCCTTACTTAACAAGGAGGGTCTAAGGATGACACTGTTCACACTTCAAAAAAACATCACTCTTCCCAAAGAAATTCCCGATTGAAAAAACTGCAGAAGGACATGATAGCTCACTGACTTGCAGAAAACCCCTCTTCTTTCTCTCCGTCTCTTCTCTGCACTGCTGCCGGAAGAACCACTGGCGGCGCGCCAGGCACCCTGTCCGACTCCAGTTCCTCCTTCTCCGTCTTCCCTCTCAGCCGTTCTCTGTTGCGTTATCTCTGCCTTCTGCCGAAGCCGCTGCTCGCCACTGTAAGCCGTCGCTCTTCGACGTCGTTGCTCACCGCAGCTGCAAGCCACGGGTTCTCTCTCTGGTTCGTAACTTAGTTTCTGTTCCAGTATTCCCAGCCTCTTTTACATAGGTTCAGTGTTATAATTATAAACCTCGTCATTTGTTGGTTTAAAAACATGATGTGACAATGGCTTTGGTGTTTCTTTTGAGTTTTTAGTTTTTAAGTTCTATGTCTTATGTTTTATGGTGTGTTATGACTTGATAGTTGATATGATGTCTATTTGTTGAATTTACTACTGCTTTTGCTGATTAATTGGATGCCTTATGAGTAGAAAATTGCTTAAATTGATTAGATTTTATATTACGTTTGCAATTTTTGTGCATGTTTATATTTTGTTCATATACATGTATTTTTAGGTAATCCACCATTTCCAGCAACGCATGGCGGATTTTTGACTCGCCGCACCGCCATCGACAATAAAAAACTATGATGCCTCATAGCTTTATAACTTTGATGCTTAGTAATTCCTTGACCTAAACATTATTGTAGGTTAATAAACTTTTTTGGATTTTGTTTTGCAATTGCCTGCTCAAATCAGAATACGCCCTCACTCTGTTTTGGGGGGTGTCTATTCAAGAGTGGGCACAAGCTGTTTGAAGAAATGAATTGGAATGGCAAATAAATTGGTTGTGTAGCAATGATACAATTGCTATATCAGTATAGACCTGAATCTGACATGTGACAAATTTTCTATTTGTTTCTGTTGTGCAAAATGGTAGAGCATATAGTTGCTGCTACGGCTTCTAGCTGTGGTGTTTTTGTTTCATAAATTTTGGGTCTAAAACAAATATCTTCATGTTTGATTTAGGCAAATTTTTGTACTTCATTTGCAATGAGCTAGATGGAATCCACAAGATCCAGAATCAATGATCCACAGTTCCACACACTTTATGCCTATTTTCGTATTAGTTATTTTAGAAATTGAGATTTAATTGTTGTTAAAGTGTTAGTAAAGATATATATTTCAAAATTTAATTTTAAGTTTTTGACTATTTATATTTTTATTTAAGTAGGACCCGGTCAGCTAATTCAACTAGTAACCCATCGGTTGAACCAGTGACCCTAGTGACTTGGTAGTCTGACTGATTCGATCACCGGTTCGGCTCTGACAACTATGCTGTTGATAACCTAGAGCATTGTTGATTGATATATCCCAAAATACTTCAGCGGCAATGTTAATGGCTTCGGTCACTGGCATCTTTTCTCCTTTCCCTCCACCCACCATTAGCTGTCAGCTCGTTTCGAAACCAGCACTAGCCCTAACCCAGAACAAACCAGACCCAAAATCCAATTATTCATCTTCTTCCTCTAGGAAAGCACTGAGCAGTAGCATAAAGGCAGCAACGGAGGGGATGGACGAACGGACGCGAAGGATTGCAAAGGAAGTGGAGAGGCAGAAGGCTCAGGAAGCAAGGGAAAGGAAGGAGATCATGAATAGGAAGATAGCATCGCAGAAAGCTGTGTCGGTTATTCTTCGCAGAGAGGCCACCAAGGCAATAATTGACAGTAGGAGGAGGAAGGGTCCCACCAACCCCAAGAAGCTTCTCCCAAGAACCGTTCTTGAAGCCCTCCATGAAAGGGTCACTGCTCTACGTTGGGAATCTGCTCTCAAGGTGTGGTTTCCTTCTTTCCACTTTAAATTTTTAAATTATTATTATTATATTATTTTAGTAGTTTAGTTTAATGTTGTTGATATGTTGTTTTCTTTGCCTTGTGGATAAATGAGCATCTTTATCAATTATAGTGAGTTGAGTCTTGTGACTTGTGAGGTGAAAATGGAGAGTTGTTAAGGGGGGTAGTATTCAATTGTATTTAAATGGAGGAGTCTACTCTCATGGTTTATTTGAATTGAATATATATAATGCACGAGTACTTCATTTTCACTCACATATGCATACCATGTGTGTCTCGGACTTAAATTTGTGACTAATTTGATTATAAAATTTGTTGCATTAACATATAATGTATCGTATTCAATTCTTGTACCTGTATTTGTGCTATGTAGAATTGAATGATTGTGGAGTTCCATTAGGTCGGTTTTGCCACCTTGTGGAGAAATGTGGTATTGGGTTGTTCTATATGGGTGTCTGTTAGGGTTCTGTTTGATAGAGAATGATATCAAAGACTTTACATCAAATAGATGCTAGGTGTCTAATCCTATCCCATACAACATGCTTGTTAGAAAATTTGTCAGGTGCGTGATTATGCTCCAACCAATTAGTCGAGTAGTGGCGAAAGCTGCACAGTGCGACAAATTTGACTCTTTTCTACTACCAAACCCAGGAAACCTAGTCAATAGAAACTGGCTACGATTGCAGGACACACCTAGCATTCACCAAACAATTGTTCCATAAAAGCATATGTGAATTTGACTTTGAATTTGCCCCACATATAATACACACATTAGGGGAGATAGCCTTATATGGCTTTCAAGGCTGAAACGTGTTATTGGTATTAATTTTATTGAGCACGTCTATCCAATATAAAAGATTTGGCTTTAGCCTTTAGGATGGCAAATGTTTCTATACTCCTCATTTCACAAGGAAATCGAGATGCTTCAATTTAATTTCTTTCATTTTGAAATATATTTGTTTAGGTAAAGTAATATATTAAGAACATTTTCAGAATTTTCTGTTTGGTTAATAAAGTGGCGTTACCATCACTTTGCTGTCTGATGGCAGCTGATGTTGACTGCGGTAGTTGGTGCGGACAGGCGGTAGCCATCGGAGTCAATCAGGGGATGGCAGTTTCTGACAAACAATGGCTTGCAACTAGCAGTTTCTGACAAACATGGTAAAGAAGTGCAGAAATTTTAGTATTCTTTCATTCAAGGTGGAAGTTGAAATCCACGCTTTTGGGGTATAGAAAGTACCTTATAAAAGTACTTGAAATTTTAAAATCCATTTTATTAGAACCCAACATAGAGCTTTTCGTCATACAAATTGACATCTCTTAATAAAAAAGACACCTCCAAAATAACCTCATTAAAAATACTCTTAGAAAGGGGCTGATTTATGAAAAGAGTTCATCAGGATCCTTGTTGCCTTTATAGATGTAGATTGGGCCCGATCCCCTAGAAATAGGAGACCAATTCCTGGATAGTGTGATCTTATTGAAGATGAAAAAAAATTAGTAAATGTTGCTACTTGCTAGATCGGGTCCAGTCGGAGAATTTCTAGCTATGGTTCTTACTTACTATGTGTGAACTTTGTTTGTATCGAGTTGTGGTCTTTATTTCAGTTTTTTAGGGGAGAACCTAAAATATATAGATTGGCTACCAATTCATCTGTTCAATGACTATGGAGATATCATTACCTCCTTTGTGAACTCTTGTAATCAACTAGCAAACATCACCATTTGAAATTAGTACTCGTATATGGGAAAAAGTCGTACTTAGTTACATACATTTTTCGGATGGCATATGATACTTGCTTAGTATTAATCACTCAAACAACTAAGAAAGCCTTTGTCTTCCAACTATCTATTTATTTCTCAAGTGAGACATGGTTCTTAGCTTTGCAAATTAAATGATCAATTGGAATGAGTTTGGTTCTGCTTCTTTTTTTTTGTGGACAAAAAAAATCAGGTTTATTTATTTATTTTTTCTTTTTTACTAACGAACCAGTTTTCATATATTTGTATAAAATTTTAAAATAACAAAATTCAAGATAATCAATTTTAGCTTTTTCTGTGAAAGCTAAACAGAGTAGCAGCTTCATATTAAAATCAATTAAGACACCCAAAAAAAACATCAAATTGTAAAAGTGCTTTTTGAATAATCAAAACCCAATGCACCCTCAGTTGATGCTCTTGCTATATTGATCCTTTACAGATCCTCTGGTACATTCTCTTTGTAGCAAGCTTGGTGCAGATAATGTATATGCTCTAGGCCTCCAGCTTTGTAGAACAGTATATAACGTCTAATTTGAGTTCTTTGTAATACTAATAGTATATTGTAATTAACTAGTCATACGCATACCAAGAAATTTAGCATATTAACTTACCCAACTTTATAGTCAAGGTTTTGTTGTGTAGTTGACACATGATTTCTTCATTGATGCTTCTCTCTCACTTCCTCACACTTACTCATACACACTCACTTAGCGCTTATGCTGCTTTACACAACTATATTCAGTCAATTGAGTAGAGAGGGCAACTGAATCAGTCATCATCCTTCGCTCTTGTGGGACTCGAATCCACAACTAAATAGGCTCCCCCCCCCCCCCCCCCCTTCTTCTCGAACTAAAGAGCTTCAAGGTATTTAGCCTTATTAACCGAGGAGCCCCCATAAGTCAATAGCAAAGTGAAGAGGGTACAAACCGCCCATAAGAACCATTGTCTTTATTTAAATACTTGATAATCATATCAAAACATTCTTTCATGGTTTCAGATTTTTGAACTGCTGCGTGAACAACTCTGGTACAGACCTAACTCTGGTATATACATCAAATTAATAGTCATGCTTGGAAAATGCAAGAAACCCGAGAAAGCTCGTGAACTCTTTCAATCTATGATTGATGAGGGTTGTGTTTTGGACTGTGAGTCATACACTGCTTTGTTATCTGCCTATAGCAGGAGTGGTCTCTTGGACAAAGCTTTCTCTCTCCTTGAAGAAATGAAGAGTACACCTAATTGTCGGCCAGATGTCCAGACTTATTCAATCCTGATAAAATCTTGCTTGCAGGTTTTTGCGTTTGACAAAGTTCACTGTCTCTTATCTGACATGGCCATTCACAGCATCAAACCTAACACAGTTACTTACAATACCCTAATCGATGCTTATGGGAAGGCAAAAAGGTATAATACTTGGGTGTTTTCTTGTTATAGAATTTGAAAATTTTAAAAGTGCCCAGGCTCACTTTGGCTGCTGCTGATAGAATTCCAAAAGTGATTTTATGAACTACCTGCTTTTCCATCATTTTCTAGATGCAAGCATACAATAGGTAGAGCAATTAAATTTGATTATGATAATTCTTATGGTAGAGTTCCTTCTTTTCAAAAGTTGGTTAAGGTAGCTAAAAAATGCATGGCGGCCTTAACCTTTCCTTTATGAGCTCTTTCACAGTGTTGTTTTTCTGTATTTGAGTATACACTGGTCATTACTACATTCTTCACTTCAAACTAAAACATAGATGAGGGAATTTATTGTTCATTTGTACATTTAATTTTATGAACCTGATGCTGTGCGATCAATTAGTACATTTAAACCTCCTCAATGTAAATTTTCTTGTTTTTTAAAGGTTTTCAGAAATGGAATCAACACTCATGGAAATGCTTGCAGACCGAGATTGCCAACCAGATGTATGGACTATGAATTCAACGCTTCGTACCTTCGGCAACATAGGGCAAATAGAAACAATGGAGAGGTGTTATGATAAGTTTCAAGGAGCTGGAATCCAACCAAATGTTCAGACTTTTAACATTCTCTTGGATTCCTACGGCAAGGCTGAGGACTACAAGAAGATGAGTGCTGTGATGGAATACATGCAAAAGTACCATTACTCTTGGACAATTGTGACCTTCAACATTGCGATCGATGCTTTTGGAAAGGCCGGGGATCTCAAACAGATGGAGTATTTGTTTAGGATAATGCGGTCAGAGAGGATAAAACCAAGTTGTGTCACACTGTGCTCACTTGTGCAGGCTTATGCGCGAGCAGGTAAACTAGAAAAGATCGACGGCGTCCTCCGTTTTGTCGAGAACTCAGATGTTTTACTTGACACCATTTTCTTCAATTGCTTGGTGGATGCTTATGGTAGGTTGGAGTGTTTCGCTGAGATGCGGAGTGTGCTTGAGATGATGGAAAAAAGAGGTTGTAAACCCGATATTATTACATATAGAACCATGATTAAAGCTTATTCATTTAAGGGCATGCATAGTCATGTTAAGGAGCTCAGAGAGCTCATCACGATGGTGCAAAGGCCTCCATTAAAAAGAAAAAAACCTGACTTTTAATGGGAAAATCTATGGATACTTATTTTCCAAAATGTTTGGCTTCATGATGTATATCTATCGCGTTGAATATCTAGAAGCTCATATATGGAATATATCTATCGCGTTGGTGCTTGTTGATACTAAATCTTTATCTGTAAAAACGTAGGAAGAATCGCTCGTACTAGGTATGGTGAATCAATATTTTAGTGCAATGTAGTGATAACACTTAATTGCATATTGTAGAGCGTAAAATGTAGTGATAACACTTTAAGTTTTGCTTATTTTTTTTAATAAGATATTACGCATCACTTGTTGAGTTAGAAGAGGATATTATTGCAGTATATCGATGGTTCCTAAGGAGAGAAGATGACACAGGGAAACATGTGTCTTTCAATTTTTTTAAACAATTAAAGGAATAAAGTATAATTTTTTATTATTAATTTTATAGGTAGAATCAAGAAAAAATATAAGAGAAAAAGCATTTGAAGAGTTAGAAAAAGCATTTGAAGAGTTAGAGATCATACTTTACGTTTTCAATTGTTAAAAAAATTGATAGAATTCATTCTGGATAATGCAGAATACTGGTAGTTGTAGGATTGGAATATGGCTGGTAGTTGTAGGATTGGAATATGGCTGGATCCTTAGAAATATAGATTCCTAACATGGCTAATGTTGCATGAAGCACTTCCATCAAATCATTATCATCAATATCAAAATTTCCCATAAAGTGCGTGAAAACTCCAACTGCTTGAGTATACGATTTTGTACAAATTATTGCAACATAAGGCTTTCTTAATGTTGATGCATATGATACTCAAGACATCTCTTTCTCCTTCACTTCAGTATTGGTATTTGGAATAATTTATAATTGATAGAAAGTAGGATGGATAAACGACTTATTATTTTGTATGTTGAAATGCCAAAAGATTTTCTTGAAGTAGTTATTCTAATATATGCGCACCCATGAACATAGCTGGTGCGAAGAAGTGGAATCTGGATGCAGAATCACTTAAGCAAACGGAGGAAGAAACAACAGAGTAATTTAGCTACCTTAACGTCAATAGAATTGACTTTATTGCTTTCTAAAAATACTACGTGCACACAAAATATCAGTCACCAAGTCATGATTGATTTCTATCACTTTATCATTCTATTTTGAAATATGTGGGTTGCCTTCATTGGTGAATAAATAAAGATGTTTTTGTTAAAATATTTATTGTCAAATGTGTGCACTACTTAACGTGGTTAATTTCTATCATTTTATAGTTGTATTTTGAAATGTATGAGCACCCTTCACTGGTGAATAAATATGTTTTTGTTTGTTTATTTATTGGGAGAACCATCCGCACACTAGTGAATTGAACATCCAATATATCAATTGTTCACATTGTTTAATATTTTCATTGTCTACCTATAGATAATGGTTTTTGTAAACAACAGGCTCTAAAATTGACCCAATAAAGTAAAAACACACCGTACTCCCAAATTACCCACCTAAATCTTAATATTAGGATAACAATCCGATATATCTATTGTTCACATTGTTTAGTATTTTCATTGTTTACCTATACTTTTCTAAAAAATAAAAAAGAGGAGAATTGAATTCAAATCTAATTGATTCGAATGCAAGTAATACAGAGAATTATCATGTGAATGTTATCTGATACACAAATGAGGCATTGCTATATATAGCAGCGAGTGTAACTAATTTTAGAAAGCCTAACTATCCTTGACCTATTCTAACTAATTTGGTTAGAGATGCTTTGTTAGTTGCATCTCTCTTGTTATCCCTCAAACTAAAGGGAGGTTTGTGAATGACCTTGAGTTTACACTTGAATCTATCAAAGACAGCAAAAAATAAAGGCTTTGTGTAAATGTCTGCAATCTGATATGTTCCTAGAACATGAACAATATTCAATTTATGCTGTCCCGGAGAAAATGCAAATTAAGTTCAAAGTGCTTTGTTCGGCCATGCATGATGGGATTAGCTAAAATTTTAGCTACACTTGCATTATCTAGATGATTGGCACACTAGATACATGAATTTGAAGCTCAGATAAAAGTGTTTCCAACTAAATTATTTCTATAGAGGCATCAGTAATGCTATGAAACACAGCTTCTGCACTGGAGCGACTGATCTAGTGTTGCTTGCGATTAGACCAAACAACCAAATTGCCTCGAAAATAAACACAGTATCTTGAGGTAGAGCACCTGCCATCCATACCTGATCCCCAATCAGTATCTACAAATGCGAAAATTCTCAAGTCAGAAGAAAGGTGAAAGAGAATCCCTTGATCTGGAGTGCTAGCATGGTATCTAAGGATACACTTGACTGATTTCTAATGAGTGATCAAAAGGTTATGCATGAATTGGTTGCATTTATTTACAGCGAAAGAAATTTCAGGTCTAGTGACGATGCAATACTATAAAGCACTTACAACACACCTATAATGTGTTGGATTAGTGTATGATTCAGCACCAAATTGAGAGAGCCGTTTTTAAATGATGCCATTGGGTTGGAACTGAGTTTTCATTTTGCATGCCAGTCCTTAAAAGAAGATCCTTAACATATACTTAGTTTGATATAAATGATAAGCACCTGAATTAATTTTGTTGCTTCAATAACAAGAAAATAATTAAAAATACCTAGATATTTTAATGAGAAAATGTTATTCGATTTCGATGTTAGAGATTAGATTTCACACTGTGACACTGAGTATTACTGATGACAAGAATATCATCAACGTATACCAAAACATAAATAATGAGTGAAGAATAAGGAAGGGTCAAAATTTGTATATTTTATTTAAGACTTGAGTATTTAAAGATTATTATTTTTATTAATGATATAATTAAAAATATTAAATTTATTTTATCTTTATTATATAGAATTAATATATTCTTCATTGAAATAAATTACCAGATGAAAATTGCATAGGATTATGTTTTTCTGCGGAAAATTCCTGTTCCGCTCCCTGTGTTCCCATCCTAGGAGTTACTTAGGCTATATCTTTAAGATGGTAGTTTTTTTTTTTACAAAGTTAGAACTCGAAACCCAAAATTTATAGGTAAGAATGGAAAGAATATGCTATTTGAGCTATATCTAATATCTAAAAGAATCTTCTACGTTATATACTTCTCCCTTAAATTATTCTTAACCAGTAACAAACTTCACCTTCCACACTTGATCGCAATGTATAGTGAATAGTCTACATATGCACAAACATAGGAAGCAAAACAAGAGTATACACCCAGCATTCAAGACTTGGAAAATAAACCAAGGAAGAACTTGGTCCAATAGCAATCAATAACTTCAAGATATGGAATGGCGTCTGTTCTTATCTACTTTCGTTTCGGAAGGGATTGTGGCAGCATAATTATAATCTGCACGTTGAAATAACGGCGAAAGGCGACCAAGTTTCTTTGACACTGAACTCATGAACGACTTTCGTTGAAGGGGAGGCTTCTCAGAGAAACAAGGCGAAGCACTAGAATTTGTTGCAGAACTACTACCACTTGCTGATACAAGTGCAAATTTCTGAATCTCTTTTAGTTTCATCTTCAATTTTGCAACCTCGACTCGAAGCTCTTCATTTTCCCTTCTCAAGTTGGATGCTTCATTGGATGTTGTTGTTGGAATAATAATGGAATCAGAACGATCCCATTCTTCGCTGGTTTCGCGAAGGCGTTGCTGTTCGTGGTAGAGAACTTGAACCACCGTTTGCACAGGAAGCCGATTGTTTTGCGCGGCGTGAGCGCATGCATCTCGTGATAGTTTCTGGCAGTCCATCAAACTGCAAATTTTCTTTCTCTCCATTTCACTTAGAGTAGGATGAGCCTGATAGATGCATCACAAATTCTTAAATAGGTTATCTTTCAAGGTCAAATTTGAGTTTCAGCCTTTAAAATGATTTGATATGTTTGACAAAATTATTATAGAAAAAATAATTGTATGTGATTCTTCAACTTAATTAAAACATAGAACAAATGTTAGTATAATAGAGCACCTTAAGATAGATGTCAATGGCTCTATACATTCCATCTTCAGCTGTTCTTTCTTGATCAGGAATCAATTCAGCAAGACTGATGAACTTGGACACTAACAAGTTCTTGTCTGAGGCTACTTCAGCAAGGTAGCCTTCCATCAACTTCCCAACGTGGCCGAGGTATGGCCGGGAAGGCAAAAAGTATTCATCATCTCCGTTGTAAATTGAACAATCAGACTCCAGATAATTCACCATGATCCGCTGCACCGTATCCACGTCGAACAACGTGTCGGAAGAATATGAATAAGAAGGAATAAGAAGATCATCTAAAACGGCCTGGTCTAACTGCACGGCCATCCTCCTCTCCAGATCAAGCCTGCAAGAAACGGTTGTTCCAAGATATATGGATGCTCGAAGTAGCATAGCGAGAAAGCTAACTGACATGGCGTTCTTCTCATTTGGTAAGAGATTCACTATTGTCTCTACAACAATCCTTTTCTCCTGCTCATCCGTTGGTTCATCAATTTTTTTCCATCCCTTTCCAAATATCTCCTGCTCCAAATAAAAGAGAAAAACAAAATGAATGTTATATCATATTCAATGGAACACACACTGTGCATCATATATTTCCGAATTGTGAATTGGTAACTAGTATGTTATACATGCTCAAGATCTTGAGTCATATTATTTATTACACGAGCAACAGTTTTAAGGCCAATATTTAACTACTATAAGAAAAAACAAGAAAAACAACTAATAAATATGTTCTCTGATTTTTTGGGGAGGAGCGAGAATGAAAGTGAAATTATTAGCTATATATTGACTAAAAAATTGTTAATCACCTATTCACCAATACTTTTTCTTTTAGCTAACGAGGAAAAAAGCAATCTATGAGTAGGGCAAATAATCTTTATCTTAGTATGCAACTGAATTCAACAACAACAAAAAACATAAAAATGCTGTATAAGTATACCTTGTAAATGTTTCTTTCCCCAAATCTTACTATTGATGTGATTATATGATGTACAAATTTATTTAAGCAAAAAAAAAACCATATTATTGGAGGAAGAGAGTATTAGATAAATCATTAATATAATGTTAACTAAGAGTATATTTACACTATCGATAAAGATAATTATTATTTTTTTTTGGACTATATCTTTAGATCATATTTAGTTTTTAAAGTTTACCAATTATCAGGAGAAAAATACAACACACAAACAGATTTGAATGTCTGTATAGTCTACACGAATTGAAATTAGCAAGGGGTCTTACCAAGCCTCTTAGAGATTTTTGTGCATACAACATTAGAATAGGACCAATAGCATGCTGCTTGAACCCTCTTGCCAGCATTGCAAGTATGACTCTCCGGAAAATATCAATTCTTAGAACCGTTAGATCTTCAGCCCACCATTCAACCACCGGCCGCAGGCGCGAATCCAAGGAGGAAGACATGACCCAATCATTGCTACCGCCATCACTTTTAGCCGACGAACAAAACTGGCTTTCCTTGCAGGCTATGTATGCAATAGCATCCACACACTGGCTCACCAATTTCGCCTTCTCCGCAGCTGGAAACAGAGTTTCCGACACACTCAGGACCGATACAGCCCCTGGAATGGTCTCCAATGCTACTTCATTCAAGTAAGATTCAGTCCTTGACGCCAAGTTTCCAATTGAGATATCCTCTGTCATTTCAAGATACTCTGCCACACAGTGAAGTATAGCAATGTTTTCGATACTTATTTCGAAATTTATGCCGTAGCAGAACTTCGCCGCGAGTTCAAATGCGTCTGCTCCACCAGGGACATCATTGATTTCAATGAAGGAAGCATCAACCTCACTTGATTGTGACACAAGTTTCCTTATGTATCCACACTTGGTGACTAACGGAAACTGCAAATTTGACAGAAAATGTGTCCAAGAATTTAGTAACCTAGGACTGCTCGTACCCAAACTCGCAAAGTTGATCGAAAAAGAGAACGAGTATAATCGGTGTATTCTTTTTGAAGGTAAAAAGAAAATTCAAAAGAATACCTTGTGTAACAAAAAGCAATCTTCTCCAACTTGAACAGTGATATCACTAGGAAGCTCATGGGAAAAAATCCTGTAATAATTAAGTAGTTAATTCAAGTACGAGTTCAAATACTAGTAGTAATAATGTAGCATTAGCATTTAGAAAATAGTAGTAGGTAACGAGTTGCATTAGTTATATGGTTTTAATAAAATAAGAATTCAGAAGCATATACCATTCACTTGTCCTCCTCATGTTACTGAAAGTAAGGCCCTTCTTATTGGAAAACAAGTTACCCGCAGCGGTTTTCTCTTGATCACAATCAATCATGCCAAGACTCAAGAGAGAGATTTAATAGAGTTTCTTAACCGTACAATTGATGATGGAGAGAACAAAAGAAAATTAAAAGAATAATGTAGGAATAAATTAAAGAGATCTCAGTTACATACATGCTTATTGCTTAATCAAAGTCATGCTTTTATATTGCAACTTTTTTTACATTCTCTCTATCATGAGGGCTAATGGGAGAAGTGAGATGGGATTTTAAAGAGTCCCAAAGAATGAATTCTTTACTTTACTTTTGGTATCTAATACTCAGTAATTACGGACATAATTACTTATATACCATATTCTCTTGTGAGTTAGCTTTAATATTAAGTAAGATAAATTAGATACAGCGATTTTTAAGTGTGTCATTTTCTTCCATTGAAAAGTCTAAAAAATCATGTTAGGTTTGTCTTCTCAGCCTCTATGTTACCTTTTTAAAATTCAAAATTCAATTAAGGAAAAGATTATTCCAATAAGCACCTCCTAGCTATCAATTAAAAACATGCATGGCCCAAGGTTAATTAATTGCTGCGAGTGAATTATATACCACGGTATAGAACTTGCTTAGAACTCAGGTGCAGTCAATTTATGTGAAGTTGATAATTGAGAATCTTACATGAAAATATAGTCAAATTATTCAAATTATTTAACGGCTTTTACTTATTAACTCCACATAAAGTTGACTATACTTGAATTTTCACCGTAAAACTTTTATGGCGAAGGTAATTAAAGATATCTTTGGTAAAATTATTGGCGTCAGCCTATGAATCAGACATATTTTAAATACGATACTCATCGACACTTGCCGGATACGCGTGTCTTCTATGTCTATCTGTGTCTTAATAAAAAATAAAAAGAAATTTCGAACACATTTAAATACACTTAAACACCATCGCAGGTCAATATTTTCAATCTTATTCTTAATATATATTTTTTAAATAAATTTAGAAATAGTATATATTATTATTTATTAAAATAAAAAATATTTTAAATATTTTATATAAATAAAAAATATTAAAAATAATATAAAAAGTAATTTATATTTTAATATTAATAAAATATAAAAATATTGTTATAATTTATCTAAAAAATACTTTATATTTTATATATATATATATATCGTATCTCCGTATCTTATAAGAATTTAAAATTTGTATACCAAATGTGAATATGTTAGTGTTGGTGCATCATACTTGCCACCAAATGTGAATGAAAGGGTCATGACATCTTTCTTTTGTACAGATCAAAAAGCATTGGTTTTGTTCTGCTCCCTTCGTCATGCATTGATCAGTCCCATTTAGGATCAAGACTAATCATCAGACAGAGGTGTATCATTTATATCGGTACGTACATTAGTGTTCGAACCATTTTCCCTGTGGACATTTTTCTTTGGCCTACTATATTGGTTCTCCAAATAATGCATCACTTATGATATTTTTTTGAGTTTTGACCATAACCACAGAAGGATCATCAGCTCAAGTGGTGTGAAGACTTCACCTCTTGATAACGAGTGAGGGGGGGTGTGTGTCTGTGTCTGTGTCTGTTTGTTTTTTCTTTTTTGGGGAAAATAGAGAGATGGGGGTTGGTTGAGTTTAAATGCTTAAATTATAAGATATCATATTTTATTGACATGCAAATTTATATTAATTTACTAATAAGGAGATAAAACTCACTCATAGACGCTTTCATTAGAAGTTGCAGGTATGTACTATTTGTCTATTTAATTGGTTTAATTAAAAGAAACGATTTTTTTTTTGTACAAATAATTCAATGTATTGCTCAAGAATAAACTATATTTTTAGGTGTTGTTGCGATAATCTATGATAGTTATGTCTAATATGATTTAAGGTATTAATAATTTATTAGTGATAAACAAATTAAACAATAATTAAATAATAAATTTTTAGTAATAATGTATCGATTAATATCAATTTAATTAATGAATAAATAATCTAATATTTCTAATATTTTTTTAAAACTCAAATGGTAACTTAAGTTTGCAACTTATTAAAAGATAATAAAATAAAAAGTGTGAATTCAAAGAACAAATACAACTGGAAGAACTTGAGATGCAAACAAAATTACTGAAAATTTTGAAAATTTTGAAGTATAGATGAAATTGTCAGAATTTAGAGTGCAGATGAAAATATTAGAATTTAGAGTGCAAATAGAACTGTTAAAATATAAAAAAATTGGTACTGCCAATAACAAATCAAGTGTTAAAAAAATGGTAAACTTAAGTTTAAAACAAGGACCAAAACATAAAATAGGATAAAAAAAGAATCGAGATAAATAAAAAATATGGTAGTAGTGAGGTGTCACAATAAAAACATTAGAAAGCAAATAAATAGGAGCAATAAAAATATGAACTAAACTTGTTATCAATAGAGCACTTAAGACAACAAATTAAGATTAAATAAGAATACCATGGTTTTGATATTATATTAGAATTCATGATAATAACTTAAAAATAAATTATGTATTTAGGTGTTGTTCTGATCATGTATGATAGTTGTATCTAATATGATTTAAGATACTATATGTTTATAGATGATGATGCTTAAATTAGTTACGTGGGCTAAACGTCGGTCTAAAATTTAAAAAGAATCTCGCCGCAAGTATAGTTCCAAACTAATAAATGACCCGTATCACAGTTTAATTTGTTTGTCACAAATTCAATTCAATAAAAACTGGGAGTTTTAAATTTGAGGTCGTTTCTCAAAAGAATTGGAGTGAGGTGTGCGTATTATTAGTTATGAGAAAAAAGGGTTAAAAGCAATTAATAAGAAATTAAATGACATCGTCTCTCAAAAGAATTGCAGTGAGGTGTGCGCATTATTAGTTATGAGGGAAAATGGGTTAAAAGCAATTGATAAGAAATTAAAGGGATAAGTACGATTTTGGTCCCTCACGTTCAGGGTCAGAATCGAAATCGTCCCTCGTGTATATTTTTATTTAAAATCATCCTTAATGTGTTTTTTTTGTAATAAAATCGTCCTTTTAAATTTTTTTGGACAAAAATGCCCTCCACTACCATTAGCACCTTTACCTCCATCACCACCAGCACCTTTACTCCCACCACCACCACTAGCACATTTACCTCCACCACCAAGAAAAACAACATCAATAAAATCAACACAAATTCAACAAATCCAAAAATTTAAAAATCAGAAATTCAACAAATTAACACAAATTCCCCAAATTCAACAAATTCAACAACCAAATCAAAAAATAACAAATCAAAATCAGAAGCAAAAACAGTCACAAATGCAGAAGCAAAGGCAGTCATAGAATCAGAAATAGAAACTCAAATAGAAGCAGATGCAGAAGAAGAAGATGTTAATGCAGAAGCCAAAGTTGCAAAAGCAGATGCAACAGAAGAAGAAGCAGAAGAAGCAGATGCAGCAGAAGAAGAAACAGAAAAAGCAGATGCAAAACCACCGGCGCTTGGCCACCCATCCCAGCGGCGGCAACGGAGCGTCCGACCACCGGCGACGCACTCCACCCTCGGATCCCTCTCTCTCCTCGGCCACCCATCACCCACGGACCTGCGACGGAGCATGCGCGGACCAGCTCAGCCTCGGATCCCTCTCTCTCTCCTTCGCGCGCCGCCCTCCTCGCGTCGTGCTCCTCTTCACGGCGACGCACTCCACGGCGGCAGAAGCATGCATGAACGGTCCTCCCTTCCACCGGCGCTCCCTCTCTCTTTCCCCTCTTCTCTGCTCCGCGTCACAACCTCTCTCCTTTCTTCTTTCTTCTGACGACGGCGACGGCAGTTCCAAGCTTCGCCGTCGCCGTCCCCTCCCCCTCCTCCCCCTTCCCCTTCCCCCTCTCCCTCCCCTCCCCCCTTCGCATTTCCTTTCGGCCCCCACCCCCCAAAAACGCGTTTCCTCTCCCCCTCCCCCCAAAACGTGTTCTTTTCTTTTTTTTTAATAAATTTTTTAATTTTTTTTATTATTAAAGTAGGGGTGTTTTAGGAATAAAATTAAATTTTTTTTAAAAGGACGATTTTAATACAAAAAAACATGTTAAGGATGATTTTAAATCAAAATATACACGAGGGACGATTTCGATTCTGACCCTCAACGTGAGGGACCAAAATCGTACTTATCCCAAAATTAAATGACAAGAAATTAAAGAGCAAACAAGAAAAAGTGCTAAAAAAGCATCTTGGCAATGATTGAGAGTTAATGTTTTCTATCCAAGTCATTAACCACAAACATGGTAATTAAGAAGAGTTAATCCCACTTCGTCATCATCAAACATCGGGTGAAAGTCAAATAAGCATAATTGATCTTAATCCACAAGTCTTAGCCAATTTATTAATTAGACTTAGTAAAAGACTAGCGTCATTGAAAACAAAACCAACTAACAACCATAAATTACCAATCAATATTGGACATTAATGATTCAAGGCCACCTAAGTCCTCAATTCCAAACAAAAAATACAAAATTCTACTCTAAAACTAAGAAAAGTTTTTTAATAAATACTTGCAATGCATAAAAGAAAAAGCATAGTAAATTTCATGAATTATAAAATCTATAACTACCAAAACAAAAAAGCAATAATGACAACTAAAAAAAACATCATCAAACATAAAAATATCAAATTGTATTAAAAAAATTGAAATTAACCATTGTTCATAAACTAAAATTAGCTGGAATAAGAAACTAATAAGAATAATCTATTATACTAAGGTAGTAAAACAATAAAATGTAATTAAAACTAAACTAAAACAAGATTAAAAACTAAAATTAGAAGAAAATTAAGCTAAGAAACTCTAAATTCTAGAGAGAAGTTGAAGCTTCTCTCTCTAGAATTGTCCTAAAATATGATACTACATTGTTCTACTTTTTACACTACTTGGTTGATTCCCCTTGAATCTTGTCTTCAAATGCTTAAAAAATGAGTTAGATTGGGTACAAAATGGGTTTGAAATCGCAAGCCACGTATTTACTTAAGTAAATCACGTGCTGCAACTCGTGCGTACGCATTTGCCATACGTACCACAACTGGGGCGGATTTTCAAAACTTTACTTCTTCATAATTTCTCCACTTTTGCATGCTTTTTCTCCATTTTTTTCAAGTTATTCTTGCCTTCTAAACCTCAAATCACTCAAACAAACATATCAAGATATCAGATGGAATAGAAATGAATTAAATTTGACAATTTTCAAGTATAAAAAGTATGTTTTTCACAATTAAACACAATTAGAAGAAATTAACAAAACTATGCATTTTCTATGAATAAATACAAGATAAATTGATGAATTTCACTCTTTTCAACCAAAAATTTATCATAAAATATGAATTTATCAACCTTCCCACATTTAAACAGTAACATGTCCTCATGCTAAATATCAAGAAAGACAAGATCAAGAGATATTCAATATTTATTAAAAGTAAACTATATATATATATATATATATATATATATATATATATATATATATTGGTCAAAACAAATCAATTTTCAAGAAAACATATAAACAAAGAGGGCTAAAATAATATAGCAATCAATGCAATTTCCATAAATCCATTTAGTTGTAAAAGATATAATAACTTGCAAGATAATAGATAATAAAAGGTGGAAACATAGAATTGAGCAATCTAACTGACGATTGGATTTTTGATGGTATAGAATTTCACAATTGAATTCTCGTTGCAAGTATAGTTTCTAAACCAATCGCTAATCCTTTCATACAAAAAGTTGTTTGTCACTAGTACAAACCCCTAAAATTTATAAACCGAAGTATTGGACCTCGGGTCGTTCTCCCTAGGAATTACAATAAAGTGTCTTGTTATTGGTTATGAGTTATTTTGGGGTTTTGGATAAGAAGCATGAAAAGTAATTGGCAATGAAAATAAACTAAAAACTATAAAAGGCTCTTGGAAAGGTGTGAGAACTAGAAGTCCTATCCTAGTTATCCTTCTCAATTGTGATGAGAATTATTCATTGCTACCACTTAGTTAACCCTTACTAATTAAAGGAAAGTCAAGTGGATGAATTGACTTGAGCCACAAGTCCTAGCCAACTTCCAAGGAAGGACTAGCTTTAGTGCACTCCAAACCAATTAGCAATCTCTCCAATTATCAATCAACAAAGGAATTAGATAACTCAAGTGTCACTAATTACTCTACCTAGGCCAAGAGGAATAAAATCTACACTAAAACTAAAAGAGACATTTCAACAAACACATAAAGTGCAAGAGGAGTAAACATTATTAAATGCAAGAATTAAAGGAATCTACAATTACAAAAACAAGAGATCAACAATAGAAAAGCAAAGAAGACACATTTATTATGAATTACCTTTATTGAATTGGAAGAATGTAGAAGGAACAATACTAGATCTATAACAAAATACAAGAACAACATAAAGGAAATTGCAACAAAAGAATGGAAGAAGAATCAATGTAACTACAAGGAATTGAGATGTAGAAGTAGAAGAAAGCAAAGATTAAAACCTAGATCTAAGAACTAAACCTAATCCTAATTCTAATTCTAGAGAGAAGTGAGAGCTTCTCTCTCTAAAACTCTAAACTAAAAGTGATTAGTGGTTTTTTGAAGTGATGAAGATAAGTCCAAAAGTGATCATCCCCCCTTCCCCTTAATCCTTCATCCTTTTATTCCTTTCCCTTAGCAATTTGGCGCCAAAAAATGGGTTCAGAAAATCTCTCAAATCGCCAGGCATGTGTTGCATTTAATGAGGTCATGTGCCATCATCGGCGCGTGCGCGCATGGTACGCGTGCGCGTCCCTGGCTAATTCTGCGATGTGCGCGCGAGCGCCTTGTGCGCGTGCGCGTGCATGGCTGACTTTGCTTCTTTGACTTTTTATGCTTCTCTCCACTTGTATGCTTCCTTCCTTGCTTCCTTTGATCCATGCCTAGCCTATTTCAATCCTGGAATTACTAGCAAACACATCAAGGCATCTTATGGAATCAAAGAAGAACTAGAATTCATCAAAATAAGGCTTAAAAAGCATGTTTTTACACTTAGCACAAATATGGGAGAGATAACAAAAATCATGCTAATTCCTAGGCTAAATGTGACAAAAGGTTATCAAAATACTCTAAATTCAATGCAAAACAAACCGTCAAATTGGGGTTTGTCACTAACCCCTCAATAGATGTGTATGCTCTCTAATCACTCAAGTATTTAGGGTTGATTCACTCAATTCTCTTCTAATCTTACTTTTTAAAACTTATTTTTCATCTAACAATCAACAATTATTCAATTCATGCATACAAGTATCATAAGGATTTTTCAAAAGTTGTAATGGAATTAAGGTCAAGGTAAGATTGTATTTGATCAAGTGGACTTGAAATTGAATTTTTTATTAACTTAAACTTCTAGGTAACCTATAACAATCTATTCAATTCTAATACAAAACTAACTACCCATTATTCCCTTTTTCAAATACTCATGCATTCTTTTCAATTCATATCACATATGTATTTATTTCTCAATTTTTTTTTTGAGGTAACATTTGTCCCCCTTTTTTATTTTTTTTCTTTCTCTTTTTCTTCTTCTTTTTTTTTTCAATAACATAATATATACAAAAAGATTAATGTATATGGTTCAACATTCAATGCATGTATATGTACCCAATTTCTGATATTTTCAATGAAAATACAAAATATCCATTTTTTCTTCTACCAATGTTTTCCAAATTTTCCTACACTAAGATGATGCACACTCTCACAAACCTAAACTAATTAAAATTTCAAATTAGGGATATTTATTTTTTTTTACTTAGGGATAGTGATGTGCTAAAATTAAGTACAAAAGTTTATTAACCAAATAAATAAAAACACAAATACATAAATAAATGCTAATTAAATTTAACCAAATAAATAAATAAATAAAAAGGGTTATTATCTTAAATTTAACCAAATAAAAACATAAAAAAATGCTAATTAATTATATTTTCACATGTCACCTACCTAATTAGTCGATCAACAATATGAATTATAACAAAATTCTAATCTCTTGTACAAATATCCAAATTACGTACCAGCATTCATGTATTTAGAAAATTTCGGTGCATGCATGACCTCCAAACCCAAAGCACGCATGAAAGATGGCTTCTCACACAGATGTTGATTTGCTAGTGCATTTGCTACTTCTGCTACATCTGCCTCCATAGTGCTGTCAGCTTGATTTTCATCTCAATCTGGACCAACGACTTCGTAATTGCTTTCAAACTCTTCCTCACTATCACTATTGTAATATTTCCGTTCAATATTTCAGTCGGCTTCAGATTATTCGAACTCAATATACAACTCAATAAACGACATTTGAGAGCGACTTTCAATATACATTGAAAACATCTCTTGTTTGCCTGCTTTATCAGTTACGTATTTAGTTTGAAATTGAACGAATCCACCAAATATCGGTATAGGATACCTGTATAAAATACATGATACTCTTCTTGACATTTCAAAATCTTTCTTCCCACAAATCACAAATTTTATTTCTTCAAATGAGATTGTGAATGGAATAACAATATCTAACGGATTCTCATATACAAATTTTACTCTTTCAAATTTTTGTAACAAAATCTAACCATAATAATATACTTTTAATACAACTCTATCATCTATTTTTTTTCTCACCCCAATATGAACTTCACTGTAATTTTTAAAGCACAAAGAAAAATACGAGAGGAGGAGAGTTCTGGAGGGGGCTGAGGGAAGAAGAAGAAGAAGAGAGATCTGGCAAACTCAGGTACGAATTATATATATATATAGTCAAACAAATCGATTGGTCTGGTTTCTATTTAGGCATTAAAATAATTTTTTTAACACAAATCGAATGGCCCAATTTACTTTAGCTCGAAATAAAAAAATTTAAATAATATTGAAATCGAATGGTCCAATTAGTTTCATGTAATTTCAAAATTTCTTTTTCGCACAAATTGGACCGTCCGATTTGTATACCAACTTTTACCAACAAAAAAATCGGACAGTTCGATTTTTTCTACATAAATTTCAAAAAGCAGCCACCACATCAAGGTATGGCACACCCAATCTCCATAACAAGGCACAACAACAAAATATGAATATCGAATAAAATTAGCCCACACGTTTCGTTTGGTTAGTGGGTAGAGACAAATAAGACACAGACATAAAGATACAAAATGACATAGACACAATGAGATATGAAATTTGAGAATTTGTTTGGTACTCAAGGATATAACACTACTTACAATTTACCATTCTAACAAAATGACTATGTTATCTCTGCCACAAACTATCAACACCACATTTTTATCATTATTTCAGTTCAAATTACCACCAATAAAACCTCCATATCCACCTAGTGATGGACTCAGAAAATTTATGTTGGAGACAAAAATAATATATATTACTATCAAAAGATATATTAATTTAAAGGATAAAGTATACATTTTGTTCTTTAACTTTGACAAAAATTTTAAAAATATCTCTAAATTTTATTTTGTTTCAATTTTGTCCTAGAAGTTTTCGATTTGCAATAAATATATCCCTAACGGCTAATTTTTCAAAAAATTTAAGACAAATTCAACAACAATTTCATAAGAACAACCCTCAACAAAATCAAATTAAGCATAATTTTCATGCATTATTGTTAAATTGATCTTAAATTTTTAAAAAATTAATCGCCGAGTGTATATTTGATACAAATCGAAAACTTTTGGGACAAAATTAAAACAAAATAAAACTTAGAGGTATTTTTAAAATTTTTGTCAAACTTTAGGAACAAAAATTATATTTTACCCTAATTTAAATTTAAAAACATAAAAATTCACATTAATTATTTGAATACAAAAAAAAAAAAAAAACAAAAATTACATTAACATCTAACTTTCTTCGCTTCAAATCTAATAGAGTGACTTCAGATTCTAGAGGTAACTTTCTTTTGAAATATTTTCCATTACTATTTCTAAAAATAAAAAATATATTCTAAATTAGTAAATTGATCTATTCACTTTAAAAATTTATATGCAACATAATTACATACAATAGAATAGAACGAAAGATAAATAAATAAATAATAAGGATCACTAAATTGAGAATAAAATAAAATATATAAATTCATGAAGAGAATAAAAAAATAGATTAATACCTAAACTATAATTGTTTAAATTAAAATTTGTAATTGAAAATATAAAAAAAAGTAACAATGAAATTGAAAGATACATAGAGTCATAGAGAGCTATATAAAATAAAAAAAAAATTAAAATTTACCTTTTGATGAAGAGAAGATGACCACTAGACAAGGAATAAAAAAAGAATGTTGAAATATGAAACTAAGAAGAGGGTTTAAGAGAATAAATGAATGACGACTGAAATTTGAGAATGGAAGAAAACTAAATTTAATTAGGTTAACTAATAGTCAACATAATAGAAAGATAAAATGGGTTTGGAATTTTTAATAATTGGGCTTAGTTTATTTGTAATGGAGTCATTTAAAATTAAAAATGAGGACATATTATATATGTATACTTTTTTTTTGTTTAAAAAATAAAATGAGAGTGGAGGCAAGTGCCCCCATTACCAAGCGTAGGTCCATGCCTATAACCACCTCTCTACTATCATTTCAATACAAATTACAACTATTAATAATAGCAAACAGAGAATAAATTAAAAATTCAGATCCAATCTAATTTAATATATAAACACAATTTTCAATCAATATCTAAATAAAAAATAAATAAATAATATATGAATTAAAAAAAATAAAACAAAAAACTATATGAATCTGACAACGAGAAAGAGAGGTGAAAGAATTGTAGAAAAAAAACGGAGGTGAAACTGCAAGAGGCAGAGAGACGAAGGTAGATCTATGAACAAATTGAGAGAGGAAGAGGGAGAGGGAAGCACGACAGAAGCAGCGACGGTGAATTTGACAAAGACAGATGCAAAGCATAAGCGTCGACGAATCTAAGTGGAGGGAGGCTCGAAGACGAGGGAGCTAAGAGGGGGAGAAGAGTTGAAGTAGTGGAGATAAGAAAAATGAGGAGAGGCAGTGAAGAAGGAAAAGGAGCAAAAAAGGATAAAAGAATGGAGGTAGTGGAGAGGGACAGAGAAGGTAAGGCGGCAGTTAGGGTGGGAAGCATGGAGGAAAGGAGGCAGTGAAAAAGAAGATAGAAAAGAAAAGAAAAAGAAGTGGATTAGGGTTAAAAGAAAAAGGGTATAAATGAAAATAAAAAAAAGATAATAAGGACAAAAGTGAAAATAATAAACTGTGTCTGTGTCTCAAATGTGTGTCGCAGATTAAAGATGAGACACTAAAAACATGTATTTTGTATCTATGTGTGTATCATCATATCTATAATAATTTTGTGTCTCATTAAATAAATAATATACATGTGTTATTGTATCTATGTCTCTGAGGTAGCGTTTGTTTTGAGGTACTGAGAAAGAGACGGGAAGACTGAGACTTAATATCATATTTGTTGGTTCAGAGACTGGTACTAAAATTTCTGTCTCTATCTCCAAAATTTAAGTATTTCAGTACCTCCAAAAAGTGAGAACATAAGAGACTAAAATTTTTAGAGATGGATACTGAAACTTTAATAACATTTTATACCTAAAATACTTTTATTTCAATTAATTAATTCCAATTTTACTCGTTATACAAATTAAATTAGAATTTCATTCTTGTTTCAATTTCTGTCTCCCACTTTGCACCAAACAAAATACTGAGATTTATTTCAATCTCTGTCTCTTAGTCTCTGTCTCTCAATCTCAGTCTTTCCGTCTCTATCTCTCTACCAAACGCTACCTGAGGTAACATTTGTTGTGAAGTACTGGGATGAAGACTGAGAGACTGGAATTCATTATCATGTTTGTTAGTCCAATGATTGGTACTAAAATTTCAGTCTCTTTCTCCAAAATTTTAGTATTTCAGTACCTCCAAAAAGTGGAGACACATGGAACTGAAATTTTTGGAAATGAAAACCGAAATTTTAATGACATTTTATACCTAAAATATCCATATTTCAATTAGTTAATTCTAACTTTATCCTTTATACAAATTAAATTAGAAATTTATTCTTATTTCTGTTTTTGTCTCCCAATTTACACCAAATACAATCTTAAAACTTATTTCAGTTTCTATCTCTCAATTAGGGGTGTGCATGGTTCAGTTTTTCCATAAACTGAACTGAAACTGCACTAAACCATTTTAAATGGTTTAGAAACTGAACCAAACTGCTTTGTCATATAAGAAACTGGTTTTAAACCAGTTTATAATACAGTGCACCAGTTTAAACCAGTTCATAAAAATAAAACTGGTTTTAATTAAAAAAACCAGTTTAAACTGGTTTATGCCTAAAACTAGTTTTCACACCCTCTCTCTCCCTCTCTTCCTTTCCTCTCTCTTTCTCTCTCTCTCTCTCTCCCCTTTTCTCTCCCTTCCCCTCTCTCTCTCCTACCCTCCTCTCTCTCTCTCTCTCCCTTTTCCCATTCTCTCTCTCTCTCCCTCCTCTTTCTCTCCCCTTCCCCTCTCTCTCTCCCCCTCTTTCTCCCCCTTCCTCTCTCTCTCTCTCTCTCTCTCCCTCCTTTCCCACACTCTCTCCCTCTCTTCCCTTTCTCTCTCTATCCTTCCTCTCTCTCCCCTTTTCTCTCCCATCCCCTCTCTCTCTCCTACCCTCCCCTATCTCTCTCCCCCTTCCTCTCTCTCTCTCTCTCTCTCTCTCTCTCCCTTCTCTCTCTCCCCATTTTCCCATTCTCTCTCCCTTCTCCTCTCTCTCTCTCTCTCCTCTCTCTCCTACCCTCTCTCTCTCCTTTTACTTTCTCTCTCCCCTTCCTCTATCTCTCCACTATCTCCCCCTCTTTCCTTTCTCTCTCCTCTTTCTCCCCCCTCTCTCCCTTCTCTCTCTCTTTCCCCCTCCTCTCTGTCTCTCTCCTCTTTGTCTCCCTCCTCTCTCTCCTCTCTCTCTCTCCATCCTCTCTCTCTCCTCTTTTTTCCTCTCCTCTCTCTCTTCTCTCCCTCCTCTCTATCTCTCTCCTCTTTGTCTCCCTCCTCTCTCTCCTCTCTCTCTCTCTCTCTCTCCTCTTTTTTCCTCTCCTCTCTCTCTCCTCTCCCTCCTCTCTCTCTCTCCCATCTCTCTCTCTCTCTATCTCTCTCTCTCTCCCTTTCCCTTCCCGTCTCTCTTCCTCTCTCTCTCTCCTCTTTTTCCCCCCTCTCTCCCTTCTCTCTCTCTTTTCCCCTCTCTCCTCTCTCTCTCTCTCCATCCTCTCTCTCCTCTCTCCTCTCTCTCTCTCTCTCTCTCCGTCTCTCTTCCTATCTCTCTCTCTCTTCTCTCTCTCCTTTCCCTCTCTCACTCTCCCTCTCCCTTCCCGTCTCTCTTCCTCTCTCTCTCCTCCTCTTTCTCCCTCTCCTCTCTCTCCCTCTCTATTCCCCTTTCTTTCTCTCTCTCTCCTCTCCCTCCCCCTCCCATCTCTCTTCGTCTTTCTCTCTCTCTCTCTCTCTCTCTCTCTCTCTCTCTCCCACTCTTTCCCAATTCCTTCCTCTCTCTCTCTCTCTCGTCCCTTCTCTCTTCTTCTTCTTCTTCTTCTTCTTCTTCTTCTTCTTCTCTCTCTCTCTCCCTATCTCCCTCCTTTTCCTTGCTCTCCCCTTTTTTCTCTCTCTCTCTCTCCTCTCCCTCCTCTCTCTCTCCCCCTCTTTCTTCCTCTCTCTCTCCTTCTCCTCTTTCTTACCCTCCTCTCTCTCTTTTTTCTCTTGCTCTCTCTCCATGTCTTTCCTTTTTCTCCCCTCTCCCTTGCTCTCCCTCCCTTCCCCCTTCTCTCTCTCTCTCTCTCTCTCCCATTTTGTTTCTCTCTCTCTCTCTTCCTCTTTCTCTCTCTCTCTCTCTCTTTTTTTCTTTTCTCTCTTTCTCTCTCCTATTTCTCTCTCCCCCTTCCCTTATTTCTCTCTCTCTTTTTCCTCTTTCTTTCCTTCCCTTCATTTCTCTCTTTTCTCTTTCTCTCTCAACCTTCTCTCACTCTATATCCCTCTTCTCTCTCTCCCCCTCTTTTCTCCAAAATAAGAGAGAGAGAAGGTTGAGAGAAAAAGAGAAGAGGGGGAGAAGAGAGAGAGAGAAGGGAGAAAGAGAGAGAGAAGAGAGAAAGAGAGAGAGGGATATAGAGTGAGAGAAGGTTGAGAGAGAAAGAGAAAAGAGAGAAAGGAAGGGAAGGAAAGAAAGAGGAGAAAGAGAGAGAGGAGGGCGAAGAAAGAGAGAGAAGAGGAGAGAGAAATAAGGGAAGGGGAGAGAGAAATAGGAGAGAGAAAGAGAGAAAAGGAAAAAAAGGAGAGAGAGAGAGAGAAAGAGGAAGAGAGAAGGGAGGGAGAGAGAGAAAGGAGGGAGAGAGAAAGAAAATGGGAGAGAGAGAGAAACAAAATGGGAGAGAGAGAGAGAGAGAGAGAGTAGGGGGAAGGGAGGGAGAGCAAGGGAGAGGGGAGAAAAAGAAAAGACATGGAGAGAGAGTGAGAGGAAAAAGAGAGAGAGAGGAGGGTAAGAAAGAGGAGAAGGAGAGAGAGAGAGAGGAAGAAAGAGGGGGAGAGAGAGAGGAGAGAGAGAGAGAGAAAAAGGGGAGAGCGAGGAAAATGAGGGAGGGAGAGAGGGAGAGAGAGAGAGAGAGAGAAGAAGAGAGAAGGGACGAGAGAGAGAGAGGAAGAAATTGGGAAAGAGTGGGAGAGGAGGGAAAGGAGAGAGAGAGAGAGAGAGAGAGAGAGAGACGAAGAGAGATGGGAGGGGGAGAGAGGGGAGGGAGAAGAGAGAGAGAAAGAAAGGGGAAGAGAGGGGGAGAGAGAGGAGAGGGAGAAAGAGGAGGAGAGAGAGAGAGGAAGAGAGACGGGAAGGGAGAGGGAGAGAGAGATGGAAAGGAGAGAGAAGGGAGAGAGAGAGAGAGATAGGAAGAGAGACGGAGAGAGAGAGAGATAAAGAGAGAGAGAGATAAAGAGAGAGAGAGAGAGAATGGAGAGAGAGAAGGGAGACAAAGAGGAGAGAGAGAGGGGGGAAAGAGAGAGAGAAGGGAGAGAGGGGGGAAAAAGAGGAGAGAGAGAGAGAGAGGAAGAGAGACGGGAAGGGAAAGGGAGAGAGAGAGAGAGGCAAGAGAGAGAGAGAGAGAGAGAGAGAGAGGAGAGGAAAAAAGAGTAAAGAGAGAGAGAAAGAGAGAGAGAGAGAGGAGAGAGAGAGGATGGAGAGAGAGAGAGAGAGGAGAGAGAGGAGGGAGACAAAGAGGAGAGAGATAGAGAGGAGGGAGAGGAGAGAGAGAGGAGAGGAAAAAGAAGAGAGAGAGAGAGAGGAGAGAGGAGAGAGAGAGAGGAGAGAGAGGAGGGAGACAAAGAGGAGAGAGATAGAGAGGAAGGGGAAAGAGAGAGAGAAGGGAGAGAGGGGGGAGAAAGAGGAGAGAGAAAGGAAAGAGGGGGGAGAAAGTGGAGAGAGAGAGGAAGGGGAGAGAGAAAGTGAAAGGAGAGAGAGAAAGAGTATGTAAAAACTAATTTTAGAGTTTAAATAAAACCAGTTTTAATTTGGTTTAAAACTAAACTGAACCATAAAAACTGGTTTTTAATAAACTGGTTTTCATAAAAACTATGGTTTCAGTTCAGTTTTTTATTTAAAAAAACTGGTTTATTTAGAACAGTTTCAGTTCAGTTTCAATTCAGTTCAGTGAAACCAGTTTTTTTGCACACCCCTACTCTCAATATCTGTCTCTCAATTTTAGGGCCTATTTGGATAGGTATAGTATTAATGTCTGGTACAATTTTCAAAACCAAATTTCAACTTTTTAAAAAACTATTTTAGTGCTCATGAAGAAGTTAAAAAAAAATTACTTCTCTTATAACAAAAGCCTTTTTATCATTATTCTCTTAAAATAAACACTTTTAGAACTAAAAAATCAAATACAAAATAATTTATTTATAAATTATTTTTAATATAAATATTTATTATTTAAGCTATTTTTTTAAAATAAACTTAATTAAACCGGTTATCCAAACTGGACCTTAATCTCTCAATCTCTGTCTGTCTTCTAAACGCTAGCTAATGGACATGGACACCAACCAAACAATCCGATAGTTACTGTAGTCTTAAGTTTGGTTTGGTAAAATTTTTTGAAGAGGTGCTTGTACTTTTTAAAAGCTCAGGCTCTTTATTTTGTGTTTGGTAAATAAAAAAGACCATGTTGCTTGTTCCTGCAGCTTTTAAAAGATCGTGGTACTTTTGAAAATACTTAAGAGAGAGCTTTTCAAAATTAACTTGTGTTTTTTAAAATTTAAAAGTCTAATATAGCCTCATATATTAACTAATTTTCAAATTTAATGGTTATATTTATGTCTATTATAGTATTTTTAAATTTTAAAAGCTATTTTATCAAACGTAATTGATGTTGATTGTGTTTATTAAAAATTATTTTTTATTTGATTTATCAGACATAAATACTATAACTTTTAAAGTTAATTTTTATAAGCTACTTTTGATAAATAAAAATTTTACCAACTAAAAAATAGACATAAAAGAGAGTAACTTATAAAAATTAATTTTTAAAAGTAAGTTATATAGTAAAGATGTAAGTTTATAATTTTTTTTTTAATAAAATTAAAGAGAGATTATAAAAATAGAACGTATATTTTGAATAATAATAAAATAATAAAAAATAACTATAAAAAGAATTATACTCACTCTTTACCATTCCAATCTATACACTAGGATGTCCATTTTTAAAAGATGGTTTTTTATTAGTAAGTAGGAAAGTAGACACGGGCACCTTATCCAGCTAGCGTCTTTGAGTCCAGAATTGCCAGAACCCTGCAACTCAGCGTAAAACCCTCTTTTCTCTTCCACTCTTAGCACTCATAAAGTTTTTCCTTCTAACAGTAATCTAACAAACAAACCGTCTCAATGCTCAATCGATAACTTCCCTCATCTTCTCAAATGGAACTCACTTCCTCTTTCATACTCTCCCGCAATTACTCTTTCTCATCCTCCCTCTCCCCATTACAAACCAACAACCCCAAAGTACCCCTCATTACTACCACCACCACCACCGGCAGTCCCCATTCCCTCCGCATTATCGCCGTTGCCAACGCCGTAAATGACCCGCCCCCACAGAATCCGCAACCTCTTCCTGAAAACAGCCCCCAGCGGCTCCTGAAGGAGCTCGCGGAGCGCAGGAAGATAACATCCCCAAAGAAAAAATCTCCGCCAAGAAGGTTCATCCTGCGTCCCCCACTAGACGACAAAAAACTCGCAGAGAGATTCCTCAACAGCCCCCAACTAACTCTCAAATCATTCCCCTTACTCAGCTCCTGCCTTCCTTCCAGGCGCCTCAACGCCGCCGACAACACGTGGATCGACGACTGCCTTCTAGAAGCCAAGCAAGCCTTGGGGTATCCTCTAGAACCTTCAGCTTCATTGGATGACGATAACCCCGCGAAGCAGCTCGACACTCTGCTGTACCTTGCGTTTCAGCACCAGGGGTTCGAGAGGTCCCGTGCGAGGCACGTGAGGTGCGGGCACTCGAGGCTGTTCTTTCTTGGGCAGTACGTGCTGGAGCTTGCCTTTGCTGAGTTTTTTCTTCAGAGGTATCCGAGGGAGGGGCCGGGTCCGATGCGTGAGAGGGTGTTTGGCTTGATTGGGAAGTCGATGATGCCGCGGTGGATTAAGGAGGCGAGTTTGCACAATTTGGTGTTCCCTTTTGATGATATGGATAAGCTTGTTAGGAAGGAAAGAGAGCCACCGGTCAAGTAAGCTCTCTCTCTCTCTCTCTCTCTCTCTCTCTCTCTCTCTCTCTCTGAGTCTTGGTTATACTACATTGTCCCTTTCTATGCTATTGTGCTACTATTTAACTATCATCATTCGCTTTGCACTATGTTTGGGAGTTTCGAATAGAGGAATAGAAAAGTGTGATGTAGAGCCAGTTGCTTGTTTGGGAGTTTAAGACAGTAAGGGAAAGAAAATTAGATTCATTGTCTGGGAGTTATGTAATTGATGAATGGAATGAAAATCACAAAATCATTTGAACCCTTGCTAACTTGCTTACTGCAATAGCTTTTTACCCCTCCTACTCCGACTGCCACCTTATGAGAAATCAAAGTCTTTGGGTTCCAAAAATCCCCAGGAGTATGGCAGCAATGATGAAATTTAAAGGAATTGACAGACAGGCATTAGGGAGTGTCAGGGCAGTCTGACCGTCTTCCTGGTCGTGTCTGGCTGGCTAGGACAGGCCCCTGGTCGAGTTTGACCAGCCAAATTGGCCTTGGCACCCCATGGTTGTGTCTAGCCCAGACTGAGTTTGGCTGACCAGACTAGCCCTGACCAGCACGCAACGACCCACTCTCGCCACTAGAGCAATTTACGACAGCCAACAGCCAGCCAAGGAGAACATAGTGAAATGCAATACTAGAGGGCTAGGCCCCCAACTGCTATTCGGCAAATGAGTGGTGGGCACACACATCGCTTCATCCGGTGTACACCAGTCCCTTCAGTCCGCAATGATCCTTGAATATCCGGGGGACTGTGTGCCTTAAACTTGGTTGTACTCATAACCGCATTAGGTCTCCGAGGTGAACAGCCTCTGGTCAATGGAATTGTTAGATAAATTAGTCAATTGGAAGTAATAACAGTAGCAATGAGATTTGAAGCATAACTTTGTACATGCAACTCAAGCCTCATATCGCTGGACTTGTCCAAGTTACTTATCTGGTTAATTTTCTCAAATGCAAGACTTCTACGACAGATGTTTTCATTTAGAAATGAAGTGAAGCAGAATGCAGTTTCAACAGTGAAATTGTGTTTATGCAAAGTGGTATTTTGACTTGCTGGTCAATAGATTAGTATCCTCTTTGGTTAATGATACAAAATTACATGATGGACCTTATGTAAACAATGATGACTATGTGATAGTAGTATAGTTGCTTTTGTCGTTTATTTATCCTATGAGAGTGCCTTGTCTGCTTTTGTCTTTTATTTCTCCCATGGGAGTGCCTTGCCTGTGAATGTACTCTGTATTTTGAAGTTGCCGCAGTTTTGCTGATGGAATAATTATTTTGATTGATGTAGAGGACTTTAGTCTAACCAGCACACTAGAATTCTACTAAGAGGATATGCCCTTATTCAAGTTTAAGAACATCCCTGCATTCTCACATGGGGAATGCTTCTTGATTGGTACCCATGACTGATGAAATTGAATTTGATTAATTAGGGTAACCTAATAATTTCTTCTCATGAATGAAGCTTGTGTTTTTAGGTGCTTGGAGGATGCTAAATATATTTTCTCTTTTATTTTCTGTTTTGGTGTTTCTTTTTTATTATTTATTTATTAGCTTCAAAATAGAAGCTACCTGTGTAATCCAAAGCTAGATCCTTGTAATCTTGGATAACTAATGTAAATAGATGTTATTATTTGTAATGGTACCCATGACTTTGTGGCATCGGCATGAGACATTGACTTTGTATGTCTATCTGTTGCCATCTTCCTTTCAAGACCATGGTGTTACAGCTCATGGTTTGTAAATTATAGACATATGAGTCTTACAATCAAAATGATAGTATGGTGAAAAGAGAAACCATGCTGAGTGACAACTCCAGAACCCCCAGTTTTCTTTTTTATTTTTTATTTTTTAAATTTCTCTTTTTGGACCCATCTTAATCAATGGAATTGATCTTTAACATAATATGTTACTGAAGTGTATTGTTCACAGATTTTCTGCATTTCTTATTCCATTTTGTAGGTCTGTCTTTTGGGCTCTATTTGGGGCAATCTATTTGTGCTTCGGTATGCCAGAAGTATACCGTGTTCTTTTTGAAGTCTTTGGAATGGATCCAGATGCTGACTATTGCCAGCCCAAACTGCGTAGACAACTCGAAGATGTAGATTATGTGTCTACTGAATTTGAAGCCAAGATAAGCTGGCAAGACATGGTTGCCTATAAGGCAAGCTCTACAAACCTTTCTTTCTTAGCGTTATTTGTTTTAACAGTTAGCATGCAAAAACCTAGAGATATTATGTAGATATCATAGCTGTTAAAACTTGGACTAGCCGAATTATAAATTCAATTCTGTTTCTACGCACTACTGTGCTGCCAAATATACTAGCAAATTTCTTGGCTTATTATATAAATCTCATCTGTTACTATTAGGAGACAAAGCAATGGTGTTAACTGTTCTGCGTTCAGCCTCCTGCAGATGCCCTGTTTGCACATCCGCGGTTGTTCAGAGCCTGTGTTCCCCCAGGCATGCATCGGTTCAGAGGGAATATATGGGATTATGATTGCAAACCAAAGGTTATGCAGACCCTTGGATATCCACAGGAAATGAATGATATGACTCCAGATATTACCGAAGCCCGGAACATAGAGCTCGGACTTGGATTGCAGGTAGAGCTATATTGTTGCATCTAATGCCTTCCCTTTATCCCGACTGGGGTTACTGCACTCACGTTATGAGGTCTGACCTTATTGAATTCGTTGTTGAACTGCAGCTATGTTTCTTGCATCCATCAAAGTACAAACTTGAGCATCCTCGATTTTGCTATGAAAGATTAGAATACCTTGGCCAAAAGATACAGGTATTTCATTTGCCACACTCTGGTTTCACTATTGAAATATATAACTAAAACTTTATGTTGTTGTCTTCAATGCTTACGATATAATCTTTTTCCATTTTTATTCTTGAATATTGTACAGGATTTGGTGATGGCTGAACGACTGCTGATGAAGCATTTAGATGCTCCTGGGCTGTGGCTACAAAATAGGCACCGCCGCCTTCTTATGAACAAGTATTGTGGAAGATATTTGAGGGCTAAACATCTTCACCATTATATTATATATGGTGAAAGTGTTCAAGATAAGTACGAGCACAATCGGCGACTGAGAAACCCAGCCAACACAGCAGTTCAACAAGCTCTTCATGGACTTTCATATGCTGTTTATGGGAAACGTGATGTGAGACGTCTGATGTTTGAGGTTTTTGACTTTGAGCAAGTCCAACCTCAAGAAGTCTAAAAAATGAAGAGATAGTAGCGAAACGAGGATAAAGGAACCTTCTCCTTTTCCTCATCCTTCGCCATTTCTTTCTTCCTTTACATTTTCTCTCGTTTTATTCTTTCACTTCATTTAGGCCATACCCTGATATTTTATAATTCACCTCCTAGTCCTAGTGATTTCTGAGTTATTTTGAAGTTTCCTTGGTGTATATAATAATTGTATATTTTCTTTTAATCAATTTTGATGGTGCGGCCTATACAATGAAAAAATGCATTGAGATGAGGATACATGTGACTATTGTTCCGTTGCATAATGTCTGGTTGGTGGAGTAAGGCTGCCCTTGGTTGATGTATATTCGTAAGACATTACAGATATGGATACAAATTACTAGTGTGTATATATATTGTATTTGATAAAATATTGAATTAAGATACAATAAAATTGTGAAAAGTCTATATTGTCCTTCATAATAATATTTCTTTTGGGAAAAATAAGATATCCACCGTTGCTATCCCCATCTCTACCATCATAGATTCATCCGGTACACATTTAGCCAGAAATCAATAACCGAAAATTGAGTAATGGAAGAACACCATTTATTTTTCAAAAAAAGGAAAACAAAAAGGAAGAACACAACATAGGAGAAAAACGACAAAGATGGGAGGCGGCAGAGCCGGAGCCAAAGACGGAGGAAGAGGCGACCAAGGGGGGAGGAAGATGAACACAGATATGAGGAAGAGGCGAGGTAGAGAGAAGGCATTGGAGGATTGCTAGAGGCCAACATGAGGAGGAAAGGAGAGAAGAGCACAAAGGGGAGGCGAAAGCGCACGAGCAGACCACAACAACGGCCACGAGGGAGGAAGAAAGGGCAAAATTAAAATAAAAGAAATGAGGATAAAATTGTAAAAATGATCTGTCTCTATTCCAAATGTTGTGCTTCAACTTATCGCTTTTTAATATTGATATTGGACCCATGCTGGTGTATGAGAATGATATGGGGGTGGGAGGTGTCTAACAAAAATGTGGGTTCAGGGTAGTAGGAACTCGGACTCTTCGAGGACAGCAAGCAAAACCCACGGTCCGATTTCTTTGTGTTTGTATCTGCTTGGAGTGGAACTCGGACCCTCCGAATTGCATGCAAAATTCTTCCTTGTGATATCGTTGGGTCCGATTTTATGCATACGAATTTTCATCTCTCACCCAAACAAATCGGACCCTTCGATTTGTTACTAAAAATTTAAAATTCAAAGAAAACGCAGGGTCCGATTTCCTTCTACCCACACTGACAAAAAACCTGTCCCACAAATATGTCTGTTTCACCCCTAAACCATATCGGAGCAAAGCACACACATGCCCCCATTTCCAAAAAATTGAGCCTCAACTTATTAGAGGTACACTGAATACATATCATTTGTGTCAATTTGTGTATTACCGTTTTTTTTTTAAATTTATGTCTCAATAACTAAATAATGGATGTGTGTCAATGGATGTATGTCAAGGTGTCTATGTTTTGGGTGGACACACCCACTAACCAAATGGATGCTAAGTGAATAATAAAAACATTGGTGTAATCTACCAGAATAGTGAACTAGGAGAATTTATGTAATTATGAGAAGCACAACTAGTTTGTTAACAACTTATTAATTATACTACATATTTATGGAATTCTCTAAAATTTTCATGATCTTATTTGATAAAAGTAAATATTTAGGTATTATGATGGAGAAGTATAGAAATAAAATAAATAATTCAAATACTATAAATATCTAGAATTATATCTAAAAAAATCTAAGATAATATCTAATACCTATAATGATTTATAATTTATGATCTAGCAACTTCTGAGGCCTATAAATAGGCCACCATACAACCATTGTAATCAACTAACAAACACATTAAGTCTCACTAGTCTTTGTATTCTCTTATTATTCCATTAATAATATAACTATCAAATTTCTCTAACTATTCATCTAAACTACTTCTTCATCAAAATTATCTTTGCTATTCTTGCTACAACATTCAAGTCCATAATACCCTATACTAACTTCAAACTATTTCATAAAACTAATAATGGTATCAGAGCTACATTTAGCTATTTACTAGGCATAGAATCTTTCTTCCTATCTATCAACTACACATATTCACCACATTGTAATCAACTCAAACAAATTTCTCCATAACCATGACTATCTCAACTATAAATATTTTCGTGCCCTTATTATCAGAAGACAATTATGAGGATTGGCATTCTCAAATAAAAACCTACAAGCACAAGATTTGTGGGAGTTTTTCACAGAGGGTCACCATGCCAGAGAATCAAGCAGCACTTTTCGCTGCAGAAAAGAAGAAATTAAAGGAAGATCAAAAAATAAATTATATTGCTCTATGCTTCCTCTAACAAGCTGTGACGAAGACAATTTTCTCAAGGATACAAAGAAAATCGCCAGCTAAGGAAGTATGAAAAAATTTGGAGTAAAATTTCAAAGGCGACATAAAGTGCTGCAATTATAAAAGGTTCGGACATATGGAGAAAGACTGCAGGATGAAGATCAATCATCGCACTAACTTTTCTGAAGCAAAGGAAGGAGAAGAATGTCTCTTCTATGCATCCTCACAAGAAGAGTGCAAGAAGAAAGATGACATATGATATCTCGAGAGTGTCTCTAGTAATCACATGACAGGTGATCAAAGCCTATTTAATGATATCAACAAAACTGTTCGATCAGGCATTAGATTTGGAGATGGAACAATCGTGTAGGAAAATGACAAAAGTACAATCAGCGTTAACACCAAGATAAGAACTAAGAATATCCATGACGTTCTGTTAGTTTCTAAACTTGCTCAAAATCTATTTAATATTGGACAAATGATGGAGAAAAGGATATTATTGAGTTTAAAGACCTAATAACAATTGATAGATGATGACTGAATATTATTATTATGTTAAAAGTCCAATTGTGTGTGTGATTGTTTGTTAATTGTTCAGGAAATTAAAATAATCAAAACTGATCCAATAAATAAGTTAACACAGCCAAAGAAGTGACAAGTTAGTGTGCAGAAATTATATATGGATCAAAAGAAGGTATAAAGCCAAACCCAATAAGGTAGAACAACAAGCAAAGACCTAACTGGTGATCCAAGCCCATTCATTCTCATGGATGCTAACTAAAGAAATAAAACTTCATTTTCATCTGAACCAAATCGAAGCCAACGAACCATTCTTTCTCTTCTCTTCGTCTCTCTTCTCTCTCACCCATGTGAAGCATTCCAAAAGTATAGCAAGAAAAGGAAACTATGCTTAGGGTTCAAATCAAGGATGAAAAAGTAGGTTACCAAAATCAAGAAAGAAGAAAAAAGTCAAAGAAGCTAGGACTTCAAGTAAAGATTACATCCAAAGGCTACATCAGAGAAATTTTTTCTTCTTTGTGCTTCATTGAAGATTATTAAAGAAACTTCCTCTCTGCATGCACTGAACTGGAAAGATCAAGAAGTTGAAGATTATGGAGCTCTGCTACATATCAACGGTCAAGAAAGAAACTTGGAGCCAAAGCACAAATGAATGGCTCAGATCCTTGAAGAAATTTGAAAAAGGATGAAAGAGAAGATGGTAGGTATGGATGCATGTATGGTTCAATTACTACTGCTACTCTATCTCTCTTCTGCGCCGCTGCTGCTGCTAATATTGGGAGAGAAGAAATCAAAGTTGTTGAAGCCAAATTTCAAACTTTGGAAGCTTTATTCCTCTATTAAAGGGGTAAACTGCCAGAGGTTGATTCAAGGAGTGAGAGTACAAAGTTTGAGTTTCCATAACTTACAAAGTATACCTTCTTCTTCTTCATGGTTCTTTATTGAATATTCAGCTTTCTCAGTTTATCTTTCTTTGTTTCAATAAAAAAGGAATTAATTTGAGGAATTAAGAAAAAGTCATTGAGAGAAAAGACAAAGAGAGTTAGACTTGGAAAAAATCCAAATATTTATTTCAGAAATTCTTTATACATTTTTTTGTTTTGTTTTCATGATCCTGAGAGAATTTTCTTACTAAGTTGGGTGAGCACTTAGCGGTTGAAAATCTAGGGAGTGTACCTAGTCAAATCTAGCTTGGATAGAAGCTGGGTTTGTCCCAGATAGAATTGGATTAAATCCTAGAAAAATTGGTATTTGTAATTATTAAAAGATAGTGAAAATTCCTCCATTATTGTGAGGGAGACTAGATGTAGGTCATATTGCACATGGTAGCTAAATTAGGATATATGGCTGTGTCACTCTTCTTTCTCTATTCTGATTTTGGTTTTATTCTCTATGAGACAAAATAAAATTGTCTCCTACTTATACTATCCAGCAAGACGTCACAGCAACTCTGCTCCCATACACTTTTGTTTGGGCTCCTCAATCGACAAGAGACAAAATAAAAGTGTTTCCTGAGTTCTCAACAAAAGCAGACTTAACAGATTCCTTAAGTTCCATCTAGTTTGAAGTAAAAGCAAGCAAAGTAAAAAGAGGCCTAGATTCAACCCTCCTTCTCTAGGCCACTGATAACTGAAGGGCAATCCAACAACAGACCTCCATTCTTTAATGTAAAAAATTACAACTAATGGAACGGAAGAATGAATATCTTTATGCAGTCTGTAGATTACAACATTTGGAAGATCATCTTGAATGGTCCACAAATTCCAACGAAAACTAATGTTGAAGGAGTTGTCACTCCTAAATAAGAAGCAAAATGGAATGACGAAGACAAGAAGAAGGTGGAGTTAAATGCCAAAGCTATCAACATGCTAAACTGTGCCATCAACTTGTGAAATATCGGAAGGTATCTACATGCAAAACAGCAAAGAAAATCTAGGATTGACAAGGATTGATAAGCTGAACAAGTAAAAGAGACAAGGATTGACAAGCTGAATAAAGAATATTAAATGTTTGCTATGAAGAAAGGAGAAACCATAGATGATATGTTCAAAAAGTTATCTGTCATCATAAATAGCTTGGATGCTATGGGAATAATTCATTCTGAATAGATGCTTGTGAGAAAAATTTTGAGAAGCCTAACCAAAGAGTGGGAAACCAAGGCTACTATCATCTTCGAAAGTAGTAACCTGAACAAAATAACTTATGATGAGTTGAGAGGAAAGTTACTTGCTTATGAAACTACACACATGAAAAATGACACAAAAAAGAAAGGAGTGGCACTGGAATCTTGTGTTGAGTCATTTGAAGATGATTCTAGCAACAGTTTATCAGATGACGGAATTGTATTTTTTGCTAGGAAGCTAAGGAGACTAATGAGACAAAAAAGGAGCAGAGAAGATAGCTTGAAGGAATCAAAGAGAGACATTAGCAAAGTCATCTGCCATCATTGTAAGGAGGCTGGACATTTCAAGTACGATTGTTCTAAGTTTAAGAGAGAAGACAAGAAAAGGAAGGATAAGAAAAAGGTGATTATACCTTCATGGGAAGATTTGAAAAATGACTCTAAAGAAGATAAAAAATTTGACCACAACTCTCAAGCTTGTCTAATGGTTGATCACAATCAAGATGATGAGGTAACCTATTTTGAACCTACTAATGATGAACTCCATCAAATAATTGATGATCTAACTGAAAAAATTAGAAAATTTCTGAATCAATACTATGAACTTGAATCTGAAAATGATATTTGAAGGCTAAAAATTCTTACCTTAAAAAATTGAAAAAAGCCAAAAATTCTGTTAATCTCATTGAAGAAAACAAACAGCTTAAAACTAAAATTAAAAGTCTTAAAGAAAAATATTGACACTGTCTTTTTGGATAGCATTGAAGAAAATGAAAGGTTGTACAAAGTGATTAAGGGTTTAAATCAAGATATAGCTAAATTTGCTCAAAGTTCTGAAAACTTAGACAAATTATTAGCTAGTCAAAGACCTCTCTTTGAAAAAGATAGCTTGGGGTATGATGACAAATCTAAAATTATTTTTGAAAAATCATGTTTAAAAAATGAAGCCTCAACGTCCAAAAAATAAAATATTTCAAACCTCAAATCACTTTAAAAATTCTGCAAATAAAAACTTTTGTCATACATGCAATAAATCTAGCCATTCATCAATTCAATGCTTCATCTTTGAAAGAAATATTGGAAATAAAGTTTATAAAGTGATTAGCAAATATAATGCTTTTGGACAATCAAGACGGTTTAACATCAAAGGATCCAAAATGATTTGGATACCTAAGGTCACTTAAAAGTGTTATGTAGATTTGCCTTGCATCTAAGAAGAAGAAGGACTTGTGGTACTTGGATAGTGGATGCTCAAGGCACATGAACGGAAAGTCCACATTCTTCATCAAGCTCAGCAAATACAATGGAGGCTTTGTGACATTCGGTGATGATGAAAAAGGGAAGATAGTGGTTGTAGGTAAGGTTGGTAAGAGTTTTTCTACCTTCATTGATAATGTATTCTTGATTGGTGGACTGAAACATAATCTTCTAAGCATTAGTCAAATATGTGATTTAGGATATTAGGTTATTTTCAAAAAGTTGTAATGCTTAGTTGTTTGTGAACAGTCGGGTAAAACTTTGTTCATTGCTAAAAGATGTAATAATGTATATGGTCTCACCTTAGAGGAACTTAAGAAACAAAATATAGCTTGCTTTACTTCTATGGAATTCAAGAAATGGTTGTGGCATAAGAAATTGGGACATGCTAGCATGTTTTAAATTTCTAAGCTTGTGAAAAAGAATCTGGTTAGAGGTCTTCCTAAGATCCAATTTGACAAATATATCACTTGTGATGCTTATCAAATGAGTAAACAAACTAAAAACTCTTTTAAATCCAAGGATGACATCTCTAACTAAGAGACCATTAGAGTTGTTACATATTGATCTTTTTGGTCTTACTAGGACCCAAAGCCTAGGTGGTAAACACTATGGCTTAGTAGTAGTTGATGATTATTGATGAGCGGATAATTTATACGCTTTTTGACATTGTTTTTAGTATGTTTTTAGTAGGATCTAGTTACTTTTAGGGATGTTTTCATTAGTTTTTATGTTAAATTCACATTTCTGGACTTTACTATGAGTTTGTGTGTTTTTCTGTGATTTCAGGTATTTTCTGACTGAAATTGAGAGACTTGAGCAGAAATCAGATTCAGAGGTTGAAGAAGGACTGCTGATGCTGTTGGATTCTGACCTCCCTGCACTCTAAGTGGATTTTCTGGAGCTACAGAACTCGAAATGGCGCTCTTCTAATTGCGTTGGAAAGTAGACATCCAGAGCTTTCTAGCAATATATAATAGTTCATACTTTGGCCAAGAATAGATGACACAAACTGGTGTTCAACACCAGCTCTCTGCCCAATTCTGGCGTCCAGCGCCAGAAAAGGATCCAAAACCAGAGCTGAACGCCCAAACTGGCACAAATACTGGCGTTCAACTCCAAGAAGGACCTCTACACGTGCAACACTCAAGCTCAGCCCAAGCACACACCAAGTGGGCCCCGGAAGTGGATTTATGCATCAATTACTTACTTCTGTAAACCCTAGTAGCTAGTTTATTATAAATAGGACATTTCACTATTGTATTTGACATCTTTGGTCTCAGTTTTAATCCATTGTTCATCCTAGGAGACTATTGATCACGTTTTAGGGGACTGGCCATCTCGGCCATGCCTGGACCTTTCACTTATGTAATTTTAACGGTAGAGTTTCTACACTCCATAGATTAAGGTGTGGAGCTCTGCTGTTCCTCAGAGATTAATGCAAAGTACTACTGTTTTCTATTCAATTCATCTTATTTCGCTTCTAAGATATTCATTCGTACTTCAATTTGAATGTGATGAACGTGACAATCATCATCATTCCCTATGAACGCATGCCTGACAACCACTTCCGTTCTACCTTCGACTGAATGAGTATCTCTTAGATCTCTTAATCAGAATCTTCGTGGTGTAAGCTAGAATGATGGCGGCATTCAAGAGAATCCGGAAAGTCTAAACCTTGTCTATGGTATTCCGAGTAGGATTCAATGAATGAATGACTGTGACGAGCTCCAAACTCGCGATTGCAGGGCGTTAGTGACAGACGCAAAAGGATAGTAAATCCTATTCCAGCATGATTGAGAACCGACAGATGAATAGCCGTGCCGTGACAGGGTGCGTTGACCATTTTCACTGAGAGGATAAGATGAAGCCATTGACAAGGGTGATGCCTCCAGACGATTAGCCGTGCCGTGACAGGGCATTGGATCATTTTCCCGAGAGATGACCGAAAGTAGCCATTGACAGTGGTGATGTATCACATAAAGCCAGCCATGGAAAGGAGTAAGACTGATTGGATGAAGATAGCAGGAAAGCAGAGGTTCAGAGGAACGAAAGCATCTCCATTCGCTTATCTGAAATTCCTACCAATGAATTATATAAGTATTTCTATCCCTATTTTATTATATTAAATTCGAAAACACCATTATCAATTTATATCCGCCTAACTGAGATTTGCAAGGTGACCATAGCTTGCTTCATACCAACAATCTCCGTGGGATTCGACCCTTACTCACGTAAGGTATTACTTGGACGACCCAGTGCACTTGCTGGTTAGTTACAACACAGGGATCCCTATACTGTGGTATAAAGGATCCATATTATTATTATTATTTTTTTCTGTGCCCTCTTCTTTGTCATATGAGTAGGAGCAAGGACAAGAATATTCTTGTTGAAGCAGATCCAGAACCTGAAAGGACTCTGAAGAGAAAATTAAGAGAAGCTAAATTACAACAATCCAGAGATAACCTTTCAAAATTTTTCGAACAGGAAGAGGAGATGGCAGCCGAAAATAATAATAATGTAAGGAAGATGCTTGGTGACTTTACTGCACCTAATTCCAATTTACATGGAAGAAGCATCTCCATTCCTGCCATTGGAGCAAACAACTTTTAGCTGAAACCTCAATTAGTTTCTCTGATGCAGTAGAACTGCAAGTTTCATGGACTTCCATCTGAAGATCCTTTTCAGTTCTTAACTGAATTCTTGTAGATATGTGATACTGTTAAGACTAATGGAGTAGATCCTGAAGTCTACAGGCTCATGCTTTTCCCTTTTGCTGTAAGAGACAGAGCTAGATTATGGTTGGATTCTCAACCCAAAGACAGCCTGAACTCTTGGGATAAGCTGGTCACGGCTTTCTTAGCCAAGTACTTTCCTCCTCAAAAGCTGAGCAAGCTTAGAGCTGATGTTCAAACCTTCAGACAGAAAGAAGGTGAATCCCTCTATGAAGCTTGGGAAAGATACAAACAGTTGACCAAAAAGTGTCCTTCAGACATGCTTTCAGAATGGACCATCCTGGATATATTCTATGATGGTTTATCTGAGCTATCAAAGATGTCGCTGGACACTTCTGCAGGTGGATCCATTCACCTAAAGAAAACGCCTACAGAAGCTCAAGAACTCATTGACATGGTTGCTAATAACCAGTTCATGTACACTTCTGAAAGGAATCCTGTGAGTAATGGGACGCCTATGAAGAAGAGAGTTCTTGAAGTTGATACTCTGAATGCCATATTGGCTCAGAATAAAATATTGACTCAGCAAGTCAATATGATCTCTCAGAGTCTGCATGGAATGCAAGCTGCATCCAACAGTACTCAAGAGGCTTCTCATGAAGAAGAAGCTTATGATCCTGAGAACCCTGCAATAACAGAGGTGAATTACTTAGGTGAACCTTATGAAAACACCTATAACTCATCATGGAGAAATCATCTAAATTTCTCATGGAAGGATCAAAAGCCTCAACAAGGCTTTAATAATGGTGGAAGAAACAGGTTTAGCAACAGCAAGCCTTTTCCATCATCCACTCAACAACAGACAGAGAACTCTGAACAAAATACTTCTAATCTGGCAAACTTAGTCTCTGATCTGTCTAAGGCCACTGTAAGTTTCATGAATGAAACAAGATCTTCCATTAGAAATTTGGAAGCACAAGTGGGCCAGCTGAGTAAAAGGATCACTGAAATCCCTCCCAGTACTCTCCCAAGCAATACAGAAGAGAACCCAAAAGGAGAGTGCAAGGCCATTGACATAAGCACCATGGCCGAACCTACAAGGGGAGTGGAGGACGTGAATCCCAAGGAGGAAGACCTCCTGGGACGTCCAGTGATCAATAAGGAGCTTCCCTCTGAGGAACAAAAGGACTCTGAGGCTCATCTAGAGACCATAGAGATTCCATTGAACCTCCTTATGCCCTTCATGAGCTCTGATGAGTATTCCTCTTTTGAAGAGAATGAGGATGTTACTGAAGAGCAAACTGCCAAGTTTCTTGGTGCAATCATGAAGCTGAATGCCAAATTATTTGGCATTGATACTTGGGAAGTTGAACCTCTCTCGTTCATCAATGAACTAAGTGATCTGGATCAACTGACATTGCCTCAGAAGAGACAGGATCCTGGAAAGTTCATAATACCCTGTACCATAGGCACCATGATCTTTAAGGCTCTATGTGACCTTGGTTCAGGAATAAACCTCATGCCCCTCTCTGTAATAGAGAAACTGGGAATCTATGGGGTGCAAGCTGCTAAAATCTCATTAGAGATGGCAGACAGTTCAAGAAAACAGGCTTATGGACAAGTAGAGGACGTGTTAGTAAAGGTTGAAGGCCTTTACATCCCTGCTGATTTCATAGTCCTGGATACTGGAAAGGAAGAGGATGAATCCATCATCCTAGGAAGACCTTTCCTGGCCACAGAAAGAGCTGTGATTGATGTTGACAGAGGTGAAATAGTCCTTCAATGAAATGAGGACTCCCTTGTGTTTAAAACTCAAGGATCTCCCTCTACAACCATGGAGAGGAAGCATGAAAAGCTTCTCTCAAAGCAGAGTCAACCCAAGCCCCCACAGTCAAACTCTAAGTTTGGTGTTGGGAGGCCACAACCAAACTCTAAGTTTGGTGTTGAACTCCCATATCCAAACTCTAAGTTTGGTGTTGGAGAGTTTCAACAATGCTCTGAACATCTGTAAGGCTCCATGAGAGCCCATTGTCAAGCTATTGACATTAAAGAAGCGCTTGTTGGGAGGCAACCCAATTTTTATTTATCTAACTATATTTTTTCTTAGTTATATGTCTTTGTAGGTTCATGATCATGTGGAGTCACAAAATAAATATAAAAATTGAAAACGGAATCAAAAACAGCAGAAGAAAAATCACACCCTGGAGGAGCATCTGTCTGGCGTTCAGCGCCAGAACAGAGCATGGTTCTGGTGCTGAACGCCCAAAATGGGCAGCTTCTGGGCGCTGAACGCCAGAACAGGCATGGTTCTGGCGTTCAACGCCAGAAATGGCACACAAATGGGCGTTGAACGCCCAAAATGGCCACCAACCTGGCGCTGAACGCCCAGAGTTGTGTGCAAAGGCATTTTTACATGCCTAATGGGTGCAGGGATGTAAATCTTTGAACACCTCAGGATCTGTGGACCCCACAGGATCCACTCAGGATCTGTGGATCCCACAGGATCCACTCAGGATCTGTGGACCCCACAGGATCCCCACCTACCTCCACTCACTTCTTCTCACCACCTTCTTTCACACAACCCCATAAACACTCTTCCCCAAAAACCCTTCACCAATCACCTCAAACTCTCTTCCCCATCACCTCTTCACCACTCACATCCATCCACTCTTCCCCATAAACCTACCTCATAAACTCCACCTACCTTCAAAATTCAAAACCAATTTCCCACCCAAACCCACCCATATGGCCGAACCTTAACCCCCCTTCCCTTCCCTATATAAAGCCCTCCATTCTTCATCAAATTCACACAACACACCCCTCTACACCCTTCTTGGCCGAAAACACTTCCCACTCTCCCTCTCCTCCATTTCTTCTTCTTCTTCATCTATTCTTTCTTTTATTGCTCGAGGGCGAGCAAAACTCTAAGTTTGGTGTGGTAAAAGCATAAGCTTTTTATTTTTCCATTACCATTGATGGCACCTAAGACCGGAGAATCCTCTAGAAAGGGGAAAGGGAAGACAAAAGCTTCCACATCCGAGTCATGGAAGATGGAAAGGTTCATCTCCAAAGCCCATCAAGACCACTTCTATGATGTTGTAGCCAAGAAGAAGGTGATCCCTGAGGTCCCTTTCAAACTCAAAAGAAATGAGTATCCGGAGATCCGACATGAAATTCAAAGAAGAGGTTGGGAAGTTCTAACAAATCCCATCCAACAAGTCGGCATCCTAATGGTTCAAGAGTTCTATGCCAATGCATGGATCACTAAGAACCATGATCAAAGTAAGAACCCGGATCCAAAGAACTATGTTACAATGGTTCGGGGAAAATACTTAGATTTTAGTCCGGAAAATGTGAGGTTGGCGTTCAACTTGCCAAACATGGAAGAGAACGCACGCCCCTACACAAGGAGAGTCAACTTTGATCAAAGGTTGGACCAAGTCCTTATGGACATATGTGTAGAAGGAGCTCAATGGAAGGTTGACTCCAAAGGCAAGCCGGTTCAACTAAGAAGATTGGACCTCAAGCCTGTAGCTAGAGGATGGTTGGAGTTCATTCAATGCTCAATCATTCCCACTAGCAACCGGTCTGAAGTTACTATAGACCGGGCCATCATGATCCATAGCATCATGATTGGAGAAGAGGTGGAAGTTCATGAGATTATACCTCAAGAACTCTACAAGGTGGCTGACAAGTCCTCCACCATGGCAAGGTTAGCCTTTCCTCACCTCATTTGCCACCTATGCAATTTGGCTGGGATTGACATAGAGGGAGATATCCTCATCAAAGAGGACAAGCCCATCACTAAGAAAAAGATGGAGCAAGTAAGAAAGCCCACTCATGGAGCTCAAGAGGCATATGAAGCTCATCACCATGAGATCCCGGAGATGCCTCAAATGCACTTTCCTCCACAAAACTATTGGGAGCAAATTAACACCTCCCTAGGAGAATTGAGTTCCAATATGGGACAACTAAGGGTGGAACATCAAGAGCACTCCATCATGCTTCATGAAATAAGAGAAGATCAAAAAGCAATGAGGGAGGAGCAACAAAGACAAGGAAGAGACATAGAAGAGCTCAAGGACATCATTGGTTCCTCAAGAAGGAAACGCCACCATCACTAAGGTGGATTCATTCCTTGTTCTTATTTCTTCTGTTTTTTGTTTCTATGTTATGTGCTTATCTGTGTTTGTGTCTTCATTACATGATCATTAGTAGATAGTAACTTTGTCTTAAAGTTATAAATGTCCTATGAATCCATCACCTCTCTTAAATGAAAAATGTTTTAATTCAAAAGAACAAGAAGTACATGAGTTTCGAATTTATCCTTGAACTTAGCTTAATTATATTGATGTGGTGACAATGCTTCTTGTTTTCTGAATGTATGCTTGAACAGTGCATATGTCTTTTGAAGTTGTTGTTTAAGAATGTTAAATATGTTGGCTCTTGAAAGAATGATGACTAGGAGACATGTTATTTGATAATCTGAAAAATCATAAAAATGATTCTTGAAGCAAGAAAAAGCAGCAAAGAACAAAGCTTGTAGAAAAAAAAAATAGGCGAAAAAAAAAGAAAAAGCAAGCAGAAAAAGCCAAAGCTCTTAAAACCAAGAGGCAAGAGCAAAAAGCCAATAACCCTTAAAACCAAAAGGCAAGGGCAAATAAAAAGGATCCCAAGGCTTTGAGCATCAGTGGGTAGGAGGGCCTAAAGGAATAAAATCCTGGTCTAAGCGGCTAAACCAAGCTGTCCCTAACCATGTGCTTGTGGCGTGTAGGTGTCAAGTGAAAACTTGAGACTGAGCGGTTAAAGTCAAGGTCCAAAGCAAGAAAAGAGTGTGCTTAAGAACCCTGGACACCTCTAATTGGGGACTTTAGCAAAGCTGAGTCACAATCTGAAAAGGTTCACCCAATTATGTGTCTGTGGCATTTATGTATCCGGTGGTAATACTGGAAAACAAAGTGCTTAGGGCCACGGCCAAGACTCATAAAGAAGCTGTGTTCAAGAATCATCATACTGAACTAGGAGAATCAATAACACTATCTGAACTCTGAGTTCCTATAGATGCCAATCATTCTGAACCTCAATGAATAAAGTGAGTTGCCAAAACTATTCAAGAGGCAAAAAGCTATAAGTCCCGCTCATTTGATTGAAGCTATGTTTCATTGATAGTTTGGAATTTATAGTATATTCTCTTCTTTTTATCCTATTTGATTTTCAGTTGCTTGGGGACAAGCAACAATTTAAGTTTGGTGTTGTGATGAGCGGATAATTTATACGCTTTTTGACATTGTTTTTAGTATGTTTTTAGTAGGATCTAGTTACTTTTAGGGATGTTTTCATTAGTTTTTATGTTAAATTCACATTTCTGGACTTTACTATGAGTTTGTGTGTTTTTCTGTGATTTCAGATATTTTCTGACTGAAATTGAGAGACTTGAGCAGAAATCAGATTCAGAGGTTGAAGAAGGACTGCTGATGCTGTTGGATTCTGACCTCCCTGCACTCTAAGTGGATTTTCTGGAGCTACAGAACTCGAAATGGTGCGCTTCCAATTGCGTTGTAAAGTAGACATCCAGGGCTTTCCAGAAATATATAATAGTCTATCCTTTGGCCAAGAATAGACGACGCAAACTGGCGTTCAACGCCAGATCTCTGCCCAATTCTGGCGTCCAGCGCCAGAAAAGGATCCAAAACCAGAGCTGAACGCCCAAACTGGCACAAATATTGGCGTTCAACTCCAAGAAGGACCTCTACACGTGCAACACTCAAGCTCAGCTCAAGCACACACCAAGTGGGCCCCGGAAGTGGATTTATGCATCAATTACTTACTTCTGTAAACCCTAGTAGCTAGTTTATTATAAATAGGACATTTCACTATTGTATTTGACATCTTTGGTCTCAGTTTTAATCCATTGTTCATCCTAGGAGACTATTGATCACGTTTTAGGGGGCTGGCCATCTCGGCCATGCCTGGACCTTTCACTTATGTAATTTTAACGGTAGAGTTTCTACACTCCATAGATTAAGGTGTGGAGCTCTGCTGTTCCTCAGAGATTAATGCAAAGTACTACTGTTTTCTATTCAATTCATCTTATTTCGCTTCTAAGATATTCATTCGTACTTCAATCTGAATGTGATGAATGTGACAATCATCATCATTCCCTATGAACGCATGCCTGACAACCACTTCCGTTCTACCTTCGACTGAATGAGTATCTCTTAGATCTCTTAATCAGAATCTTCGTGGCGTAAGCTAGAATGATGGCGGCATTCAAGAGAATCCGGAAAGTCTAAACCTTGTCTGTGGTATTCCGAGTAGGATTCAATGAATGAATGACTGTGACGAGCTCCAAACTCGCGATTGCAGGGCGTTAGTGACAGACGCAAAAGGATAGTAAATCCTATTCCAGCATGATCGAGAACCGACAGATGGATAGCCGTGCCGTGACAGGGTGCGTTGACCATTTTCACTGAGAGGATAAGATGAAGCCATTGACAAGGGTGATGCCTCCAGACGATTAGCCGTGCCGTGACAGGGCATTGGATCATTTTCCCGAGAGATGATCGAAAGTAGCCATTGACAGTGGTGATGTATCACATAAAGCCAGCCATGGAAAGGAGTAAGACTGATTGGATGAAGATAGCAGGAAAGCAGAGGTTCAGATGAACGAAAGCATCTCCATTCGCTTATCTGAAATTCCTACCAATGAATTACATAAGTATTTCTATCCCTATTTTATTATATTAAATTCAAAAACACCATTATCAATTTATATCCGCCTAACTGAGATTTGCAAGGTGACCATAGCTTGCTTCATACCAACAATCTCCGTGGGATTCGACCCTTACTCACGTAAGGTATTACTTGGACGACCCAGTGCACTTGCTGGTTAGTTACACGGAGTTGTGAACCATGGTCTTGGCATCAAGTTTTTTTGGTGCCATTTCCAGGGAAAGAAAGAGCAATGAATTTTACATAATTAAAGTGTAATCACAATTCCGCGTACCAATTATACAAGATTTGGATTGGTTCTTTTCTTAACTCACAAAAATGATGCTTTTTCAACTTTCATTATTTTATGCAAAAAGATTCAAAATGAGAAAGACTTGAAAATTGCTTCTATTAGAAGTGATCATGAAAAGAAATTTAAAAACCAAGATTTTGAAACTTTTTGTGATGAGTTTGGTATATCACACAATTTCTCTTATCCTAAAACACCTCAACAAAATGATGTTGTGGAAAGAAGGAATAGAAGTCTTCAAGAAATGGCAAGAGCCATGCTATGTGAATATGACATTTTAAAATTTTTATGGGCTAAAGCTGTAAACACAACATGTTATATTCTAAATAGAACTATCGTTCAAAAGTTTCTAAAGAAAACTCCATACTTAACCTTAAATACTTTCATATTTTTGGATGTAAATGCTTTGTTTTAAATACAATAGACAATCTTGGTCAATTTTATCCAAAATCTTATGAAGGTATCTTTGTAGGGTACTCAACTACTAGTAAAGCCTATAGAGTTTTTCTCAAGGAACATAGAATCATTGAAGAGACCATACATATTACTTTTTGTAAATCTAACTCAATTTCAAGTGCTGTAGAAGGAAACGATGCAGGAAATCAAATTGAACAGAATCAAAGTGGAACCAAAGAACAAGAAAAATCAGAATCCTTGCAAGAAGTCCCTGATCCTGATTATGCATATCAAAATACAGGAGACAATTCTATTTTGTCTCCTACCACAGTAAAAAATTCTGGAACTCTCAACAATGTTAAACCATATCAGACCAGACCCACTCTCATCACACCTAAACTCAGAGAATGGAAGTTCTTGGAGAACTATCTGCAAGAGTTTATAATTGGAGATCCATCTCAAGGAGTTACAACAAGATCATCAAATAGAAAAAGAATGGAACAAAATGATCTTGCTCTTATCTCTCAAATATAACCTCAAAATGTGAAGGAAGTTCTTGATGATCCTTCATGGGTTAAGGCAATGGAAGAAGAGCTAATCAAATTTGAGAATAATGAAGTTTGGACATTGGTACCAAATTCAAATGGGAAGAAGGTGACCGGTACCAAATGGATCTTTCGAAATAAATTGGGTGAGGATGGTAGCATTGCAAGAAACAAAGCAAGACTAGTGGCTCAAGGGCATGATCAAGAAGAGGGCATTGACTTTGATGAATCTTTTGCTTCGGTTGCAAGGATGGAAGCAATAAGATTATTGCTTGCTTTTTTAAATGATATCATTGACAGAGAGGTATACGTGGCATAACCTCCTGGTTTTGAAAACAGATTTTTCAAACCATGTTTTTAAATTTTCGAAAGTTCTTTATAGTTTGAGACAAGCTCCTAGAGCTTAATATGAAAGACTTAGCTCTTTCTTATTGAAAAATAGTTTTCAAAGGGGTACCACGGATTCAACTCTTTTTATAAAAGAATCTAATGATAATTTCATCCTTGTTCAAGTTTATATGGATGACATTGTGTTTGGTTCGACTAATGAAGCCTTATGTGCTGATTTTGGAAAATTAATGACTAGTGAGTTTAATATGAGTATAATGGGAGAACTCACATTCTTCCTAGGACTCCAAATTAAACAAACTCCTAGTGGTATTTTTGTGCACCAAGATAAATATGCCAAGAAATTAGTGAAATTTTTTTTTTAGAAAATTCCAAACCAATGAGCACACCTATGCATCTTAATTCTAAACTTAAAAAAATGACAAAGATGTGGATGAAACAAGGTATAGAGAAATAATTGGATTTCTTATTATCTAACATCCTCTAGAACGGACATAGTTCAAAGTGTTGGAGTTTGTTCTAGATTCTAATTATAACCTAAAGAATCACATCTTTCAGCTATAAAAAGAATTATTAGATACATTGACAGCACTGCTGATTTTGGCCTTTGGTACCCTAAGTCTGATGAGTTTTGTGTAGTAGGGTATTGTGATGCAAATTTTTCCGGTGATCGAGTTGATAGAAGAAGCACTTCAGGGATGTGTTGCTTTCTAAGACAATCACTAAACGTATGGTCAAGCAAGAAACAATCTACTGTTGTCCTATCCACAGCCGAGGCTAAATATATAGCCACTTCTTCTTGTTGTTCACAATTGTTATGGCTCAAAACACAACTTGCAGATTTCAAATTGCAAGTTAACAGTATCTTTATATTGTGTGACAACATGAGTGTCATAAAAGTTTCTAAAAATTCTATTTTGCACTTAAGAACCAAAGCACATTGAAGTAAGATTTTACTCCATTAGGGAACATGTGCAAAAGGGTACAATTGATATATAATTTATAAAATCTGAGGATCAACTTGCTGACATTTTCACTAAACCTTTGTCTGAAGATAACTTTTGTAAGTTGAGAAAAGCATTGGGTATTATTGAGTCTGAATTCTTGAATTAATCTAATGTTGTAACTCTCTATGTGTTTTTGTCTCTCAAGTCGGCAGGAGATTAAACTGGACAAATGATGACTCCCTCTAGGTTCCTTGAATATTAGACTAAGTGTTAGTAAAAATGATTAACTTGGGACAAAATTGAATTTTTGGTGGTCATTTCTGTTTCTTTAAAATCACCATTGGAACCAAAAGGAAGAATTTCTATTTCTATGATATGAATCTCATTGCTTATTTTGATCATAAATTCAAAATTTATGTGTTTTAGGATTTCTCATCAAGTCAAATCAATTTCTATTTTTCATATTTTATTCTTGATTTGTCTTGTCAAACTGCTTGCTTGCATATCATTCCAAAATCAATTTCTTTGAAACACCTTTTCATTTTATTTAAATAAAAGTTTATGTTTTCAAAAACTTTTCAAAGCATTTATAGCAGTTACTCCTTGTAAACTTCTCATCTTCTCCAACTTCCACCACTCTGATAAGTGGATTTCTTATACGCTTTTTCATTATATTTTCATATTATTTTTAGTTAGATTTTATTAATTTTAGTAAGTTTTAGTATGTTTTAGTGCAAATTTCACTTTTTGGATACTACTTTGAGTTTTTGTGTCTTTTCTATGATTTTAGGTGATTTTTGGGCAAAATTAGCAAGATTGGAATAGTCTTGTTCAGAGCTGAAGAAAGGATAGCAGATGTTGTCAAGTCCTGACTTCTGTGCATTCTAACAAGCATTTCTTGAGCTACAGAGATCCAAATGACGCATTCTCAATGGCATTGGAAAGCTAACTTCCAGCGCTTTCCATCAATATATAATAGTCCATACTTCTCTTCCGGATCACTGCCCATAACTGGCGTTGAACGTCCACATATGGAGTTCAACGCTCCAAAGGGAGCAAGCCCAGCGCTGAACGCCCAAAGCTGGCGTTCAACGCCACCAAGGGACCAAGGGAGCACGATTTCACCCCCCTAGCTGGCGTTCAATGCCCAAACTCCAAGTTGAATGCCAGGCTTGGATGAAGCACAAGACCAAAGTGGCCTAAAGTGGATTTTTAGCACTCCTTAGTTTATGAAGTCTTATCTCTGTACTTTTAAATTTAAACTAACATCTTTTAGGATTAGCATCTCCTATATATAGAGGAGATCACTTAGGTTTATATATCAACTTGTATTATACTTTACATCTAAGTTTTCTCTGTAAATTATGAGCAACTAAACCTCTTAGGTTAAGGTTAGGAGCTCCGCTGATTCCTATGGATTAATATGATTACTTCTCTATTTTAATATATGTTTGATTCTATTCTATGATGCATTATTCGTTTTTCATCTAATGAATCTGGGGTGGAACGAGTGTATGATCCCTTATTCTACATGAGCTCTTGCGATTCCTGACCCGGATAGTATTGAGCTATAAGCTTGAAAGTGCATCACCTAGACCAATAACTCATCTGGACTAAGTGGGATAAGTGACATATAATCTTGTTAGTACTGGTGATGAGATTTCTGTGGCGCTAAGGCTAGAACATTGAGCTTTATTCTTCGATCCAGAAGATCTAACCTTGTCTGTGACATTTTGAGTAGGATCATCAGAGATTGAATTGCATGAGCTTCATCCTCGTTCAGATCGAATGACCATTAGCACTAGCATTTGATGTGAATTAGAAGAGATTAATGACCATTAACCCTAGCTTTAATCACTTACAGCCTTACCATGGAATGAATCATTCATTGTTAAAGTAGTCAGTAAGAAGTACTAATTCGGAAGGATAAGCATCTCCGAGGCCTTAACTGATTCCGCACCATTATTTCTACACCAATTCAGTACTACTTTCGTTATTATTCTGTTTTATGTGTTTACAACAACAACTCTCTTTTCTATTCGTCTGTCTAAGATCTGCAGGATAACCATTGCTTGCTCAATTTAACAATCCTCGTGGGATCGACCCTCACTCACCTGAGGTATTACTTGGACGACTCGGTGCACTTGCCGGTTCAGTTGTGCGAGTTCTAATTTCGTGCACCAAGTTTTTGGCGCCGTTGCCGGGGATTGTTCGTCATTGACAAACTATCGGTTATCTTGCTCCTTAGATCAGGTACTTTTTACTAGTTTTTCTTTTGTTTGTGTTTCTTGTTAAAATTTTCAAATTCTTCTTTAATTTCTGCTTCAAAATTTATCAAAAAAAAAAAAAAACTTTTTGTCTTTAGTCATCTCTTTCTTTTGTTTGAGTCTTGTGTCGAATCTTAAGTTTGGTGTCATTTTGGTTTTTGTTGATTTCTTTTCTTGAATTTTTTTAAAATTGTTCTTGGTTTATTTCCTTTTGTTCAAATTTTTTTGTGTATTTTTTTTATTTGATTTCAAATTTTTTAAGTTTGGTGTCTCTTTATTTCTTTACTTTTTCGAAAATTAGTGTCTTTGATTTCAAAATTTTTAAGTTTGGTGCCCGTCTAGTGTTTTTCTTTTCTCCTTAATTATTCAAAAATTTATATATTTATTTTTGAAAATTTTGAATCCTTTTTTTCCTTAATTTAAAAATTTTAAGTTTGGTGTCTCGTTAATAATTTTGTTATTTTCTTGTTATTCTTTAAAATCTTTATCTTATATTTTTCTTTGATTTTCAAAATTCTGTTATCTTATTTCAAATTTAAAATTTTAATTTTAGTATCTTGTTAGTTTTGCTTCTTTTAAAATTTGAATTTTAAAATTTTAAAATTTGAATTTTAAAATTTTAAAATTTGAATTTTAAAATTTTAAAACTTATCTTATCTTTAACTTAAATTCAAATTTTTAAAGTTTAATATTTTGTTTGTTTTTCTTTCTTTTAAATTTGAATTTTAAAATCTTTAAATTTTTAAAATCTTATCTTATCTTGTTTCTCTCTCTCTCTTGACTTTTTCAAATTTTGAATTTCAAAATCTTTATTTGACTTTTCATTTTAAATTTCAAATTTCTTTAAATTTAAATTTTTATTTTTCAAATCTTGTTAGGTAGTTGTTTGTTTTATCTTATTTTAATTTTAAAAGTTTGGTGTCTCTTTAATTTTTCTTTCTCTTCTTTTTCGAAAATATTTTCTTCTTTCTCTCTCATTTTTTTCGAAATCTTCTAACCTCTTTCTCTTTCATCATTTTTCGAAAATTCTCATCTCTTTCTCTCTCTTTATTTCAAAAACTCTTTTAAATAAAAGACACCTTTATTCTCTTTTTTTTTGTCTGAGTTTCTCACAAGAAGTCCTCGATACTCTGATATAGAGACTTTTTTTGTTTACTCTTCTTGGTCTCTTTCTTTTTATTTATGAGCAGGAATAAAGATAGAGAAGTTCTTCTTAATCCTGACCCTGAACATGAGAAACTCTTAAGAAGGCGTTTGCAGCAAGGTCAAGCTAGTAGAGCCAGAGAGAATCTCATGGAAGCTCTTAAGCAAGAAGCTGAAGATACAACAATAGTAGCTAATCAGAAGCTGGAGGAAATGCAAGAAAGGTCCTTGGATCTTATACTGCACCCAATTCTGACTTCTATGGGTGAAGTATCTCCATACCTACCATTGGTGCAAATAACTTTGAGCTGAAACCTCAATTGGTCACTCTAGTACAACAGAATTGCCAGTTTCATGGACTCCCACAGGAAGACTCCAACAAATTTATCTCTGATTTTCTGTAAATCTGTGACACTGTCAAGACTAATGGAGTGGATCTTGAGGTCTACAAGCTCATGCTCTTCCCTTTTGCTGTCAGGGACAGAGCAAGGCTATGGTTGGATTCTCAGCAAGTGCACTGGGTCGTCCAAGTAATACCTGAGTGAGTCAGGTCGATCCCACAAGGATTGTGATTTGAAGCAAGCTATGATTATCTTGTAGATCTTAGTCAGGTGGATAGAAAAGTTGTTTGTTTGTTTAAAGCGCATAATAGGAAAATAAAGATAATGTTACTCAGTTGATGGTGAAAGCAATGATAAGAAGATGGTTAAGACTTCAGAGATGCTTTATTCTTTTGGATTAATTTGGTTTTACTGTCTCTTCCAACTGCGAATGATTTCTTCTATGGAAGGTTGTATGTAATCAACGCCTTTCTTGAGAGGTCGCCGATTCTCCACCAGTGCTGAACCCCAGGGTTAGTGCGGATCCAGTCTGATTGAGGGTGAAGCTCCTGCAGTCCATTCCCCTTAGTGATCCTACTCAAAATGCCACAGACAAGGTCGAATCTTCCGGATCAGAGAATGCTGCACCTTTGATTCTAGCCTCTATCACAAAGGCTCTAATCTCCCTATACCTCGGCTGAACTGGTGTCTCGAGAAGTTTCCAACGAAGTCGTGGATTAGCCATCTAAGAGATGTATAATTAAGCTAGTGGTTCATCATTGTCCGATGAAAGACTCACTCTGAACCCATGTAGAATGAGATAACCTTATGCCGGTTCAACGAATTCATGAGGATGAAGAACGAAGATACATCTTAGAATAGAGAATCAAACACGGATTGAAGATAGAACAGTAATACTTTTATTAATCCATAAAACTCAGCAGAGCTCCTCCTCTCAACCTAGGAGGTTTAGAGACTCATACTGATAGAAAATACAATGTGAAATTCAAAATATGCCAGAAGAGTTCTTTTAGGATCATCCAAGTTCTCAAATAAATACTAAACTAATGACTAAGGATTATATAGGAAGGGTAAAACAGTTTTTTAGTGAAAAAATCCACTTCCGGAGCCCACTTGGTGAGTGTTTGGGCTGAGTCTTGAGTGTCTCCACGAGCTAGGGTGGATCCTTGGCGTTGAACGCCTACTTGGGGGTCCTTTTTGGGCGTTGGAACGCTGGCTACTCCCTTATGGGCGTTGGACGCCAGAATAGGGTAGATGGCTGGCATTGAATGCCAGTTTTGGGCCTTCAATTCTGGAGAAAAGTATAGACTATTATACATTAATAGAAAGCCCTGGATATTAGCTTTCCATAGCCGTTAAGAACGCTCCATTTGGACTTCTGTAGCTCCAAAAAAGCTCTTTCAAGTGCAAGGAGGTCAGATCCTGATCGCATCTGCAGTGCTTTTTCTGCCTCTGAATCAAACTTTTGCTCCAACTCCTCAATTTCAGCCAGAAAATACCTGAAATTGCATAAAAATACTCAAACTCAAATTAGAATCCAAAAAATGTGAATTTTTCACTAAAACCTATGAAAATATAATAAAACTTAAACAAAACATACTAAAAACTATATTAAAATGATGCCAAAAAGTGTATAAAATATTCACTCATCAGGTAGCTCAGAAGAGAGGAATCATGGAAATGGATACACTGGACGTCATCTTGGCCCCGAACAAGCTCATGTCCCAAGAGATCAACATAATCTCTAAACACTTGAGTGGGGCATAAAGCTCAGCTGCGTACTCTCCAGAGACAGTGTATGAAGTGGACACTGGTGACAACGCCTAGACCACAATGGAGGAGGTGAAATATATGGGAAACACCTCCAGAAACTCCAACAACAATCCCTATTTGAATACTTTCAATCAGGGATGGAGGAACCACCACAACTTTGGGTGGAGAGATCAGCAGAAGCCTCAACAAGGCTTCAGCAATAATCAGGGTGGAATGAACCAGAACCAGTTCAATAATAGACTGTTTAGTAGCAGATGGAGACTCCCACACAAAACCTCTCTGACCTGGCTACTATAGTCTCTAACCTCTCCAAGACCATTTATAGTTTCTTGGCAGAAACTAGGTCCTTTATTAGAAACTTGGAGATTCAAGTAGGTCAGTTGAGCAAGAAGATCCCATAGATCTCCTCTAACACTCTTCTCAGCAACACTGAGGTGAATCCAAAGGAAGAGTGCAAGGCTCTCACCATAGAGGCTAAAACCGAACCCAAAGAGGAGCTTGCCACTGGGGAACTAAAGAAAATTAGGACTCAAGTGGAGACTAGGAGTGTCCCCATGAACTCCCCTATGAGGATGGAGGAACCTGAAGAGTACCCCCATCCAGACGTGCAAGGGGAATCTAAGGAAGAGCAATTTGCTCGGTTCTTGGCAATCCTCAGCAAGCAGCAAGTCAATATCTCTTTTACAGAGGCATTAGAGAAGAAACCCCCTATATGGCCTGTTTGAAAAATACCATCTATGAGAAGACGGCCCTGAAGGGAGATGAGATGGTGATACTAACCAAGGAATGCAGTGCCTTGGTCCAGAAGAAGCCGCCTCCGAAGATGCTAGACCCTGGAAGCTTTCTTATTCCCTGTACTATAGGAACCATCACTTTTGAGAAGGCTAGGATCAAGTATCAACCTTATGCCTCTCTCTGTGATAAAGAAGTTAGGGATCTAGGAGGTACTACCCACCAGAATCTCATTGGAAATGGCAGATATGTCCATGAAACAGGCAGATGGCGTGGTGGAAGACATTCTTGTAAAGGTTGAAGACCTTTACCTCCTTGCAGACTTCGTGATACTAGACACTAGGGAGGACAGGGACGACTCTATCATCCTTAGAAGGCCTTTTCTTGCTATTGCAAAGGCCTTGATCAATGTGGAAAAAGGAGAGTTAGTCCTGAGGTTGAATGAGGATCATATTCTGTTTAAGATCCCAAATCCTCACTCTCCCTCAGGTAAAGGAGGTATTACTGTGCAAAACTTAGTGTTCCAACCTTCTCTCTCAGTAGAGAGCATTACAGAGCTCCCTAAAATCAGACCTAAGTTTGGTATTAAGCAGCCATCACCATCTACTGAAGAAGGAGGTACGAAGAAGAAAGTACCCAAGGGCTGGACGCACAAGAAGATTCCAACTAAAGACTTCTAACCTGGCATGAGAGTTGTCTTCACTAAGAGCCCAGTCATTCCACACACAGTGAGCCAGATCCTATCTCTGGAACATGTTGAGTTAATCCATGAGAGCACAGGAAGAAAGTTCACCATAAGGAGTGAAGATCTGAGCCGCTACCAACCTCCATAAATGAGCTGTCTGTCAAGCTAGTGACGGTAAAGAACCTCTTGTTGGGGGGCAACCCAACCATATGTTTAGTATTTTCTTTCTTTTGTTTAATTTAGTTTGATTTTGTATCATTTTCTTTTCTAGTATTTTTCATGGTTTTTTCTTGCTTTTTAATGTTTGTGATCATGTGTAGCACCTAAAATAGAGCAAAAATGCTTAGGATGAAAATAGAACACCCTGGGGAGAGCCCCTTACAGGCGTTGAATGCCCCTTAAGGAGCTTCACTAGCGTTCAACGCCAGTTGTGGAGAGAGCAAGGGCATTCAACGCCCTACAAGAGCAGCTCTAGGCTATTTCTTTGGCCCCCAATGGGTGTTCAATGCCCATTCTTGGCATTGAACACCCCACCAAGCCGACAAAAAAAAGTATCCCTTCCTGGCGTTGAACGCCCAGGCAGGGGCAAGGGCACTCGAGATTTGAAGCTTTCCAAACCAGTGGGTCTCACCGAATCTCCACCTACTCCACCATTCCTTTTCTCTCCTACTTTTTCAACCTTGATTCCCACACCCTACTTTTCCTCTTCCCAATACACATTTATTAATCACATCCCCATCACCTTTCACTCTTCCCAAAACCATTCATAAATCCTATCAACTCATTTTCCCACCAACCCCACCCACTTCAAATTCAAACTTTTCCCCCCATATTTCCCTCCTATATGACCGAACCCCAACCCTCCCACCCCTATAAATACACCTTAATTCCTTCATTCATACTCACTGATAAATCACTATTTTATGGTTTATCTTATGTTTAATTGAGTGGTTTCATCAAGTCTTCACCCACTTATTCATATGATTTATATGATTTTACAATCCCTTCCTAGTTTTATCCTATGGTTGAAAACTTGCTTCCTAGAGATCTTTAATTAGTATATTTTAATTCTCTTTTATACCATTCGATGTCGTAATCCGTGTTTTAAGTATTTCAGGCTTTATAGGGCAGGAATAGCTTAGAGAATGGAAAGGAAGCTTGCAAAAATGGAAGGAACACAAGAAACTAAGGAGATGACCAGCGAGCACCGACGCGCACGCATGGCTCATGCGAGCGCGCGGAATGGGGAAATTTGCAGCGACGCGTGCGCATGCCTGACGCGTACGCGTAGATCAGAGTCTGCACAAAGGACGCGCACGCGTGGATGACGCGTACGTGTGACAAGGAAATTTGCCAAATGACGCGCACGCGTGACTGATGCGTATGCGTGACCTGTGCGATCTGCAGAATTAACAGAAAATGTTGGGAGCTTGACCTAGTTTTTGGCCCAGAAACACATAATAGAGCCAGGGAATATGCAGAGACTCAAAGGAGACATTCACACATTCTCATTAGAATAGTTTTAGGTTTTTAGATTTGAATCTAGAGAGAATTTACTCTTCTTCTAGGTTTTCTTTACATTCATAGTTTATTAGTTTTATGCTTTTGCTTTTGGATATTGAAGAGTCATCATCTCCATTGAAAATACTATTCTAGTTTGTTTTCTTACTCTTTTATTTATTTATTTCATATTCTTAATTCTTGTTTAGAGTGGTAATTGGATTATTTTCATGGATTGTTAATGCACATGATTACTTTTATTTTTAATTAATTTTGAATCTCTATTTTATTTAAATTATTATGTCTCTTTTCTATTCCAAACTCTCAATAACGAAGATGATATCCATGTCAATAGAGTAGATTCCCTACTTGACATGGGGGTTGATTAAGAGGAGACACTTGAGTTGGAATGCTCAAGTGGTAGTTAAATTGGAAGTTGTTGGCTAATTCTGTATTTACTAACACTAGAACTTCCCAAGGGAGAGGACTAGGATTTGCGAATAAGAGTTAGCTCAATCACTTGACTTTCCTTTATTTAGTAAGGGTTAACTAAGTGAAAATAACAACCTCTTTATACTACACTTGAGAGAGTTCCAACAAGAACAGAACTTCCAATTAATCATTCCCCCAGTCAAGGATTTTTATTTTGAATAATATAAATTCCTTTTAATTTTCATTGTACTTAATTACAATTGTTTATTTTCTGTTATTCAACTCTCAAAATTCTCGAAAAACTCCTGATTAATAAATTAGCACCCTTTCTAGCAACTCGTTAGGAGACGACTTGGGACTCATACTTCTAGTATTTTTATTCTAAATTTTTGTGACAACCTTTTCTAAATTGGTGAGGCAGATTTTTGCTGGTTAAGAGCTATATTCGCAACGCTGTTCTTATATTATAATCTCTTAATTGGTCTAACTTCTGCCACACAACCAATTTTTGGCGCCGTTACTGGGGAGTTGCAATTGTGTGCTAAATTATTAATTAGTGTACATATTTTTATTTTATTTGCGTATTTTATTTTATTTTATTACCATGAGCTGTATGTTTCTTTCATTGAATGACGCGTTCACTACCTGATCCGAGCTTAGCTGCATTTGATCCTGAAATTGAAAGAACTATTTCACGTATTAGGCGAGCTCGTCGCAGGTTAGCCTCTGAGGGTGGTGAAGTGATTGTTATCGATTCACCAGTCTCATCTGAGGGTGAATCTAAACCGCCATCCGAGGAAGATACAAGCTCCTTTACTACTGATTCAGTTGATTCATGTGCAGATAATAGGGCAGCACCTAGGAGGATTACTCTCCAGGAAGCTGGAGCCCCAGATTTTACACTGCAGCCGTATCAAGTGCATCATCCAACTCTGGCTGCAGATTTTGAACTGAAGACTGCACTAATCAACTTGATGCCCAAGTTTCATGGCTTACCTGCTCGGGAGCCTATCAAGCACCTAAGGGATTTTCAGACAGCCTGTTCTACTGTAAGGCGTCATGGTGCAAATGAAACTTCTATTATGTTAACTGCCTTCCCGTTTTCTCTTGAAGGAAAGACGAGGGAGTGGTACTACTCCCAACCTGAAGCAACTGTTATCAACTGGGATACGCTCAGGAGAGAATTCCTGGAAAAATACTTTCTAGCTGAAGTTACAGATAGATTGAGAAAAGAGATTTTCTACATTGTTCAAGGAGAATCAGAGACTCTCTATGAGTACTGGGAGCGCTTTAAGAACCTTCTGGATGCATGCCCCCATCATATGATTGACATGTTAGTGTTGATCAGCTACTTCACTCAAAGCATGAAGCCTCGGGATAAAACTACACTTGATGGTGCTAGTAATGGTTCTCTGAAGAAGTACAAAACCGCAGATGAAGCATGGCAACTGATCAGTGACTTAGCTGAGTCCACTAGAAATCACAGGCACAAGAACAATCACTCAAAGACTGTTACAGAAGTTTCCTCTAGCAGTGAGACTACTGCTCTTACACAGAGTATATGTGAAATGACCAACCTACTGAAGCAGATGCAGTTGAATCAACAACAAACTCAGCCTTCCCCACCACAACAAAGCCAACAATTAGTCCCCCAAAGAGTATGCAGAATCTGTGCTAATTATAGTCATTATATTGATGAATGCCCGCAGCTCCAACAAGAAGACAACACTGTGGCAGCTACTCATAACTTCTATGACTGCCCGAATCAAGGATACAATCAACAAGGCGATAACTACAACCAAGGTGGGAACTATAACCAAGGATGGCAAGACAACTCCAACCAGAGTTGGAGAGATAATTCCAATCATGGCTGGAGGGATGATAAACCCATATTTCATGAGTTATTTTGTGCTTGATTTGAGTGATTTATTCAATCCTTCACCCACTTATTCATATTAATTGCATGGTTTTACTTTCCCTTCCTTATTATGTGATGTATGTGAAAAACATGTTTTCTATGCTTTAATATTAATCATTTTAATTACCTTTATTTCTATTCGATGCCGTGATTAGTGTGTTGAGTAGTTTCAGATTTTCTAAGGCAGAATGACTAAAAGGTTGAAAAAGGAAACGTACAAAAATGGAAGGAAAAGTGCGAAACGGAGTTTTGCAGAAACTGGTATCCACGCGATCGCATGGACGACGCGATCGCATGCCAGAAGCGAAGAAGCAGCGACGCGGCCGCATGGATGACGCGACCGCGCGCCTTAAGTAGAACGCATACGATGCGGACGCGTGACTGACGCGACCGCGTGGCAAGGAAAAGCTCCAGATGACGCGACCGTGTGACCCACGCAGACGCGTGATAGATGTCACGCACCAGAAATTACAGAACACGCCCCCAGCGAATTCTGAAGCCCTTTTTGGCCCAAATCCAAGTCCAGAAGGCATAGACCAGAGGTTATAAAGTGTGGAAATGCATCCATTCAGAGAGAGCTCGCATATTTTATTTTTTAATGATTTAGATTTAGTTTTGAGAGAGGTTCTCTCCTCTCTCTCTCTCTCTCTCTCTTAGGATTTAGGACTTCTTCTTATTTTTTAAGAGTGACTCTCAATCCAGGTTTTATGTTTCTTTGTTTTAAGCTTATCTTTTACTTTATTTATTTATTTCAGCACTTGAGTTGATTATTTACTTTTATAATTGAATCTATGAATCCTTCTATGTTACAGATTGTTATTTGAATTAATAATATTTGAGGTATTTTCAGTTTATGATTGTTCTCTTTAATTTAAGTTATCATTGTTCCCGAATTGAAGATATTTTATTCCAGCAATTTACTTTTTCCCCTTCTTGGTCCTGGTTAAGAAATCAGTAACCCAACAGTTATCAAACTCAACATAATTGATAATCGTTATCTTGCTAATTGAACCGAACCTCAGTAATCCCCACCTTTTCTTAGGAAATAAATAGGATTCAAAGGTCAAATTAATTAGTCCCTTGACTTTCCTTTGCTTTAGCAAATGTTGACCAAGTGGAATTTAGATTCAACTTTCATTATTGTTGAGAGAGATAACAAAGTGGACTTCTAATTTCTCTTACCTTGCCAAAAGTTGCTTTACAGTAATTATTTATTTCAATTGTCATTTACTTTACTTGTCATTTAAATCACTTGCTTCTCACCTTCTAAACCCCGATTACAACCTTTATAGCCAATAATAAGAACATACTTCCTTGTAGTTCCTTGAGAAGACGACCCGAGGTTTGAATACTCGGTTAACAATTTTTTAGGGGTTTGTTACTTGTGACAACCAAAACGTTTGTATGAAAGGACTTTTGAAGGTTTAGAAACTATACTTGCAATGAGGATTTTTCCGCAATTTCTAGACCACACAAAAGTTCTCTCATTAAAATGGCGCCGTTGCCGGGGAACTGCTAACGTGTGCCTTATTATTGGTTATTGTAAATATTTTTCTTTTGCTTGTTTATTTATTTTTGTTTTTCCTTTTTTATCTTTATTTGCTACCATGAACTCTCACCCCTCTCGCTTTGAGTTTGGTTCTCATATTGTTAAAGGAAATAGAAGTTACAGCAGGAATGTGCATCAAGGTCAGACCAATCAAGGATGGATGGAACCAAGAGGATCTAATCAACCCTTTTGGCAGCAACACCCTCCGAGATATCCTGGACAAAGACCAGTCTACAATGCATACCCGGCTGAAAGATATGGTGGACAACCTTGTAACTACCAACAAGCCCCACCCCATGCATATAAACTATCCTTTCAATATAACCTCGAACCACCACACTCACAAGCTTCTCTTCACCATTCGCCACCATATAATCCTTCCTTACCCCAGTACCAATCCAATCGCTCCCAATCACCACCACTCTCCTTTGTATCATGTCCAAGTCCAGCAACCCGAGAAGCAGAGGCTCGCCTAAAGGAAACAGTAAATAAACTTCAAACAACCATTCGACAACTGGAGCAAGTAGCAATTCAATGGGTTTCTAGGTGCTCAACTACACAAGGATCATCCACAATCCCATGTGGACAGTCTAGAGAAGAGCAGAGCATGAAGGAAATGCCAGAAACTCCAGTGGACAAGACAGAGCATGAATTTATACTAGAACAAGTAGAAGAAGCTGTCATTATTCAAGAAGAAGAGTTGGTTGAAGATCTAGGAGATGCTGAACCTCCATGGGAATCCAGAATTGAGGAAAACTCCGTCAAGGATGCTACAGTTGATGTTAAGGAGGATATTGTACAATCCCCAAGGCAAGTTGTTTATGAAGAATCATACGGAATAATCCAAGAAGCAAATTCCCTTGATAGTGATAGTCACAAGTCTAGCTCTCTTAGTGATGAACTTGTATCCGCAAGTAAATTCTCTGAGTTCGAAGAATCTTCCCCAAGTGAATATGAAGACGATACGGAGGTAGATTTCTCTCAACCTCCAATCTATGACTCAAGTGATGAGGAAGACATAGAAGACTTTGACCAGGACACAGATACAATTGTAGAACCTTGCAAGGAAGTGGCGGAATTCACAAAAGAGCACAAGGGAGTAGAACTTACAGAACCAACGGAAACACCTATCCCAAGGCCATTACCACCTAATACAAGCTTCAAGTGGGTACAATCCTTAACCTTTAACTTTACTTATTCACTTGAATATGGTTTACTTGAAACAGATGGCCAGCTTAGAGCTCTTTGTGGCTTTAAGAGTAAGAGGGAAATGGCTCGCGCTCAGAGCCGGTGCACAAGGTTCAATAATGTTCCACGCTTCACCTCGAAGTACACGGATTGGTATCATGCTCAATTGCATGGATCACGGAGAACGTTTAGTCACCATGGCGAGACTCTACTTTTTAAACCGCCCGGATGGAAACATATAGATCAAGACGGAGGCAGATTTAATAGCAAAGCTTGGGGTCCTGGAATCTATTCTGACATCCGTCACCCCGGGAGCCTAACAATATGTTTGAAGCTGTTCGAAAGCTTTGCATGCCTAGGTGGGACTTTAACTAAAACTGGTGGAGATTTTTGGACGAATTTAAACATAAGCCGCCATAACAGGAAACTCCTCCAATGTCCAACTTAAGGACTTTAACTAAAAGTGCTAGGTGGGAGACAACCCACTATGGTATGGTCGCTTCTTTTTCAGTTTAATTCGTGTTCTTCCTTTTTATTTTTCACTCTTTATTATTAAACCTGGACTCATGCATAAACACTCATATTAATCATTGCATTCTGCATTTTTCATGCATATAAAAAAAAGGGATGCACGACGCGACCGCATGCCCCATGCGATCGCGTCACACTGCGAACACACTATCCACGCGACCGCGTCATCCACGCGGCCGCGTGACCTGGAGATCGGCGTCAGTATCCAACGTCCAGAAAGTTAGGCTGGAATCATGCGGCCCTTGTGCGTTTTGCACAATTTGGCCCACGCGATCGCATGCCCCATGCGATCGCATCACTTACACAATACCAATCCCACGCGACCGTGTGAGCGACGCGATCACGTCGCATGGATTACACACCACCCCAGAAGGAGACAGAGAGTTATGTTGAAACGGTGCTGGAGTCGTGCGTTTAGCATAATTTCCAGCGATGCGATCGCGTCATCCCCTCTTTTACTCCTTCCATGCGATCGCGCGCCCCACGCGATCGCGTCACTCCCATTTTCACCCCAACCACGCAACCGCGTGCCCCACGCGGCCGCGTGGATTCGAAAATATAACCCCCCCAGCCACGCGAACCCTATCAGTCGCGCAGCCCCCCAACCCTCTTCTCCCTCTCTTCTTCTTCTTCTTCTCCCAACCACCACCCAGCACCACCCTGCAACCTCTGCGACCACCACCCACCACCGCCGGCGTCCAGACACCGCCGCCGTACCACCCCCTCCCCTTCTTTCTTCTTCTTTCTTCCTCTCTTCTCCCCTCTCCACCACTGCCCTCCGCGACCACCACCCACCACCGCCGGCCATCCAGCTGCACCCCTCCACCACCCACCCGCAAACCCCCCTCCCTTCCTCTATCCATTACCCTAAAACCCTATCCCCATTCCCCCTCTTCCACTGCCCCCTCAGCCGCCACCGCCCCGCCGTGCCCCTCCACCGCGCCGGACGCCGCCGCAGCCACTTTCTTCCCCGTTCTACTCCTCCCGCCTACCAGGTTCCGATGAACGCCGCTTTTCTGTCCTTCGCAGTTATTTTACAATTTTTTTCTGTTTCTGTTCATAATTAGGATAGATAGATATGCATGCTGTAGTGGATTTTTAGGTTGTTAGGTATCTTAGGCTGTGGTTAGTGGATTTAGGTCTGTTTCATTGCACCGTTCTTGTTTATTGCTCTATGTTTTTGCAATCCTGATGCTGCTATGATATTAGTTCATATGCTTTAATTTCTTAATTCATGCTGCTCTTTATTCTGTTTTTCATGTTTATATTTATTATATGTATTCTGCTTTGATTGTTGTTTATTTTCTGGGACAATCCAGTTTTAGCCGGAATGCTGCCCAAATTTTTTGTAAATTATTTTCATTCATGTTTTGGTTTGGCAATCTTAACTCAGTTATCCTCTGCTTTACCCAAACCATTTCATGATTGCTGTGACAGACTTTCTTATCCTCTTTGGTTTCCTGTTTTATAAACTGCATTTGTGATACCCTGATTCCAATTTTTGCTTTCTTTATATATATTTGAAGCAGCATCACCCTGTTTTCCTTGTTCGATTATGAGTACTTCTATTCTTACCTGTGAATCCTTGTTATATGGAATATTTTCTTTATGCCACTTACTTTAACCCGCACTTGACTAACTCACAAATTTTCATTTACTAACCTCTCTTTCAAATTCTAACCATACTAACTTTTTCCAATCTATTTTCTGATTTTTCACTTTCCTCTAACCTTCTAACCATGGCATATTGATTATTTTTCTACTTAACATGAATTCAATTACATTTTGGATTGTGATTTTTCCTTTTACACCCTTCACTCTTATACAATCCTTAATGCACATTGCATATACTCATTTTCCTTATTCTATTTCTCCTTTGCCGCTTTGAGTTTTCTCTGTTTCATTGCCTATCTGCTTTCCTATCTTTATCCATATCCTGGTTTTCTATTTTTTCAGGATGTCTGCCTCACAGAGGAAAGAAAAAGGCAAGGCTACTGGTAAGCGCAAGAGAGGAGATTCCTCCTAGTCCATCATTGCCCTCATGCATGATTCCTCACGGCGGGAGAAGAACTTTACACAGCAGGAAAAAGCTGACCAGCTGCTCCCTGCAACTGATCCAATAAAATTTGCAAACCGGTACTGTGAGCTGAAGTACCCGGCTTTTGCAAACTCCAGGAATCTATACCTGGAGCGAACTCTGAAGATTCCGGAAGCACTCCAGCAGTACACCACTGAGCAAATCAAGCAAATGGGCTGGTTCTTTCTGGAGAGAACACTGACAGAGGTCAACGCATCTTGGGTCCGGGAATTCTACTGCAACTACTACCTCACCACCCTAGATGCCGTAAACCTAAGAGGAAAACAAATTCTGGTCACTGAAGAGGCCTTAGAGGACATTCTCTAGCTCCCAGCCAAGTCCGATCAGCCTGATGGTTATTCAAAGGTTGAGGAGGACATGCGTCAGATGCAGTTTGATTGGGATGCTGTGAAGGCACGGATAACTCTGGACCCGACTGTTCCTTGAGAGATGGGTCAGGACACCACCATGCCGAGAGGGATCAAGAGAACGTACTTAAATGATGAGGCTCGGTTATGGCACCAGATCTTGAGTAATTATGTGATGCCGAGTACTCACGAGACGGAGATCCCGGCTGCTATGATCACCCTCCTATGGTGTGTGATGGAGGGAAAGGACCTTTATCTGCCATGTTTTATCTGGCATTTTATGGCCAGGGTCCACGTCCGAGGCACCCTCCCTTTTCCGTATCTGGTTACACAGCTAGGCCGTCGAGCTGACGTGCCATGGGAGGATGCCGATGAGAGACCACCAGCGGCGGATTGCAGGAAGATCATTCCTCATAGCAGGAACTTCTTAGCTTTGGGCTACAGACCACCACCCTTCACTGCTACTGATGAGACAGCCCCACCGTCTGCTGGACCCTCTTCATCCACAGCTGCCACTGCTGCCCCTGCTGCTACCACTGCACCTTCACCTACCTCTGAGCCCGTATACCGCCTCGTGCACCGCCTATTCCGACAGCTTGATCAGATGGAGCACCGTAACCGGCGCCGGTATGAGAGATTGGAGCGTCGCAGCCAGCGACACTATTCGCATCTGAAGCTGATGATCCGACAGGGTGGTGACATCCCTTCTGAGCCCGACACACCATCTAAGCCATCAGAGGAGGGGGAGGATGAGCACGAGGAGGAGACCCATTTCCAGGAGGAGACCCATCAGCAGGCAGCCACAGAGCAGGCTGCACCACATCAGGAGGTTACGCACCAGATAGAGGCTGTAGATCTGGAGATTCCGATCCAGTTAGCCCCGCCTCTATAGCAGCCAGACCCTCAGCCCACCACCATCACAGAGCCTCCAGCTACCATCTCTACCAGTGATGACACCCCTTCACACCCGGCTTGACTGAGCATCAGGAACGATGCTTCATTTAAGTGTGGGGAGGTCGCCATCTCTGGCGTTTTATTTTGGTGAACCACTACATCTCTTCTTTTCTTTTATTTTGGATATTTTTCTGTATTTTTCTTTTTACTGTTATTTTCTGAGTACTTATACATTGCTACTTTTATGTTTTTTTACTCTATTTTTGCATTTTGCATCTTTAGTTCATATTTTTAGTTATTTAGTTTAGTTTGCAATTCTGACTTATTAGTGGATTAATTAGTATAGTTTACCCTTTTTAGCATACGATAGTATAGTTTAAATTGAAAAATATAAAAAGGAAGTAAGCTAGGAAATTGAACATAATAGATTTAAATCCATAAACCTTGTATATAACATTACATGATGTAGTTAAGCTGACAACATTTCATCAAGGAGGAACATTAAAACTCTAAAGGCTACCCTAAATAAATTTTTTTTATGAGAATAATGGGAATTTTTAACTAAACCTGCATAACATGTATGAATGATATATGATGTTTGAGTTAGAGAATACACAGCCTGTGAGTCTTGAGCTTAATTGTATGGTTGCATTCAAACCATAATTTCATTCCTGTGTGTTTTGCTTCTTTTTATTCTGATATTCTTTACTTTGCTTTAATCTATATGTCCAGTTATAGAATAAAGATACATGCCAAAAGAATGATTAAGGCCATCATTTGATTTCAGCTCACTTACCCCAAAATAACCTACCTTTCGCATCACCCTTGTTGGTCCCCTTGAGCCTTTAAAACCCCTTTTATTCTATTTAGCCACACTACTAGCGTTAAGCAGAAAAACAAAATAAAATCCCAAAATGAATCCTTGGTTAGCTTAAGATAGAAAAATTATGAATAGATTAAAATGTGGGAAACTTATTGGGAACATGGATGATAGAAACAATAGGGTAGAAAAGTTAAAAGAAATAAAATAAAATTTGGGAAGCATGCTCATGAGAAAATCAAAGTGATTCAATTACCATGTGCATTAAAAAAAAAGAGAAGGAGAGAAAAAGTTATTTTCCAGCATTTAATAAAAGGGGATACAAAAGAATCCCCCAATGCAAAATAAAAGCAATGCACATGGGATAAAAATAAAATTGAAACATGAGCATGTAACAACAAGTAGGATAATATGGGAACATTGGTAAAGAAGTTTTGTTCTACTAAATATGTATGTTAGGTGAGATCTTAGTTTAATTAAGGATTCACTTATTAGCTCATTTAGCCTTATACATATATCCTTACCTTTACCTTGGCCCCATTACAACCTAAATTAAAGACCTCATGACTTTTGGTATGACTGTATTCTATAATTGTTGATTGGTTAGATGAAGAACAAAGTTATAAAAAGTAAGAATAAAAAAAGAAAAGTAGAGTGAATAAACCCAATAAACACTGAGTGACTAGAGGGTAACCACAAAATCCAGTGAGGGTTCAATAACTCATCAACATATATCTGTACTTAAATTACTAATTGTTTTGCAAGTTTGTACAATGTTTTCTTTCCCATCTCATTTATATATACATGACTCCTTGAGAATGTGAACTAACTTGACTACATGTAAGCTTTATATATGAGTGGATAAATTGGAATTGCATGACTCAATTAGGTAGATGCATTTAGAATAGGTTGCATTGCATAATATTCCACCACTTTAACCTTACTTTTTACCTTAGATTTAGCATGAGGACATGCTATTGTTTAAGTGTGGGGAGGTTGATAAACCCATATTTCATGAGTTATTTTGTGCTTGATTTGAGTGATTTATTCAATCCTTCACCCACTTATTCATATTAATTGCATAGTTTTACTTTCCCTTCCTTATTATGTGATGTATGTGAAAAACATGTTTCCTATGCTTTAATATTAATCATTTTAATTATCTTTATTTCCATTCGATGCCGTGATTAGTGTGTTGAGTAGTTTCAAATTTTCTAAGGCAGAATGACTAAAAGGTTGAAAAAAGAAACGTACAAAAATGGAAGGAAAAGTGCGAAACGGAGTTTTGCAGAAACTGGTATCCACGCGATCGCATGGACGACACGATCGCGTGCCAGAAGCGAAGAAGCAGCGACGCGGCCGCATGGATGACGCGACCGCGCGCCCTAAGTAGAACGCATACGACGCGGACGCGTGACTGACGCGACCGTGTGGCAAGGAAAAGCTCCGGATGACGCGACCGCGTGACCCACGCGGACGCGTGACAGAGGCCACGCACTAGAAATTACAGAACACGCCCCCAGCGAATTCTGAAGCCCTTTTTGGCCCAAATCCAAGTCCAAAAGGCATAGACCAGAGGTTATAAAGTGTGGGAATGCATCCATTCAGAGAGAGCTCGCATATTTTATTTTTCAATGATTTAGATTTAGTTTTGAGAGAGGTTCTCTCTTCTCTCTCTCTCTCTCTTAGGATTTAGGACTTCTTCTTATTTTTTAAGAGTGACTCTCAATCCAGGTTTTATGTTTTTTTTATTTTAAGCTTCTCTTTTACTTTATTTATTTATTTCAGCACTTGAGTTGATTATTTACTTTTATAATTGAATCTATGAATCCTTCCATGTTACAGATTGTTATTTGAATTAATAATATTTGAGGTATTTTCAGTTTATGATTGTTCTCTTTGATTTAAGTTATCATTATTCCCGAATTGAAGATATTTTATTCCAGCAATTTACTTTTTCCCCTTCTTGGTCCTGGTTAAGAAATCAGTAACCCAACAGTTATCAAACTCAACATAATTGATAATCGTTATCTTGCTAATTGAACCGAACTTCAGTAATCCCCACCTTTTCTTAGGAAATAAATAGGATTCAAAGGTCAAATTAATTAGTCCCTTGACTTTCCTTTGCTTTAGCAAATGTTGACCAAGTGGAATTTAGATTCAACTTTCATTATTGTTGAGAGAGATAACAAAGTGGACTTCTAATTTCTCTTACCTTGCCAAAAGTTGCTTTACAGTAATTATTTATTTCAATTGTCATTTACTTTACTTGTCATTTAAATCACTTGCTTCTCACCTTCTAAACCCCGATTACAACCTTTATAGCCAATAATAAGAACATACTTCCTTGCAGTTCCTTGAGAAGACGACCCGAGGTTTGAATACTCGGTTAACCATTTTTAAGGGGTTTGTTACTTGTGACAACTAAAACATTTGTATGAAAGGACTTTTGAAGGTTTAGAAACTATACTTGCAACGAGGATTTATCCGCAATTTCTAGACCACGCAAAAGTTCTCTCATCAAGGGACAACTATAACAGAGGAGGCAGAGACAACAGTAGAAATCAGAGGTGGAATAACAACAACAGACAGCAAAATCAGAACCAGCCTTACAGAGCTCCTCACCTAAGACTGTCACAAGGACCCCAGCACAACCAACAGCATGCCCTTCAGATCACTTATCCTACTTCCTCATCAAATGACGAGATGCTTTGTTCTCTTGCACAAGAACAACAAGACATGCAGACTACACTGAACTCTACTCTAAATGGTCTGAATGCCACTTTACAAGCTCTCGTCTCCCGGATAGATTCATTACTTGCTTCCACCAACCAACCTTCAAGCTCCAGTGGAATTCCTTCTCAACCCTTACCTAATCCCAAGGGTGGCATCAATGCCATCACTTTGAGGTCCGGAACCACACTACCAGAGAGGAATCAGGAGGAGCCAAGCCACTAGAACACGACCCAATTGAAGACTCAGTGGAAGTGGAAGATGCTGAAGAGGAAGATGAAGTACAAGACAAGGTTGAAGAAGAAGTATCTCAGCAAGGGAATGGAGCACCAAAGGATGCAGAGGCTGCAAGTGGCGCCATTCCTATCCCATTTCCATACCTTGCACGAAAGTCCAAAAAGTAGATGGAACTTGATCCCAAAATGGTAGAAATTTTCAAAAAGGTTGAGGTAACTGTTTCCTTTTTTATATTATTCAGCAAGTACCTAAATATGCAAAATTTTTGAAAGATTTATGCATACATAAAGACAAAATTAATGAATTAGAAATTATTCCTTTAGGTAGTTCTATATCTGCTTTAATGGGAGGTATACCTGAAAAATGTAGTGATCCAGGTCCATGCATGGTTAACTGTACTATTGGAGGTGTAATATTGACTGCATGTGTGATTTAGGAGCATGTGTTAGTATAATGCCATTGTCTATATATGATGCTTTGAGGTTCCCTCCCTTAAAAAGGTCGGCAGCTCGTTTTGTGTTAGCAGATAAAAGTATTATTACAGTAGTTGGAATTGCTGAAGATGTATTAGTGAGCATTAAGGGGCTCACATTTCCATTGACTTCTATATCCTGGAAATGCCCCCTAATGACTCAGGAAGACCATCATCAATCCTGCTTAGAAGACCATTCCTGAAGACTTCAAAGTTCAAGCTGGATGCATTCTCAGGGACTTACTCCTTTGAGATAGATGGCAGAGCAGTAGGTTTCAGTTTAAATGAAGCTATGAAGCACCCTCTGGAAAATCATTCTATCTTCTAGTGTGACATCATTGATGAAACTGTAGCTAAGCACCCTCTGGAAAATCATTCTATCTTCTAGTGTGACATCATTGATGAAACTGTAGCTGAAGTTCACCAAGAAGAAGTAGAAGAGAAGCACATGGAGCAAGGTCCAAGTGTGGAGACACCCTCTGAACATAATGAAGACACCTTGCCATTATCACTGGCCCCGGATGATCCAAAGCCTAGCCATGAGCAGAAATTGGAATTGAAGCCCCTTCCCTCACACCTCAAGTATGCTTACCTTGAGGATAATCAGAAGTTCCCAGTTATCATTGCAAGGGAACTCACTTCCCAACAAGAGGAGCAACTGCTTAGTGTGCTGAGAAAACATAAGAAAGCAATTGGGTGGAGCTTGGCGGATATAGTAGGCATCAGCCCTCAGGTTTGTAAGCACAGAATATATTTAGAAGAGGGATCAAAGGCTATCCGTCAAACCCAGAGAAGATTAAATCCCACCATCTTAGAAGTTGTCAAGAAGGAAGTGACCAGGCTACTTGAAGCAGATATCATTTACCCCATCTCAGACAGTGAATGGGTCAGTCTAGTACAAGTGGTGCCCAAGAAGTCTGGAGTCACAACAGTAAAGAATAAGAATTGAGAGCTCCTAACAACTAGAGTGCAGAATTCATGGAGAGTTTGCATTGACTATAGGCGTCTCAACCAAGCTATTCGCAAGGATCATTATCCCTTGCCATTTATTGATCAGATGCTTGATCGCCTGTTAGGTAAATCCCATTATTATTTTTTAGATGGTTATACAGGCTATTTTCAAATTCATATAGCTCCTGAAGACTAGGAGAAGACTACTTTTACATGTCCCTTTGGAACGTATGCATATAAGAGGATGCCTTTTGGCTTATGTAATGCACCGGCTACTTTCCAAAGATGCATGATGAGTATCTTTTCAGATCTTATTGAGAACTGTATGGAAGTATTCGTGGATGATTTTAGCGTATATGGTGACTCCTTTAACCTTTGCTTGGATAGTTTAGATAGAGTATTAGACAGGTGTGTTAGTTCAAACCTTGTATTGAATTTCGAAAAAGTCACTTTATGGTAAAACAAGGTATTGTACTGGGACATGTTGTCTCTAATACTGGTATTTTTGTAGATCCAGCAAAGGTAGATGTCATTTTTAGTTTACCTTACCCCTCCTCCGTGAGGGAAGTCCGTTCGTTCCTTGGCCATGCAGGTTTCTACAAAAGATTCATTAAGGACTTCAGTAAGGTAGCATTACCTTTATCCAGACTACTGCAGAAAGATATTGAGTTCGAGTTCAGTGAGGATTGCATGCAAGCATTTGATAAGCTGAAGATCGCCCTGACTCAAGCTCCAATTGTGAGAGGACCAGACTGGAGCCAGCCATTTGAGATTATGTGTGATGCCTCCAACCATGCGGTAGGAGCGGCGCTGGCTCAGCGCGAAGGTAAGGATCCTTTTGTAATTGCTTATGCGTCTAAGACCTTAGACGCTGCTCAGTCTAATTACACTACTACTGAAAAAGAGCTTCTTGCTATTATTTTTGCTCTGGATAAATTCTGAGCTTATTTACTTGGTACTAAGGTAGTAGTGTACTCAGACCATGCAGCTCTAAAATATTTATTAGCCAAAAAAGAGTCTAAACGAAGGCTAATACGTTGGATACTGCTGCTGCAAGAATTTGATCTAGAAATTAAGGATAGGAGTGGTAACCAGAATTTAGTGGCAGACCACTTGAGTCGCCTTGAGCACATTAAGGATGACTCCACTCCTATCAATGATATTTTTTCATTTGATAGCTTGCATGCAGTATCTGAAGTAGTTCCTTGGTATGCACCTGTAGCTAATTATCTAGTTAGCCATACTTTCCCTCCCAATTTTACTAAACATCAGAGAGACAAGCTGAAAAGCGAGTCCAAATATTATATATGGAATGACCCATACTTATGGAGGTGTGGTGCTGACCAGGTAATTAGAAGGTGTGTGCCCCAATTAGAATTCCAGTCCATTTTAGAGGCCTGCCACTCTTCTGAGAGTGGAGGACATTTTAGCCCTCAAAGAACAGCTAGGAAAATCTTAGACTGTGGATTCTGGTGGCCTACTCTTTTTAGAGATGCTGCTATTTTGTAAATTTTGTTCCCCATGCCAAAGGTTTGGTAATATATCCAAGAGGGATGAGATGCCTCAACAGATTATGCTTTTCTGTGAAATTTTTTATGTTTGGGGTATTGACTTCATGGGTCCATTTCCAAACTCCAGTGGTTACCTTTATATACTGTTAGCTGTGGATTATGTCTCTAAATGGGTAGAAGCATTTCCTACCCGTACTGATGATGCTAACACTGTTGTTTCCTTTGTTAGAAACCATATTATCTATCGCTTTGGATCACCACGAGCAATTGTGAGTGATCAAGGCACTCACTTTTGTAACAGGAGACTAACAGGATTACTGAAGAAGCATGGGATTGTTCACAAAGTAGCAACAGCTTATCATCCCCATACCAATGGACAAACAGAAGTATCTAATAGAGAAATAAAGCGTATTCTGGAGATGATAGTAAAGCCTCATAGGAAAGACTGGAGTGCCAGGCTACAAGATGCACTCTGGGCATATAGAACAGCGTACAAGACACCCATTAGGATGAGACCCTTCCACTTAGTGTACGGAAAGGCTTTTCACCTTCCAGTAGAGGTGGAACACAAGGCTTTCTGGGCTATGAGGGAGCGCAACATGAATTTTGAAGAAGCTGGTGTTGAAAGGAAGCTGCAACTAGAAGAATTGGAGAACCTTCGCCTAGAAGCATATGACAACTCCAGGCGATACAAAGAGAAGATGAAGGTTGTCCATGACAAGCACATAAAAAAGAGAGAATTCAGACCAAGGGAGTTAGTTCTTCTTTATAACTCTAGACTAAAGCTCATGCCAGGAAAGCTGAGATCAAGATGAGAAGGTCCCAACAGAGTAGAAAAAGCAGAGCCATACGGAGTTTTTCACCTGTGTCATCCTTCTAGCTCTAAATTCATTAAGGTCAATGGACATCGTCTAAAGCTTTATCATGGAGAGAAGATGAAGGATCACAAAGAGTTAGATGTTTTCCTCTTGAAAGACCCACCAACAGAAGCAGAATGAGCCTAAAGATCGTCCAACTTAAGGACGTGAAAGCAAAGTGCTAGGTGGGAGACAACCCACCATGGTATGATCGTTCCGTTTCAGTCTTAGTTTTATTTTATATTATTTTACTTTATTTTTTTCTTAAGTGACTATTCTCATAATCTCTGCATATAGTCTGCATTTGCATTTGCATTCTGCATATAAAAAAACACGCAACGCGCGAGCGTCGCTGCCGCGTCCGCGTCATATGTTCATTCGAGACAAAGAAGAAAAGAAGTAGAGAGTCACGCGGGAGCATGGCTGGAGGCATGCCTTAGGCACAAACACGCCCACGCGAACGTGTTCCTGACGCTTCCGTGTCACTTGAAAAATTAACCTCCCATGCGTGCGCGCCACGTGCACGCGTGACCCTGCAAAATCGACGTAAAGAGGTGAATGGTAGAGAGTTATGATGGAGTGGGGCTCGAATAGTGCTGGAAGCACAAAACCTTATCACGTGTACGCGTCCTTCACGCGTACGCGTCATTTTTCAAAGTAAGGCCATTCACGCATGCGCGTCACCCACGCACACGCGTCACCCTAAAGTTTGGCAATATGCGTATAAAACAGAGAGTTGTGTGTGCGCGAGGCTGCACTCGCGCCAATAGCACAAATCAGGTCATGCGTCCGCGTCCCTGACGTGTCCGCGTCACCTGAAAATAGCGCCAACCACGCGAACGCGTGATCCACGCGTCCGCGTCACATGCGACACATAGTTTAACTAGACCTGCGCCAGAATTCTTATATTTTCTTCCCCAATCCTAATTTTTTCTTTTCCCTTCTTATTTCTTTCTTCTTCCTTCTTTCTTCTTTATTCCTTCTCACTTTTTACTTTCTCCCTCCTTCTTTTTCACATCCATTATCAAGGTTCTTTTCTTTTCTTCTTCCCTCTTTACTTTTCCATTATTATTTTTATTCATATTTTCTTCTTCTCTTTCTTTTTACTTTCATTATCTATGTTTTATTTTTCTTTCTTTTTCTTTTTGCATCCTTTTAATTGGTGTTAGAAATTTGTTTGGGTGATTGTTTTCTTCTATAATATCTTGCGGATTATTAAGGAATTGTTTGACAATTAATATTACTTCTTAAGGGTTGTCTGCATGTTCAAATCTAATACTTTTAATAACACATTTACCATGCATGCTAAGTGTTTGTGAAAAAGCCCGTATGGCATTGTGCTTACTTAAATCATTATATTCTTCTACTCTAATGCCTGTTTTTCACCAAACCCCTTTTTATATATTATTGATTGAATATAATTGTCAATACAAATAGGTTGTTAGTTTGAAACACTTGATAATTAATTTAGGCAATTAATGCTTGATCTATGCTACTCATGCCTTTGCCAGCATGCCAATAAACATCTTGCATCTACTTGCCACAACATGCACTTGCTATATTTCCATTTATGAACTTCTCACATGTAGTCGTGACCATGTGTTAACAACATCCTTCTTTACCGTGCATTGATTATCACTTGTACCATCCTCTTTCTTGCTCTGATCCTTAGCTTTAAAAGTTACTTTCCTTTTCTCTTTTCAGGATGGCCACCAAGAAAGGTAAAGAGAAAGCTACTCCCAAACCACCGGCAAGGAAAGGAACAAAAAGAGCACTAGCTGCAGAGCCTTCTTCAACAACAGTAAAGCCCTCAACAAAGAGAATCAAGAGGATCATCAAGGTCGATGAAAAAGAGAAAGCCTTTCCAGCAAAGGACACTGCGCGGTTCACTAACCGCTATTATGAGCAGATGTTCCCCATCCTGGCTAAGCGAAACTATAATAATGAATACCTTCTCATCCTTCCGAACAACATTGTTGAATTTGTTGAGCCCCGAATTGAATGAAGACAATGAGGATTCCTACGGAGATAGCCACGGCAAGTCAATCTTTCATGGGTAGTCGAATTCTACTCAAACTTTCACATGCCAATTCTGCAGTCTGTCTATGTCCGTCAGAAGCAAGTCCCCATAGCAGAAGAAGCCATTCAGCGAGCTTTAGATCTTTCCCTTGCTTCAGAAGGATTGGACGCATACCAAAAAGCCTCATTCAAATGCCAGACATACCAATTTGACTGGGACGCCGTTCTCATAATTATAGCACAACCTGACAGCAGATGGACCTATGGATACCATTGATCCCGCCCTAAGGGAATATTGGCTTCAGCACTCACCTTGGAGGCTCGAGTATGGGCACAGATTATGTCCCATTACGTCTTTTTGAGCACTCACGAGTCCTCCTTCACTGCAGACATGGCTGTTTTACTCTGGTGTATCCTTACAAACCAGCCTCTCAATTTACCAAGACACATCCGGAATGCTATGGGACACATACAAATTGTGGGCAACCTACTTTTTCCCGCCTTAGTTTTAGATCTAGTCTCAGCAGTCGGAGTCTCCTACAGAGCTGGGGACACCAAGACTATAATCCCACGGGATGATCAGATCGTCCCTAACGGGAAGTATATCAGACCTTCAGCAGCCACTACCAACCGGAGCACAGAACCAGCAGAAGATATCCCTTCTCCTTCTACATCACAAGCACCTTCAACAAACCAACTGCTCCATCAAATACTTGAGAAATTGGACTAACTTGACCGGCAAGGAAAGAAAAGAGAGCGCCGTAACAAGCGCCGATTTACATACCTCAAGGAGCTGCTTGTTGGTAACCACCCACCTGAAGAAAACCCAGACACCTCGGACTCCACCTCATTTACCAGCACAGGGAGCTATGTCGGTCCCGATTGTGGAGATGCTGCTACCAGCCCACCTTTGTTCCTGACTAATGGCACCGAGGACGGTGCCAAGCTTTAAGTGTGGAGAGGTCGGTTAGTACCTGACTTCCGGAGGTAATTTCTCTTTCTTAGAACCAATAAATTAGTTATTTTTCTTTTGTTAGGATAGGATAGATTACACAGTAATAGGTAATTGCATGCATGTTCTATTTGGTTGAAAAATAATAAGTTTCTTTTCAAAGACTCTATTTTGAAAATTTCACTAATTTAAATAAAAACTTTTGTGTTAAAACCTGTTTGAAGATTGTATTTGGAACATAAATAATAGCTAAAGAACACAACTTGTGAGATTTGAGCTTAATTATATGGTTACATTATTTAACCATAATATTTTATTCTTGTGTGTTTTCTTTTCTATGATTGTAATCTATATTTTGTTCCATCCTCTATGTCCAATGTTTAATGTGTTATATGCATGCATATGAATGAGGCCATTATTCTATTAGCTCACTTATCCCAAATAGCCTACCCTTTTCAATTCACCTTTGTTAGCCACTTTGAGCTTTTTAAATCCTATTTGTTCTATATTTTACCACATCACTAGCCTTAAGTGAAAAAATAAATTAAATACCCCAATTGAATCTTTGGTTAGATTAAGATAGAGATTGTGCATCAATTAAGTATGGAAAAACTGTAGAAACATGGGTTAATAAGGGAATATGTTATTTTTTTTTACAATTGATAAAATATTGGGAATTTGGGTACCTAGTCATGTAAGACCAGAAAATTAAAAATCCATGTGCATTGATAATTTTATGTTTATTTTTATGCTTCAAAAAAAATTATATATATATTCAATTAAGTAAATAAGTAATAAATAAGGGGACAAAATTACCCCAGTGTTAAGTTAATGAAAAGATCAATGCATATGTGATAAAAATTAAAAGAAGGGTTGATGCATGAGTATGTGATACAAAAGTGGGAAAAATGGGTAGCTAGGCATGAATTTAAAAGTATAAAGAGTGTATGTATAGGTAAGAGCTTAGATTAATTAAGGATTCAATTTATAGCTTACTTAGCCATATATATATACCCTCACCTTTACCTTAGCCCCATTACAACCTAGAAAAGACCTCATGATGTTTGCATTGGTACATTAAATACTTGTTGATTGGTTAGGTGAAGAACAAAGTTTAGAAAGCATGACTAGAGAAGAGTAGAGTGATTACCCTATACACTTAAGTGATTAGAGTGCACATATACTATCAGTAAGGGTTCAATGCTTGATTCTATGTTTCCTACTTTCATGAGCTGTCTTCTTACAAGTTTACTTGTTTTAACTGTATAATTTGAATTAGTAGAATTTGAGTTATTTTTGTCATTGAAGAACTTATTTATTTTTAACCAAGTAGGCAAAATCATTTTAGCATATAGTTGCATTCACATACATAAGTTGCATTGCATTGCATGAGTCTTACTTTTCCTTACTCATTTATTTTATCTCCTTTAGCTAAGCATGAGGACATGCTAATGTTTAAGTGTGGGGAGGTTGATAAACCACTATTTTATGGTTTATCTTGTGTTTAATTGAGTGGTTTCATCAAGTCTTCACCCACTTATTCATATGATTTGCATGATTTTACAATCCCTTCCTAGTTTTATCCTATGGTTGAAAACTTGCTTCCTAGAGATCTTTAATTAGTATATTTTAATTCTCTTTTATACCATTCGATGTCGTGATCCGTGTGTTAAGTGTTTCAGGCTTTATAGGGCAGGAATAGCTTAGAGAATGGAAAGGAAGCTTGCAAAAATGGAAGGAACACAAGAAACTAAGGAGATGACCAGCGAGCACCGACGCGCACGCATGGCTAACGCGAGCGCGCGGAATGGGGAAATTTGCAGCGACGCGTGCGCGTGCCTGACGTGTACGCATGGATCGGAGTCTGCACAAAGGACGCGCACGCGTGGATGACGTGTACGCGTGACAAGGAAATTCACCAAATGACGCGCACGCGTGACTGACGCGTACGCATGACCTGCACGATCTACAGAAATAACAGAAAATGCTGGGGGCGATTTCGGGCCGAGTTTTGACCTAGTTTTTAGCCCAGAAACACAGAATAGAGTCAGGGAACATGCAGAGACTCAAAGGAGACATTCACACATTCTCATTAGGATAGTTTTATGTTTTTAGATCTGAATCTAGAGAGAATTTACTCTTCCTCTAAGTTTTCTTTACATTCATAGTTTATTAGTTTTATGCTTTTGCTTTTGGATATTGAAGAGTCATCATCTCCATTGAAAATACTATTCTAGTTTGTTTTCTTACTCTTTTATTTATTTATTTCATATTCTTAATTCTTGTTTAGAGTGGTAATTGGATTATTTTCATGGATTGTTAATGCACAGGATTACTTTTATTTTTAATTAATTTTGAATCTCTATTTTATTTAAATTATTATGTCTCTTTTCTATTCCAAACTCCCAATAACAAAGATGATATCCATGTCAATAGAGTAGATTCCCTACTTGACATGGAGGTTGGTTAAGAGGAGACACTTGAGTTGGAATGCTCAAGTGGTAGTTAAATTGGAAGTTGTTGGCTAATTCTGTATTTACTAACGCTAGACCTTCCCAAGGGAGAGGACTAGGATTTGCGAATAAGAGTTAGCTCAATCATTTGACTTTTCTTTATTTAGTAAGGGTTAACTAAGTGAAAATAACAACTTCTTTATACTACACTTGAAAGAGTTCCAACAAGGACAGAACTTCCAATTAATCGTTCCCCCAGTCAAGGCTTTTTATTTTGAATAATATAAATTCCTTTTAATTTTCATTGCACTTAATTACAATTGTTTATTTTCTGTTATTCAACTCTCAAATTCTCAAAAAACTCCTGATTACTAAATTAGAACCCTTTCTAGCAACTCGTTGGGAGACGACCTGGGACTCATACTTCCAGTATTTTTATTCTAAATTTTTATGACAACCTTTTCTAAATTGGTGAGGTGGATTTTTGCTGGTTAAGAGCTATACTTGCAACGCTGTTCTTATATTATAATCTCTTAATTGGTCTAACTTCTGCCACGCAACCACTCACACCTTCACAATATTCTTCTCTTCCTCCATATTACTCTTTATACACTTCCCTTCTTCTTTCGCCCACCCCACTTGGCCGAAGCCTTCTTACTCTTCCCCCTCTATCTTTTCTTCTTACTTCTTCTATTTTCCTTTCCTTTTGTTTTTATTTGCTCGAGGATGAGCAAAGTTCTTAAGTTTGATATTAGAAAAGCTCTGCTTTTTTCCTCTACTCTTCCTCTATGGCACCAAAAGCCGACAAATCTTCAAGAATGAGAAAAGGAAAAGCCCCCGCTTTTGCTTCCGAACCTTGGACAACATGGAGATTCCTCACCAAAACTCACCAAGACCACTTCTATGATGTAGTGAGGCAGAAAAGGGTGATTCCCGAGGTCATCTTTAGGCTCAAAGAAGATGAATACCCGGAGACCCAACAAGAAATCTAGTGAAGAGATTGGAAAATTCTAGCCAAATCTATCTCAAAAGTTGGAACCTTAATGGTGCAAGAATTCTTTGCTAATGCTTGGGTCACTAAGAAGCACGACACTAGTGTGAACCCAGTGCCTAAAAACTAGTGCACCATGGTTAGAGAACAAATCTTGGATTTCGGCCCGTAAAGTGTGAGACTGGCACTGCAGTTGCCTCAAATGCAAGGGGACTCACACTTTTACACTAGAAGGGTCAACTTTGATCAAAGGCTGGAGCAAGTGCTTGCTAACATCTGTGTGGAAGGAGCTCAATGGAGGAGGAATGCACATGGCAAATCTTACCAACTGGGTGGGCTTGACCTCAAGCCCATGGCTAGAGGATGGTTGGAGCTGGTCCAACGCTCTATCATCCTCACAAGTAACCGATCTGAGGTTACTATTGACCGAGCAATAATGGTTCATTGCATCATGCTCGGAAATGAGGTGGAAGTGCACGAGATCATTCCTTAAGAGATCTATAAGATAGCGGAAAAGGCTTCCACCCAAGCACGGCTAGCGTTCCCTCACCTCATATATCACCTATGCAACTCAGCTGGAATTCGCATAGCAGAAGACACCCTCATTGAGATGGACAAATCTATTACAAAGAAGAGGATGGAGAGCGTCAGGGAGCCAGCACATGGACAACAGCACGAGCCTATTCAGCCACCTCCACCAGAGGTCCCGGAGATGCCTCAGGGAATGTACTTCACTCCCCGAGACTATTGAGACCAACTAAATACATCTCTAGGGAAGCTGACTTCATCTGTGGACTAGCTGAGGATAGAGCATCAAGATCACTCTGTCATCCTCCATCAGATAAGGGAGAATCAGAGGATTATGAGAGAAGAGCAGCAAAGATAGGGGCGCGATATTAAGGAGCTCAAACGCTCCAAAAGATTCACCGGAGAGAGCAGTAGACGCCGTCACGGAGGTGGTCACGTTCCATTCTTCTTTTCTTTTCTTAATCCTTTTGTTTTCATTGTACTTTATTTTATCATCTGTTTTCTATTCTAGTGCATGATCATATTTAGTATTTCGTTCTTTTTCAGTACTATTTTCTTTTCTTTATTTTGCTATAAGATATCCTATGTATCCCTCATCAATGCTTAAAAGAAAAATTTGTTGAAAAGAAAATAGTAGAAAGCACAAGGTTTCAAGATATATCATGAGTTATTCCAAATACTTAAAATGTGGTGGCCTTATCTTTATTTTCTGGATATATGAATTAACAGTGCATATTTGATATTGAAGTTAAGTATGTTGGCTCTTGAAGAACAGTGAATTTAGAGAAGTATTATTGGCTATCTGAAAAATAAAAAATATTGATTCTTGAAGTAAGAAAAAATAGCAAAAAAAAAAAATAAAAATAAAAAGAGAAGAAAAAAAAGAAAGCTCAAAAGAAAATTCAAAAGAGAAAGGATCCAAGGCTTTGAGCATCAATGGTTAGAAGGGTCAAAATTGGCCTAAAAAGCTCAAATGAGTTGCTATCCCTAACTAAATGCTTGTGGTGTGAATGTGTCAAGTAAAAAGCTTGAGACTGAGCAGTTAAAGTCGTGATCCAAAGCTAAAGAGTACGCTTAAGAACTCTGGGCACCACTGTTTGGGAATTTAAGCAAAGCTAAATTCGAATCCAAAGGGTTCCCTTAGTTAAGTGCATGTGGTGTTTATGTATCAGGTGGTAATACTTGAAAACAAAACACTTAAAGTCACGACTAGGCTCAAAGGTGCAAATCACCAATAAGAAGTTGTGTTCAAGAATCAAGAAAAACTAAAAGAAGAGAACCAATAATATTATCCGGATTCTAGTTCCAAGGGATGTTAATATTTCTGAGCTTCAATGGAAAATGAGATGCCAAAGTTGTTTAGAAATAAAGTGTAAATAGCCCCATTCAGTAATTAGAACTGAGCTTCACTGAAAACTCTGAGACCTTATCTATTTTACTTTTCTTTAAGTCCTTACTTGTTTTTTGTTGCTTGAGGACAAGCAACAGTTTAAGTTTGGTGTTGTGATAAGTGGATTTCTTAAACACTTTTTCATTGCATTTTCATATTGTTTTTAGTTAGATTTTATTAATTTTAGTAAGTTTTAGTATGTTTTAGTGAAAATTTCACTTTTTAGATGCTACTTTGAGTTTTTCTATTTTTTCTATGATTTTAGGTGATTTTTCGACAAAATTAGCAAGATTGGCAAAGTCTTGTTCAGAGTTGAAGAAATGATAGCAGATGCTGTCAAGTCTTGACCTCTGTGCATTCCAACAAGCATTTCTTGAGCTACAGAGGTCCAATTGATGAATTCTTAACAGCGTTAGAAAGCAAACTTCTAGAGCTTTCCAAAAATATATAATAGTTTATACTTCTCTTCCAGATTACTGCCCATAATTAGCGTTGAACGTTCACATCTAGAGTTCAACGCCCCAAAGGGAGCAATCCCAGTATTGAACGCCCAAAGCTGGCATTCAACGCCACCAAGGGACCAAGGGAGCATGAGTTCACTCCCCTAGCTGGCGTTCAATGCCCAAACTCCGAGTTGAACGCCAGGCTTGGACAAAGCACAAGGCCAAAGTGGGTCCAAAGTGGATTTTTAGCACTCCTTAGTTTATGCAGTCTTATCTTTGTACTTTTAAATTTAAATTAACATATTTTAGGGTTAGCATCTCCTATATAGAGGAGATCACTTAGGTTTATATATCAACTTGTATCATACTTTACATCTAAGTTTTCTCTGTAAATTATAAGCAACTAAACTTCCTAGGTTAAGATTAGGAGCTTTGCTGATTCCTATGGATTAATATGATTACTTATCTATTTTAATATATGTTTGATTCTATTCTATTATGTATTATTCGTTCTTCATCTAATGAATCTGGGGTGGAATGAGAGTATGACCCCTTATTCTACATGAGCTCTTGCCAGTCCTGACCCGGATAGTATTAAGCTATAAGCTTGAAGGTGCATCACCTAGACCAATAACTCATCTGGGCTAATTGTGATAAGTGACATATAATCTTGTTAGTACTAGGTGATGAGGTTTCTGTGGTGGTAAGGCTAGAACATTGAGCTTCATTCTTCGATCCAGAAGATTTGATCTTATTTGTGGTGTTTTGAATAGGATCATCAGAGATTGAATTGTGTGAGCTTCACCTCGTTCAGATTGAATGACCATTAGCACTTGTGTTTGATATAGATTAGAGAAGATTAATGACTATTAGCCCTGGCTTTAATCACTTACAGCCTTGCCATGGAATGAATAATTCATTGTTAAAGTAGTCAGTAAGAAGTACTAATCTGAAAGGATAAGCATCTCCGAGGCCTTTACTGATTCCTCACCATTGTTTCTACACCAATTCAGTACTACTTTCGTTAATATTCTATTTTATGTGTTTACAACAACAACTCTCTTTTCTATTTGTCTGACTAAGATCTGCAGAATGACCATTGCTTGTTCAATCCAACAATCCTCGTGGGATCGACCCTCACTCACCTGATGTATTACTTGGACAACCCGGTGCACTTGCCGGTTCAGTTGTGCGAATTCTAATTTTATGCACCACACTCCTATAACCTCATTCATTGCTCTTTCATAAAAATGAGAAAGAAAGTTGCTACTCAAAGAAGCATTGGTTCTTATCATGCTCCATGAAATCCTCCTCCAAAAGGCCAATCTCACACTCATATCCACATACACTCTCATTCCTCCTCACACTCCTCTCCAGTTCCAGAACCCATGGTATGGATGAAGACCACTTTGCAAAGGGGATCAACGGCGCCACCAGAAGGCACTTATAGTGCAAACTTCGCCAAAGGAAAGAAGCGCATGAACAAAGAAAAACCTCTATTGTCTCCTCCTCCTCGCTCCTCATTTCATCCTCAAGGACGTTCTACACTGTCTAGTTGCCCTTCAAAAGATAACCAAAGACCTTTTTTTAACTCTGTAAAAGAACCTGCAAATTCTGACCCTATAGGTTTCAAATCCCATTTCAATAACCTTCCACATTCTCACTATGACACACTTCATTTTTCTTCAAGCATGAACTTTGAATCTCATAGAGAAATTGTTTCAAAAAGATATTTGTGTTCTTCATATGTGGCTTATTTGAAGGCTTTAGCCAAAGGAATGGCCTTTGTCGAAAATATTATCTATTTGGACTGAAAAAAACTGTTTGAAATTAGAAAACCTATTTATCCTGATTTTGTTAAATAATTCTATGCTAATATATACTATCATGAGGAATCTATTCACTCATAGGCCAAAAATTCATTTAAATAAAGAATCCATTGATGAAGTCCTTGATTATTATGATGTTGGCGTCAATGCCTACATCTCTAGAAAATGGGATAATGATCTGGGCATTTCACACAAGGATGTGTTGGCAAACATATGTGAAAATATTTCTCTCATGGATGGTGTCACCCCCAATCATCGAGCCCTAGGTCCTGTCAAAATCCAACTACACCGCATTATTACCAACATTCTCTTGCCTCAAAGTGGTTCTTATCAGCAAGTGACTTGATGAGTCCATATTTGATGGTAAATTTTGGTTTGAATTGAGTGAATTTCATCAAATAAACTCACATTTATCCACTTAAATAACATACTTTGTGACTTCTCTCTAAATTTTACCTAAATGTGAAAACATAATTTTTTGTGCCTTAATTGATCAACTTAATTCCACTTTTATTCCATTCGATGCCTTGATATTTTTTGTTGAGTGATTTCAGGTCAAATAGGCAGGAATGGCTTGGTAGAAGTGGAAGGAAAGCATGTAAAATGGAAGAACACAAGAAGAAACAAAGGAGAAGAGCACACTAATGTGTGCGTACGCACAAGACGAGATTTGGCCAGTGTGCATACGTACACAACCTTGTGCGTACGCACAAGTCCTGACGTGTGACTCACTTAAAAAGTCATGTGGCTCACGAATTTGGGAGACCTTTTGCCCAATTTTGGAAGATCTGAAGCTGAAATTAAAGGGGTATCAAAGGGCAACATACCATAACATACATACACCATAATAGATAGTTTTAGGAAGTTTTAGTTTAGTTTTCCTTAGGATTTTCTCTCAATTCTCTTAGGGTTTAATTAGGGTTTATATTAGAAGTTTACATTTTCTATTTTGATCTTGGATTCTAACTTGCCTCCATTGTAAGTAATACTGAATTTTCTCTTTGACTATATTACTTTTGTTACACTTTCTTATAGTTAAAGTTACACTTTTAATATATATATACCTTTTGAATCTTTGAGCTCTTGTTGATGAAATTGATGTTTATTGATTATTACATATTTGTTTGAGTTACCATTATTGATTTTATTTATTGATTGGTTATAGTTTCAAGTATTTTTACAATTTCACTATATTTTATTATTATGCCCACCAAGTATTTGTAAAAATGTCAATTTTGAATATGGAGTAGATTTCCACTCTTTGGCTTGGAAAATGGATACATAGGATACTAGAGTCATAATGTCCAACATTTAGTGGTGAATTTGGGTTGTTAGTTGCTCTTGTTCCCACTAATGTTAGCTTTTTACTAAGTTAATTAGTAAGTTAGCTAGGATTTGTGGATTAAGGACAATTATGCTCACTTGATTTACTCTCGATGTTAAGGATTGACTAAGTGAGATTAACTCATTGTAATTGCCATAGTTGTGGTTATAACAAAGAAATGATTCCTTAATCCCCAACCCCAAGCCAAGGTCATGTTTATGCATTGAACCACATTTTCACTAGTTTTGATCTTGTTTTCTCCTATTTAGCATTAAATTGTTCTTTGATTCATTATTATTAGTTCATTATTTGCGCTATTATTGCTTAGTTACTATTATTCACTTTCTTGCTTGTTATTATTGGTTCCTATTAATTTATTGTTTGAGCTATTGACCCTTTAATTCCTTTAATTCCTGTTCTATGCTCGGAAACCCCCACTATCACAACCAAACTTGTGCGCTCGTAATTGCTAGTTCCGTGGGAAGACGACCTGGGAAGTAAAACTCCCAGCTATTTGAATCGAATTGTGACACTCTTTACTTTAAACTTTGACCGGAAGTCACTTTGTCAGTTGGGGCCATACTTGCAATATGATTTTTATTCCTAAGAAATTCCTAACCGACGATACGGCTCCCGTCAAGTTTTTGGCACCGTTGCCGAGGAACTTATGTAATTGAGTGCCACTTTTTTGTTGTTGTTGTGAATATGTGAATAGTGTGAATATTTACTTTTTGTTTGTCACTTGACACTAATTGATAGCTAGTTCCCTTGTTTTGGTAAGTTTTTGGTAGTTGTTAATTGTTAGCTTGCTTTTTAGTTATTTCCTTACTCTTGTTTGGTTTTGATAATTGCATGATTTCTATGATTTCCCAGTTGAATGACGCGGTTGCTTCCAGACCCGAGCATGGTCCCTTTTGATCCTGAGATAGAAAGGACTTTAACTTATCTTAGGCAAACTCGATGTCGGTTAGCATTTGTGTAAAGTGAATCGGATTCTCTTGAAGAGCAACCTGATTCACCATCACTTTCTAACCGTGATTCTCATTCTCCACTTAACGAGAGAACCTTGTATTCTTTTGTTGGAAGTACTAAAATCCCTGTGAGTGAATTAGGTGATGAGAACATGGTGGCACCACCTCGAAGAGTCACTCTTAAGGAAGCGGGAGCTCCGAACATCACCTTGCAACCATTACAAGTTCGTTACCCAGATCTATATGCTAACTTTGAACTTAAGACGAGGTTGATCAACTTGCTTCCAAAATATCATGGGTTACCGGGTGAAGATTCTCTCAAGCACTTGAAAGACTTTCAAGTTGTATACTCGATTGCAAGGAGACATGGCTCGGATGAGATAGCTGTGATGGCCTTTGCTTTCTCTTTCTCAATAGAGAAAAAAGCAAAGGAGTGGTTCTACACCCAACCAGATGAGGTAATAACTCATTGAGAATTGTTGAGAAAAGAATTCCTTGAAAAGTTCTTTCCACCTCAAAAGATGGATCGTTTGAGGAAAGAAATTTCATGCATTATGCAAAGAGATGGAGAGATACTTTAGGAGTATTGGAAAAGATTTAAGAAGTTATTGGAGTCTTGTCCTCACCATCACATAGATGATTTAGTGCACATTAGCTACTTTTGTTAGGGTTTAGTCCCTCAAGATAAGCTTCTTATTGATGCCTCAAATGGAGGATCTCTCACAAAGCACAAAAGACCGCAGAAGAAGCATGGAAAGTCATTATGGATTTGGCAGATTCAACTCAACATTTAAGGGCAAGAAACACCCAACCAAAAGTCTTTAAGTGAAGTTTCTCCCTCCGGTGATGCTATCTTAACCAAGACACTCAGTGAATTGACCGTTTTGTTTAGACAAATCTCCCAAAGTCAACAAATTCCACCAATGTTACTTGCTTAACCTCAACCTCCTAGGATTGAAGGACCTCCTAGACCTTGTGATATTTATACTTGCAATAGCCACTACACTGATGAGTGTCCCCAAATTCAAGAAGATAACACATTGGCGGTGGCAAATCCTTATCCACAAAGGTCCAATTTCAATCAAAGCAATCAATGGTCATACTAATATGGAGGCAACCGAGGTTAAGGGTGAAAAGATAACTCCAATCAAAGATGGTAACAACCTTCTCAAAATCACCCTTTTCAACCTCAACAAGCTTATTATTATCAACCATCCCAAAGCCAACAAGCCTACCATCAACCACCTCAACCCCACCATCAATCATACCAACTACAAAGCCTACCTAACTCACAATCAAACCAACAATCACACCCCTAAATAACATATCAATTCCCACCTCAATTAAGATATCAACCACCACACACTAGACTTAGTTTTCACCAAAATAGCCAATCCTCTTCTTCAAACCAATCCCATATGAATGATACACTTCAAACCTTCATCCAAGAGCAATGAGAGTTCTACAAGAAACAAGAAACCTATATGTCAACTATTGCTAAAGCCTTGTCCTGTTTGACTCTACCTCATTCTAACAATCACAACACCTCCTAACCATCTACCTTTAATGGCCTACCCTCTCAAACTCAACCAAACTCCAAGAAAAGCATTAATGTAATCACCCTAAGGAGTGGTACAAGGTTGGAGAAGGTTGGTCCTAAGCTTATACTTGTGAGGGAGGAGGTACAAAATGAAGAAGTTGAGGAGGAGGTGGAGTTGGGTGAAGATGAGATGAAAGATATTACAAGAGGAGAAGAGGATTTATTGAAGTCCAAGAAACCGAAGAGGAAAAATCCCCTAGAGGAGCCCACACCAATACCTTTTCCATTGGTGGCCAAGAAAGCTAAGAAGCATGAGGGACTTGATTCTAAGGTGGTGCAAATTTTCAAAAATGTGGAGGTCACCATTTCCCTTTTTCAAGCCATCCAACAAATTTCAAAATATGCCAAATTTCTCAAGGATATTTGTACTCACAAAGAGAAAATTGGCGAGCTAGGGAAGAGTCTGGTGAGCAATTCTATCTCTTTTCTCATTCCAAAAAAGTATAGTGATCCCGGTCCTTGTTTGGTAACTTGTGTGATTAGGAGAATGAAATTCATGGATTGTATGTGTGACTTAGGAGCATGTGTGAGTATCATGCCACTTTCCATTTATGAGAAGTTGAACTTTGCACCGTTGAGGCGGTCTGGAACTAGATTCGTGTTGGCGGATAAGAGCATAGTGTCGATTGTGGGTATTGCAGAAAATGTGTTGGTGAATATTCAAGAATTGTTATTTTCAGTGGACTTCCATATTTTGGAAATACCTCCAATTGACTCGGATAGGCCATCTTACATCTTACTTGAAAGACTGCTCTTGAAGACATCCCGGTTCAAGTTAGATGCATTTTCGGGAGCTTATTCGTTTGAAGCCGAAGAAAAAGTGCTGAAGTTTACATTGGAAGGAACCATGAAACAACCACATGAGGTGTATTCTATTTTTGGTTGTGATCTTATTGAAGAGGAGGTGATCGAGGCTCATTCCAGAAAAGATGAGGAAGTGATTGTCAACAAGAGCTTGAACATGGAAGGATTGAGCAAAGAAGATGAAGAAGCTCAACCATTGCCTACCAATCAAGAAGACAAGGAGCATATCTCCCCATTGAAGGATGAAAAAGCTAAGCATACCAAGGAGTTGGAGATTTTCCTCCTTGGAGATGCCCCAAGAGTGGATCATTGAAATCATGCCCGTCCAACTTGAGGACGTTAAACCAAAGTGCTAGGTGGGAGACACCCCATCATGGTAACATCTTTCTAACTTCTCTTTGCTTGTAGTTTTTGTTCATTGAATTTTTATTCTCTTAGCTAGCTTAGGTTTAGTTTGATTGAATTTTAGTTTTGATCATGTGTTTTTGAGGTACTGTATGTTTTGGAATTCAAAAATTATGTTGGATGTCTTGTTTGATGGCCTTAGAGCCTTAAAATTTTGTGAAAACAGAGTTTTGTGCGTACCCACATATACCCCAATTCCATTGATCTTCGCGTACGCATACACGGTTGTGTACGCGACCCCTTCTGCAGCCTCCCTGCCACGTCTGTGCGCATGCACATATGACCTTTTTCCCATAAAAAAACTCCTCAATGTGCATACGCACAGCCTCCTTGCCGGGTGCGTGGGCACACCCTACATTTTTCCCCTAGCTTGTGTACGCACGGACCTGTGTGCGTACGCACACACATCAAATTAGGCGTGAATTCGAAAAAAAAAACCCTATCGTGCCATATACCGCCTTAGCCTTCTTCTTTCTTCTTCAACCCTTATCACCAAATCCATACCACCATTCACCACCCCTTTCCACTATATCTGTCCGGCAGCAACCGAATTTGCATGGCTCTTTTCCGGCGAAGCCCATCCCGCCGTGACTCTGGCAGTGGCAGTATCCAAGTGCCACTTCATCTTTTAATTATTGAGGTTCTTATTCTTGTTCGTTTTTTTTTTTTTTGCTTAGTTTAAGTTGCATCTTAGTATTTGATTTTAGTAAGTATATTAGGTTTAGATTGGTTGATTGTATGTTACTTGAATTGTGAGTATTGTTTGCTTATTATTGGGTTGTATGTTACATGAATTTGGCTCAAATTTGTTGATTATGCACACTGCACGCCAAGTTTTTGTCATATTGCCTGAGTAAAATTTATGTTTGATTCATATGTTGTGGCCACCATATGTCTTAAACTTTATTCTTATTTGGCAAATTTTTAGTGAATTATGCAATTTTGAGGTGATATTGATGATGTTTGAAATTGAGTTTGGCAAAATGCATTTATTCAATGGTTTGACTTGCAAACACCCAAATGATTGAACATTCATGCGTTGTTGCATAGTGGGTGAATTTCTTAGTAAGTGCATTAAACTTAATGAATTGAATTGACTTCTTTGTTCATCATGATTTTTAAATCATTACAATCACATAATAAAGTGCTTGTTCTTTGATGTTTTGAAGTTGTTGAATCAAATTGACATGGTCTTAACAAAAAAAAAATTATCTTGCTTCAAACCAAGTACTTTGCTCATGTGATTAATTTATTGTTTGGGATGAATAAATGGTCTCTTCCTTGATTGAATTGGTTATTGTTTGTTGTGCTACCTTATAAAACCTTGCGTACTCATTTGCACAACTTCAATATCCATTTTCTCAAAGAATTCAATTCCATTTTTGTTGTGTTTGCTTAAGCTTGCTTGGTGGGTGAAATTAGAACTCATACAACTAAACAGGCAAGTGCACCAAGTCATCCAAGTAATACCTCAGGTGAGTGAAGGTCGATCCCACGAGGATTGTTGGATTGAGCAAGCAATGGTTATCCTGCAGATCTTAGCCAGACGAATAGAAAAGAGAGTTGTTGTTGTAAACACATAAAACAGAATAATAACGAAAGTAGTACTGAATTGGTGTAGAAACAATGGTGAGGAATCAGTTAAAGCCTCAGAGATGCTTATCCTTCCGGATTAGTACTTCTTACTAACTACTTTAACAATGAATGATTCATTCCATGGCAAGGCTATAAGTGATTAAAGCCAGGGCTAATGGTCATTAATCTCCTCTAATCCACATCAAACTCCAGTGCTAATGGTCATTTGATCTGAATGAGGATGAAGCTCACGCAATTCAATCTCTGATGATCCAACTCAAAACGTCACAGACAAGGCCAGATCTTCCTGATTGAAGAATGAAGCTCAATATTCTAGCCTTAGCGCTACAGAAACCTCATCACCCAGTACTAATGAGATTATGTGTCACTTATCCCAATTAGCCCAGATGAGTTATTCGTCTAGGTGATGCACCTTCAAGCTTATAGCTCAATACTATTCGGCTCAGGACTTGCAAGAGCTCATGTAGAATAAAGGGTCATACTCTCGTTCCACCCCAGATTCATTAGATGAAGAATGAATAATGCATCATAGAATAGAATTAAACATATATTAAAATAGAGAAGTAATCATATTAATCCATAGGAATCAACAGAGCTCCTAACATTAACCTAAGAGGTTTAGTTGCTCATAATTTACAGAGAAAACTTAGATGTAAATTATGATATAAGTTGATATATAAACCTAAGTGATGTCCTCTATATATAGAAGATTCTAACCCTAAAAGATGTTAAATTAAATTTAAAAGAACAAAGATAAGACTGCATAAACTAAGGAGTGCTAAAAATCCACTTTGGGCCCACTTTAGTCTTGTGCTTCGTCCAAACCTGGCGTTCAACTTGGAGTTGGGCGTTAAACGCCAGCTAGGGGAGTGAACTCATGCTCCCTTGGTCCCTTGGTGGCGCTAGGCATTCAATGCTGGGCTTGCTCCCTTTGGGGTGTTGAACTCCAGATGTGGACGTTTAACGCCAGTTATGGGAAGTGATCTGGAAGAGAAGTATAAACTATTATATATTTCTGGAAAGCTCTGGAAGTTAGCTTTCCAACATCATTACGAGTGCTTCAATTGGACCTCTGTAGCTCAAAAAATGCTTGTTGGAATGCATGGAGGTTAGAACTTGATAACATCTGCTATCCTTTCTTCAGATCTGAACAAGACTTTGCCAATCTTGCTAATTTTGCCCAAAAATTACCTAAAATCATAGAAAAAATACAAAAACTGAAAGTAGCATTCAAAAAGTGAAATGTTCACTAAAACATACTAAAACTTACTAAAATTAATAAAATCTAACTAAAAACAATATGAAAATGCATTGAAAAAGTGTATAAGAAATCCACTAATCATTGCTTGTGCTTAAATCTTTGCTTATCATGTAACTTGCAACTGAAGCCACTTAATTGAGAAACTTGGGTTTTAGTTTCTGAATGTGTGGTTACCATTTTAACCGGTCAATGTGTGTGTTCTAATTGTGCGTTATTTAGAATACACACATTGTCTTTTATCAAAACACACTCTTATGCACGTTTCCTCAATTAAGTGTTTGTTATTTGTTTAAATTGTATTTGTTCCTCTTATGTTTTCTTATGCCATTTACCTTATGATTTTGAATTTTATTCTTTTGCTTCTTTCTCAGGATGCGCCGCAAAGACAAAGAGCCGGCTACATCATCCTCGACCCCTCGAGGCATCATTACTTGTCCTTCGGATTGCCGAAGCGATAAACTGGATACTTTCGCCAATGAGAAGGCCCAACTTCAGTATATAAAGCTTGAGCAAAAGCTTAATATACCAGAAAAGTATGTAGATGTCATCCATGAGAGAATTGCCTCCTTTTAGTGGGGATTTCTTGAGCAAGATCCAATGGAGATCAATGAATAAACGGTGAGGGAATTCTATAAAAATCTCTTGGCTTGGGAAGTAGAGACGATATTCCTCTGACGGAAGCGATTGGATACTTCTAATTAAGCTTTTGAAGCTCTCCTAAAGATTCCTCACATTCCGCCTAGCCGAGATACCTATCAGAAGATTAAGGCAGATGTGATTAAGGGCAAGATCCCTTTGGATCCTATTTTAAAAAGAAGATTGGCTGTCCTGAGGCCCATTAGGAGTACAGTAAGGGGAAAATAGCTATCCCCATCAACATTGCATGCTCTAATCTCACTCCCGAGGCGAGGATATGACAGCTGATAGTAGCTGATTATCTGTTGCCTAGCACCTACTCCACCCACATCTGAGTCCGTGTTGCTGTGCTTATTTGGGCTATTCTAGAGGGTAAGAAGATAGCTATCTTGCCTTTGATTCATGAGTTGATGTGGAAGGTGAACCAGAAACAGAAGTTTAACATTTCCTTTCCATCGCTGGTTATGAGATTTTCCACAACAGCTGGAGTAGAGAAGAGGCCAAACGATATTATGTTTAGGATCTCAAGTGGCCACCGGTTTCTCTCATTTGGAGAATGGGAGGAGTCGGCAAAGAAGACAACCAGGAAGAGGAAGACATCCGAGTCAGCATCATCATTAGGACCACCATCCTCATCAGCACCTATATCTTATGCTCGGCCTATATATGAGATGGTCCAGGAGCTCCTACAAGAAGTCCGCCGCAATGAGTGCCTCAATGCAAGGCGTTTCGACTGGTTGGCAGCGAAGCTCGAGGGAAGAAACCCTGGCCCAGTTTCTGCTGCTTCACCTGAGCTGATAGTAAAGGAGGAGGATGATGAGAACAAAGAGGCCGAGCCTATTTTGGACATGATTGTATACCAGCAGCCCGAGTCCCCGCATCCACCAACTGAAGTTAGAGCTTCTTAGCTTCCTACCCCCTGGATTGCGTGCATGCACGGAGGACCGTGCAACGATTAAGTGTGGGGGAGGATTCATAATTTTGGGGCGTAAATCTCTCTTTCTGAACACTTTGCACTCTATTTTGTTTTTAGCTACTATGTTTTGTGGATATTTGTTGATACTTTTGACTACTGTACCATACTTTTCTTATTTTACTTAAATATATATATATATATATATATCTTAGTCTATTTCTAGTCTTATTGTAGTTATTGCATTTGCATTTTGCTTGGATATATTCTATAAATAGTAATGTGATTGGATGTTGTGAATAGTAGATAGTATCTAGTTCGTGTTTTTCCTAAATGTTCTTGATGATTTTTTTGTATAGTGAAATTAGGAAATGAGCTAGAAATTTTGAATTGCATCCAACACATTATGCATATATACATAGGAAATAATTTCGGTAAAAACAACAAAAATTTCCAACAAATCTCTTTTTAGGGCGTTCCATTGATTTGATTCGAAAAATTGTTTTTAAACTTGCTTGAATTATTTTGTGGAGCATAGAAGAGAGATAGAATAAACAACCTTGTGAGTTGTTGGGCTTTTAATGTGTGGTTGTGTAATACCCGGTCTAACCGAAATTAATTAAATAATAAGTTAAATAAGAGCGAATATGGTTGGAAGATTTGGCAATTGGAATTTGATAATTCAAATATGATATTTGGATTCAGTGAATTTTTTCGAGTCGGAAAACATAGTTTTCTGCGTAAAAGCGCGCAGTGGAATTTTGACCGGCAGTACCGGCTGAGATCTGTCTGGTACTACAGCTGAGGAAATTGATTATGGGTAAATAAGATTAATAAATGAGGAACTATAATTAGGGAAGGTAGAAATATTTAAAGTGCAATTTAGAGCGCTAATCTTAAAGGTTTTGGCCCAAAATTGGGTCAATGGGCAAAAATAAGTGAACCGGGCCTAAGTGGGCCCAAGACCCAACATATATAAACATTAGTTATGAGCATTTCAGCTCATTTTGCCCTAAAGAAGGGGTGTTGGGCGCTGAAATTGGGAAGAGAGAAGAGAAGAGAGAAAACCTAACTCTCTTTGATCTTCAAACCACCATAACTTGAGCTACGGAGCTCCGATTGACGAGCCGTTTGCGGCCACGCGTCGCTCTTCTCATCCTCTACAATTCTATCTAAGTTTTGTGGTGAGTATTCCATTCATCTCTGCCCAGTTTTCGAAATTACCTATATTTATATATTAAAAATCCACCTGAGAGTCGTACCACCGTAATATCATTGACTTATGACTCGAGCATAAGGATTTGAATATTAGGGTGTTACATTATGGTATCAGAGCAATTCGTCCTCGTGAGCCTGAGGGATGGAACTGCTTATGCTTCAATGCATACTCTGAGTCTGTGCCTGTGCTAGTTAGGGTATCTAACCGATACATCTAGCATGAAGTCCATGAGTGTACTTTTGGTACTTTGAAGCACTATACTTCCGATATTGAGACTGATCAACTTGATATCGATTGTTTGGTGTGTATAGGAACCAGATGGCGCCTCGTGGACCTGGTCGGGGACGTGAGAGAGATCGTACTAGTACTCAGGAACCGGAAATCAACCCGAATAACCCGGTAAACTTTATGGCGGTGTTGGAGAATATGGCTGCTACTATGCAGGCCACTGCGGAGGCTCTTGGGCAACAGATAAACAATAATGGCAATGGCAGAAGTGGAGCTCAGGGCCCGATGACACTGGCAACTTTCTTAAAGGTTAATCCACCTAAGTTCAAGGGAACCACTAATACGACTGAAGCTGACACCTGGTTTCAGGCCATGGAGTGAGCACTGCAAGCGCAGTTGGTGCCTGAAGAACAGTGTGTTGAATTTGCTACCTATCTGCTCACGGGGGAAGCATCGCATTGGTGGCAAGGGGCCCGACGTCTCCTGCAGCAGGGGAATGATCCTATCACCTGGGGTACCTTCCAAGTGGAATTTTATAAGAAGTACTTCCCGAATTCTGCTAGAACGGTCAAGGAACTTGAATTACTGCAGCTGAAGCAGGGTACAATGTCCGTATCTGAGTATACGGATAAATTTGAGGAGTTATTCAGGTTTTCTCGTATGTGTCAAGGAACCCCGGGAGACTTCGAGGAATGGAAGTGTATTAAGTATGAGGGAGGACTTCGAAGTGAAATCCTGAGCTCCGTTGGACCGATGGAGATTAGGGTCTTCTCCGAACTTGTGAACAAGAGCCATATTGCTGAAGAATGTGTGAGGAAGGCTGTTGAGACGAAGAATGACCGTCAGGAGTCCCACCGCAGAGAGCACAATCAGGAATACCCAACAAGGGGTCAAGAGTTTAAGAGAAGAGGATACCCACAACGTCTTCCCCAAAGGCGAAATGACCCTGCGACAAATAAGAATTCCCAAGGAAAAGGTAGGGAAAAGCAAATAGTGGTTGTTTCAGATGTTTTGAGCTGTCAGAGATGTGAAGGTCATCACCCAAATAGACCGTGTCGTTATGGTTCGGGTTTGTGTTACAATTGCGGAAAGCTAGGACATTTGGTCAGAGATTGCCCACATCGGAAGGACCGGGAGACTGCCAGGTCTGATTTTCGTACCTGAGGTAATAAGAAAACTGATAACTCAATTCTTTACCACTTTAGATAATGTTGAAGGCTGGTATTCACTCATAATACATGGTCGAATGAAAAATTATGATCTGTTCTAGATAACCCTAAGTTATCTTAATAGAAGGTTTGGTGAGCATAAGTGGCCTTTAACGGAAAGCAACCTCAGAGTGGAATGACTGGTGGGCGATGTCAAAGCCATCATCCGGGAACTCCGTGTCGAGGTAGATTGGGACTTTGCTATGGTTGTAGAGGAGTTGGACACGTGTCCTGGAAATGTCCTAAGAAGGTCAATCGGAATACTACCAAGGGCCAACAACAAGGTCGTGTGTTCACTACAACAACGGGTGATACCGTTAGATCTGACGGTTTGGGAATTGGTAAGCGAAAGATCGGTAACAACGTGTTAAAAGTACGATTAAGTTGGTATGTGGTTTTGGCTATCATAGATAGAAATCTAGTGAATGCCAGTCATGCTAAGTTGTGGTTGTGAGGAAGTAAGTGATAGAACTCGTACTAGACGAGAGATCAGAATAAAGCAGCGGAAACTTGTGGAAGCAGTAACACAGGATAGCTACGAATAAGAGCTGTAAAAGTTTACTATAGTATCTTATGTTTGAATACTAGAAGGGTTAAGCGGGTTACTGCAAGTAATGATCCCCAATAGTTGGAATTGATTGCGGCTGCGAGCTTTGATGGTTCTAAAGCGGATGAGGAAATTATCATTGATGCATAATTGGATTTAGATGATGAGAGAGTGCAAGTTGTCGTGTTTGAGAGATGAGTACCATGATGTTTGGTCATAGTGACCTTGGAATTAGATTGAGATTTATAATGATTGGTTTTGAAAGACGAATGTGAAAACCACTAAATTGGAATGTTGATGCGGTACTGAGATTGGTTTAAGGAAACCCGTGACGGGTGGTAAACTCCAATTTTTGGAGAGGTACTGTTGAAAATTTTTCCCAAGAAATTGAAAGAGCGTTGGTTATGGTTTTGAGGATGATTTTTGATATGAGTAACGTTAACAAAAGAGATGTGTCTCGAATGCTTTTATAGATTATTAAAGGAAAGCGGATTCTTATAATTTTGTTAAATTGTTATTTCAAACTTATTTGCTTTCCAGAAATGAAAGGGTTTTTGATTGATGAGTCGGAGGCTTTATAACAGCAAGTCATGTGGAAATTCGAGGGTTTGAGAATAAGAAAGTAAGTTTGGAGTTTATGCTTGGAGTTGAGCTGTGATTAGTGGTAATTGGCTTGGCAGAGAGAGAGGATAGTGATGGAGTATCATTAAGGTGTGGTGATGATCTTTGATTGATTATAGTGATGGGGGACGATGGCTATGATTAACGACGATGGTAATATTATTGATGACATGATTTGAGATTTAATAGGGTGAGTTGATGAGACGATAAAAGTAAGGAACGAGACTATTGGTCGGCGTTGGACAAATGACCGAGAACCTCGAATATAGAGAAATCAGAGCACGGCAACGGAAGCGCGCAGAATAAAAGGACCTTGGGACTGTTATGCGTTGGATATAGAGGCAGACTACGCTCGCGTACTCGCAGTGATGGATGGAATTTTCGAGGGCGAAAATTTCTGTTAGGGGGATAGAATGTAATACCCGGTCTAACCGAAATTAATTAAATAATAAGTTAAATAAGAGTGAATATGGTTGGAAGATTTGGCAATTGAAATTTGATAATTCAAATATGATATTTGGATTCAGTGAATTTTTTCGAGTCGGAAAACATAGTTTTCTGCGTAAAAGCGCGCAGTGGAATTTTGACCGGCAGTACCGGCTGAGATCTGTCTGGTACTACAGCTGAGGAAATTGATTATGGGTAAATAAGATTAATAAATGAGGAACTATAATTAGGGAAGGTAGAAATATTTAAAGTGCAATTTATAGCGCTAATCTTAAAGGTTTTGGCCCAAAATTGGGTCAATGGGCAAAAATAAGTGAACCGGGCCTAAGTGGGCCCAAGACCCAACATATATAAACATTAGTTATGAGCATTTCAGCTCATTTTGCCCTAAAGAAGGGGTGTTGGGCGCTGAAATTGGGAAGAGAGAAGAGAAGAGAGAAAACCTAACTCTCTTTGATCTTCAAACCACCATAACTTGAGCTACGGAGCTCCGATTGACGAGCCGTTTGCGGCCACGCGTTGCTCTTCTCATCCTCTACAATTCTATCTAAGTTTTGTAGTGAGTATTCCATTCATCTTTGCCCAGTTTTCGAAATTCCCCACTGTTACACGTTTTTGGGTAATTAGTGTTGAAATCTTGTGATTTTGGGTGTTTAGGGATACTCCAACATGGATTCTAAGTGGGTTCTATCCCTACTTCATATGGGCTGAGGTAAGAAGTGCTCAAACCCTTGTGACTTGTCATTTTTATGAGCCCTAGGTTGATGTATGTATGTGATATTGGTTATGTTAGTGTATTTGGTGATGTTGGTGCACAATTGGGAGATTGGTATTGCTTGAGGAGCTTTGGTGAGGCTTGGAGCTAAGGTTGGTGAAGACTTCCAAAGAAGAGGATCAATTGGTTTGGCTACAAGAGGTACGGTTTAAGTTTCATTTAAGTACCGTGTGTTGTGATGAGAATTCTTAGGCTAGATGCCCCTAGGATTAAGTTTGGATTGTGTAAATGGTTAGTGCTAATATGCATAGTTGGTATGTAATGTGAATTAATGATTTGGGTTGAGAATTGTGTGGCCTTGTATGCTTGGTGTATTGAGAATTTGATGTACTGGGTAATGAGTATTGATTTGTGGTTTATGCATTTAAATTATGATATTGGGCCGGAGGCCGTGGATTTTGGGCCGGAGGCCGAAAAAAGGTAAGAAAGGTAAGTTGATGTGTGCATTGTATGATGACACAAGTGATTGGATGAATTTCAGATAATGAATATATGAATGATTGGGTTGGTTATTGAATAATAAGGTTTGAGGAGTTGAGGTATGGGATTTGGTAAATTTGGGTGCAATTATATAGATGAGGTATGTTGGTTTTGGTTGAGATATATTATATGGTCATATATGTGATTATGATTATTGATGCCTTGATGGTATGATGATGCATTAGAGATATGTTTGTCGTGATATATGCTTGAGGAATGATTAAGGTTGATTTGTGGGTAAAGCCACGTGATAGTGAGTACGATATTGATTATGTATAATGATGGTTGATTGGAAATAGTGTTGTTGAAATTTGGCATGAGAAAGAGTATATGATATGTAAATGTGTTTGAGTTTGAGAAAGTGTCAACGTGCGAGTTGAGGAGGCTTGATGTTGATTTTGGTATATTTTGATTGATTTCAAAGAAAAGGCTGAAATTGGCATGTTTTGATTGATTTTGAAAAGAGTTGAAAATGACTTGTTTTGAAAATGGCACTTTGTGGTTTTGTATGGAAACATGGTTTTGGGGCATACTTTGACGGGACATAACCTGGACTACGGATCTCTGTTTTCTGCCAAATCTGTTTAGAAATGAAATTGGATCCGGGATGTCCATGCCGTTCGAAGGACGGGTGAAAAACAATTTAAAATGAGAGAGTTATGTCCGTCGGAAGATTGGGGGTTGAATCTGTAAATTCTGCAGCTTTTAACTTAGAAAATTTTTAGCAGAACGACCCTACGCGCGTAGGCGCACCTGACGCGTGCGCGTCGTTCTTCCAGAAAGCACCATCCACGTGTGCGCGGGCGCGTCGATGCGCTGTACCAAATGCCCAGCTATTTTCCAGAGAGTTGTGCCAGGGTCGTGCCAGTTTTGTGCCTGGGCGCAAGAGCACCCACGCGTACGCGTGGCTGACGCTTGCGCGCCGTTTGGATATTTTTCAACCCGCGCGTTCGCGCGTATGACGCTTGCGCGTCGATGAGTTTTTGGCCATCCATGCGTGCGCGTGGAGTGCGCGTACGCGTGGCCCTATTTTCATGCCAAAGTTGATTTTTGAGTTTTTAAAGCCAAACCTCATACTTTTAAGCCTCCGATCTCACCCCTTATGTATCAAATCATTATGGTATGCCTAGCAATGAGGAAGGAGCTAGGGGATGTGGTAACTTGCGAGTGAAGCAAGGGAAAAGGTTATGATCAATGATGATCAGATATGATTATATGAGATATGGAGGATGGCGGTGGAAGTACCGTGTATGCCATGAGCCGAAGGGCTATATTTATTGATAAATGGTTGGTTCTTGATTGGACCATGAGCCGGATGGCTGAGTTCTTGCTAGATACGGCAGAGCCATGTTGATAAATTGGCTAGTTCTGGATTGAACTGTGAGCCGGGTGGCTGAGTTATTGCCGAGTTACGGCAAAGCCATTATGGATTATGGCTGAGTATAAAGGCATATATGATAAATTAACGAATATGATAAATGAATAATGATGAAAAATGTTGAATGTAAGCATGCTTGTGTTTTCTCTCTGGTTGTAAGGGTGACAGGGCACCGATACCCTCTAATGGCGACAGGGCGCAGATACCCTCTAATGGCGACAGGGCGCAGATACCCTCTAATGGCGACAGGGCGCAGATACCCTCTAATGGTGACAGGGCACATATTCCCTCTAATGATATTAATACGCAACAGAGAGACTGTGCCCGGGTTAGCTACCGGACATGTCGGGTTGGCTTGATAACCGACAGATGATATCATCAGCCATAGGGCAGGCATTCATCATTTGCATATGTTTGAATTGTTTGGGTTTGCCTATTTGTTTTGGATTTCTACATTATATATGCTAAGTTACCTGATTATGTGCTATTTGTTCTACTTGTACCCTAATTGTGTATTACTTGCCTGTATTGCTTGTGTTTGTACAACTGAGAGGCCCCTCATGTTGGTGTCGGTGGAGGTTGAGGGCTGTTCTTGATGAGATGAATTGATGATGCGATTGCATGATGATGGTGATCATTAGTTGAGATGATTTGAGCTCCCTGGGTAGACGCAGTGATGTGGTTTCACTAGTTCCAGGGAGGGCATGATATATTGATATAGAATTGCTGAGACAGCACGACTGATGATGGCTTTGTTTATGATTCTGAAATCTGATTCGTGGGAGAGTCAGCGAGTTGGGAGTCATATGAGATGTGATCTAGATTTAGTATTCCCTTACGACAGATGCCTATTTATAGATTAGTGAGAATCTAGGCTGGATACTTGGTGAAAAGGAGTTTAGGATGCTTGGTGAGTTTTTATTGCAGTGCATTGTATTTATTTGGCACTTTTACCATACTGGGAACCCATGGGCCCGGGGTTCTCATTCCGTATATATCTCTTGTTTTTCAGATACAGGTTCAGGTGCTCAGAAGTGAGTTTGTGGATCGTCTGAGAGACGGCGAAGATCTTTATTTCCTCTACTTTGTGTTTGATTAGAATCTCTCCACCTATGTTTTGAAAAGATTATATTATGTATTGAACTCTTTTGGAACTTGCCTATAGAGGCTCTTATGTTTCCTTTGGGAGAGATTAGAATATACTGTTGTCATCTACTTTCATACTGTACCCTAGCCGGCCTAAACTTCGCGGGTCGCAACTAGTGGCTATTTACTTATGTTATATATATCTATCTGTTATCTATCTCTTAATCTCCTCTACGCCTTGTCCGTATATCGTTTTCGGCTTCACGATTTATCTTTTGTTGTCGAAACGTGAGTGATACGTCTTCGCGATTTTATTTCTACTCTTTTCAGGCTTCTCGATTAATACTCTTTTCGAAATTACCTATATTTATATATTAAAAATCCACCTGAGAGTCGTACCACCGTAATATCATTGACTTATGACTCGAGCATAAGGATTTGAATATTAGGGTGTTACAGGTTGCACATTCTAACCACAATCTTTATTCATTGTGTGTTATGCACCTTCTATGATTGTGATCTTAGATTTGCTTAATTCTTTATTTCCAATATTTGATGTTTGAATGCATTTAGCATTATTGAGGTCATTTTTGAATTAAAGCTTACTAACACATATAGCCATACCCTTGTATCTACCATTGTGAATCACTTTTGATCTTTTTAATCTCCTTTTGTTTTAATTGTTACCACATCACTAACCCTAAGCGAAAAATCATAAATGACCTTGAATTGCGTCTTTGATTAGCTTATGTTGAGGTGTGTATGTGTCATTCAAGTGTGGAGGTAGGAATTGTGAAAAACCATTAGTAGTGAATAAAAAGTTTATTTTGGGTATTCATTGAAAATTTTGAAAAATGAGTGTACATTCATGTGTCAATTTGCTTTAACCATATGCATTTGTCATAAAAAAAAAAGAATCAGAAAAGAAAAAAATAAAATGAAAAAATAATAACAAAAAGGGGACAAAGGTTTCTCCAAAGAAAAGAAATTATGAATAAGGAATGCATATGTAGACTAGATGAGAACCAATGCATGAATGTGTGTAAAAAGAAAGTGATAGGTAGTTAGAATGCATTTTTAGTGAGTAGGTTGATATAGGTTGGGTGGGATACTTAGCTAATTAAAGATTCAATCTATTAGTCCACTTGACCATATTCATCCTACCTTAACCATAAGCCCATTACAACCCTCTAAAGACCTCATGATATCTGCATACATGCATCAAGTACTTGTTGATTGTTAGATGAAGAACAAATCATAAAAAGCATGATTAGAGGAGAATTGAATGATTAAACCCTAAACACTGAGGGATTAGAGTGTATACACATCCGGTGAGGGGTTCGATTGCTCAATTCTATGTCTTCTTCACCTCTTATTTTGTGATTTCTTACAAGTTGCTTCATTACTTTCGAAAAATCCAAATCGATTCTTTGGATTGTAATTGCATTGTAATATTCTCTTGTTTTAGCCCTAATTGTCTGTTTTGCTTGATTGGAAATTGTTTGCTTATTTTGCCAAATCAATAGAAAATCATAGTATAGATAGAAGTAGATAGCATTTAGCATAGTTGCATGCATATAGGTAGTTTCATTCAATAAGTTGCTTGCCCATGTATTCTTCTCCTTTGATTGTGATTAGCATAAGGACATGCTATTGTTTAAGTGTGGGAGAATTGATGAATCCATATTTGATGGTAAATTTTAGCTTGAATTGAGTGGATTTCATCATATAAACTCATATTTATCCACTTAAATAGCATACTTTTGTGACTTCTCTCTAAATTATACCTAAATGTGAATCTTTGAGTTCTTGTTGATGAAATTGATGTTTATTGATTATTACATATTTGTTTGAGTTACCATTGTTGATTTTATTCATTAATGGTTATAGTTTCAAGTATTTTTACAATTTCACTATATTTTGTTATTATGCCCATCAAGTATTTGTGAAAATGTCAATTTTGAAATATGGAGTAGATTTCCACTCCTTGGCTTGAAAAATGGATACACAAGATACTAGAATCATAATGTCTGACATTTAGTGGTTATTTTGGGTTGTTAGTTGCTCTTGTTTCTACTAACGCTAGCTTTTTACGAAGTTAATTAGTTAGTTAGCTAGGATTTGTGGATTAAGGACAATTATACTCACTTGACTTACTCTCCATATTAAGGGTTGACTAAGTGAGATTAACTCATTGTAATTGCCATATAGTTGTGGTTATGACAAGAAAATAATTCCTTAATCCCCCAACCCCAAGTCAAGGTCCCGTTTATGCATTGAACCACATTTTCACTAGTTTTTATCTTGTTTTCTCCTATTAAGTATTAAATTGTTCTTTGATTCATTATTAGTTCATTATTTACGCTATTATTGCTTAGATACTATTATTCACTTGCTTGCTTGTTATTATTGGTTCCTATTAATTCATTGTTTGAGCTATTGACCCTTAATTCCTTTAACTTCCGTTCTATGCTTGGAAACCCCCACTTTCGCAACCAAAATTGTGCGCTCATAATTGCTAGTTCTGTGGAAAGACGACTCGAGAAGTAAAACTCTCGACTATTTGAATTGAATTATGACACTCTTTACTTTAAACTTTGACCGGAAGTCGCTTTGTCGGTTGGGGCTATACTTGTAACGCAATTTTTATTCCTAAGAAATTCTTAACCGACGATATGGCTCTCGTCATGACTCTTTGTGACACCTTAGTTCTCTACGCCATAATCAATAAAACTGAAATTTCTTTTGTATATTTGATGATGCACCATATGTATTATTGTATCAAAAGTGACAAAAACGTTTTTCTACCATATGGCATGTTTTTAACTTGCATCTTTGAGTACTTTGGTGTTGATCTAAACAATGAGACCCAAGAGAACATAATTTCATCTCTTAAGGACGGTGGTGCAGTCAAGCAATTAAAAGAAAAAGGTACTAAGGCTACCAAGAATACGGTTATGGAGGAAGAAGACAAAAGTATCCCTCCTTCATCAGCTGCCATGACATCATCCTCCCACAAGTACTTGGTGAATGACATCGTGAAGAATGTCTTACAGAAATTTGTGAACCTTACCAAATACATGATCAAATCAAGCCAACAAGCTAGGAAACATGCTATACAAAATGAGAATTCTTTTAGAAAGTCTCAAAGCTGAATTGAAGTGCTTTTAAAGTACATAGATTCCTTAGAAGATGAACAAGTAATGTCTGAGCAAGAAGAAAATTTTCTGAGAACCAAGGATGAGGGATCTGATGTCTAGCTCCTTGTTGATGTTGCTGCTTTCTAAGAAACTATTTTTCTGATTCTGGTCTTTGAACACTTTTAATTTTTGGATGACTTTAATAGTTGTAGACACTTAACTCTGAACTATCTGAATTGCTACATTGCTTTGGTGGCCTAACAAAACTTTTGTGCAGGTGACACTACTTTTTCTTAATAACAAAATGGGGAGTAAGTTATAAAAATGAATTGATAAATTATGAATTGTTAGGTTGTTTAATTCATTTGTTAGTTCTATTGTATGTTTTTATTGCCTTTTTTGCTGCTGGTACCTTTTGACGGATGTAAATCATTAATTATTTGGTTTGATCTGTTTGACTGAAGTTGATATTTTGAGCTCCTAAAATAGTGTTTATAGCTCTGATTTTAAACTTCTGATCAAATTGTTTGGTTGATATTTCCTGGATTGAAAGCTTAAAATTTTTTGAAATATAAGCCATCAGACTAGATCATTTGATAAGGATATTTGAATGGCTGTTTGGATGATTGGCATAGCTCTTGTATAAATTCTATTGATCATAGGTTGAGAAAATCTTAACATTCAGGGAAAGCCAAGTAAAAGAAAGAAAAGAGGAGCTCAATTTAAAGAATGAAACATAAAAAGGAAGTTTTTTAAACTATTTTCATTTCTTTTGTTCATAATTCATTTTATAATGTTTGTCATTAACGGGGAGATTGTTGAGATTAAAGAACTAATAACAATTAATAGATGATGACTAAATATTATTATTGGGTTAAAAGTCCAATTATATGTGTGATTAGTTTGTTAATTATGCAGAAAATTAAAGTAATCAAAATTGGCCCAATAAACAAGCTAACACAGCCCAAAGAAGTGACAAGTTAGTATGGTTAGTGTGCAGAAATTATACATGAATCAAAAGAAGGTATAAAGCCAAACACAATAAGATAGAACAACAAGCAAAGACCCAACTGGTGATCCAAGCCCATTCATTCTTATGGATGCTAACTAAAGAAATGAAACTTCATTTTCATCTGAACCAAATCAAAGTCACTGAACCATTCTCTCTCTTTTCTCTCACCTACGTAAAAAATTCCAAAAGTAAAGCGAGAAAAGGGAACTGTGCCTAGGGTTCAAATCAAGGATAAAAAAGTGGGTTACCAAAATCAAGCAAGAAGAAGAAAGTCAAAGAAGCTAGCGCTTCAAGCAAAGATCACATCTGAAGACTACATCAGAGAAATCTTTCCTTCTTTGTGCTTCATTGAAGATTGTTGAAGAAATCTCCTCTCTGCATGCACCAAACTGGAAAGATAAAGAACTTAAAGATTATGGAGCTCTGCTACATATCAACGGTTAAGAAAGAAACTTGGAGCCAAAACACAAATGAATAGCTCAGATCCTTGAAGAAATTTGAAAAAGGATGAAAGAGAAGATGGTAGGTATGGATTCATGTATGGCTCAATCACTGCTGCTACTCTATCTCTCTTCTGCACCGCTGCTGCTGCTAATATTGGGAGAGAAAGAAATCAAAGTTGTTGAAGCCAAATTTCTAAGTTCTGAAAACTTTACTCATCTATTAAATGGGCAAATGGCCAAAGGTTGATTTAAGGAGTGAGAGCACAAAGTTTGGGTTTCCATAGCTTACAAAGCTATACCTTCTTCTCCTTCATGTTTCTTTATTGAATATTCAATTTTTCTAGTTTATCTTTCTTTGTTTCAATAGAAAAAGACATTAATATGAGGAATTAAGAAAAAGCCATTGAGAGAAAAGGTAAAGAGAGTTAGACTTGGAGAAAAGCCAAATATTTATTTCAGAAATCCTTTGTACTTTTTTCTATTTTGTTTTCATGATCCTGAGAGGATTCCCTTACTAAATTAGGTGAGCACTTAGCGGTTGAAAATCTAGGGAGTGAACCTAGTCAAATCTAGTTTGGGTAGAAGCTGGGTTTGTCCTAGATAGGATTGAGTTGAATCATAGGGAAATTGGTGTTTGTAATCATTGAAAGATAGTGAAAATTCCTCCATTATTGTGGAAGAGACTGGATGTAGGTCACATTGCACATGGTGGCTGAACCAGAATATATGGCTGTGTCACTCTTCCTTCTCTGTTCTGATTCTAGTATTATTCTCTAAGAGACAAAATAAAATTGTCTCCTACTTATACTATCCAACAAGACGTCACAGCAACTCTGCTCCCATACACTTTTATTTTGGCTTCTCAATTGACAAGAAACAAAATAAAAATGTCTCCTGAATTCTTAACAAAAGCAGACTTAACATATTTTCTAAGTTCCATCCAATTTGAAGTAAAAGCAAGAAAAGTAAAAAGAGGCCTAGATTCAATCCCTCTTTTCTAAACCACTGATAACCATCAGATATATATTATACTTTAAAGAAGACTCATACACCAAAAGTGAAAAGAAAATTCAAAGGCTTTTAGTAATAGTAAAGATGAAAAACATAAGTTTTTTATTCAAATGGAGTTATATCATGAAAACTGCCTTAAAGGCATAAGAAGATAATTCATGGATGTGGCATGGAAGATTTGGCTATTTCTACTTTCACGGGTTAAAACTGTTATACTAAAAGCAATTAATGAGAGATCTATCAAGCATCACAAAGATTAAGCAACCTTGTAAACAATACTTACTTGACAAGAAACATCGTCAACTATTTTCTTTCAGAAGAGTTTGGCGATCCAAGAAAATGCTTGAATTGGTTCACACTGACGTATGTAGACTGATGAAATTATTTGGATAAAAAATAAAAAATAAAAAATATGATGTGATATCAGGATATCAAGTTGCATACGTCTTCTAGCACGCCTTGGTTGAACTTTACTATCCAATTATGCAACACTGAGATATTTGGAAGGGTATGTAGAGGCAGAAAGTACCACATAAAAAAAATCTTGTTTGAAAAGTTATATATAAACACATCTCTATTTTGAGAGTCATATATTAGTGGTTCTTGACAACCTCATTCATTTATTTTCAGTGTTTGACGAAAGAGGAATTGATTATATACTATCTTAAATTCTTTTGACAAGCAGATACAATTTAAAGGTCAAGCTCGACTTGTTTTGTGACCAGTTTTCTAATGACACAATAAATTTATCCATTTGTGGTATATAGTTTTTGACTCAATTACTAATGAGAGTGAAAGAATCAAAAGATGTTTTTGTTAGCCATATTTTGTTAGATTATTTGAGAAGGCAGGAACAAATTTAGAAAATTTTTCTTAAGTAAACTAAAAAAAAAATTAAAAGAATAAATTAAAATAACATTAAATATCAAAATTTAATTTTGTTAGGAAGAGGAACATCCGATGAATCACCCCAATTATGAAAAAAGTCGAATGAATTCCATCTGACTATACTTTTTATTATTATTCTGTGTGTGTGATGTGTGTTATATTCTAAATAATAAAATATTTATAATTAATAAAAATAAATTTTCATTGCTTAATTTAGTTTAATTATTTTTAAAATTAATCAATTAAAATAATAATAAATTATTTAATATTAATTAAAATATGATAAATTATAATTTAAAATTAAACACTATATAATTTAAACTAATAAATACAACTCTAAATATAAATATTAAAATTTAAAATTAGATTGTTTGAGATAACTCCATCAAATTGAATTTAAAATTAAAAATTAAAATTATATTTGATTTAAATATTACTTCTCAATGTAAAATAAACTTTTGTTTTCTTTAAAAAAAATCCGTTAATCTTCTCTTTAGATTTATTTATTTTTAAACCAATTTTTATACTTCTACACATATACGCATTCTTTTAAAATGTTTTATAATTTTTAGAGTCTTCTAAGACTTTTTATAGTCTTTTAGTACCTTCTAGAATATTCTAGAATATTTTGGAACTATAAGGAGAATTCTCAAACACTATAATTTGCTTAAGTTTTATCCAAACAGCGTTAAAAATAATATTCTAAAATTTACGATGGCATTCTCTCTACTTATTGGGCAGACGTCATTGTCACGTTCTATTTATAATAGCGCTCTAGGTATTATTGGAATTACCATAGATTTTCACGAGCTTCATACATCTACTGCTTGTTGTCCTTTCTACGACCAAGAGTTATCTCAATTTCTTTTGGTATTCCTCTGAGAAGATTACTCTTGGTATTCACAAGTTTAAACTAGCCACTCTTTTCAGTGATTTTCAACTCAAGTTTCTTTATTTCATCTGGTGTGATGAAGTTATTTGTAGCATTAATGTCGATAGTAACCATGACGAATTTTTCATTTATAAAAATCTTGACATTCTTCAAGTCTTTCTTTTTTACAGGACCTACCTTCTTGTCTGTCACATTATTCATGAGTTGGATAGATCCAACACATGCAGTCACCTGTGGCTGAGTTTCTCACTCTTCAACGATAGATACTCGGGTTCTTAATTTAAGATAATCTTCTATTTAGTGTGGCATCTTGCACACAAAATATTATCTTTTGGGCACAAAAGCCTTCTTTTTTTTTCTCGTACTCTTTCTTTGAAGAGTAGCTTTCATTTTTCTTGGTTGAGAAACTACTTTTCTTGTCTCCTCTACCTTTAGTAGAATTAGGTTTGGAGGAAGACTTGGTTTAAAGTCTCTTTAATAATACTCTATGAGTGATTCAGCTACCAAGATGGCTTCATCGACATCCTTAACATTTCTTTTTTGCAGTTCTTGTTTTGTTCAAAATTAGATCCCATCAGTAAAGAGGAATAATGCATCATCTAATGCTAAGATAGAAATTTAAAGTGTGAGAATAGTGAACTCCTTTACATATTCATTAATCGTACTCTTGTGCTTTAATTCTCTTAACTTCTTCCTTGTTTCATACACCACATTCTGAAAAAAAATTGTCTTTTTAACTCCCTTTTAAAATCTTTTCATGTGGTTATATTACAAGTTTTATTTTCATATTTATGCAATTTCTTCTCCACAAAAAAGTAGTAATATAAAAAAAGGTAGAGAGCTATAGTTGTGCCTTTAATGATTTTTCAACCGCTCATTGACTTTCGAAATACCTCTTCATTTGTCGTAAGAAGTTCTACACCTCTTGGGCATCCTTTGAAACTTTGAACTCCTTTGCCTTTGAGAGATTAATCTTTATCGTCTCCCTTATAATAGTCGATTGGAATTTTGCCTCTTCAAACGAAACTCAAATATCCTCGAATAGTAGCATTTTTTAGCTTGTCTTTTAGTTGGATCATGCTTTTCTTAAAAACATCGAATTCTCTCATAACATGAGATTCAAGAGTCACTTTGTCACATTCTATCCTTTGAAAATGCATATCTATAGTGGATAGAACATTCTCCACTAAGAAAATTCTTTCTTATAAGAAATTAGTATATTTATCTCTTAGGCCGCTTAAAAAATGGACCTTCTTGCTTTTTCATTGAGAAGGAAAAACAACTCTCCTCATTTGCGTCTCAACATGCTCCATGATCACATCAAAAGACATACTCAGGAACCACTTGTACTCCTTCTTGAACCTTACTTTGATACAAAATTATAACGGCCTTGGACACACTCCAATGCTACCGTGTTGATACTTGGACTCACTCAACCTCTTAAATTAAGACGAATTCAACCTAACCCTCAATACTTAGCAAAAAAGTTAATAACACAATAAAACACAGGAGAGATAAAATTTTGAAGGAAATAACACTTCACTAATGACTTGCACACCCCAATCCAAAACTCTCGCCCCTATTTATAAACATCCACCTCCTAAATAGACGGTTAAGATTTAATCCAATCAATGGTCTAGATTGAGTATTTAGAATCTTCATTACAAATATCTTACCTATTACATGTTTTTAAAATCTAAATACTTCTACATGTTCACTCTTCTATGCTTTATGACCTTTCAAAGTTTTTTAAGATTTTCTAAAAAATTTTAAAACCTTACGAAGTATTCTAGAACATTTCAAAACTATCTATCCTATTCTAAACATTCTAAAATTTATCTAATTTATATTCAAACACCGTTGAAAATAATATTCTAAAATTTATTGCGACATCTTTGTATTTTTCTCCTTATTTGAATAATTGAATTTTCTCATTCATAAAATACAAATATATTTTTGGTAAAAAAAAAAAAAGAAGACTCATACAATTTGAATATTATAATTCACACATTTAAAACTATATTTATAGGAGAACTAATAAAACTTATAGAAACAATATAAGAAATTGAATATTGGACTAAACATGACAATGATATAGTTAGAAAAAAAAGAAATTCTTTAAATTTTACTTAATGCCTTGGACAGTCATTGCTACAAGTGATAAAACGAATAAAGCTACTGGGCCAATCAGTCAAATCTGCCAACAAAAATAGGTCGGACTAAATTTTAAAATTCGCGAAATAAAAAAATATGTCAAACCTACACTTCTGGGCAGTTTTGGTGGGATGGGCTAGTCCACCAGAACTAAAGTTATTTTATTTTATTATTTATGAAATAAAAGAGTAATTATTATAAAAAAATTAATAATTATATAATTTTTAAATGTATTTTTTTATTTTTTATTTTTTAATTATTAATTTTATTTATTTTATTTTAGACTTTATATATGTTCAAATTATATGACTTATTTTTTAAAATAAAAATTTTATTAACAGAAATTGTTTTGAATAATTCTATTAAAATTAAAAATTAAAAAATAATAAAAAATATATTATAATTTGAATATTTTTTATTTATATTTAAATTTTAAATTATTATTTTTTTATTAATTTTAGTTAGTTTTATTAATTAAAAAAAGAAAAGTGTAAGAGGCCAGCAACTTTGTTAAATTCTAGCAAGCATGTAACCATCAAAGAAAAGTGAGTCATTGGATAAAATTTCATACCAATCTCACACCATTAAAACTATTATTGATGGCTATTTGATGGCTACAAATTACAAAAATTATTGGTCTCCTAGTATTTCTCATTAAAAAAGTATTAAATAGACTAATTTATTAATTTGCCAATTCACCATAAAATGAGATAGACTAGTATTTTAAACCTATTTTACTTGAGAAGAGGAGTAGTTTTTGATATAGATCTTGGCAGAATGGAGCAGAGGAAGACGGGTTACAAGCTTTGCCACCCTAGTCATTGCGTATGTGTTTGGATTATCATGTTGGAATAAATAATTTTATTCATAATCCAAATCATCCATATTAAATCACCAAAAATATCTCATAATGCGGAAGCGTACCTTTACTTATAAGAGTCAGAAAATTGATGAAAGAATTTGAATCTTATGGTTCTTTCGATCTTCCTCAACCAAAGCCTTCTGTATTCCTAGGAGGCTGAACTGCAACTCTTTTGATGGGGAAAGAGTAACAAAGGCGGCTTTGGCATATTGGGGGCTGAAACCCTGAAGGTCTATTTATATTTGAGCATGGCACCCATTAAACCCTTAAGCCCAAATAAAATAGTATCTAAAGCCCAAAAGATAATATATCTAAAATCCATAAAGATAATTATCTAAGGAACAAAAGATAATATCCGGTTTTATTCTCATTTAATTCCAAATCAAAAGTAATAATCACTTATTCAATTAGCATTTAAAACAATAAATGAGATCATCATTATATAAGTCATTTAATTTGAAATAGCATAATTTGTGATTATAATTAATATATGTATTGCCCACAAATAAGTTAGGAAATCAAATAATTTCCTAACATATCATTTACAAATAGAAATTTGTATAAAATTGATTTTGTAAAATTGATTTTGTTCAAAAGTGAGTTATTAACTTATTATTAACGTGGTTTATGTTTGATAATTTTTATTCAAAATGAATTATAATAAATTAAATATTGTTTGAATTATATTATTAAAAATCACTTTTAGATAAAAAATTACAGAAAATGACATAAATTTAAATAATTATTTTATGTTATCTTATAATTTTATTTTAAACTCAAACGAGTTTTTCAATTCTCCAACACACTTTCAATTCTCCAACACAAATCTAAACACGAAAATGGATCTTCTCCATTTTTCTTTTACCGGAGAGAATAAAATGTGATCTCTCACCTTTAATTTTATAGGTGGGACCAAAAATTAATAAGAGAAAAGAACAATGAATAATGAGATTAAACACTGAACACTATCCAATTTTTTTTCACTAGAGAAGATCCACTAAACACTATCCAATTTTTTTTTTCACTGAAGAGGATGCACTCCCATCTAAACACACCCTGCGCCATTGGTCACCGACTATATCCACAGCTTTCACTGTTGTTGAAGTTGCAAAGCGTCCAAGGAAGGAAGGAAGGAACCTTCATCAACACCCAGAAAATTGACTGAAAAAGAAAAAATAAAAAGAGACGGAAAAAAAAGGCAAACAACTTGTTACCATTTTTTCTTTTAATTTCTGAATTATAATAAAGTAAAAAATATAGTAAAAAAGAAATTCTAGAAAGAAAACCGGGTGTGGGGAATGAGAATGATAGTGTAGTGTCTATGTGCAAAAAAAGTCACTACACACGCATCAAATATGCGCACGAACCACCATCACTACTCTTCCGCTTGTTGCTAGTGTGCGCACTTGTTGCCTTGCGTGCGCCGGTAGCGCAATACCCTACCCTACGCACCCCCACCACGCACCTCACTAACGACACCACCACCATCCTCCACCACCACCATCACCCTTACATAAATCGCAGCAGAGCTCAGATCTCGCGTTCTTCCAATCGCTCACGCATGTCGAAGGCGCGTGTCTACACCGACGTCAACGTTCTCCGCCCCAAAGAGTACTGGGACTATGAGTCCCTCAACGTTCAGTGGGGGTAAATTTTCCTAACCCTAGTTTCAACGATTTCTGTGATGTCAATTTTCTTTTTTAGCTCGATTTGGATACCGAATGCTGTTCACAATGGAAGAGATTTTAGGTTTTGAATCCAGTGTGTGTTTGTGTATCACGTAGTTTGAGTCGTTTTCTTCATTTCCTTTCTGAAATCCTAGAGGTTTTAGCTGATTCTGTTGTTTATGTTATGATTATAACCCTTTTGATTGGAATTTCTTGCTATATGCTCTTTTTGGCCTGTGTTATGCATGCCAGAGAGGCTGAATCACGATGTAATTCGGAGCTAATTGATGAAAGCTGTTCTTGAGCCTGATCTTGGTTACCTTGCAGAAGATGTATTGTTGACTCTGATTTTGTTTTACTGATGTTAATTATTGATATACTGTTTGATGTTTTTCAGTGATCAAGATGATTATGAGGTTGTAAGAAAAGTGGGAAGGGGGAAGTATAGTGAGGTTTTTGAAGGCATAAATGTTAACAGCAATGAGCGGTGTATAATCAAGATCCTCAAGCCTGTCAAGAAGAAGAAGGTGATTTTCTGTACCTTCCCTTTGTGACCTGAAATCTTGTGAAACAATTATTCCTTTCAAAAGGAGGGGAAAACCAAAAAATTTTTCGTAAGGAACTTTGATATTTTGATAGATAGTAAGGATTATCGATATAGGGCATATCAAATGAATGAAAGAGAAAAAAATTCATAATATGATCAGCAACATTTCTATCACAATCAATCTAATTGTACCAAACTGGAACTTGAAGTTTCAAGAGAAGAAGTGTCTCAAAGTTTGGGGGGACAAAAATTAAATGAATTATCACCTGCATAGTTGAAACTTGACACATTTATGAAACTTCTCTTTTCAAAACATATTCAATTTGTAGCAAAACAAAAATTGTACCTTGTCATGTTCTTGGGAATGGACAAAATCAACTTCGGTTCTAATTTGATGACGTAGAAGCAAACATTTTTCAATTTAATAATGTATGATCCAGGGCCTTTTTTAAACGCTAGTGAATGCTGTGTGTGTGGTTATACAATTTTTAGCTTTATCTTTTTTGTTTATTCTGTGAATTTGTCTTACCTTCGAAGTTTTTCAACATTGTTTTGCAGATTAAGAGAGAGATAAAAATACTTCAGAACCTCTGTGGGGGCCCAAATATTGTCAAGCTTCTTGATATTGTTAGAGATCAACACTCTAAAACTCCTAGCTTAATATTTGAGTATGTCAACAGTACAGATTTTAAAGTTTTGTATCCAACCTTGACTGATTATGACATACGCTATTACATATATGAGCTTCTTAAGGTAATGTGATCCTTTAATCTCATGCGGTATGGTTGGACTGCTGCTATATGCCCTTCCATAGTGATTAATCAATGTATTTTCCTTTAGGAATAATTAGAGTATCTTTGTGTTGGATAAGGCTTCTTATTTGTTCAATTATGGGTTGGGGACCTTTCCTTCTTTTATGGTTTAGTTTTGAATTGCAGGCCTTGGACTACTGTCATTCACAAGGCATAATGCATAGAGACGTGAAGCCTCATAATGTTATGATAGATCATGAATTACGAAAACTTCGATTGATAGATTGGGGTCTTGCTGAATTTTATCATCCTGGAAAGGAGTATAATGTTCGTGTGGCATCAAGGTAATGTTCTCTGGCAAATTGACTCTCAACTCTATTCCTAAAAGTGAAGATATGTAAAATAGGTTTAAATCAAATTTAATAAGGCATCATTTAGTTACACAGCATTTTCAATTTAAGCAGATTGTTTGAACTGTTGCATGACAAGTGTTGGTATATCCAAAGGACATTACTCTGAAGATGTGGAAATGTGAACCAAAAATGCTTTGCTATGTTAAAAGTTTACACTAGATCATTTTTCTGAGCTAAAATGAGGGTTTAGAAGTGATTCCTTTTGAGCTTATACTCAACTGACAAGTATTTACAAAATCATTTAAAAAATGTGACAGTTTAATGTCTATGTTGTTTGATGCTTTAACACAATGATGACATTTGATCGAACTTATTAGGAAAAGCTTAGTTATTGCTGGTAAACTAGTCCTGATTTTCCCTTTTAATTGTATCTGGTGCTATTCTATTTAAATGGATATTCAAGTATATTAAGTATGATTGAAGATATTAAAAGCACAAAAATGAGTCATTTGTTCTGAGGGCTGTTACGCAGAAGGGATAAGCAAGAACCGCTGGTAGTTCAAAAGATGTACATTTAATGGTTATTTGTCTGGAATATTGGTCTGAGCTATCTTCTCTCTTGTTTCTCTGCCTGCCAGAACACACTCATGTTGTTTGGTCATATCTCCTAAAGTTCTTCTAACATTAAATAGTGGCATTTTTCAGGTTCTTAATCTTCCGTTAGGTTTATAGTCAGATACTCAGATAAAATATTAAATATCTATGGCTTCTGTAAGGAAAATAATAACTCCTAGTACGATTTTTTTAATAAAAAAATTTGTTTTCATTTGCTCTATATTTGTTTGTTAGATATGTAGTTGACAACAGACTAATGTTGTCTAAATTTTCCTAGATATTGCAATGTGATGATGAGTTTTAGTTTATCAAGTTCTTTATTGGCAATGCCTCTTTTTCTCAGATACTTTAAGGGCCCTGAACTTCTAGTTGATTTACAAGACTATGACTACTCATTAGACATGTGGAGCCTTGGCTGCATGTTTGCTGGAATGGTGAGAAATGTAGTTCCAGGTTACAGCGTACTGGTTAAATTGCCTTTATTTGTATTTCAAGTCCAATTTCATACATTTCTTTGTTATGATTTATTGTACTTCATGTAGATATTTCGGAAGGAGCCTTTCTTTTATGGTCATGACAATCATGATCAGCTTGTCAAAATAGCCAAGGTAACATTGCATGGTGGTTTGCATATGTATTCATATTGCAAAAAATGTCCATATTATTGCTGAACAATTTAATGACATGCTTTAGTGTACAATATCTCCTATGGGTTGTGTGTAATCAAAATATGCGGTAAATGATTTTATGCTGTGTAGGATGCTAAAATTTTATATCTAAATGAGTTGGCCCCTTCTAATGATTTTTTTTAAGGGATATTTCTTTGCAGATTTAATGGTTCTATTTTCTTTTCTTTTTTGTGTGATCTATAGGTACTTGGGACTGATGAATTGAATGCATACCTGAATAAGTATCACCTGGAGCTTGATCCTCAACTTGATGCACTTGTTGGAAGGTATCATATTGAATTTGATGTTGCTTAAAAACCTTTGAGACTTGTCCTTTGGAGTCTGCCGCCTCTATTCTGACATTGTTTCCTATTGATAGTTATATGAATAAAATAGCTAGATTTTGCACATCTTTAATATTTGTTTGTTATTTCCTTATGTGCAGGCACAGTCGCAAACCCTGGTCAAAATTCATCAATGCAGATAACCAGCATCTTGTGTCTCCAGAGGTCATTTATCCCTGTTCCAATAGGGCGCTAGGACTTGATTAATTTATACTGTAACTTCACAATTCTCATTATGTTTAATTATTTCAATATATTTAATATGCAGGCTATTGATTTCCTTGATAAGCTCCTTCGGTATGATCACCAGGACAGGCTAACGGCAAGAGAAGCAATGGTATGGAGATTTGTTTACATTTATATAAACGTTAGTCCTTTTCCATGTATAAAAATATACCTTAAAGTGCTGAATACTGAATGATCTACTAAATTTAAAGTTTATTTATCCTTGGTGTCAGGCACATCCATATTTCTCTCAGGTAAGAGCTGCAGAAAGTAGCAGAATGCGGACACAGTAACTTCATCATATTGATCCATGAACTTTTGAGGTTCATACATGTGGGACTGTTTTATAGTACCCTAACATGCAGCATGGTTGCCTTGTGTTGATTATAGTTGGTTAGTTTTCTTGTGCAATGTAACAATATCAATATGTTGTTTCTTTTGAATAATTTGATAATCGTTTAAAATTGTAATTCTATATTAAAGAAGTTCGTGATTATAGTCTCTAAGAACTTCAAATATTGGGCCCTCTCGTTTTATATTAAGGAAAATAATGAATTGAGTCTAGATGTATCATAACCGGGGAACGTCATAATTTCAGTAGTTAATTTTCTATGAAGATTACCCGATTCGTTTTGATAGATAAAAATTAGACTGCTGTATGCTCTGTTTTATAAGTAAAAAAGATAAGGTAGACCTTTTAGGAGGTTTAAGCTCAAGTATGCCGTATTATGTTTGTTGTCGATTTGGATGCTAGTCTTTTTTTTTTTTCTTTGGTTAAGTGGATTGGACAATCCCCAATCCTAGATATTATACTCATACTCATGCATTACATACTCACACACACTATATGGGTATACTATTACTAACATGGGTTTTATATTCCTCACTGAGGATTCGAATCTGGGTGCAGCTCCCAGTGAGGCAGGTGATCTGCCATTGATCCAAGGCCTCGGCTGATGCTAGTCGTTTATTAAACAGTGTACTGTGTTTGTGGATCAGGGTTTGAGGTTGTATTTCAATTGAATCATTCGCTTCTTTGCATTTTATTATGGTATGTTACTCTTTTTATCTACTCTATTTGAAACACATCAACATTGCGTCGCAGTCCGTTTTATGAAAACTAAATTTATAAAACAGCCTTAAAGAGAAAGATAGTCAGGTTTTTCTAAGGTGAAAACGGTTGTGTATTTTATTACATTTTTAAAAAAAATATTTTAATAATTATTTAAAAGATCTTAAATTATTTTAATACTTATAAGTAGTAAACGGTTTCTAAAAAACATTTTATTTATTATTTTATTAAATTATACAATTTTTAGGAATTATTTTGTCACACACTATTTCTTTGTTAGGTTTGCAAAAACAATTAGAGGGATATCGCATAATATACTAATAAATGAGTTATTTTGTGTTTTATTTTGTATTTGATTAAATTTAATTTCTTGAAGCATATTATATAACTTGTCAAGAATAAATATAATAATTTAAGTTAAAATATTAATGATTAAATTTACTAAATAATATAAAAAAAAGGACATGTAAATATATCAAAGGCAAAAACGTGCATTTAAGCCAATGGCAAACTAAAATTTCACAATTTAGCCAAAAGCAAAAATGATACATGAATCAACCAGAAGCACGTTTCTATATAGTTCGAATTAGTATATGTCGAATTACACACACGCACACAAGCACTAATTCGAATCAATCTAATTCGAATTACACACACACTAATTCGAATCAAGGTGATTCGAATTACACACACACTATCCACACTAATTCGAATTGGGTAGCTTCGAACTACTCAAGTTTTGGTGCCCATAGTAATTCGAAACAGGGTGTTTCGAATTACTCATGTTTTGCCTATAAAAGGAGTTCGAACCAACCTCATTCGTACCACCATTCCAACACCATACCCCACCAAATCCCAGAGAAAACGACCCAAAACGACTCCAACAAAGGCTTGAGCAGAATACGAAACTACCAACATCTACGCATCGACCCCGGTCCGCGTGGTGACTCTGCCCTATGGACAGCTCCGACGTATGTGTCCTGATTGCCTGCACAGACCACATCTCTTGGGCCTGTTCGGATTGGCCTCGTCCATAGTAGTCCGGATTCTAGTGGGCCTTGGACGTCCCTCGCTCGCATGCCTCTTGGTGTGATCTGGTATGACTATGGGCCCATCGTACGGCGGCCAAAAACTCTCGGGAATGGGAGGGGTGAATCCCATCCGGTACACACTGAACACCGAGCTAAGATGATACACCTGGTGGACATACGGCTGCCAAGTAAGCCGTGAATAGGCACAGCAGGCCAAGGCGTGAGGACAAGGATAATGAAGGGCCTGAAAATATCCGCAGTTACATGTCTGAGCCTTGAGTGACACTCTATAACTACCAAGTGAGAATGACCCAGTAGGAGTGGTCTCTGAGACGGTGAACTCCAAATTATCTCTGTCATACAAAGTCACCGTGAAGCACCTCGCCGTCTTCAGATTGGCCTTATCGCCTTCACCAGATGTTGACTGAATTCCTGTCCAGTTCCCAGCTGGGCCTCTGCCTCTCTCCCCTTGTGAACGAATAGCTCTGCCAACCTCCCGTAAGTGGCCTTCACCAGTGAGCACACCGGAAGATTCCTGACACCCTTCAGGATGGAATTGACACACTCGGAGATGTTTGTCGTCATGTGTTCGAATCTCCTACCCTCATTCCGATGCTGAGTCCACAACGAATAGTCAATCCTGTTCCCCCAGTCACACATGGCAGGGTCTTCAGACCGTAGAATATCAAACCAGTAATCGAATTCAACCTTAGTCTTGGCATAAGCTGCATTCACAAGAAGCCTTCTTGCGTCCTTGCCCTTGAATGTGAGGGCAAAATTTGCAGCCACATGTCTAATACAGAATGCACGATATGCAGCAGGAGGTAGCCATCCTCCATCGGGAGACTCAAGTGCAGCCTTGATCCCGTTGTATGACTCATCCCAATCACCGTAAATATGGGCGACGGCCTTCTGCTTCGCCAACCAGACCCTCCTGTAAGTCGGCCTGAACCCAAAGTGTGCCTCCATCGCATTTAGCAGTACCTTGATGCAGACGGATACATCAGCTCTAACCATTGGCATGATGAAAGCTGATATCACATGATAATCAAGACTCCTGTGGTCGCTCGAGATCGACGTCACGAGACATGTATGAGGTCCGTTGTACCGTTTTACCTCCCAAATACCCTTGTGCTCCCAGAGACTTAGCCTAATCAACCATGTGCACCCGTTCCCAAACTCAGAACACTTCCCTACATACCGACAATTGTCGGACTCCACCACTTTGTGAAGGTTGTGGTAGGCTTAGAGAAGGGGGGTTGAATCTATGCCTTCCTTTTAAGTTGCTGTTATTACCCTTTTTAAACAAACTTTCAATTCAGGTTCTGTTTGAACTCAGCATCGGAAATTTATGAGACAATTTATTTTTTTCTCATGAATATCAGAAAACAGAACTCAGCAGAGAAGAGAAAAGCTAACACCAGCATGTATCCTGGTTCGGTTGCCTTGTGCTATGCAACCTACATCCAGTCTCCTCCACAACCATGGAAGAATTTTACTATAGTTAACAGTATTACATACACCAATTACACAGGATTGACCCAATCCTCTCACACTCAAGTTCTAACCTAACTTGACATTGGCTATGCTAATACCTAACTATTCCTCTTAGTGCTAACCCAACTAAGAAAGGGATACCTTACAGGTACAAGATACAAGACACTTAATCAACCTAAAAAAATCAGAAAATAACTCTAGGCTTTTCTCTCAAGTGTATCTCTCAGCCTTTTTCCACTCATGGCTTTTTCTTAAGCTTTCTCACAATGCCTTTTCTCTCAAGAAATTACAGAAAGATAAACTTAGAAAAGTACATTACAATCAGTAAAACATGAAGGAGATTGACTTCATCAACAGCCTCTTTGCTATGCGCAAAACCAGATTCGCAAACCTCATATGCAGTTCTTCAGTATTGGCCGAATGCTTCTTTGAAAGAAAGCATTATCCAAGTAGAGGAACTTCCTAATAGAACACTGTTCTCACACTCTGGTTTTCTCTCCTTGGTTTCTGAATGAACAGCAAACCTCTTTTTATCACCTTGCATGTTGCTGGGTTCTTCTTCCAAGGTCAACACCTTGAGCCTTGAGATTCACCAACCCACAGAATCACTTTTTCTCATTAAACCTTAGAGTAGAAACTTTGCTTCTGACTTCTTCATCTTGACCGAAAGCCATAAAACAGCAACCATAGAAATCTTCCAATGGTCAACTTGATCTGAGCCCTTGAAAATCAACTTGGTCCCCAAGTCTTGTTTAAGACCGTAGATAAACAGCAGGGAAGAACAGAAATCCCCTTTCCCTTGTATCCCATTTCGGATAGAACAGAGAGATGAAAAGAAGATATGAAACCGAGTTGCATGTATGAGGAAAAGATTTACCTATAACCTAAGCTTGATTTGGTTTGGATTTGTTGAGATGACTTCTGCCTTTCAAGCTTAGTTTCTCTTTCTTGCTTCTTTGGTGACTATCTTGGTGAAGAAGCTCTCTCTCTCTTTCTCTTTCTTACTTTTCTGAAGCTGATTTGACTTAGTCAGAGAGAGAGATGAACGTTGCTTTTGGTTAAGCAAAAGAGAGGGATTTTCTTTTCTGAAACCAGATCGGGCTTGGATCGGGTATTGGTATGCTTGGCCCGATTTGATTTCTTTGGCTTCTTTCTTTGCTTTTCCTTGGGTTCTTAATTTTGCTTTCAGCCCAATATCCTTGCTGATTGCTTTTTATTCTATTTGGGCTATTGAAATTTGGCCTGCAACAATAAACAATTAGTTAATAAGTAGATATAAATAATCAACACTAATTATTTATTTTGCCCAAAAATAATGTTTGTCATTACTAATTAATTTAGTTAATTTCTTAACTCAACAATCTCCCCCTTGATGACAAACATGATTTAAGCAATAATCAAAAGGAAATAAATTGAGTAAGGTATAGAAACTCCCTTTGATTTTTGTCATTTGCTTTTATGTTGCTCCCCCTTTCCTTTTCAAGATTAGCTCCCCTTGAATTTGTGCTTTCCTCTTTGTTCCTATTTTTCTTTGATCTTAAAGAGAGCACAATAAATAGCTAAAATACATTTATCTTGGCTAAAGGATATCAGATAAGCAACATCACATAATCAGCCTAACATCAAGCTAATACCATCAGCAAACTGATTCAGCATGTGAAATGCAGCAAAGAATATTCAGCATGCAAACTCAAGTATTAATGCAGCAAAAATCCCAAAAGAAGTACTAGGATCTATTATCCTATTGCTATTACTCCCCATTTTGTCATCAAGGGTGGATAATAAACAAGATCAACAAAAACAAAGTCTTGTATCTTGCAGAAAAGAGTTAGTCCATAGTGCAAAGTACTGACTAAACTACCAAAGGTGCAGCAATATCTAGAGTTATTACAGTCATCCAAAATGAAACAGTTCAAAAGTAGCTAAAGAAACAGAATTCATGAGACAAAAAGAGAGCAGCAGCAGCAGCAGTTTTTATGAGACAAATCCTAGGCATCAGAACCATTCCCCTCCGAAGCAGCTTCCTCTTCAACATCAGTGGCAATGTCTTCATCATTTTGAAGGTTGTCAATGAAGGTCATGAGCACAGCCACCCTATCCCTTGATTTCTTCAGGAAGTTCTCATGCTTACTGGCTAGCTTCCGTTGTTCCTTGCTCATGGCAATCATGTGATTGGATTGGGAAACAAACTCTTGAGCGACATCCTTGATCACATTCAGCAGAGCAGATTTCTTTCCAGTGGAGATGGAAATACCCTCGGTGGAAGAAGGAGGAGAGTCATCAGGAATGAACTCTTCATCATCATCATCTAGAACCACTCTCTCAGATCGAGTTGGTCCCTTCTGCTGTTTCACTGAACCACCCCCTTTTAGGTATGAATGTCTGTTTTCGTAATCCTCATTTGACAAGTCAACACCAAAATTTTCAAATATGCAAGTTAAAAATATGCCATAAGGTAGTGCTTTATCTTTTATACTTCGAACAGAATCAAACATGTATCTAGCCATCAAGTAGGCAAAAGAGGTTTCTGTTTTAGTGATTAGGGCATACAAAACAAGTGTGTCAGTGTAAGAAACCCTTTGATATGAACCACTTTGAGGAATCAAGATGTGGTTGACAATACGGTGCAACTGAGCATGTTCATATCCTAGGGCTTTGTGAGTGGGTGTGATGCCATCAATTAATGAAACATGTTCACAAATGTGAGCCAGAGCATCATGGTAAGAGATACCAACACCTTCATCCCATTTCACAGAGGTATAAGCACACGGCCCAACATCAGTGTACTTCAAGGAATCACTGATAGTTTCATTATTCAAGATAATGTCTCTGCCCTTAACATAAGAATGCACACTTCCTTCATTGTAAGTCATGTTTGCATAAAATTCTTTGACCAACTGAGGATATATAGGTTTTTTTATTTTGAAAAGGTGATTCCAGTCTAAAAATTCCAAATTTTCAACAAAAGAAAAACCTTTCTTTTTCAATTCGGGTAAATCCGCAAGAAAAGAGGGACATAAAGTACGATACTGAATAACTCCCTCATAAAAATCGTGGTTCATGGCAGATTTGAAACGATGTGGGTTATAGTCTGAGTGAGATGTCATGTAGTGTGATTTGTGAGCAAAAGAATCTATGTCTGGTTCTCTGACAGATTTGAGAGGGCGATGAGGGTTACCTCTTTGTGAGCGCACAGGAACAGGCCTTAACTTAGGTTTTGTAGTCTCAGGAACAGGTTCTTCAACAGCAGGACGCTTACCCTTGGATGAACTAGGTTTCGAGGAGCTTAGTTTGGATGGCGTTGCCTTAGGTGGTGGCGTCGGTTTGGCAGGAGCAGGATATCTTGGAGTGTTTTTGGTCCGAGCCATGGGGTCACAGTGAGGAGGAGAGGTAGGATGAGAAGGAGATGGAGTAAAGGTTTGGTATTGGGAATGAGTGGAAGGCTTTGAGGGAAGCTTGTACACTTTTTCACGAGGAGGCCTTTTAGCAATGGTCTTCTTCCTCATTTGGTAGGTTTCAGTCTTTTGAGGGAAGAGAAGCAGTAAAGTGAGTGGGAAGAAACCGAAGAGTTTGAGGAGAAGTTATGGAGGGAAGAGAGGGAGTGTTGGTAACCGTACCCAAAAGTGAATTTCCAAAACCATGCAACTGCATCACCATTTGAAAAGACTCGAAAAGACATGACCTCATAAAAGAAAGATTTTATTTGATTTTAAAATAAAACTGGAAATTAATTTTAAATTTTGAGAAACAATAAATCAAACTGAAAATCTTTTTGGATAAAAAACATTAAATGAAAATCTTTTCAAAAAAATTAAACACACAGCTCAACAAAAATATCAACTAAACACAAAATGTATCATTCATATTTGGGCCCAGAGGTGATTTGGATTTAATGAAACATATAGGACAACCCAGAATAACTCAAAATTCCTAGACAAGTCCTAAGCATGCAGAATCTATCCTCAGCTAATGGTTTTGTAAAAATATCTGCTAATTGCTCCTCTGATTTAACAAATTGAATACTAATATCCCCCTTTTGGACATGTTCTCTTATTGAGTGAAATTTCACTTCAATATGCTTAGTCCTAGAGTACAAAACTGGATTTTTAGAAATATTAATGGCACTCATATTATCACACATCAAGGGAATATTTTCAGCATTTAATTTGTAATCGGCAAGCTGTGGTTTTAACCATAAAAGCTGAGAACAACAAGAAGAAGCAGCTATATACTCAGCCTCTGCAGTGGATAAAGCCACAGTTGGCTGTTTCTTACTTGACCAAACATTCAAGGACTTCCCAAGGAAGCAACATAAGCCTGAAGTGCTCCTTCTATCAACTCTATCACCAGCAAAATCTGCATCACAATAACCAACTGCAGAAAAGTCATCAATCTTAGGATACCAAAGACCAAAATTGGATGTGCCATGAACATATCTAATGATCCTTTTAACTGCAGAAAGATGTGACTCTTTTGGTTTGGATTGGAACCTAGAACACAATCAAACACTTTGCACAATATCGAGCCTAGAGGAAGTTAAGTACATAAGAGAACCAATCATTCCTCTATACCTAGTCTCATCAACATCTTTCTCAGTTTCTCCTTTATCTAATTTAGAACTAGGATGCATGGGAGTTCCCATGGGTTTGGCATTTTCCATACCAAATTTCTTAACTAATTCCTTGGCATACTTTTCTTGATGAATGAAAATACCTTTTTCAGTTTTTTTAATTTGCAGCCCAAGGAAGAAATTAAGTTCACCCATCATATTCATGTCAAATTCACTTGTCATGAGTTTTCCAAATTTAGAACAAAGGGATTCATTGGCTGATCCAAAAATAATGTCATCAACATATATTTGGACTAGAATAAAAGAATCATTAGAGTTGTGTCAGTGGTGCCTCTTTGAAAACTATTTTTCAAAAGAAAAGAGCTAAGTCTCTCATACCAAGCTCTAGGAGCTTGTCTTAAACCATAGAGAGCTTTAGATAATTTGAAAACATTATTAGAATGCTCTTTATTTTCAAAACCAGGAGGCTGCTCCACATACACTTCTCTATCTATCACTCCATTCAAAAATGCACATTTCACATCTATTTGATATAATTTAAAACCACAATATGCAGCATAAGCTAAGAGAATTCTCATGGCTTCCATTCGGGCAACAGGGGCAAAGGATTCATTAAAGTCTATTCCTTCTTCTTGGTCATATCCTTGTGCCACTAGCCTTGCCTTGTTTCTTGCAATGCTACCATCTTCTCCCAACTTGTTCCGAAATATCCACTTGGTGCCGGTTACTTTCTTTCCACTTGGCCTTGGAACCAACGTCCATACTTGGTTCTTTTCAAACTCAAGAAGCTCATCCTCCATAGCTTTAACCCAAGAAGGGTCACTGAGTGCTTCCTTGACGTTTTGAGGCTCTATTTGTGAAAGAAGGGCAATGTTTGATCCTTCATTTTCCTTTCTAGTGGAAGACCTTGTTTGCACTCCATGAGAGACGTCCCCAATGACAAATTCCTCAGGATAATTCTTCAAGAATCTCTATTCACGAGGTCTGGTGGACTTGGAGGCAGTTTGAGAAGCCAAGGGATTCTGGGTGCTGCTGGCTTCAGGATTTCCTTTAGATTCATGAGACAAAATGGAATTGTCTCTCAAATTTTCAGCAGTTGCAGTTTCTGGTTCAGTCTGACCAGAATTTCCTTTTTCATTATTTTGAGTGGTTTCATCTTCCTTTTGAGCTTGATTTCCTGCATCACAATCTTCCAAAATGCTTTGTACCAAGTTAGTATCACAGAATGTAACATGTATGGACTCCTCAATAATTCTAGCATCTTGATGATAAACTCTATATGCTTTACTAGTTGTGGAATATCCTACAAACAAACACTCATAAGCCTTTGGATCAAATTTTCCCAAATTTTCTTTGTTATTTAAAACAAAACATTTGCATCCAAAGATGTGTAAGTAGTCTAAGTTTGGTGGGTACCCTTTCCAAAGTTCATAAGGGGTTTTCTTCAAAAATTTTCTTATGATTGTTCTATTCAAAATATGGCAAGCCGTGTTAACCACTTCAGTCCAAAGAAATTTTGGAACATTACTCTCACAAAGCATAACTCTTGTCATCTCTTGTATGCTTCTATTTCTTCTTTCCACAACACCATTTTGTTGTGGTGTTCTTGGACAAGAGAAGTTGTGAGATATTCCAAATTCCTCACAAAAGGATTCAAACAAATTATTTTCAAATTCAGTTCCATGATCACTCCTTATAGAAGAGATTTTCAAATTCTTTTCATTTTGAATTTTCTTGCAAAAAGGTTCAAAGGCCGAAAAGGCTTCATTTTTGTGTGCAAGAAATAAAACCCAACCAAACCTAGTGTAGTCATCCACAATTACTAAACCATAATGTTTACCACCTAGGCTTTGAGTTCTTGTTGGACCAAATAAATCAATGTGTAGCAACTCAAGTGGTCTTTTAGTAGAGATGTCTTCCTTTGGTTTAAAAGAACTTTTTGTTTGTTTTCCCATTTGGCAAGCATCACAAGTGATGTCTTTGTCAAACTTTATCAAAGGAAGACCTCTTACTAATTCTTTCTTAACAAGTTTGTTTATTTGAAACATACTTGCATGGCCCAATCTCTTGTGCCATAACCACTTTTCAGATTCTTTAGAGTGAAGACAAGCTACATTTTGATCTTTTAGTTCATCAAGAGTAAGTCCATACATATTGTTAAAACGCTTGGCAACAAACATTACTTCATTTGTGTTTTCATTAACAACATAGCATTCAAATCTTTTGAAAATCACTAAATATCCTAAATCACACAGCTGACTTATACTCAAAAGATTGTGCTTCAAACCACATACCAAAAGTACATCATCAATGAAAGTAGATTGCTCATTACCTACTTTTCCAACAGCAATGATTTTACCTTTACCATCATCTCCAAAGGTCACAAAACCTCCATCATACTTGTTTAGTTTGATGAAGTAGGTTGACCTTCCAGTCATGTGCCTTGAACATCCACTATCCATGTACCACATGTCCTTTTTGTTCTTGGATGCTAGGCAAATCTGCATGATGAGTTTCAAGTAGCCTTAGGTATCCAAATTAATTTAGATCCTTTGAAGTTAATCCATCTTGGTTGCCCAAGTGCATTGAAATCACAAACAACATTGTAAACTTTGTTTCCTACAACTCTCTTTTCAATGAAGCATTGTTCATATGAGTGACCAACTTTCTTGCAATTTACACAATGATTTTCTGATGTGTGTCGCTGAAACTTAGGTGAGTGAAATTGCTTGAAGTGATTAAATGGTTGAAATTTTCTGGTTTTTGGAGGAGACGCATTTCCTTTAACAAACTGATTTTTGTTATAATCGTTCCTCTTTGCAAAAATGTTTTCACCAGAATTTTTAAAACTCTTTGGATTTTTCGAAAATGAGATTTTGTTATAGAAAAATGGTTTCTTAAAAGCAGCCTCATTTTTTAAAATATAACCCAAACCTGGCCGGTTTGAACTCGGATCAGTTCTTGGTGAAGGCTCAGTTTCACTTGTGTATACTTCATCAAATTTTTCTTCAAAATTTGAAACATATCCAATACCCGATTTGTTTGGTATATGTTTTGTATTTGATGAAGAAGCCACAAATTGTATAGAGGAAGTGTTGGAAACTGCATTTTCCTTGGCTATGTAGCCTAAACCAGATTTTTCAAACAATGGTCTTTGTCTTGCAAGTAATTTGTCCAAGTTACTAGAACCTTGAGCAAATTTTGCTAAGTCACCATTCAACCTTTTAATCATATCATTTAATCTTTCATTTTCAGCAATTAACTCATGAGAAGGATCCACAATGTGCTTTCCTTTTAATTTTTCAAGTTCAGATTTTAGAAATCTGTTTTCTTCAATGATGTCCAAAGCACATTCAGTTTCCTTCACCTTTTCTTTTAAAAATTCATTTTCAGCTCTTAACACATCTCTTTCAGATATGCATTCATTGTATTTATCAAGCAGTTTTGATGTGTTTAAAGTTAGATCATCAATAATAACATGCAAGTCCTCAATGGTCAAATCATAATAGTTTACCTCATCAAGATTGTTGTTTCCAGCCATGAAGCAGTCTTTGTCATCTCCTTCAGATTCTTCTTCTTTATTTGAGTCATTCTCAAGATCCTCCCAAGCTGCCATGAGTACTCTTTTCCTTTCCTTCTTTCCTTTGTCCTCCTTTTTGAGCTTTGGACAGTTTAGCTTGAAGTGTCCAGCCTCCTTGCAATGATGGCACGTCACCTTGCTCAAGTCTATCTTGTGCTCCTTTGAACTTGAACCCTTGTATTTGTCCTTGTTCTTCATCATCCTTTTAAATCTCCTAGCAAAAAACAAAAGTTCGTCATCTGAAATACCATCACTAGACTCACTCTCTTTCAGTTCTATTTGTGACTTGAGGGCTATTCCCTTTTTCTTTGAGTCTGTGTTTGTGTGTGTGGCTTCATAGGCAAGGAGTTTTCCTCTCAGCTCATCATAGGTTATGGGATTTAGGTTGTTACTTTCGGTTAGGACAGTGGCAGTGGTTTTCCATTCTTTTGTGAGGCTTCTAAGGAGTTTTCTCACCAAGGTTTGTTCTGCATAGTTTGTACCCATAGCATCAAGGTTGTTGATTATAATTGATAATCTCTCAAACGCTTCATCAATGCTTTCTCCATCCTTCATGCTAAACATCTCGTACTCTTTTCGCAGCATATCAATCCTCGTTTCTTTGACTTGTTTAGTGCCTTCGTGTATAACCTGGAGTTTTTCCCAGATTTCTTTGGCTGTCTTGCATCTAGACACCTTCCGGTACTCTTCAAAGCTGATAGCACAGTGAAGAAGGTTGATTGCTTTGGCATTCATCTCTATCTTCTTCTTATCATCTTCATTCCATTCAGCTTCTTCTTTTGGAGTCACCACTCCATCAACACTTGTTTTTGTTGGGATCTTGGGACCGCTCACAACAATCTTCCATATATTGTAGTCAATGGATTGGATGAAAATTCTTATCCTTTCTTTCCAGTAGGAGTATGATGAGCGGATATTTTATACGCTTTTTGGGGTTAATTTCATATAGTTTTTAGTATGTTTTAGTTAGTTTTTTATTTATTTTCATTAGTTTCTAGGAAAAATTTATATTTCTGGACTTTACTATGAGTTTGTGTGTTTTTCTATAATTTCAGGTATTTTCTGGCTGAAATTGAGGGAGCTGAGCAAAAATCTGATTCAGGTTGAAAAAGGACTGCTGATGCTGTTGGATCCTGACTTCTCTGCACTCGGAATGGAATTTCTGGAGCTACAGGAGTCCAATTGATGCGCTTCCAATTTCGTTGGAAAGTAGACTTCCAGGACTTTTCAGCAATATATAATAGTCCATACTTTGCTCAAGGATAGACGACGTAAACTGGTGTTCAACGCCAGTTCCATGTTGCAGTCTGGCGTCCAGCGCCAGAAACACGTTACAAGTTGGAGTTCAACGCCAGAAACAGGTTACAGCTTGGCGTTGAATGCCCAAAACAGCCCAAGCATGTGAGAAGCTTTAGTCTCAGCCCCAGCACACACCAAGTGGGCCCCAGAAGTGGATTTCTGCACTATCTATCATAGTTTACTCATTTTCTGTAAACCTAGGTTACTAGTTTAGTATTTAAACAACTTTTAGAGATTTATTTTGTATCTCATGACATTTTAGATCTGAACTTTGTACTCTTTGACAGCATGAGTTTCTAAACTCTATTGTTGGGGGTGAGGAGCTCTGCTGTGTCTCGATGAATTAATGCAAGTATTTTTGTTTTCCATTCAAACATGTGTGTTCCTATCTAAGATATCCATTCGCACTTCAACATGAATGTGATGAACGTGACAATCATCATCATTCCCCCACGAACGCGTTCCTGACAACCACTTTCGTTCCACCGTAGAATGAATGAATATCTCTTGGATCTCTTAATCAGAATCTTCGTGGTATAAGCTAGACTGATGGCAGCATTCAAGAGAATCCAGAAAGTCTAAACCTTGTCTGTGGTATTCCGAGTAGGATTCAGGGATTGAATGACTGTGACGAGCTTCAAACTCGCGAGTGCTGGGCGTAGTGACAGACGCAAAAGGATAGTAAATCCTATTCCGGTACGATTGAGAACCTGCAGATGATTAGCCGTGCGGTGACAGCGCACCTGGACCCTTTTCACTGGAAGGATGGATGGTAGCCATTGACAACGGTGATCCACCAACACACAGCTTGCCATAGGAGGACTTGCGTGCGTGAATCAGAAAACAGAGGAAAGCAGAATTTCAGAAGACAAAGCATCTCCAAAACTCCAACATATTCTCCATCATTGCACAATAAGTATTTATATTTATGCTCTCTCACTTTTTACAATTGAACTTGAAAAACACTGTTGTTGGCATCCTGACTAAGAATAATAAGATAACCATAGCTTGCTTCAAACCAACAATCTCCGTGGGATTCGACCCTTACTCACGTAAGGTATTACTTGGACGACCCAGTGCACTTGCTGGTTAGTTGTGCGAAGTTGTAAGAGAGTAATGTGAACATTGACATTACAATTTCATGCACCAGAGTAGTTCTTCCCGTTGAAGAAAGGTGGCCGATTGTTTGACTGGCCTTCAGTGAGAGTGTAGGCAACTGTGGTTGTGCCCAAGTTGTTCGCCATTGGATCTTTGCTCCAAGCGGTTAAGCTTGATTCTTGAGACCTTAGCTCCTGATACCAATTGAAGGTTGTGGTAGGCTTAGAGAAGGAGGGTTGAATCTATGCCTTCCTTTTAAGTTGCTGTTATTACCCTTTTTAAACAAACTTTCAATTCAAGTTCTGTTTGAACTCAGCATCGGAAATTTATGAGACAATTTATTTTTGTCTCATGAATATCAGAAAACAGAACTCAACAGAGAAGAGAAAAGCTAACACCAGCATGTATCCTGGTTCGGTTTCCTTGTGCTATGCAACCTACATCCAGTCTCCTCCACAACCATGAAAGAATTTCACTATAGTTAACAGTATTACATACACCAATTACACAGGACTGACCCAATCCTCTCACACTCAAGTTCTAACCTAACTTGACATTGGCTATGCTAATACCTAACTATTCCTCTTAGTGCTAACCCAACTAAGAAAGGGATACCTTACAGGTACAAGATACAAGACACTTAATCAACCTAAAGAAATCAGAAAATAACTCTAGGCTTTTCTCTCAAGTGTATCTCTCAGCCTTTTTCCACTCATGGCTTTTTCTTAAGCTTTCTCACAATGCCTTTTCTCTCAAGAAATTACAGAAAGATAAACTTAGAAAAGTACATTACAATCAGTAAAATATGAAGGAGATTGACTTCATCAACAGCCTCTTTGCTATGCGCAAAATCAGATTCGCAAACCTCAGATGCAGTTCTTCAGTATTGGCCGAATGCTTCTTTGAAAGAAAGCATTATCCAAGTAGAGGAACTTCCTAACAGAACACTGTTCTCACACTCTGGTTTTCTCTCCTTGGTTTCTGAATGAACAGCAAACCTCTTTTTATCTCCTTGCATGTTGCTGGGTTCTTCTTCCAAGGTCAACACCTTGAGCCTTGAGATTCACCAACCCACAGAATCACTTTTTCTCATTAAACCTTAGAGTAGAAACTTTGCTTCTGACTTCTTCATCTTGACCGAAAGCCATAAAACAGCAACCATAGAAATCTTCCAATGGTCAACTTGATCTGAGCCCTTGAAAACCAACTTGGTCCCCAAGTCTTGTTTAAGACCGTAGATACACAGCAGGGAAGAATAGAAATCCTTTTTCCCTTGTATCCCATTTCGGATAGAGCAGAGAGATGGGAAGAAGAGATGAAACCGAGTTGCATGTATGAGGAAAAGGTTTACCTATCACCTAAGCTTGATTTGGTTTGGATTTGTTGAGATGACTTCTGCCTTTCAAGCTTAGTTTCTCTTTCTTGCTTCTTTGGTGACTATCTTGGTGAAGAAGCTCTCTCTCTCTCTCTCTCTCTCTCTCTCTCTCTCTCTCTCTCTCTCTCTCTCTCTCTCTCTCTCTCTCTCTTTCTTACTTTTCTGAAGCTGATTTGACTTGGTCAGAGAGAGAGATGAACGTTGCTTTTGGTTAAGCAAAAGAGAGGGATTTGCTTTTCTGAAACCAGATCGGGCTTGGATCGGGTATTGGTATGCTTGGCCCGATTTGATTTCTTTGGCTTCTTTCTTTGCTTTTTCTTGGGCTCTTAAGTTTGCTTTCAGCCCAATATCCTTGCTGATTGCTTTTTATTCCATTTGGGCTATTGAAATTTGGCCTGCAACAATAAACAATTAGTTAATAAGTAGATATAAATAATCAACACTAATTATTTATTTTGCCCAAAAATAATGTTTGTCATCACTAATTAATTTAGTTAATTTCTTAACTCAACACTTTGTACTGTACCCCGCGTCGGATGCTATACGTCTTCACGCTTAACACAGCCTTTTCTTTATCCTGAAACTGCTGACCAACCTGAAACTCTGTAAGACCCCCAGTCCCCTGGGCATCTCTAGCACCAAATCCAATGGGTTCCCCAGGAACCCCCTCCTGTCTCATGGCATCCTCTACAGTTGAGATCAACAGCGAACGACGGGGAGGCGACTGGCTCGTCCCAAGGTGCATTCATAGGCACAAACGAAGATGCACCAATAGGTCTTGAGCTAGAACCGGCTACCGTGCCTACAGCGTGGGTATTCCGGTTCAAACTCCCCGAGCTAGACATTACATCAACCAACTTTGCCAACAGCTCAGGTGTCCTGACCTCGGGAAACTGCCGACGACAATGGAAGAGGAACTGTAAATCCTCATCACTCCCTATGGTGAAATAATCGTACTTCACGTCTTCTCGCAGCACTGAGATCGGAATGCGATAGAATAACTTCTGAACCCGTTTCACGCCTTGCAGCCCTAGTTTCTGTAGTATAGAATTCACGAAGTCATCGAATCTCGTCGTAGGTCTCATAAAAATATTGAGAGGATCCTTATCAGTGTACTTCACACCAGATCATGTTTTTCTCTTAATTGATCCTCTGTAATGCACCAACACTACAAAACTCTTGTCACTACTCATTTTGTCACTCTAATGAGAGAAATTCACGTTCACACCATATTTATACACGTCTGACCCTTTATAATTCGAAACAGCATATTTCGAATTATAACCATACTAATTCGAGCCAGCATGATTCGAATTAGTGTGAGGTTGTCTGTGTGTGTAATTCGAATCACCTTGATTCGAATTAGTGTGTGTAATTCGAATCAGGTTGATTCGAATTAGTGCTTGTGTGCATGTGTATAATTCGAATCAGTTTGATTCGAATTACTGTAAATGTTTAATTCGAATTGCACTAATTCGAACTACATAGAAATGTACTCCTGGTGAAACCTTGTAACGTTTTTTGCTTTGGTGGAATCATGTAAATTTTTTCAAACCATGGTTTATATGGGTTATTTGTCCTATATCAAATACAAATACAACTTTTTCACTTTTTTAGATTAAAACTTTTTATTTGAATTTGCAAAAATATTCTTAGTAACAAATATCTTTGATTAAAATTGTTAAGCGAGTAATTTTTTAAAATAAGTTTAAATCAAATATAATAAAGTATTATCACTTTTTTATATTAAAAATTTTCTTGAATTTCCAAAAATAATTTTAATATCAAATATCTTTAATTAAAATTAGTATTATTCCAATTTCTTAAAACATAATTTACATATAAACATATACAAAATTCTTGATTTTTAGATTACTTTGTTTTATCTAAATTTCCAAAAGTACCCTATTTTTGAATAGCATTAATTGATAGTATTTTCTTTTTAAAATTAATGTTAAAAAATATTTTTCTCTTAAACTCCATGGTATTTTGATTCTCTTAAAAGTTCAAAATTTAAAATTTCTAACGCAATTAATGAACCTTAATTCTAAAAAAATATTGTTTTGTAAAATTAATCTTAAAAAGTTATGTTAGTCATTTAAAAATTATGAAGGTAATTTTAAAATCAACAGCGAGGCAGCTCCATTGGAGCCTCCGTCAATTTGGGGAAGAGGCATAGAAAATGTCTCTGCCAAGCTTTGGTTTGAGAATAAATTCAGCAAGGAGAGAAATGAAAAAGATGGTTAAAGGTAGATAAGTGAAGGTAATTCAGTCTTTTGCATTATTGTTCACATTTCATTCTAATGGAAATTAAATATATCTACAGAGAGAAGTAATTAAAATGGTGATATTTTCGTTCCTAGAAATATAACTTGCTGAAAAAAAAAAAACCTTTTTAATTTTGAACCAAATATGAAAATGTAATATTTCCTTAAAATATAATATTCCATTCTTAAAATGGCTGACATTCTGACAAGACTACAAATGAGAGCACGCTACAAATGAGCTAACAACTCACCCTCTAGAACCAAAGTCAAATCTCAGAAACAGTAAATTGAACAAGGGCCTAAATTTTCTGCAAATACATTATGAGAACACCACATTATGGCTTATGGTGATTCTCATTAGAGCCATCACAATTGGTTTTGCTTCATCCCTGAGATGGAGGATTCCAACTAATGAGGGTATGAGACAAGATTCTATTCCAGTTCCAGGACTCTACAAATGCAGAAAGAATACAAAGCTTTATGGCGGTTGTAACACCAACCATAAAAACCTTGATTGTATGCTCAAAACAAAGTCAAAACTCTACTCAAACCCACCAAAAGTGATCTAGGATTGCCAAATATGAAACAAACACAGCATTAATCTTGTATAGTTTTATGTTAATATGTCCCCTCTATTGAGTAGAAAACAGCATTAACCACCCGTAAACATAACATTAAGAGAATGTTAGATTTGTGGAGAGTGGACTGGTGGAGACACAATACATCAGTGTCCAAACATATGCAAGCTAGTATGGCGAGAAATAAAAACGCAAGAAAAGATTAACACTAATGATGATGAAATTGTTACACTTTGATAATAAAAAAGAGAGCTTACACATAGTTTCTCACAATTTATCAAGGGAAAAACATACTAATTATCCCCTATTGTTTTTCCCATTTCCAAAGACATAAACACACATAGACAATTTGATTTGATTATAGATATACAGAGGAGGCCATGATTGATGATGACATGTCTCCAAATGTCCCTCCCCATTTATGTTCACTTTTTAAGATGAGGAAAACAAGCATACAAATCCGATTTTGGGTGCTTGGCTTCAGCATGCTCCCTGCACTTCACTTCTGATGTGGTGCAGATAAATGTTTGCATGCACACCTTGCACTGCATTCATAAAAACCACAACACTATGATCAGTAATAAGGTTCACTCTGCCAAGTCTTTAAAGCAATACCAGTTCGGATATCACACATCTAACATCAAGTCTCCCAAATTTTACACCAAGTTTTTCTACTTTTGTCTTCACTGCAACATTATAATAGCAATATCACCAAATTCTTGATGAACAGCTTATGTAAATGAATCCCCAAACCCCAACCCAACCAAATGCAGGGTTAGATTTGCATTTTAATTTTTAGTATTCTGTTTTCAGGATTTCACATGAGAAAAAATAAAAACAATAAAATCTTTTTTTTTTCACAAAATTCTAAAAAAAAAACACTGAAAATAAGAAAAAGAAAAAGCACAAAGTAACATAGGGCCATGCTTTCTCAGCTGTAAGCCTGTAAGAGATTGCAGGATAAAGTGACATAGCAGTTCATTGTGGAAAACCACCAAGCCACCAAGTAAGAACTTATTATACATTCAGAAAGAAATAACATACAGTCCTAATTCTTACAAGATTATAATGCATAGATTATTTCACACATAAACATCAATTATATTAAACAAAGTCGCTAATAATCAAATTTAGTTACAGAGAGAGACAAATTTGGGTTTAAAAACTAAAAAGTGAAGGACAAATATATATACCTGGATTGACATAGCTTTCTTGTTAGTTTCAAGCTGGCTTCCTGCAAATACCAAACCCAAATTCATAAAATTTTCATCCAAAGAAAACAGATCTAACACCTAATTTGAAGCTTTGAAAAGAAACGATGAATTGAAAATTGAAAGATGGATTACCCTTAGCAGCAGCCTTCTGCTTATCGAGGTTCCTCTCGCGAGCCATCTTCGATTTCTGAGCATTGCCTCCACCCATCTCCGATAGAAACACACCACACACCCAAAACCCTAACTTTTTCTTTTTGTGTGAAACGCAATAACAAAGCAAGAAAGACACCTATGTAGGAAGGGCAAATATAAATGGGTAATGCCACCCACCACCTATTTGGGTACCGATTTTCAAAGGATCATTAATTGGGAATTCAGTGCGCATAATAATAATAAAATAAAATACAAGTCTAGAACTTTCTTTCACTTGGAAGTACTTCACTACTTCACAATTTTAATTATATTCTTTCATCATTCATGCATGTTAATTTGCTTTTCAGATTAATTTTTTAAATATTAACAATCTAATCTATTAAAATTAAATTGAAATATGTATATAGAATATCATAGGTAGTCACTTTTTTGTTTACAGTTTTACACATATGATAGGTGGCCGGTTATGAGGATAAAATTGAAAAGAAATTTTGAACAAAAACAAAACCCCTCAATACAGTGTCCACGGCTCCTTCGAAGGTCATCTTCACCTCGAATACATGGAGATGTCTTTAATGGAAAAAATATTTTTCAAACCTTGATGGACCAGGTAAAAAAAATACTGATTTAATAGATAGGATAGCTTTCGTACAACAATTGTCCCCAATTCCATATTTAATCCAAACTTTAATGAATTTGTAGACCGATTCAACGTGGTTTGATTCGATTTGAGTTTTAAGACTCGATTTATCTGTTTTTTAGACGAATTGGGTTAATGATTTTTTTTGTTTATTATGGTACTTAGAATCTGGGCTACCCTCATCCTCCAAAAAAATCTGTAATACAAAACCCACACCCCCGAAAAGCACCCATAATTACCACGCACGTTCTAATGGTCACCGTACTCAGTCCAGCGATGAAAAGGAGACAAAATTAGAAGGGTCTTTGGCGCAACGACGGCGACTTAGGGAGAGCTCCATACGTTCAGCGACAAAACTCGTCGCCGCTAAGAGGATTCGAGGTTGGGAGATTGAATGGAGGAGGTGCCTGGGGGTCTTCAACAGTGGCGACGGCACGTAATGAACGTTGCAGATCTTGAAAGGAGAAGAAAATGGGTCTGATATGGGAGATAGGAAACAGGACATAGCCACTCCTAAGACACAGCAACATGATGAAGATGCCAACTCGCGAAACGGTGTTGCCAAGAAGAAGTTCGTAATTGACAACGGTAATGGACAGTGACAATGGAGGTGGAAACGAAGATACAAGATCCGCGTGGAGGAAGAGAAATTGTTTGGCGATGGGTAAGGGTCGAATACTATCCCATTACCTTAATAATGTTACCCCAACCCTCCTGTAGAATTGGTCAAGTAGCACTTCTACATTGAGATGTATCTGGAAAAGCTTGATGCAGATGTAAATATTATGCTATTCTATCGCAACTGATTTTAAGATTAACCTTAATTTGGGAGTTGGTGTATAAGAAACATTTGTTTGTCCTTATTAAGTCATTGTAATTACACCAAAGTCAAAAGACATGGAATACAGAGAATTAATAATGGAGAAACCCACTGAAGTAAAACAGTACTAGTTAGTGTAATGTAAGAAGAAGGTTACAGATGGAATTCAGTTTGGTGAGCAAGTTGGGACGCGATTTAGGGCATAGCAGCAGCCATGAACATTGTACGCAAACAACACCCCTGTCGTAGGTGGTTAATAGTAAGTGTGGGAAGAAACATAGTCTATTCTTTGAGCAGCAATAAGTACATTAGGTAACGGAATTCTCAAAAAGTAATACAGCAAGACAATCCACAAAATACAAGTCTGATTAATAAGATAAGGATAGCAAGATTCAGGAGCTTGCAGCTTGGTTGCTCCATTGGACATGCAGTACTGTGACTGGCTCAGTTGAGATGCCCTCGAAGATCCCCACACCTCCGGGCTGGAATTTGCACAGGCTAGCAAAGTTTGCCCAACCTCTGGAAATGACTCCTAAGCTACCGTCTCGCCTGTCACTAAATCTGGTGTAGGTGGCCTCGACCTCAATGTGGTCGTGTGATAGGATGAGTGTGTGCCTCTGACCAGTGAAATGGCTCAGATGAGGGACATTTGGCTGTTGTAGCATAGTAACAGATCATTAACAGAGAGAAACTTATTGATGAAGACACGTACAAGAAAATGAATTGGTGCAGGTAAACAAGGGGGGTGGGAGAATGGTATTAAAGGAACAGGTTGTATGTAAGTTGCCTTACCAACAAGTGGGAGGACAAGACGCGGCTAGTGAGGTCTATGACAAAGAAGGGCCATTTGGTCTTGTGCGTTTGAGCTATCCCTTTGGCCTTGTCTGACGAAGGATTGTTGATACAGCGGGCACGCTGGTAAGTGCCTTTCTTTTCATACGGCGGTTCTTCGGACGGTCGGGGCTGGTAGGCATTTTCGCAGCACCGAAGTCGAAGATACGTACTTGGAACTCAGAGTTACCCTTGTGCTTGAAAAGAAGAAAGGAGTCTAAATTTATTTGGTATGTATGGTAGAAATGTGGCCAACCTCGAGTCAATGCGGTGCTGCCATTTTGCTGTTCTTTCTAGAAGCAACGAAAGCGGGCATTCCTTCCATCAGGGTCCACCAGGTTTATGTGGAAGGTCCAGTTCGGAAGTTCGTTTGGAGCGATTAGAAGGGACTGCGAAAGACCAGGCAATTGTGGTCAACATATTGGTCATTGAGAAAGGAATAACATTGGGTGGCTTACCAGTTTGAAGCAGGCGAGCCTTACTATTGGCTTCAGAAAACGCAGTCGACTGTGTTGATGGTTTTCTTGATCGGCTGTTGCAGTTTGCTTGCCCTTGTTCCTAGAGGAAGACATGCGCACCTAAAACAGAACAAATAATAACGTTGAGGGTGGTCATGTAAATGAACTAAAATAGTATGACAAATACAACTACACCATTATAGAGCTCCATCATGTAATTTGAAATAGAAACATTTTTCCAGTGTGAGAGAAAATGAACGAGCTTAAAACAACGTTAAGGTTTAGGGTTTCATCTGAGAAGGGGAAAAAATGGAAGCGAAAAATAGAAACATGCGCAACTTTGTGGTTGAGAACATAAATTGCGATCTAAAGCAAATAGTCAGAATCGTCATGGGACCATGAAATGGTAAAAAACTGTAAACCAATTAGTTATATGAAACATGCAGACAAGGCAGTAAACACAACAGAGTGGAGGTACGGTAAGTATTCCACAAATAGTGCACCGTTCGGCGTAAGGACAACGGAAAGGAGGGAATACCAACAATCACCGTGATTAGGGTTTTTCGCACCGCTAAAAAAAGTTCAGTATATCAAGAACCAAGATGTAGCAAAATTATTTCTTTTTTTTTTCATTGTAGGGAAAAACAGGTAACGTGCATCGACGGAGTCGGTGGTTGAGCATATTAGTTCTACTGTCTGATAGGGGGACACGGTGAAACAAATATGAGAGGGACTAAATAGTATGTCAATAAGGGAATCAGGAGGGATTACCTTGCTAGTCTTGGTGGGTGTGGCTGGATTGACGAAACTGAGTCGGTGATTCTTCCAAGAGATGTGTTTGTGGTTGGATGCAAAACAACGAAGTGATCTGGGTGATATGGCTTGGAAACTGAAGGCTGCAAGTAATGAAATAGGGTGTATGCGAATAAAAACTCTCTTTATATCTCACTTATTTCTTTTTGGGTCATGGGCCAAGGGATATCTTTCTTGTTGTTGTGATGACATCAGAATCGGGCTTGGGTTTAGTGACATGTATCCAAATAATGATGTTAATGAGGTTTTAAGTTAAATATCAACAATTATTAATGTATGTATGTTATATTATATTATAACATACTATATTTATTTTAATTATTTTCTTTTATTGACAACAAGAGTTTTTGTGTCCAAATAATTAAACTTAGTACATAAATAACTGATTTGAATGTAAATGTTGGTACATCTTTATATTGACCTTTTTAATCGAGAATAACAATATTAATTTTACATTTTATTTTTTCTAAATATATATTTGTTTATTTTATACTTTCTACAAACTTGTATTAAATAACGAAAGATATTGAATTTTTTAATAATTGATTGTTTAATTAATAATATTAAATTCATGAATTAAAAAAAAAGATAAAACATACTTCTTTAGAAATTTAGGCAAACTCTCGTTCATACACACTAAATCGTACCATTAAAACGAAACCGTTGGAATCCCTAAACATGAAACCTGAACTGTAATTACCATACCCGTAGTCGTAACCCACAAAGATGCAGCACGAAGAAACTAAAAGAAACAATGCTTAGCCTAAACGAATGAATCCGGAACCCTAAACCCTCGAAATGTTTAATACGAAGCATGAAACCTAAACACTTGAAACGGAATCACACAACCGGAAAGCCAAACCGTACTAAGGCATAAACCTCGAGCGAGTGGGAGAACTACTAAGTGGGTTTGAGCTACAACCCTCTTCCTAGTACCCGCCTAATCTAGAGCGAGCGGAAGAACTACTACCACCGCTACTATCCATGCGAGTGCTTAAAATCTCAACCTAGAGCATAGTCGATTAATCCACTACTACTGCAACTACGCATGCACTAGAGTCATTGACCTGGATCAGGCGGGACGAACTTGAATCCTTGCCACCACCCAGGTATCACATTCAGAATTTATTGTTACTTTTGTTATCATTTCAATTGTCTCATATTGCTTTAAAAGTGCATAATTAAACCCAGTAAGCCATCCAGTCAGATGCCCTAAAACCTAAAACCGTAATCCTTGCTACCGTCAATCTTCATCTTTTACGTTATTTAGGCAAACTCCTATTTGTAAACTGTAATCCGCCCGCACCCAATACAGTGTATCGTTAACACCATACCTCCAAGACATTAACCAAGAAACATGCACTGTAACCACCATACCCTTAGTTGACCCCCGTGAAGACCAAACACGGAGAAACTAAAACCTAAACACTTGCTTAGGGTTCACTCTACCCGAAAATTGAAGCTCACTAAGCCGTCAACCCCGAAACATTGACACGAATCCGTAATCCATGCTTCGATGAACCCTAGTCCATATTCCTTAAAATGTTGAGCATGAACTGTAAGGAAGCACAACGGTGAGCCCTGAGCCTTGACTGCAGAATCCTAAGCCCGAAAACCCGAATCGTAACCCCTTAGGGTGTGTGTGGCAAACCCGTAGGGAGAGAAGAAGCACGTTTAGACCAATTGAAGGCTTCAATTTCTGGTCTGGCAAACCTTCTTAATTCATCCGTCGCAGAACTGGCTTTGTATTCGAATTCACGTTTACACGGGACAACCGTTTTGAGGTCCTCCATTTAAGGCACCTAAAATAATAATAAAAATAAGATTATTGAGAATGTTTAAAAAGACTACTAACATATGTTGTGCTATGTTATTTTTAATTTAATAAATAAATATTAAAAATTTCAATAAAAAATACTTAAAAATTGTCAATTTTTATATGTTATGTTTAATTTGTAAAATAAATATTAATTTTTATTACAATAGTAAAAAATTATAATACACTAAAATAGAGTATTACAAAAAATACCATATAAAAAAATACCAAAAGAAGTATATAAAAATATTAAATAAACCTACAAAAATAACTTTATAACTGAGTATTATATTTTCTTATAAATAACTAATTATTACTAAGAAAATATACTTACAAGAATAACTTATTATTTACCTAAAAATGATTTTAACTAATATTATCCAAATAATATTTATTTTATCAAAATCAGTTTTAGTATACAAAAGCTAAACACATAATCATATTGGATTAAACTCACTTGTATCGAAAATCAATTCTGCAAAATGGATTTCACTCAAACTCCAGTTTGACTAGCGTCAATGCAAACATACACTGTACACACATTGAAAATAGGATTTGGATCCTCTAAATTTTGAATTTCACTTTAAAGGTTAAAGTATGATTTATCACTATTTATATCACAAGTGGGACTAAGAAAAAATATGAGAGAGAAAATATTCAATAGTGAAAGATCTCATTTTATCCTCTAAAGTAAAAATCTAAAATTTAGAGGATCCAAATTCTTGAAAATAAATTAAACCACAAACGTATTTATACACAAATACATTGGCGGCTGAATTTAGGGTGCTGATTTCGGCGTACAGATACGGTTTTAAAAGAAAAAAAAATAAACAGCCGCAATTGGTAACAACAACGGACTGAAGGTGACGAGGTGGGTAAAGGTGACGAGGGTTTTAGCCCCGTAAGCACCTCCGCATATATCGAATGCAGTGGGGAACAGGCTGCCTAGTTGCGGCGATTATCGAGAGTGCCTCTGCCGGACCGTCTATCCCAATTAGAGGAGGAGTTCACATACCTAAAAGAGCGATCGGCCCGTTACGCTTCCAGTCCTCAGAGCAGCTAGGCTAGGGCCTAGGGATACTGTGTCACCCATTTTGTCTTTTTCACATCGTCGTGTTGGTTGTGTCTATCCTATTTATGGTTTACCTAGTTGTTACCGGTATATGGTTGTCTACGTGTACTTGCACCCTGTATAAACGCTGCACGTTGTAGACATTTTGTCTCTGTTCGAAAACAAACAATACATTGCAGGTAGGCGCTCATGTTAGAGTTCATTCTCCTGTTCTGTCGTTCTCTTCTAAAATATTCGGGGGTAAACGTCGGGTGATTAGTAGCCGGCTAGCGACGCTGCGTTTTCAGTCGGCAACGGGGATAGAAGCCATCGTTTTTCAAGGACTACGAGGTTTGATCCTACGCTTCCTACTCCCCGTACGTCACTTCAACACAGTTTATGCATCACATCGAGCTGGGAGCAACAGATTCACATAAATCTGAGTGAGGCGGTTATAGCAACATAGTAACATCAATAATAAGAGGGAGCCACTTAGATAAAGATATTAAAAACGTTTATTTTTAGAGATGTTTTCTTGAAATTAAAAGTTAACAGATATAATCAACTAAACTGTGTTATTTTTATTAAAATTAGCTCGGACAAACCACTTTAGCCAAAAAAATAATAAATTAAGTCTTGAATCGATCTAAATTAATATTCTTTTAAATAAAAAACGTCTACAATTTCCCTATTATAAAAAACAACTAAAATAGCCCTATTACATATATATATATATATATATATATATATATATATATATAAATTCTAATCTTATGACAACTGAGAATAAAAGGGCTAGATTTTATGATTCTCAAAATTAATGTAAATAATAAGAGTATTTTAGTCGTTTTTAATAATAGGGGTATTGTAAGCATTTTTTATAAAAAATAATATTAATTTAGATCGATTCAAAATTTGATCACCGTTTTTTGGTCAAATTAATTTGCCTAGCCTAATATTGACAAAAACAAATCGACTTAATCGATTATCTGTGTAGTAATTTTATTATCAAAAAACATCTTTAAACAAATTACGGTTTAGACGTCTTTGTCAGCGTGGCTCCCATAATAACAAGGCTTACATGGTATCATTAGCAATCACTTATCACGTGGTTGCTGATGAGCGGATAATTTATACCCTTTTTGGCATTATTTTTAGGTAGTTTTTAGTATATTTTAGTTACTTTTTATTATATTTTTATTAGTTTTTATTCAAAAATCACATTTCTGGGCTTTACTATGAGTTTGTATATTTTTCTGTAATTTCAGGTAATTTTTAGTTGAAATTGAGGGACCTGAGCAAAAATCTGATTCAGAGGTTGAAAAAGGACTGCAGATGCTGTTGGATTCTAACTCTCATGCACTCGAAAAGAATTTTCTGGAGCTACAGAAGCCCAATTGGTGCGCTCTTAATTGCGTTGGAAAGTAGACATATTGGACTTTCCAGTAATATATAATAGTTCATACTTTTCCCGAGATTTGATGGCCCAAACCGGCGTCCAAAGTCAGCCTAAAATTTTCTGACGTAAAACGCCAGAACTGGCACCTCTTTTGGCGTTAAACGTCCATTCTGGCACCCAGGGTGGCGTTTAACGCCAACTTTGGGCATATGAACGTGAAAGCTTGAAAGCTCAGCCCAGGCACACACCAAGTGGGTCCTAGAAGTAGAATTCTGCACTATCTGCACTTAGTTATTCATTTTCTGTAAACTTAAGTTACTAGTTTAGTATAAAAACTACTTTTAGAGATTCATTGGGGACCTTTTTGACATTTTTACACTTCATATTGTAACTTTGATGGCATGAGTCTCTAAACCCCATAGATGGGGTGAGGAGCTCTGCTGTGTTTCAATGGATTAATGCAATTACTACTGTTTTCCATTCAATTACGCTTGATTCTATTCTAAGATACTCACTCGTACTTCAATATGGAGAATATGATGATCCGTGACACTCATCATTATCCTCAACCCTATAAACGTGTGCCTGACAACCACTCCGTTCTATCTAAGCTCAACGTAGTCATTGGGTGACAACTTGAGTACATATCTCTTGGGTTTCTAATCCACGGACTGAGTCCGGAGGTTAGAACCTTCGTGGTATAGGCTAGAATCATTGGCAGCATTCATGGGATCCGAAAAGTCTAAACCTTGACTGTGGTATTTCGAGTAGGATCTGGAAGGGGATGACTGTGACGAGCTTCAAACTCACGAATGTTGGGCGCAGTGACAGTGTGCAAAAGGATAATGGTCATATTCCGACGCTAGTGAGAACCGACAGATGATTAGCCGTGCGGTGACAGTGCTTGGTACTTTCCATCCGAGAGGATCATACAGCCTGCTATGGAAGGAGGCCTTGCGTGTTTGGAGAAGAAGACAGTAGGAAAGCAGAGATTCAGATAACAGAGCATCTCCGGAACCTCAGCCTGTTTCTCATTACTGAATTACAAGTACTATTTATTTTATGTTATTTATTTTTCATAAATATAATCACTCTTATCATTAATCTCCTGACTAAGATTTACAAAATAAGCATAGTTTGCTTCAAGCCGACAATCTCCGTGGGATCGACCCTTACTCACGTAAGGTATTACTTGGACGATCCAGTGCACTTGCTGGTTAGTTGTGCGGAGTTGTGAAATGTATAATCACAATTTCGTGCACCAAGTTTTTGCCGCCGTTGCCGGAGATTGTTCGACTTTGGACAACTGACGGTTTATTTTGTTGCTTAGATTAGAAAAAATTTATCTTTTTAGTTTAGAGTCACTAAAATTGAGTCTTCTATTATTGTTTTTGGTTAAAATTTTAGAATCCTTATTTTCTTTTTCCCAAATTATTTTCGAAAAATTTTTAAAACCAATAACTTCATAATTTAGTCTTCCGTTTGAGTTTAGTTTCATGTTTTAAGTTTGGTGTCAATTGCATGTTTTTATTTTTCTTTCAATTTTTCGAATTACATGTTCTTAGTTCTTTATTGATCTTCAAGTTGTTCTTGTTTATTTTCCTTATTTGATCTTTAAAATTTCTTGTTTGGTGTTTGTTGCTGTTTATCTTATACATTTTCGAATTATTAGTATCCAAAATATAAAAATTTTTAAGTTTGGTGTCCTTTGTGTTTCTATTTTCTTAAAAATTTTTAAAATTTGTTCTTGGTGTTCATCTTGATCTTGAAAGTGTTCTTGGTGTTCATCCTGACATTCAAAGTTTTCTTATTTGTTTCCTTTGTTTTGATTTAAAAAATTCTAAGTTTGGTGTCCTTTTATTGTTTTTCTCTTTCCTCATTAAATTCAAAAATATCTTTTCTATTTATTTAATTGAATTTTCGAAAATCTCATTTAAAAATTCAGATTTTTATTTTAAAATTTTTATTTTATCTTATCTTAGTTAAAATTTCAAAATTCAAAATCTTTTTCAAAAATCATATCCAAAGTTTTTCAAATCTTCTTAATTAATTAATTATTCTAGTTTTTGAATTTCTTTTTCTTTTTCTTTTAGTTTTCGAGATTTATATTTTATTTTCTAATTATTTTATTTTATCTAAATTTTTTTATTTATTCGGTTTGTTTTCAATTAAATAAAATAAAAATAAAAATATATTTTATTTGCAATCTGCATCAATTCCCTTTTCTCCATCATGGACCTAAGTGGAAATGAACAATCCAGAAGAACTTTAGGGTCATATGCTAACCCCATTACTGCTGCATACGGGAGTAGTATCTGTATACCCCTATCAGAGCAAGCAGTTTTGAGCTAAATCCTCAGCTCACTATCATGGTGTAGCAAAATTGCCAATATTCCGGTCTTCCACAGGAAAAACCTACTGATTTTCTGGCGCAGTTCTTACAAATTGCTGACACAGTACGTGATAAAGAAGTGAATCAGAATGTCTACAGATTATTACTATTTTCATTTGCTGTAAAAGATCAAGCTAAGAGGTGGTTAAATAACCAACCCACAGAAAGCATAAGAACATGGAAACAGTTATCAGATAAATTTCTGAATCAATATTACCCTCCAAAAAGGATGACACAGCTAAGGCTGGACATCCAAGGCTTTAAACAAGAGGATGATGAATCCCTTTATAATGCCTAGGAGAGGTACAGAGGGATGCTAAGAAAATGCCCCTCTAAAATATTTTTAGAGTGGGTACAGTTAGACATCTTCTACTATGGGCTTACAAAAAAAGCTCAAATGTCTCTAGATCACTCAGCTGGTGGATCTATACATATGAGAAAGACAATTGAAGAAGTTCAAGAGCTCATTGATACAGTTGCTAGAAATCAGCATCTGTACTTGAGTAGTGAGTCCTCCCTGAAAGAAGAGGCTAAAGCAATATCCACTGAACTTAGTCCTCAAGAACAAGTTGCTGAACTCAATCAGCAATTGCTTACTATAACAAAATAGTTCGCAGAATTCAAAGAGATGCTCCAAGACACTAAAAATGCCAACCAAAATATGAAAGCACAATTGGATCAGACAAAACAGCAGCTATCTAAACAGATAACAGAAGAATGCCAAGCTGTTCAATTAAGGAGTGGGAAGACATTGAATGTCTAAACTCAAAGCAGCAGAAAGCCAAAAAAGGAACAACTGATAGAGGATAACCAAACCATTGCCCAAAATCCCTCTAAGGACAGTAAGAGCCCAGAGAGGAATGATTTTGGCGTTCAAACGCCAGAACAAGGTGGAAAAAAGTGGCGTTAAACGCCCAAGGGACAGCCAATTCTGGCATCTAGATGCTAGAAAAGGGTGGCAATCTGGCGTTAAACGCCCATGCAACCCCCAATTCTGGCGTTCAAACGCCACAAAGGGATCAGACACTTGCAAGTGCTGATAACAACCCCCTTAAGCAGGCTTCTCCAACCACTTCTGTAGGAAATAAACCTGCAGCAATCAAGGTTGAAGAATACAAAGCCAAGATGCCTTATCCTCAGAAACTCCGCCAAGCAGAACAGGATAAACAATTTGTCCGCTTTGCAAACTATCTCAGGACTCTTGAAATAAAGATTTCGTTTGCAGAGGCACTTGAGCAAATACCCTCTTATGCTAAGTTCATGAAAGAAATCTTAAGTCATAATAAGGATTGGAGAGAAACTGAAAAAGTTTTCTTCACTGAAGAATGCAGTGCAGTCATTCTGAAAAGCTTACCAGAAAAGCTTAAAGATCCCGGAAGCTTTATGATACCATGCACATTAGAGGGTGCTTGTACCAAGACAGCTCTATGTGATCTTGGGGCAAGTATCAACCTAATACCTGCATCCACTATCAAAAATCTTGGTTTGACTGATGAAGTTAAACTAACCCGGATATGCCTCCAACTTGCTAATGGCTCCATTAAAATTCCATCAGGCATAATTGAGGACATGATTGTCAAGGTTGGGCCATTTGCCTTTCCTACTGACTTTGTAGTGCTGGAAATGGAGGAGCACAAGAGTGCAACTCTCATTCTAGGAAGACCTTTCCTAGCAACTGGACAAACCCTCATTGACGTCCAAAGAGGAGAGATAACCCTGAGAGTCAATGAGGATGAGTTTAAGTTGAATGCTGTCAAAGCTATGCAGCATCTAGACACACCAAAAGACTGCCTGAGCGTAGATGTTATTGACTCCTTGGTGGAAGAGGTCAATATGACTGAGAGTCTCGAATCAGAGCTAGAGGATATTTTTAAGGATGTTCAGCCTGATCTGGAGGAACCAGGGAGAACGGAAGAACCTCTGAAAACTCCTCAGGAAGAGAATAAGCCTCCTAAACCCGAACTCAAACCACTACCACCATCCCTGAAATATGCATTTCTGGGAGAAGGTGACACTTTTTCAGTGATCATAAGCTTTGCTTTAAATCCACAGGAAGAGAAAGCACTAATTCAGGTGCTAAGGACGCACAAGACAGCTCTTGGGTGGTCCATAAGTGATCTTAAGGGTATTAGCCCAGCAAGATGCATGCACAAGATCCTATTGGAGGATGATGCTAAGCCAGTGGTTCAACCACAGAGGCGGCTAAATTCAGCTATGAAGGAAGTAGTGCAGAAAGAGGTCACTAAGTTACTGGAAGTTGGGATTATTTATCCTATTTTTGATAGTCTCTGGGTAAGCCCTGTCCAAGTTGTCCCCAAGAAGGGAGGCATGATAGTGGTTTGTAATGAAAAGAATGAACTGGTTTCTACAAGAACAATTACAGGGTGGCGTATGTGTATTGACTACAGAAGGCTCAATACAGCCACCAGGAAGGATCATTTTCCTTTACCATTCATAGACCAGATGCTAGAGAGATTAGCAGGTCATGAATACTACTGCTTTTTGGATGGCTATTCAGGTTACAACCAAATTACAGTAGACTCTCAAGACCAAGAGAAAACAGCATTCACATGTCCACCTGGAGTATTTGCCTACAGAAAGATGCCATTTGGTCTGTGCAATGCACCTACAACCTTTCAGAGGTGCATGCTCTCTATATTCTCTGATATGGTAGAAAAGTTTTTGGAAGTCTTCATGGATGACTTCTCAGTATTTGGAGACTCATTCAGCTTCTGCCTTGACCATCTAGCACTTGTTCTAAAAAGGTGCCAAGAGACTAACCTGGTTTTAAACTAGAAAAAATGTCACTTTATGGTGACTGAAAGAATTGTCCTTGGGCACAAAATTTCGAACAAGGGAATAGAGGTGGATCAAGCTAAGGTAGAGGTAATTGAAAAATTACCACCACCTGCCAATATTAAAGGAATCAGAAGCTTTCTGGGGCATGCAGGATTCTATAGGAGGTTTATAAAGGATTTTTCAAAAATTACAAAACCTCTGAGCAATCTGCTAGCTGCTGACACGCCATTTGTCTTTGACACGGGGTGTCTGCAGGCGTTTGAAACTCTGAAAACTAAGCTAGTCACAGCACCAGTCATTTCTGCACCAGACTGGACATTACCATTTGAACTAATGTGTGATGCCAGTCATAGTAGCTAGAATCTCGATTTAACTCTTAAAATCTTCCGATATTACGATTTTAAATGAGTTTATCGATTTTACGAAATTTGTACTAAGTCTGACGATTTTATGATTTAAATCTTGTTAAGATTTTACGTTTTACGTTTTTTATTTACTTTTTCGATTTCACGTAAAATCTCGATTTTCTCTACCTTGATGCTAGTGACCATGCTATTGGTGCAGTATTGGGACAAAGACATAACAAGCTTCTGCACGTCATTTACTATGCTAGCCGTGTTCTGAATGACGCACAAAAAAATTACACAACCATAGAAAAAGAGTTGCTTGTAGTGGTTTATGCCATTGACAAGTTCAGATCTTATTTAGTAGGATCAAAAGTGATTGTGTACACTGACCATGCTGCTCTAAAATATCTCCTAACAAAGCAGGATTCAAAACCCAGACTCATAAGATGGGTGCTACTTCTGCAAGAGTTTGATATAGAAATTAGAGACAGAAAGGGGACAGAGAACCAAGTAGCTGATCACTTGTCCCGGATAGAACCAGTAGCAAGAGCGTCCCTCCCTCCTACTGAGATCTCTGAAACCTTTCCGGATGAGCAATTCTTTGCCATTCAGGAAGTACCATGGTTTGCAGACATTGCAAACTATAAAGCTGTGAGATTCATACCCAAGGAGTATAGCAAGATGCAAACGAAAAAATTGATTTCTGATGCAAAATACTACTTTTGGGATGAACCATATCTCTTTAAGAGGTGTACAGACGAAATGATCCATAGATGTATTCCCAGAGAAGAGGCACAGAAGATCCTGTGGCATTGCCATGGATCACAATACGGAGGACATTTCGGAGGTGAGCGAACAACCACCAAAGTTCTCCAGTGTGGCTTCTACTGGCCTACTCTCTATAGGGACTCCTGAGAGTTTGTACGTAACTGTGACAGTTGCCAGAGAGCTGGTAATCTGCCTCACGGTTATGCCATGCCTCAACAAGGGATTTTAGAGATTGAGTTGTTTGATGTATGGGGTATTGACTTCATGGGGCCTTTCCCACCATCATACTCAAACACTTATATTCTAGTGGCAGTAGACTATGTATCTAAATAGGTAGAGGCAATTGCCACACCCACTAATGATACTAAGACAGTGATGAAGTTCCTCCAAAAGCATATCTTCAGCAGGTTCGGTGTCCCTAGGATACTGATCAGCAATGGAGGCACTCACTTCTGCAATAAATAGCTTGACTCTGCTCTGGTCCAATATAGAATTAACCATAAAGTGGCAACTCTATATCATCCACAGACAAATGGATAGACTGAAGTCTCAAATAGAGAACTAAAATAAATCTTGGAGCGGACTGTAAATGCTCGTAGAAAGGATTGGGCAAGAGGTCTGGATGATGCTCTGTGGGCATACAGAACACCATTCAAGACTCCTATAGGGACCTCTCCATACCAGCTTGTGTATGGAACAGCCTGTCATCTGCCAGTAGAACTAGAACACAAGGTCTACTGGGCAACCAGGTTCCTAAACCTTGATACTAAGGTAGCTGGAGAGAGGAGATTACTCTAGTTGAATGAGCTGGAAGAATTCAGACTCAATGCTTTCGAAAATGCCAAAATTTATAAGGAGAAAGCAAAAATATGGCATGACAAAAGGCTATCATCTAGAGTCTTTGAGATAGGACAGAAGGTCCTGCTGTTTAACTCTAGGCTCAGATTGTTCCCCGGGAAATTGAAATCTCGGTGGAGGGGCCCATATGTGATTACAAGTGTGTCACCATATGGCTATGTAGAACTTCAAGATATTGATTCTGACAAAAAGTTCATTGTTAATGGACAAAGAATCAAACATTATCTTGAAGGCAATGTTGAGCAAGAATGCTCAAAGCTGAGACTAAGTTAAAAAGCTCAATAAAGTCCAGCTAAAGACAGTAAAGAAGCGCTTGCTGGGAGGCAACCCAGCCATTATCAATAATTAGATGTTTGTAACAGTTAGATAAGTCTTTTTAATTTTGTTTTCCTTGTTATTTAATATATTTTTGGTGAAAAAGTCAGGAAAATGGAGGTTCAAGACATAAAACAGAGAAATCACAGAGGAAAGGAGCTCACTGGCGTCAAAACGCTAGTAAAGAGGCAAACTGGGCGTTAAATGCCAAAATGGCTACCATTCTGAGCGTTCAGAAAAACGCCTAGTGAAAAAGGATTTCTGGCGTTTAACGCCAGCCAGGGTACCTGGTTGGGCGTTAAACGCCCAAAATGGCCATCAGATGGGTGTTAAACGCGAGAATGGATATCATTCTGGGCATTTAACGCCAGAACAGCTAGGGGAGAGGTAGTTTCGTTTCAATTTAAATTTTTTCGAATTTTCATGTTTTAAATCAAATTTTTCTGCATCCAAACATTACAAACATTCATCTTTTAATTTCCATTCACAAAAATTTATAAACTTATAAATTCTTATTGATTTCCCTTCAATTTCTTTTCAAATCTTTTTAAAAAAACTCATTTATCTTTCCAATTTCTTTTCAAATCTTTTCAATTCATTCATATTATCTTTTATTTCTTAGATGCATGAACAAAAATTTAGATTTAACTTCCTCATATCTTCTTCATATCTTTTAAATTTTGAAAATAATCCAAAACCACAATGGATGCATGAGAGGTTCTGCACCAAAGAACATGCAGATCATTACTTCAAAATAGTGTGCAGAAGATCAGTGATCCCAGAAGTCAAGTTTGATCTGAAAGAAGACGAATATCCAGAGATCTAAGAGCAGATTCGAAACAGAGGCTGGGAAATTCTAGCTAATCCTGAGATGAATGTGGGAAGAAACATGGTCCAGGAATTCTATGCAAATCTGTGGCTAACAGATAAGCAAAGAATGAAGGAAACTGCCTTCCACACTTTTCGAACCATGGCCAGAGGAAGGATTATCTACTTCTATCTTGACAAAGTGAGATAAGTCCTCAAACTTCCTGAACTGCAGGATGATCCAGAATCCTTTAACAGGAGAATGGCTAAAGATAAAAAGTTAGATCAAGTTCTAGAGGACATATGCCTCCCTGGAACCAAGTGGATAACCAATTCAAAAGGTATCCCAAACTAACTGAAGAGAGGAGACCTCAAGCCAATTGCTAGAGGCTGGCTGGATTTCATTGGGTGATCCATACTTCTCACCAGTAACCGCTCTGAAGTCACTGTCAAAAGAGCAGTGATGATCCACTGTATTATGCTGGGAAAAGAAGTGGAAGTTCATCAATTAATTCCTTGTGAAATTTACACAATTGCAAACAAGGAATCCATTGAGGCCAAATTGGCCTACCCAAGCTTGATCAGTCTGTTATGTAAAGATGCGGGAGTACAAATAGGTGCGGATGAGTATATCTCAGTCGAACACCCAATCACCAAAAGGGTGATGGATGGACCTCAAGTTCAAGACAACCTCACCAAGAGGAGGGTGCATGAGCTCCTCCCAGAAATTCCTCAATTTGACTATTGGGCTCGCTTAGAAGCATCTGTCACCAAGCTGCAAGAAGCTGTAAATCAACTCAAAGAGGAGCAGCAGAATCAAACCAGCGTGCTTTGCAAACTACTCATAGAACAAGAGAAACAAGGGCGTGAGATACAGGAGCTAAAGCGCCAGAAGCTATACCTTGAAGAGCTAGGCGTCCCACAAATTGAAGGAGCACTTGCCTCTCCAATGCAGGTTTTTGAGTCCAAACTCTGTGATAACTTTTGTTATTAGAGATCTATTTTAAGAGTTACATGAGCATTAGTATTAGAGTCATTTATTTTATATCTTTAATTTCCTTTCTTTTATTATTATTTGTCCGCTTTTATGCTTATTTCATATCTTATTTTTATTTCATGATCAATAAAATTTAGAGTCTATGTCTTAAAGCTATGAATTTCCTATGAATCCTTCACCTTTCTTAAATAAAAATGTTTTTAATTGCAAAAGAACAAGAAGTACATGGATTTCGAAATCTATCTTGAAAATAGTTTAATTATTTTGATGTGGTGGCAATACTTTTTGTTTTCTGAATGAATGCTTGAACAGTGCATATTTTTGATAATGGAGTTTACGAATGTTAAAATTGTTGGCTCTTGAAAGAATAATGAAAAAGGAGATATGTTATTGATAATCTGAAAAATTATAAAATTGATTATTGAAGCAAGAAAAAGAGTGAAAAAAAGTGAAAAAGAAAGAAAAAGAAAAAGCAAGCAGAAAAAGCCAATAACCCTTTAAACTAAAAGATAAGGGTAAAAAGGATCCAAGGCTTTGAGCATTAATGGATAGGAGGGCCCAAAGGAGTAAAATCCTGGCCTAAGTGGCTAAATCAAGCTGTCCCTAACTATGTGCTTGTGGCGTGAAAGTGTCAAGCGAAAAGCTTGAGATTGAGCGGTTAAAGTCGTGGTCCAAAGCAAAAAAAAAGAGTGTGCTTAAGAGCTCTGAACACCTCTAACTGGGAACTCTAGCAAAGCTGAGTCACAATCTGAAAAGGTTCACCCAGTTATGTGTCTGTGGCATTTATGTATCCGGTGGTAATACTGGAAAACAAAATGCTTAGGATCACGGCCAAGACTCATAAAGTAGCTGTGTTCAATAATCAACATACTGAACTAGGAGAATCAATAACACTATATGAATTCTGAGTTCCTATGGATGCCAATCATTCTGAACTTCACAGGATAAAGTGAGATGCCAAAATTGTTCAGAAGCAAAAAGTCACTAGTCCCGCTCATCTAATTAAGACTAATCTTCATTGATGTTTTTGGAATTTATTGTATATTCTCTTCTTTTTATCCTATTTTGTTTTTAGTTTCTTGGGGACAAGTAACAATTTAAGTTTGGTGTTGTGATGAGTGGATAATTTATACCCTTTTTGGCATTGTTTTTAGGTAGTTTTTAGTATATTTTATTTACTTTTTATTATATTTTTATTATTTTTTATTCAAAAATCACATTTCTGGGCTTTACTATGAGTTTGTGTGTTTTTCTGTAATTTCAGGTAATTTCTGGCTGAAATTGAGGGACCTGAGCAAAAATCTGATTCAGAGGCTGAAAAAGGACTGCAGATGCTGTTGGATTCTGACCCTCCTTCACTCGAAATGGATTTTCTGGAGCTACAGAAGCCCAATTGGCACGCTCTCAATTGCGTTGGAAGACATCTTGAGCTTTCCAGCAATATATAATAGTTCATACTTTTCTCGAGATTTGATGGCCCAAACCGGCGTCCAAAGTCAGCCTAAAACTTTCTGGCGTAAAACGCCAGAACTGGCACCTTTTTCGGCGTTAAACGCCCATTCTGGCACCTAGGGTGGCGTTTAATGCCAAATTTGGGCATATGAACGTGAAAACTTGAAAGCTCAGCCCAGGCACACACCAAGTAAGTCCCAGAAGTAGAATTCTGTACTATCTGCACTTAGTTATTATTATTATTATTAAAAAATTCAAGCTCGCCTCATTTCACGGGTCAAGGGCGTATAGGCTATGCCTGGCGGAAGCGACGTAACGAAACGGATTTGACACCTGACGTGAGCCGCGGTTGTCACTGTTGGTAACCTGAACATGTGATGAAAGGGGTCCTCCTGTGTGTCAGCGTTCGTTGAGGATAGAGGAACCTTAGTCACTGGGGTTTTAAATTAGGGATGAAATTCGATATGGGATACATTATTTTTTGCCTTTCCAGGGTGGAAATAACCCACCACGGAGCACTATTGTTATTGGAATGTTCCTGGGTGACCCACACAAAAATCTCAGGCCAAATGTTGGACACAGACACTGTATACTTTTCCTTTTTTTAGGTGAGGTATACCATAGGTAAGTAACTTGCACAACCGTCATCTAAATGCTAAAAAATGCTCACATATTAACTCTAATAACTAATCGCCACGTTACCATCATTCGACAGAGTCGTGGATGTAGTTCGAATCTTATATATTTCATCAATCGTTACCATATACTCACAGCAACATTCAAGCAGCCGATGTACGCCCGTGATCATAACAAAGACTTTTCCATTAAATTAGCTCTTCTTTGGTTGAGTCCGAGATTGGGTACTGTTTGTGTCGATCTAATAACCTTTTTCATTAACGCAATTATGAAGGGTGGAAAACTGCTATCGTTATGAGCGTTGTATTTCATTATGGCATTTACTGGGGAAGTCATCATATCATGTGAACAAGGAAAATCCCACAGGTTTTGCGTGTTACTATTCCAAAGGAGCATGCTAAGTAGGGCAGAAAGCTGTAATTCATCATGTCAAGTGTTAGATAACATTAAGATGCTATGTAAGCCTAGAAGTTCTTCAAAACCCTAAACAAAAAGGTCCACCATCAAATACGTACACAAGGTGCTAAACAAAGAAACCAATAACGATTGTCTACGGTAGAGAAGCGGATGAAGGGAGAATAACAGGAGACACGAATGTGCCCGCCAAGTCAACTTCATGTCGTACCATCATCGCCAACGGTCAACGTCTTTGCCTGGTTATGGGTACGTGCCTCCCATAGATGTGCAAGATCGATGCGATGGAGCAAGACAATATGCTTCTTTTCTAGCTCCGCGACCCTCAGTCTCAATATATGCCACTTTTTAGCCTCGTCTTCTTCCCGCTTACGAGGGTTATCGATCTCCACCATCAGGCCAGCTGACTCTTTTTCCAGTTGACAAATTTTATCCATTAGATTAACCTCCCTCTTGACCAATGCTGCGATGATCATGTTACAGTCTGTATGGTGTTCGTCTGTGCAGATGAGGTCGATCAGATCCGCAATTAATAGTTCTGCAAGCTCATCGGCACTCTGTGCTGGGTCGGGATCAGTTTGTTGATGGAATCCTGCGATATTGTCGGGTTTGCAGGTGGGGGTCAGGTTTGGTTGGAAACTCACCACTAGCATGTCGTTGTAAGTGTGGGATGGTGGCCAGCGACGATAAGATTGATATATAATGACGCGCATCGGTAACCGGCGAGATTATCGGTACACGTTTCAAGACATCGACATGAACCATCCTGAAGTGGGAAAACTTTGATTTTAGCTAGGATGGTTTAAAGCTCTCCATAGAATTAAGGTGTAATTATCAAACGGTCAAAAATAATGGTTTTTAATTTACTAAAAACAAATTGCCTTGTTCATGCCACTAAAGCAAATTAGCATATGGGCAGTCGACTTGTTGGGGATAGCATCGGGTAGCAGATAACAATTAACATACGTTGGAAACACAACAAACCTGGGTGGGTAGGTTCTTCGATGTAGAACTAGCGCAGATAATAATCAGCGTACGTTGGAAATCCAATGTACTTGAGTGGGTTCATTCGACGAGGCGCCTCAGACGCTATATATGACCCCTTTTTTCTCCCCACATTAAGATACGAATATGAGTTAATCTGTAATAATACCCTGATTATTAAAATTAAATTCTAAAATATTTTTTATTTCAAAGCTTAATCAATTGGTACATCAGTGCCTAATGATACCGTAGTCTATAACTTGAAACTGAAGTCACATATAAATACAACAAAAAAATGTGGATGTACAAAGTATGTTTTTGTAAAGTTATACAACCTTAATTTATAGTATTTTCCCCCTTTCTTTCTTTCTTGTACAATTAAATTTGTGACATATTTTTTAATTTGGTTTCGATATGTTTGATAAAATATTTTTTACATCGGTTTACTCATGTGCTTTGATGAAACTTTTTTTTTCTGTAATATTTCTAAAAATACAAAACATAATCTAGATTAGTAAATCAATTTCCTCATTTAAAAATTTCATCTACCATAATATTTTTTTTAAGAAAACAAGATATTAAAAACACCGTGGGGGCAAATGCCCCCTTCTGCTATAGAAGTTCAATATATACTGGTGGGCATCAGTTATCAGCGAAGCTTGAATTACACGTTGTCCAAACTATCCGTTGTGGGCCGTGCCGACGATAATTCCTGCATACACAATTTCGTCCGTAATTATTAGCTAGACATTTCTGTTACATTGGCTGCTTCTAGGTGAAGACCGAAACTCATAATCGTAAACGGCGTCTCCGTTGGTCTATTAACTTTTTTTAATTAGGCCGATTATGACGGGTTCAAAACTTTTGTAGTTATGAACATTTAGTTTGTATTCCTTGTGAGGTTAGTGCATCACAACAGTAACTGATGACGTGGGCCTATGATAAAGAAATAAAAGATAAACAAGAAGATAAGGATTTAAACTGAATAAAAAAAAGATACATTGAAATTGAAATAGAAATAAAAAGGATAGATTGAAATTGAGTACAAAGATAATCACTCTACTTCTACCCAATTTCTCGATGCAACAAGAAAGGGACTCCTCAACCTTCTACTCAATTCCTCGATGCAACAAGAGAGGGATTTCTCAACCTCAATTGTCTACACCATGGTTTCATCACGAAACCAAAAAAGGTTCTCAAACCTCTAAATCATTTTGTGCTACGACTACCCTAGTTTATGAGGTATATTTATAACATCTTATTAGGTTAAAATATAGAAAACCCTAAGCCCATAAACATAAGGCCCAATCCAGTAATTAAATAAACAAAATCAAAATACATCGAATTAAATTAAAATATTCTAAAAATGTAAACTAATATCTTCTAAATAATACTTGAACTCTTCATATCTCGAATATTTGAAGCACGTATCATTCTCCTCCTCTTCAAAAAAGATTCGTCCTCGAATCTTGTAGGTGAAAAATACTATATGAAAAGCACAATAATTACAAGGGATAATTTCTTTTTTTTTCTCCTTTTTTTTGCACTGTATGATTTTTTTTAAACAATAAAAATCAACAATGATAACAAAACAATAATGAAACATAAACGGAAAACAAGAACACAAGAACTTAAAGAAAGACGAGACAGACACTGGACTTTTTTTTATGATAAAGGAAGAACAAATATAGATTAATAAAAATTAATCTAATACCTGAGCTCTGATACCAAATGTTAAAGAAACAAAAGATAAAAAAGAAGATAAGGATTTAAACTGAATAAAAAAAGATACATTGAAATTGAAATAGAAATAAAAAGGATAAATTGAAATTGAGTACAAAGAGAATTACTCTACTTCTACCCAATTTCTCGACGCAACAAGAAAGGGACTCCTCAACCTAATTTGTCAACGCCATAGTTTGGGAATTGATTCGAAGGGACTCCTCAACCTCAATTGTCTACACCATGGTTTCTTCACGAAACCAAAAAAGGTTTTCAAACCTCTAAATCATTATGTGCTATGACTACCTTAGTTTATGAGGTATTTATAACTTCTTATTAGGTTAAAATATAGAAAACCCTAAGCCTATAAACATAAGGCCCAATCTAGTAATTAAATAAACAAAATCAAAATACATCAAATACATCGAAAATTTGATTCACGTATCAGCCTATGTCGTGAACAAGCAAGACCTGAACCCCATAGACCACGCAGCACCGTCATAGCAACTTTAACCCAAACGGGGATAAACACCAACCAAAGACGACGACATGGAAAAGCCAAAAACGGTAGACGTCGTGGTTTGCATCAGGTATGCATCCACTACAGCGTCGAAGTGTAACTGTCCAACTGCACTTTCAAGAGTGCAAGCTCGTCTTCCAATCGAGACACGTGTTCCTGTACGGACAACCAGGACAACTGACGCAACTCAGCAACCTGTTCCTTGTAATGGGCGGAAACCGTATCATTAAAGTCCCAAAGCTTCTTTCCAGTCTCTTCCAATAGCTATTTCAAAGTGATGAAGGCGGCCTCTTGCCTTTCCAACCACTGATCTGTAGAGTAACGCCTGGAGACTAATAAACCACTATTTTATGGTTTATCCTATGCTCAATTGAGTGGTTTTTATCAAGTTTTTGCACACTTATTCATACAATTTACATGATTTTACAATTCCTTTCCAATTTTGTTCTATGGTTGAAAACTTGCTTCCTAAGCCTTTAAATTGTGTATTTTAATTCCCCTTTATACCATTCGATGCCGTGATATGTGTGCTAAGTGTTTTCAGGCTATATAGGGTGGGAATGGCTTAGAGGATGGAGAGGAAGCTTGCAAAAATGGAAGGAGCACAAGAAATAAAGGAGATAACCAGCGAGGATCGACCATGCGTGCGCGTGATTTGGAGATTTTCACAGCGACACGTGCGCGTAGCTGATGCGTATATGTGATAAGCGAGATTGCACAGCGACGCGTGCGTGTAACTGACGCGTCCGCGTGACATGCGAAGAGGACCATCGACGCGTATGCGTGACTGACTCGTACGCGTGACGTGTGCCACGTGCAGAAATTGCAGAAAATGCTGGGGGCGATTTTGGGCTGGTTTAGGACCCAGTTTTTAGCCCGGAAACACAGACTAGAGCCAGAGGAGTAGAGACTCAACACACATTCTCATTCGCATAGTTTTTAGTTTTTAGTTTTGAATCTTAGAGAGAAAGATACCACTTCCTCTAGGGTTCTTCATATTCATAGATTTCTAGTTTTATGCTTTTGATTTGGATATTGAGAAGAATTACTACCTCCGTTGAAGTTTCTATCATTATAGTTTGTTTTCTTATTTCCTTACTCTTTTAATCACCCATTTATCCTGTTCAGATTTACATATGGATATCTTTGATTTTGGAATTTATTAATGCAAAGAATTATTTTTACCTTTAATTAATTTTCTGTTATTATTTTATTTGAATTTCTATGTCTTCTTTTTATTCTCTTTTATCGTTTATGAAAATGACATTCATGTCAATGGAGTAGACTTCCAACATGACTTGGGAGTTGATTAAAAGGAGACCCTTGAGTTGGAATACTCAAGTGTAATTGGAAATTGGAAGTTGTTGGCTGGCTCTCTTGTCATTAACGCTAATCCTTCCATAGGAAAGGATTAGGACTTGTGAATTGGAGCTGGTTCAGTTACTTGACTTTCCTTTATTCGGTAAGGGATAACTAAGTAGAAACAACAACCTCTTACCATTACACTTGGGAAAATTCAACAAGGATAGAACTTCCAATTAATCTTCTCCCAGTCAAGGCTTTTTATTTCAAATAAATAAAACCTCTTATTAATTTTCATTGCTTTAATTAATAATTATTTTATTTTCCCGTTGTCCAACTCTAAAACCTCTCAGAAAATTCCGGACCAATACATAGCACTCTTTTGTCAACTCGTTGGGAGACAACCTGGGAATTCTAATCCTAGTCATTTATTCTCAATTTGTGACAATTCTTTCTAAATTGATAAGCGGAGTTTTCTTCGGTTAAGAACTGTACCTGCAACGTTATTTCTATATTAAATTCTTAATCGGCAATTTTTCGCAATCAATTTTTGGCGCCGTTGCCGGGTAGTTGCAATAGTGTGCTAAATTATTGGTTGGTGTAAATATTTTTAATTTTACATATTTGCATATTTTATTTTATTTTATTACCATGAGCTGTATTTTCTTTCATTGAATAACGCGTTCACTACCTAATCCGAGCTTAGTCGCATTTGATCCTGAAATTGAAAGAACTATTTCACGTATTAGGCGAGCTCGGCATCGGTTAGCCTCTGAGGGTGGTGAAATGGTTACTACCAATTCACCAGTCTTATCTGAGAGCGAATCTAAAGCGCCATTTGAGGAAGAAACAAGCTCCTATTCTACTGATTATGTTGATTTATGTGCAGGTAATATGGCGGAGCCCAGAAGGATTACTCTCCAGGAAGCAGGAGCTCCAAACTTTACACTGCAACCGTATCAAGCGCGTCACCCAAATCTGGCAGCAGATTTTGAACTGAAGACTGCGCTAATCAACTTACTGCCCAAGTTTTATGGCTTACCTGCTCAAGAGCCTATCAATCACCTCAGGGATTTTCAGACAGCCTGCTCAACTACTAGGCGTCATGGTGCAGATGAAACCACTATTTGGTTATATGCCTTCCCGTTTTCTTTTGAGGGAAAGGCAAGGGAGTGGTTCTACACTCAACCTGAAGCAGTCGTTACCAATTGGGATCTGCTCAGAAGGGAGTTCCTAGACAAATACTTTCCAGCTGAAGTTACAGATAGACTGAGGAAAGAAATTTCTTGCATTATCCAAGGCGAGTCAGAGACTCTCTACGAATATTGGGAACGCTTCAGGAATCTTCTAGACTCATGTCCCCACCACAAGATTGACCAGTTAGTGTTGATTAGCTACTTCACACAAGGCATGAAGCCTCAAGATAAGACTACATTAGATGCTGCGAGTAATGGCTCTCTGAAGAAGTACAAGATGGCGATAGAGCCGATCTAGCTGAGTCTACCCGGAATGCCAGGCACAGGAACAACCATCCCAAGGCTATTGCGGAGGTTTCCTCTAGTAGTGAGACTACTGCACTCACACAGACTCTGGGGGAGATGACCAACATACTGAAGCAGCTACAACTGAATCAACAACAACCTTAGCCTCCCTCACAACAATAGTTTCAACAGTTGGTTCCTCAGAGAGTGTGCAGAATATGTACCTGCTATACTCATTACGTTGATGAGTGTCCTCATTTCCAACAAGAAGACAACACCTTGGCAGCTACCCATAATTTCTACGATCGCCCGAATCAAGGATACTATCAACAAGGCGGTAATCATAACCAAGGTGGGAACCACAATCATGGTTGGCAAGACAACTCCAACCAGCGGGTGGAGAGACAACTCCAACCAGGGATGGAGGGATAATTCCAACCAAAGATGGAGGGACAACTATAACCGAGGAGGTAGAGACAACGGTGAAAATCAGAGGTGGAACAACAGCAACAATAAACAAAACCAGTATCAGCAGAACCCTCCTTACCAACAGCAGAACCAAGGCCAGTCTTACCGAGCACCATACCTAAGGCAGTCCCCAAGTGTCTTAGAACAACCAACAGTAGACCCCTCAAATCACTTACCCCCCTTCCTCTTCGAATGATGAGATGCTTCGCTCTCTTGTGCAAGGACAACAAGATATTCAAAATATACTTAACTCTACCATAAACAGTTTGAACGCTACTTTACAAGTGCTCGTCTCCCGGATGGATTCATTATCTACCCCCCAACAATCAACCTTCAAGCTCTAGTGCAATTCCTTCTCAACTTTTACCCAACCCCAAAGGTGGAATGAATTTCATCACTTTGAGGTCCGAAACCACACTGAAAGAGAGGAATCATGAGGAGCCAAGCTCAAAGGAAGACATTCAAGTTGAAGACATTGTTAAGGTAGAGGATGTTGAAGAGGAAGATGAAGTACAGGACATGGTTGAAGAAGAAGCAGCTCAACCAGGAAATGGAGCACCAAAGGAAGATGAAGTTACAAGAGAAGCAATTCCCATCCCCTTCCCACACCTTGCTAGGAAGTCCAGAAAGCAGATGGAGCTCGATCCCAAGATGGTGGAGATCTTCAAAAAGGTTGAGGTAACCATTCCCCTTTTTTATGCCATTTGCGAGATAACTAAATATGTGAAGTTTCTAAAAGATTTATTCATGAATAAAGATAAAATATAGGATTTAGAAACTATTCCTCTAGGTAACTCTATTTCTGCTTTAATGGGTGATATACCGAAAAAATGTAGTGATCCGGGTCCATGCATGGTTACTATTACTGTAGAGGGTGTAAAATTTTCTGACTGCATGTGTGATTTAGGCGCGTGTGTGAGTATTATGCCATTATCTGTATATGATGCTTTGAGGCTTTCTCCCTTAAAAAGGTCGGCAGCACATTTTGTTTTGGCAGATAAAAGCATAATCTCAGTGGTAGGAATTGCTGAGGAGACGTGCTGCTGAGCATTAATGGGATAACATTTCCTATTGACTTCTATATTTTGGAGATGCCCCATAATGACTCAGGAAGACCATCTTCCATCCTCCTTGGAAGGCCATTTCTGAAGACTTCAAGGTTCAAATTGGATGCCTTCTTAGGAACTTACTCCTTTGAGATAGATGGCCGAGAAATGAGTTTCAACCTGGATGAAGCTATGAAGCACCCTCCGGAAGATCATTCCATCTTCCAGTGCAACATCATTAATAAGACTGTAACTGCAGTCCACCAAAAAGAAGTAGAAGAGATGCACATGGAGCAAGGAGCAAGTGTGGGTAAGCCCCTTGAATAAGATGAGGACACCTTGCCACCATCACTAGCCCTAGATGATCAAGTGCCTAGCCATGAACAGAAAATAGAGTTGAAGCCCCTTCTACCCCACCTCAAGTATGCTTACCTTGAGGATCATCAGAAGCTCCTGGTTATCATTGCAAGGGAACTCACTTTCCAACAGGAGGAGCAGTTGCTTAGTGTGCTAAGAAGACACAAGAAGGCTATTGGATGGAGCTTGGTGGATATAATAGGCATCAACCCTCAAGTCTGTGAGCACCATATATTTTTAGAAGAGGGAGCAAGGCCTGTCCATCAACCTCAAAGGAGACTGAACCCCACCATCTTAGAAGTTGTCAAGAAAGAAGTGACCAGGCTGCTTGAAGCTAACATCATCTATCCAATCTCGAATAGTGAATGGGTTAGCCCGGTACAGGTGGTCCCAAAGAAGTTTGGAGTCACAACAGAGAGGAATGAGCATGGAGAGCTCCTGACAACTAGAGTGCAAAACTTCTGGAGGGTGTGTATTGATTACAGGCGCCTCAACCAGGCTACCCGCAAAGATCACTACCCACTGCCCTTCATCGATTAGATGCTTGATCGCTTGTCAGGTAAATCACACTACTGTTTTCTAGATAGTTACACTGGCTATTTTCAAATTTATATAGCTCCTGAAGATCAGGAGAAAACTACTTTTACATGTCCCTTTGGAACGTATGCATACAAGAGGATGCCTTTTGGCTTATGTAATGCACCGGCTACTTTCCAAAGATGCATGATGAGTATTTTCTCAGATCTTATTGAGAATTGTATGGAAGTTTTCATGGATGACTTTAGTGTGTATGGTGATTCATTAAACCTTGTATTAAATTTTGAAAAATGTCATTTTATGGTAAAATAAGGTATTGTTCTAGGACACGTTGTTTCTAATACTGGTATATCAGTTGATCCAGCAAAGGTAGATGTCATTTCTAGTTTACCTTATCCCTCCTCCATAAGGGAAGTCTGTTCGTTCCTTAGTCATGCAGGTTTCTACCAGAGATTTATCAAGGACTTCAGTAAGGTAGCACTGCCTTTATCTGGACTGCTACAGAAGGATGTTGAGTTCGAGCTGAGTAAGGACTGCATGAATGCATTTGATAAGCTGAAGATTGCCCTGACTCAAGCTCCAATTGTGAGAGGACCAGACTGGAGTCAGCCATTTGAGATTATGTGTGATGCCTCCAACTATGCAGTAGGAGCGGCGCTGGCTCAGCGCGAAGGTAAGGACCCTTTTATAATTGCATATGCTTCTAAAACCTTAGACGCTGCTCAGTCTAATTATACTACCACTGAAAAAGAGCTTCTGGCTATTTTTTTGCTTTGGATAAATTCTAAGCCTATTTACTTGGTACTAAGGTGGTAGTATACTTAGACCATGCAGCTCTAAAATATTTATTAGCTAAAAAAGAGTTCAAACCAAGGTTAATACGTTGGATATTGTTGCTGCAAGAATTTGATTTAGAAATTAAGGATAGGAGTGGTTCCCAAAATTTGGTGGCGGACCACTTGAGTCGCCTAAAGCACATTAAGAATGACTCCACTCTTATCAATGATGCTTTTCCAGATCAATGGGCAAGCTGAGGTGTCTAATAGAGAGATAAAGCGTATACTGGAGAAGATTGTCAAGCCTCATAGAAAAGACTGGAGCACCAGGCTTGTAGATGCGCTCTAGGCTTATCGGACAGCATACAAGACACCCATAGGAATGAGTCCATTCCGCCTGGTCTATGGAAAGGCTTGTCATCTTCTAGTGGAGGTGGAGCACAAAGCTTTCTGGGTGGTAAGGGAATGCAACATGGGATTTGAGAAGGCTGGTGCTGAAAGGAAGCTGCAACTAGCAGAACTGGAGAACCTTCGACTCGAAGCATATGACAACTCCAGGCTATACAAAGAGAGGGTGAAGGCTGTGCATGACAAGCATATTAAGAGAAGAGAGTTCATACCTGGGGAGTTAGTCCTCCTTTACAACTCAAGATTGAGGCTCATGCCAGGCAAGCTGCGATCAAGATGGGAAGGCCCCTATAGAGTAGAGAAGGCAGAGCCGTACGGAGTCTTCTACTTGAGTCATCCCTCAAGCTCCAAATTCATCAAGGTCAATGGCCACCGCTTGAAGCTGTATCATGGTGAGAAGATGAAGAACAATAAGGAGCTAGAGATCTTCCTCTTGGAGGACCCACCAACAGAAGAAGACTGAGCTTGTGGACCGTCCAACTTAAGGATATAAAAGCAAAGTGCTAGGTGGGAGACAACCCACCATGGTATGATCATCCCTTTTTACTCTTAGATTAGTTTTCATTTCTTTTTATCAGTGTTCATTCATAATTTCTGCATAACTCCCTGCATTATGTATAAAAAAAACGCATTCGACGCGCAAATGTCTAAGACGTGCACGCGTCACTTGTGATTGCGAAAGGAATAGGAATTGAACAGAGAGTTGCGCGGGAGTGGTGAAGGAAGCGTGCTTTGCGCACAAGCAAGCCCACGCGTACGTGTACCTCACACGTATGCGTACCTCACGCGTACGCGTACCTCACGCGTGCGCGTCGCTTGCGCTTTCAGCAACCCACGTGAAAGCGTCCCTGACGCGTACGCGTGACCCTGGAAATTGGCGTAAATAGCGTGCGGAACAGAGAGTTGTGCTGACCTAGCGCTGGAACTGTGCTAGAGGCACAAATTTAGCCACGCGTACGCGTCCCTGACGCGTGCGCGTCAGTTTCACTATGTGGCTACGCGCACGCGTCGTATGTCTTTTTGGCTCTCATGCATTTCAACCCGAGAGATGTGCGTGCGCAGAGCTGCCTTCGCGCAATTGGCACAACCCATATCACGTGTATGCGTCCCAGACGCTTACGCGTCGCTTACATTTTACGCGACCTACGCGTACGCGTGCGGTACGTGCGCGCGTCGTATGCGCCGCATGGTTAAACCAGTACGCCGCTCATATTTCAATTATTCCGTCCCCCAATCCTAATTCTCTTTCCATCCTAATTCTTCCTTATTTCTTCTTTCTTCTTTCTTCTTTATTCCTTCTTACTATCTACTACTTCTTCTTCTCTTTTTCATCTTATACCTCATGTTCTTTTCTTCCCCTCCTCTACTCCTTCCTTCTTTTTTTATTTATTGCATTTAATTATATTTTTTTTCTTTCTTCTTAATTTTCTTATTTCCTTAGTTATTTATGGTTTCTTTTTCATGCATTTATTTATATTGGTGTTGGAGCTTTATTTGGGTATTATTTTATTTTATTAGAACTTGTGGATATAATGAGGAGTAATTTGACAATTGACATTGACATTTAATTTTGGATCTCATATACCCTCGGATTGATTATTTTCATTCCTAATTTCACTTGAACACCAAGTGTTTGTGAAAAAGCCAACATGGCATTCTGAATTCTTTTCCATTCTATTCTCCTTGCTTTAATGCCTCTTTTTCACAACACTTGCATTCCACATGTATTGGGATTATCATTCACAATTGTTATCATGTAAATGCTCTTTAATTTGGTACATTTAATTATTGATGCTTGAGTTATGCTTCTCATGCCTATTACTTGCATGTTTTTAACCCTCTTGCATCTAGTTATTATGAACTGCCTTCTTGCTCTTAATGGATGTCTTACCTACATGTTGTAGCTACCATGTATTTAAGCTACTATCTTTTCTTTGGCATTCTTTATCCATTGGGAATTCCTCCTTCCGGCTTTTAGTTCTCTATATTTAACATTCTTCCTCTTTCTTTCTTCCTTAGGAATGGGTACCAAGAAAGAAAAAGAGAAGGCCACTGACAAGTCACCGGCAAGGAGAGGAACCAAGAGAGCACCGGCTAAAGCGCCACTATTTACCAGCGTCAAGCCGCCAACAAAGCGGGTGAAGAGGATCATTAAAGTTGATGAAGTAGAGAAAGCCTTTCCTGCATGGGACTCCACACAGTTCACTAACCGTTATTGCGAACAGATGTTCCCCATCCTAGCCGAGAAGAACTACAACAATGAGCATCTACTCATTGTCCCAACACACTTTGTTGATTTTGTGGAGCCCCGAATTGAGAGGAGACAGTGGGGATTTTTGAGGAGGCAGCCGCGAGAGGTCAACCTATCATGGGTAGTTGAATTCTACTCCAACTTCTACTCGCCTACTCTGCAGACTGTCTATGTCCGTCAGCAGCAAGTCCCTGTCTCCGAGAGTGCCATACAGCGAGTACTGGATCTTCCACCTAGCCCAGAGGAATTGAATGCATATCAGGAGGCCTCTCTTAAGCGCCAGATGTATCAGTTTGACTGGGATAGCGTCCTTGGAGTTATAGCCCAACCTAGCAGCACCTGGATCTATGGGCAGCATCGGTCAAAACCCAAGAGCATCTCAGCCCAATCACTTACCTTGGAAGCTCATGTGTGGGCACAGATTATGTCCCACTATATCTTTTCGAGCACTCACGAGTCCACCTTCACAGTGGACATGGCTGTTCTCATCTGGTGCATCCTGACGGAGCAACGCCTCAACCTGCCCCGACTCATCCGGCAGGTAATGGGACACGTACAGATTGCGGATAACCTGTCTTTCCTCGCCTTGGTTTCAGATTTAGTCTCTGCAGCAGGTGTGTCCTATCAGACAAGAGACACGAAGGTCATGATCCTTAGGGCCGACCAGTATGTTTCGAATGGGAAGTACATCAAGCCACTAGTTCCCTTTGTGAGCCGGCCTGCAGGCCCATCTTGGATACTCCTCCTTCTTCTACTCCACCATCATCCATACCACATGCACCATCCACCCATCAGATGTTCCTTCAGATCCTTGAGAGGTTCGACTAGCAAGACCGGTGGATAGAGCAAAGGAAGCATCGTAACAAGCGCCGATACAACTATCTGAAGGAACTCATAGTTGGTACCCACCCACCTCCAGAACAGAAGGACACCCCGGACTCTCCTTCACCTAGTAGCACAGAGAGCCATGGCAAACCAAACGGCAGAGGCGATGCTTCCAGCCCTACCTTGCTCCTTACTGATGGCACGGAGGACCGTGCCCAGCCTTAAGTGTGGGGAGGTCAGTCCTTGACTTCCGGAGGTAATTTCTCTCTCTTAACACCAATATTTGACTTTTTCTTTTGTTAAGTAGGATAGATTGCATGATAATAGTTGCTTGCATGTATGTTTTACTTGGTTGAAGTAATAAATTTCTTTTCAAGACCCTATTTTATAGTATTTCACTAATTCAAATTCAATTTTGTGTTAAACTTGTTTGAAGATTTTAATTTGGAACATGGGTTATAGCTAAGAACACACAACCTGTGAGATTTTGAGCTTAATTATATGGTTATATTATTTAACCATGATTCCTATTCTTGTGTGTTTTCTTATCTATGATTGCAATCTATAGTTTGTTCCATTCTATATGTCCATTGTTTAGTGTATTTGCATGCATACATATGATTGAGGCTATTAATTGTTATTAGCTCACTTATCCCAAATAGCCTACCATTTCAATTACCCTTGTTTGCCACGTTGAGCCTTTTAATCCCCATTTGTTCTTTATATTACCACATCACTAACCTTAAGCGAAAAAACAATTAACTATCCCATTTAAATCTTTGGTTAGCTTAAGATAGAGATTGTGTGTCAACTTAGTGTGGGAAAATGTAGGAACTTGGGTTGATGAGAAAGTGTTGAGTTTTATTGACAAGATATTGGGAATTTGGGTACTTACTTTTGTGAAACCAGAAAAATCATATGTATTGAAATGTTATGTTTGCTTTCATGTTCATAAAAATAAATAAATAAATAAATTTTAATAAATAAATAATAAATAGGGGACAAAATTACCCCAATGTTAAGTTTAATAAAAGATCAATGCATATGTGGTGAAACTAAAGAAAAATTGATACATGAGTATGTGAAACATACAAAAGTGAGATTATGGGTAGCTAGGAATAATTTCATATATATAAAGTGTGTGTATATGTTAGGTGAGAACTTAGGTTAGTCAAAGGTTTATATTATAGCCCACTTAGCCATACATATATCCTCACCCTTACCTTAGCCCCATTACAACCTTTAAAAGACCACATGATGTTTGCATTTGTGCACTAGATATTTGTTGATTGGTTAGATGAAGAATAAGGTTTTAGAAAGCATGACTAGAGAAAAGTAGAGTGAATTAACCCTAGACACTTGAGCGATTAGAGTGCATATACACTACCAGTGAGGGTTCAATCCTTGATTCTATGTTCCCTGCTTTCATGAGCTATCTTCTTAAAAGTTTACTTGTCTTTTATTGTGTGATTTGAATTAGTGGAATCTGATTTCTGTTTGTCTTGGAGAACTTGTTTACTTTTAACCAAGTAGATAGAAATATCTTAGCATATAGTTGCATTCACATACATAGGTTGCATTACATGAGTCTTACTGTCCCCATTCATTCTTTCTATCTCCTTGAGCTTAGCATGAGGACATGCTAATGTTTAAGTGTGGGGAGATTGATAAACCACTATTTTATGGTTTATCCTGTGCACAATTGAGTGGTTTTTATCAAGTCTTTGCACACTTATGCATACAATTTGAATGATTTTACAATTCCTTCTCAATTTTTTTCTATGGTCAAAAACTTGCTTCCTAAGCCTTTAAATTGTGCATTTTAATTACCCTTTATACCATTCAATGCCATGATCTATGTGCTAAGTGTTTTCAGGCTATATAGGGCAGGAATGGCTTAGAGAATGGAGAGGAAGCTTGAAAAAATGGAAGGAGCACAAGAAATAAAGGAGATAACCAGCGAGGATCGACGCGCACGCATGGCTCACACGTGCACGTGATTTGGAGATTTTCACAGCGACGCGTGCGCGTACCTAACGCGTACGCGTGATAAGCGAGATTACACAGCGACGTATACGCGTACGCGTGACTGACGCGTCCGCGTGACGTGCGCCACGTGCAGAAATCGTAGAAAACGCTGGGGGCGATTTTGGGTTAGTTTTGGACCCAGTTTTTGGCCCAGAAGCACAGACTAGAGCCAAGGGAAAAGCAGAGACTTAACACACATTCTCATTCTCATAGTTTTTAGTTTTTAGTTTTGAATCTTAGAGAGAAAGATACCACTTCCTCTAGGGTTCTTCATATTCATAGATTTCTAGTTTTATGCTTTTGATTTGGATATTGAGAAGAGTTACTACCTCCGTTGAAGTTTCTATCATTCTAATTTGTTTTCTTATTTCCTTACTCTTTTAATCACCCATTTACCCTGTTCAGAGTTACATATGGATATCTTTGATTTTGGAATTTATTAATGCAAAGAATTATTTTTACCTTTAATTAATTTTCTGTTATTATTTTATTTGAATTTCTATGTCTTCTTTTTATTCCCTTTTATCGTTTATAAAAATGGCATTCATGTCAATGGAGTAGACTTCCAACTTAACTTGGGAGTTGATTAAAAGGAGACCCTTGAGTTGGAATACTCAAGTGTAATTGGAAATTGGAAGTTGTTGGCTGGCTCTCTAGTCACTAACGCTAATCCTTCCCTAGGAGAGGATTAGGACTTCTGAATTGGTGCTGGTTCAGTTACTTGACTTTTCTTTAATCGGTAAGGGATAACTAAGTATAAACAACAACCTCTTACCATTACACTTGGAAAAATTCAACAAGGATAGAACTTCCAATTAATCTTCTCCCAGTTAAGGCTTTTTATTTCAAATAAATAAAACCTCTTGTTAATTTTCATTGCTTTAATTAATAATTATTTTATTTTCCCATTCTCCAACTCTAAAACCTCTCAGAAAATTCCTGACCAATACATAGCACTCTTTTGTCAACTCGTTGGGAGACGGCCTGGGAATTCTACTCCCAATAATTTATTCTCAATTTGTGACAATTCTTTCTAAATTGATAAGCGGAGTTTTCGTCGGTTAAGAACTGTACCTGCAATGTTATTTCTATATTAAATTCTTAATCGGCAATTTTCCGTACGTCAGAGACCAAGAAGTTGACCCCGGATGGTGTGCTTTGCAGTTGGACTCTGTAATAGTGGTAAACCTTGCCATGGGCCCGAACGGATTCAAGGGGAAAAACACGAGCGGACCCACCAAGAGTTTCACGCAGACCGAGTTCAGCTTCTCTTCCAAGTCATCCACAAGCACAAACTAACTGGGGTCCCACTCTGGGACAACATCTGCAAAAATGACACACAGGGTCACAGGTTACAACTACAATCAAGCGACCGATATAAAAAATAACAAAACCCCAATCAAAGAAGGACGTGTCCGTCATTAGTTACCTAGAACCCTGCCATGGACTTGGCTGTTGGTGCCAGCTGATCCTTCACTCCCGTCACACTCCCCCGTAGCAACATGGACGATGGTGACGACCGCATCCCTGACAGATGGCGATTCAGTTCCCCCCTCCATAGCTTGAGCACGAGTCGACGCAGGTGGCAGCACGACGAGACAACAGGGGTAAAGGGCATTGGGGATTGCTTTGGTTAGGGTTTGTATTTATCATATGAACGCATGTCTATATACATACACGAGTGGAGCCACGTATTATCTTTGTTGGGCATGAAATTTACGCAACTGTTTACCCGTCCCTTGATGCCACGGAATGCAGCTCCTTTTGTTGGGGATGGAGGTAAAAAGTGGGACGTACCTTAACATTGTAGTTGGTTGTTTTTTTCAAAATTTACGGATAAGACACATGTTAGAGGGTTAGATTTATGCTACTAATTTTTAATTAAATATTGGATTTGTTTTGGGGTTATCCAACAAAATTGACTTAAAGTCGTGTCCCACACCATTGTAGGAGCATATAAAACGTCACTTCCTTGTTCAACATTCTAAATTTTAAAAAAAATAAAAATCCTTAAAAATTATTGATTTCAATATCTTATCTAATTTCAGTTTATAAATTATTTATCATACAGAATTTGTTAGATTTCACATGATACCTCGGTAGGAGGACTAAAACTGGTGAGAAGGGAGAAATTTAGCACGACAGATGTTTTTTCGGCTTATAAAAAAGGGCGTATTGTGAACACAGACGACCATTCACATTGTGCAGACAATATGAAATCACACTATACCTAATGGAACAAACTACATTATAGTGGACCACCCAACCTTTGCCTACTAGCACTTTCATATCGGGCTTTGTCACGGCACAACCGCTCTTTCAGGACTGTAATCTTTTCTTCCATTTGGAACACACGCTCCGGGAAGCACAACCTCGACTTCCGCTGCAACTCAGCAACATGTTCCTTTTACCAAAGGGCAACCTGATAATTAAAGTCCAAACCTTGGTTCCCGTCTCTATCAACAGAACTTCCAAGGCAATGAGTGTGGCATTTTGCCTTGCAACATACCCGTCAGTAGAATACCCGCCGAAAGCATCGAAGTTTACCCCGGTCGGTGTGCTGAACACGCGGACTCCATAATCGTAGTAATCCTTGCCTTGCGCATGAACCCGGTCTAAATGAAAGAATTTAGGCAGGCCCACACCGATATTGGCGCATGCTGCCTTCAGCTTCTCCTCCAGGTCCTCCACAATGAAGAACTTGCTAGGGTCCCACTCTGTTATGAAATCTACACCGCGAGAAAACGAAGACAATTGAATGGAAAGTCAACGACGGGGAATGCTGGCAACAAAAATTATAAATCGAAAATGACGGCCAGTAAACGGATAGCGTACCTATATCGACTTCTTTAAGATCATTGGCGACGAGCCCGACGCTCCCATCGCCTGCCCCCGTATCGGTTTGGGGGACGGTGACGAAGGAAAAATGTCGGTAAAGATTTTCACAAAAATATCGCGTTGCAAGTATAGTTCTAAACCAATAAATTATCCTCGGTCAATGTTTAAATTGTTTGTCACTTAAGCAAACCCAATAAAAGTAACCGAAGTATTTAAATCTCGGGTCGTCTCTCAAGGAATTGCAGGGAACTGTATTTATTATTGGTTATGAGATTGTATCTTTTTGGGTTTTGAATTTAATAAGCAAGGAATGTAAATAACAAGAAAATAACAACTAAGAAAAGTCCTAGCAAGGGTTGAGAAGCGGAATTCCTATCCTCATTACCATTGTCAATTGTGATGGTAATTGCAAATTACTCTCACTTAGTTAACCTCTAACAATTGAAGAAAAGTCAAGTGAGCAAATCAACTTGAGTTCACAAGTCCTAATCAAAGACTAGAGTTAGTGAAGCTCAAGCCAACTAGCAACTTTCAATCACCAACCAACAAAAGACTTTGACAATTTAAGAGTCTCCAAATTACTCAATCCAAGCTAAGAATGTAAAAATCTAATTTAAAGTCTAACCAAGCATTTTATCAAACACTTGGAAGGTGCAAAATAAAATCATAGAAAAGTAATAAGAGAATAGACCAACAATTGCAAGGAATCAATAATAACAAATGAAGAAAGAAGCAATAAACATGAAATACCTCAAATTGCATTAAAAAGGAAATTGAATATAACATGAAGAGTTCATAAAATAAATTGGGAAAGTAAAGACGTCAACAAGAGAAAATAAACTAAGATGTTAGAATAATAGAATGTAGAAGAGAAACTAAATTAAAACAAGATGAAAATCTGAATTGGAGAAGAAATAAAACTACAAAACCTAAAATCTAGAGAGATGAAAGAGCCTCTCTCTCTAGAAAACCTACATCTAAAACCTAAAATTGTGTATGAATGAGAAGTGAATGATTTTCCCTTCCTGCTCCACTCTGCAGCCTCTAATCTGTATTTTCGGGCATGAAACTGGGTCAAAAACAGCCCAGAAATTGCCCTCAGCATTTTCTGTTTAATGCAGCACGTGACGCTCTGTCACGTGTACGCGTCAGCCACGCGTACGCATCGCTAGACATTTCACTGGCCAAGCGTAGGCATCAGCCACGCGTGCGCATCGTATGTCTGCTACACCAGTCACGCGTACGCGTCGCCCATGCGTGCGCATCGCTACCAGATTTTGAAATCCTAAATTTCTTGTATTCCTTCCACTTTTGCATGCTTATTTTCCATCCTCTAAGCCATTCCTGTCTTATAAAGCCTGAAAACATTTAACAAACATATCATGACATCGAATGGTAATAAGAGAGGATTAAAAATTAGCAAATTTAAAGCCTAAGAAGCATGTTTCAATCATAGCACAAAATTAGGAAGAAAATTGTAAAACATGCGAATTATATGAATAAGTGTGAGAATAATGGATAAAATCCACTCAATTCAATCCAAAATAAACCATAAAATCGTGGTTTATCAGACGGATACATCCGAGGCCCTGCCATCCCGAGATTCGGTATTTGGATCCATCAATGTAACGATGAAGGCTTTTAGCAAAACCAATGACTACTGATGGACCGATTGGTTGAGGGCGTTATTCGAGACTCTCACTGCGGGTGTGATTGGTGGGACTCACGGGGATTATACACAAATTCTATCCAGTCCATATCATTCGTTGGAATGTCACACCCGCACAAGTGGGCTCCACGACCTATGACTCTTTTGACAGAGCGACGAAATCTATAGTAAATTCTCTACGTCTCTCGGTTTTCGCACTCCAAGTCAAGTTACAAAATGTGGTCCCCACAGCACACCGACGGTTCATCTTTATAATTTTAGTTTAAGTACATATTTAATTTTGGATATAGAAAAGAAAATGGAAGAAAAGAAAATAAGAGGAAAAAAATGAAAAGAAAGAAAATAGAAAGAAGAGTAGAGTTATTTGTGTGTTGTTTGGATTGAGAGAAAATGAATGAAAAGAAAATAGAGAGAAACTTTTATTTTGTTTGGGTGGAAAGAAAAGTGAGAAGAAAGATAATCATAATGATATGAATTTACATCAATACCCTTATCATAAAATAAAGCACAAATATTTTTATTTATTCATGTTTTATTACATTTTATAAATATTCTAAAATATTATAATTTTATTTGTTTCATTTAAATTATTTACCTAATACATATGATCACTCGGTTATCCCTACTTGGGGACTGTTAATGGGGACAGCCCCAAACGTGTGCCAGAAGTCTTGCTGGCTACCGATGCGCATCAATATATATCAATCTTATCATATGTGGCCACCACCACACAGTTACCACTACGTGGTACTGGTGAGGTTGCACCCCGTTTCAACCCCAACCCCTAAACCTGACAATGTCGCAAGACTCTGTCATGAAGCCCACCCCGCAGAACTCAGCCGATGATCTCGCAGAGCTGTCAATCGGGGATCTGATCGACCTCATCCGCACAGAGGCGAACCGTACATAATATAACATGGTCGAGGCAGCGTTGGTCAAGAGAGAGGTTAACCTCATGGAAAAAATTCGTCTGTACCGTGAACTTATGTGTTCGACAAACATGGGCCAAGTAACTGCCGATGTCAAGCTGAAGGAGAAGCAGTTGGAAGCAGAGGAGAGGGCAAGGCGATGCGCGGCATGGAGATGCCGGTACGGGATGCAATACACAATAACGAAGACACGATGCGCACTTTGGAAAAGAACGCAACTGACCTGATGGCGGAGGTCGACAAGCTTTGTAAGTGGGAAGAAGAAGAGGCTGCAAAGTGGCATACATTGGGGCTGAGGGTCGCGGAGCTGGAGAGGAGGCATAGAGTCTTGCACTGCTTTGCTGGTGTTGGACCGTCACGGTTGTCACATGCCTATAACCATCCGGACACGTCTACCGTTGATGATGATGGTGCGGGATGTTATTGACCTGGCGGACATATTGACGTGTTCTTTAAAACTCTCATCCACATATTTGATGTAGACAGTCATTGCCGGTAAGTTTGTTTAGATCCTTGTTTAGATATTTGATGCTGGATATTTTTTTTGAGGTTTTGAAAGACCTGTAGGCTTATATGGCATCTTTACTCTTAATGTTGTTTAGCACTTGATGTGATGATTTAAAGTTTTCTGCCGTACATAGCATGCTTCTTTGGAATAGTAACACGCAAAACCTGTGCTAAGGGGTTCAGGTCTTGCTTATTCACGATATAGGCCTACGTCATCAGTTACTGTTGTAATGCACTAACCTCTCAAGGAATACAAACTAAACGTTCACAACTACAAAAGTTTTGAACCCGTCATAATCGGCCCAATTAAAAAAGTTAATAGACCAATGGAGACGCCATTTACGGTTATGAGGTTCGGTCTTCACCTAGAAGCAGCCAATGTAATGGAAATGTCTAGCTAATAATTACAGATGAAATAGTCTATGCAGGAATTATCATCGGCATGGCCCATGACAGGTAGTTTGGGCAACGTGTGATTCAAGCTTCGCTGATAACCGATACGCACCAGTATATATTGAACTTCTACAGTAGAAAGGGAAATTTGCCCCCATGGTGTTTTCAATATCTTGTTTTTTTTTTAAAAAAAATATTATGGTAGATGAAATTTTTAAATGAGCTCATTAATTTATTAATCTAGATTATGTTTTGTATTTTTAGAAATATTACAGAAAAAAAAGTTTCATCAAAGCACATGAGTAAACCGATGTAGAAAATGTTTTATCAAACATATTTAAACCAAATTAAAAAATGTTACAAATTTTATTCTAGAAGAAAGAAAAGGGAAAAATACTATAAATTAAGGTTGTATAACTTTACAAAAACATACTTTGTACATCCACATTTTTTGTTGTATTTATATGTGACTTCAGTTTCAAGTTACAGGCTACTGTATCATTAGGCTCTAATGTGCCAATTGATTAAGCTTTGAAATCAAAATATTTTAGAATTTAATTATAATAATAAGGGTATTATTATAGATTAACCCATACCCGTATCTTAATGTGGGGAGAAAAAAGGGCTCATATATAGCGTCTGAGGCGCCTCGTCGAATGAACCCACTCAAGTACATTAGATTTCCAACGTACGCTGATTATTATTTGCTCGCCAGTTCTACATCGAAGAACCCACCCACCCAGGTTTGTTGGATTTCCAATGTATGTTAATTGTTATTTGCTGCCCGATGCTATTCCCAACAAGTCGATTGTCCCTATGCTAATTTGCTTTAGTGGCATGAATAATGCAATTTGTTTAGTAAATTAAAAACCATTATTTTTTACCGCTTGATAATTACACCTTAATGCCATGGAGAGCTTTAAACCATCCTAGTTAAAATCAAAGTTTTTCCACTTTGGGACGGTTCACGTTGACGGCCCGAAACTTGTGCTGGTAGTCTCGCCGGTTACTGATGCACGTCATTATATATCAATCTTATCGTCACTAGCCACCATCCCACACTTACAATGACACCCTAGTGGTGAGTTTCCAACCAGACCCGACCCCTACCCGCAAACCCAACAATGTCGCAGGATTCTGTCAACAAACCGACCCCGACCCAACACATGAGAGCCGATGAGCTCGCGGAACTGTTAATCACGAATTTGATCGACCTCATCTGCACGGACAAAAATCGTACAGACTGTAAAATGGTTTTTAGAGCATTGGTCAAGAGGGAGGTTAATCTAATGGATAAAATTCATCAACTGGAAAAGGAGTCAGCTGGCCTGACGGCGGAGATCGACAACCCTTGTAAGCGGGAAGAAGACGAGGCTACAAAGTGGCATGTATTGGGACTGAGGATCACGGAGCTGAAAAAGAAGCATATCGTCTTGCTCCATCGCACTGGTCTTGCACATCCGCGGGAGGTGCGTACCCATAACCAGGCGGAGACATCGATCGTTGGCGATGACGGTGTGGCATGAAGTTGACCTGGTGGGCACATTCATGTCTCCTGTTATTCTCCCTTCATCCGCCTCTCTGCCGTAGACAATCATTATTGGTTACTTTGTTTAGCACCTTGTGTACGTATTTGACGGTGGACCTTTTTGTTTAGGGTTTTGAAGAACTTCTAAGCTTACATAGCGTCTTAATGTTAGGGGTGGCAAAACGGGTCGAGCCCGTCGGGCCGATCCGCTAAACCCGCTAAAAAAGGCGGGTCGGGCTAGGATTTGGAGCCCGCCAAACCCGCACCGCCAAATTGGCGGGTTTTGGCGGGGCGGGGCGGGCCGGTCCGCCGGGCCGAAGATTTTTATTTTTTATTTTTTTATATTAAATAAAAGAGTGATTACTATTATAAAATTAATAATTATAAAATTTTTAAACACTTTTTTTCATTTTTTGTTTTTATTCTTCTTTTAGTTATTAACTTTATTTATTTTATTTTACAATTTCATATATATGCTCAAATTATGTGACTTATTTTATAAAATAAAGATGATTCTATTGACAAATATTATTTTGAACAATTTTATTGAAGTTAAAAATTAAAAAAAAGTATAGTAAAAAAATTATATTATAATTTGACTATTTTTTATTTGTATTTGATTTTTTAATTATTATTTTTTGATTAATTTTAATGAATTTTATTTTTCAAAAAAAAAAAAAAGAGTCAAGCGGGCTAGCCCGCCAACCCGCCAATCCGCCATAAAGCGGGGCGGGCTAGCATTTTGAACCCACTTTAGTTGGCGGGGCGGGCCGGTCCGCCCCGTTTATGAGGCGGGCCTAGGCGGGGCGGGGCGGGTTGGGGCGGGCCGGCCCGCTTTGCCACCCCTACTTAATGTTATCTAACACTTGTTGTGATGAATTACAGCTTTCTGCCCTACTTAGCATGCTCCTTGGGAATAGTAACACGCAAAACCTATGGGATTTCCCTTGTTCACGCGATATGATGACTTCCCCAGTAAATGTCATAATGAAATACAATGCTCATAACGATAGCAGTTTTCCACCCTTCATAATCGCATTAATTAAAAAGGTTATTAGACCAATGCAAATGGTACCCAATCTCAGACTCAACCAAAGAACAGCCAATTTAATAGAAAAGTTTCTATTATGATCACGGGCGTACATCGGCTGCTTGAGTGTTGCTGTGAGTAGATGGTAACAATTGATGAAATATACAAGATTCGGACTGCATCCATGACTCTGTCGAATGATGGTAACGTGGCGATTAGTTATTAGAGTTAGTCTGTGAGCATTTTTTAGCATTTAGATGACCGTTGTGCAAGTTACTTACCTATGATATACCTTACCTAAAAAAAGGAAAAGTATATAGTGTCTGTGTCCAATATTTGGCCTGAGATTTTTGTGTGGGTCGGCCAAGAACATTCCAATAACAATAGTGCTCCACGGTGAGCTATTTCCACCCTGGAAAGCCAAAAATAATGTATCCCATACCAAATTTCATCTCTCATTTAAAACCCCGGTAACTGATGTTCCTCTATCCTCTGTGAAAGCTGACACACATGTGGACCCCTTTCATCACATGTTCAGGTCACCAGCAGTGACAACCGCGGCTCGCATCAGGGTGTCAAATCTGTTTCGTCACGTCGCTTCCGCCAGGGGTAGCCTATACCCCCTCGACCCGTGAAACGAGGCGAGCTTGAATTTTTTAATAATTTGTATTCATATTATTATTACTACTATTATTGTTGTTGTTGTTGTTGTTGTTTTCGTCATTGATTTTGTATTTTTTCCGTCGTTTTCATATAACTGGTCGAATGCGGTTCAATATGTTAGGTAATGCTGGGTTTCTCATGACTTTTGTAACACCTCTTGAAGCACAGGCATTTAAATTAACCCAACAAAAAAAGGGTGCATGCTATGGTGCATATCTTACAAAAAAGAGATAAAAGTCAATATTTAGGGTTGCGATATTCATGGGTGTGAATGTCACTGCACCGCTAATTAATCTTTGTTTTTTATAATTAAAAATGAAAATTATTAGAGACTAATTAATCATCTAATTAATTAGCGTGATTTTAATTATTGTGTTTACATCGGATTGTTCCCAGTATTGAATGTTTTTAATGATTTGTTAGCGTTCCGAACTTGTTAGGGTTTGAGGTAGAACACACGATTACAAACATATGGTTCGTGGTTTACGGTATGGAATATGCAATCTTTGATTTATGATTTGTTGATTCGGGTTGGTTTCTTAGTGTTTAGAGTGCGTGGAATCTTCAGTAGAGTATAGGGATTGGTGGATTAGGGTTTATGGTGTAGGGATTACGGTTTCGAGACTATGACTCCAGGTCTGCTGGGATCCTATAAGGGGTAATTATTCACATCGTTCGGTTCACAGTTCGTAGTGTCACTATTTTTTTAGTTACATCACGTTATGATCGTAATTTCTCATTTGATACGTGTATCAATTTCAGCAGGCTCCAGGATCCATACTATAACACAGAAGTAACGCTGTGTTTGCTAGAACATTCCCTTCGTATAGATAAATTATGTCACCTCACCTCTTAACCCATTGGAATGTCGCAACCGCATGGGTGGGGCCACGTCTTACCCAACTGGACATGAAATTTATGTAACAGTAAGTCAGTCCGTTGTTGTTACCGATTGCGGCTATTTATTTTTTTTTGAAAACCGTATTTGTACGCCGAAATCAGCACTCTAAAATCATCCGCCAATGTATTTGCGTATAAATACGTTTGTGGTTTAATTTATTTTCAAGAATTTGGATCCTCTAAATTTTATATTTTTACTTTAGAGGATAAAGTGAGATTTTTCACTATTGAATATTTTCTCTCTCATGTTTTCTCTTAGTCCAACTTATGATATAAATAGTGATAAATCATACTTTACCCTCTAAAGTGAAATTTAAAATTTAGAGGATCCAAATCCTATTTTCAATATGTGTACAGTATATGTTTGGATTGACCCTGGTCAAACTGGAGTTTGAGTAAAATCCATTTTGTAGAATTGATTTTCGATATAAGTGAGTTTAATCCAACATGATTATGTGTTTGGCTTTTGTATACTAAAATTAATTTTGATAAAATAAATATTATTTGGATAATAGTAGTTAAAATCACTTTTAGGTAAATAATAAGTTATTCTTGTAAGTATATTTTCTTAGTAATAATTAGTTATTTATAAGAAAACATAATACTAAGTTATAAAGTTATTTTTGTTAGTTTATTTAATATTTTTATATACTTCTTTTGGTATTTTTTTATATGGTAATTTTTGTAATACTCTATTTTAGTGTATTATAATTTTTTTACTATTTTAATAAAAATTAATATTTATTTTACAAATTAAACATAACATATAAAAATTGACAATTTTTAAGTATTTTTTATTGAAATTTTTTAATATTTATCTATTAAATTAAAAATAACATACCACAACATATGTTAGTACTCTTTTTAAACACTCTCAATAATATTATTTTTATTATTATTTTAGGTGCCTTATACAGAGGACCTCAAAACTGTGGTCCCGTGTAAACGTGAATTCGAATACAAAGCCAGTTCTGCGACAAATGAATTAAGAAGGTTTGTCAGAGCAGAAATTGAAGCCTTCAATTGGTCTAAATGTACTTCTTCTCTCCCTACGGGTTTGCCACACATACCCTAAGGACTCAGGATTCTGCGGTCAAGGCTCAAGGCTCACCGTTGTGCTTCCGTACGGTTCGCGCTCAACGTTTCAGGAAATACGGACTAGGGTTCACCGAAGCATGGATTACGGTTTTGTGTCAATGTTCCGGGGTTGACGCCTTAGTGCGCTTCAGTTCTCGGGTAGAGTGAACCCTCAACAAGTGTTTAGGATTTAGTTTCTTTGTGTTTAGTCTTCACGGGCGTCACCTAGAGGTATGGTGGTTACAGTGCATGTTTCTTGGTTAATGTCTTGGAGGTATGGTGTTAACAGTACGCTGTATTGGGTGGGGCAGATTACAGTTTACAAACAGGAGTTTGCGTAAATAATGTAAAAGATGAAGATTGATGGTAGCAGGGATTACCGTTTCGGGTTTTAGGGCATCCGACTAGATGGCTTACTTGATTTAATTATGGACTTTTAAAGCAATATGAGACAATTCAAATGATAACGAAAGTAACAATAAATTCTAAATGTGATACCTGGGTGGTGGCAAGGATTCAAGTTTGTCCCGCCTGATCTAGGTCAGTGACTCTAGTGCATGCGTAGTTGCAGCAGTAGTAGATTAATTGACTACGCTCTAGGTTGAGAATTTAAGCACCCGCATGGGTAGTAGTGGTGGTAGTAGTTCTTCCGCTCGCTCTGAATTAGGCAGGTTCTTGGAAGGGGGTTGTAGCTCAAACCCACTTAGTAGTTGTCCCACTCGCTCGGGTTTATGCCTTAGTACGGTTCAACTTTCCAGTTGCGTGATTTCGTTTCGAGTGTTTAGGTTTCATGCTTCGTATTAAACATTTTGAGGGTTTAGGGTCCCGGGTTCATTCGTTTGGGCTAAGCGTTGTTTCTTTTAGTTTCTTCGTGTCAGGTCTTCGTGGGTTGCGGCTACGGGTATGGTAATTACAGTTCAGGTTTTGTGTTTAAGGGTTCCAACGGTTTGGTTTTAACGGTATGACTTAGAGTGTATGAACAAGAGTTTGCCTAAATTTCTAAAGAAGTATGTTTTATCTTTTTTTAATTCATGAATTTAATATTATTATTGAAACAATCAATTATTAAAAAATTCAATATCTTTCATTATTTAATACAGGTTTGTAGAAAGCATAAAATAAATAAATATATATTTAGAAAAAATAAAATATAAAATTAATATTGTTATTCCCGGTTAAAAATGTCAATATAAAGATGTACCAATATTTACATTCAAATCAGTTATTTATGTACTAAGTTTAATTATTTGGACACAAAAACTCTTATTATTGTAAATAAAAGAAAACAATCAAAATAAATATAGTATGTTATAATATAACATAACATACATACATTAATAATTGTTGATATTTAACTTAAAACCTCATTAACATCATTATTTGGATACATGTCACTAAACCCAGGCTTGGTTCTCATGTCATCACAATAACAAGAAAGAAATCCCTTGGCCCATGACCCAAAAAGAAATAAGTGAGACATAAAGGGAGTTTTCATTCGCATATACCCTATTTCATTACTTGCGGCCTTCAGTTTCTAAGCCATACCACCCAGATCACTTCGTCGTTTTGCATCCAACCACAAACACGTCTCCCGGAAGAATCCCCGACTCAGTTTCGTCAATCCAACCACACCCACCAGGACTAGCAAGGTAATCCCTCCTGATTCCCTTATTGGCATACTATTTAGTCCCTCCCATGATTGTTTCATCGTGTTGCCCTATCAGACAGTAGAACTAATATGCTCAACCATCGGCTCCGTCGGTGCACGTTACCTATTTTTCCCTGCAATGAAAAAAAAAGGAAATAATTTCGCTACATCCTGGTTCTTGAGACACCGAACTTTTCTTTCAGTGGTGCGGAAAACCCTAATCACTATGATTGTTGGTATTCCCTCCTTTCTGTTGTCCCTACGCCAAATGGTGCACTGTTTGCTGAATACTTACCGGACCTCCACTCTGTTGCGTTTACTACCTTGTTTGCATGTTTCATATAACTAATTGGATTACGGTTTTTTACCATTCCATGGTCCCATGACGATTTTGACTGTTTGCTTTAGATTGCAATTCATGTTCTCAACCACAAAGTTGCACTTGGTGCAAAATGACTCACTCCGGATCCCCTAATTTTTCCATTCAAAGCTTTTGCGCATGTTTCTATTTTTTGCTTCTATTTTTCCCCCTTCTTAGATGAAACCCTAAACCCTAACGTTGTTTTCAGCTCGTTCATTTTCTCTCACACACTGGAAAAATATTTTTATTTCAAATTACACAATATAGCTCCATAATGGTATAGTTGTGTTTTTCATACTATTTTAGTTCATTTACATGACCACCCTTAACGTTATCATTTGTTCTGTTTTAGTTGCACATGTCTTCCTCTAGGAACAAGGGCAAGCGAACTGTAACAGCCGATCAAGAAAACCATCAACACAGTCGACTGCATTTTCTGAAGCCAATCGTAAGGCCTACCTGCTTCAAACTGGTAAGCCACTGACGGAAGAAAAATGTCAATAAAGATGTTCACAAAAATATCGTTTTGCAAGTATAGTTCTAAACCGACAATTAAACCTCAATCAACATTTAAGTTGTTTGTCACTTAAGCAAACCCAATAAAATTAACCAAAGTATTTAAACATCGGGTTGTCTCTCAAGGAATTAGAGGGAAGTGTATTTATTATTGGTTATGAAAAAGCATATTTTTGGGTTTTATAATAAGAAACAAGAAAGTAAAATGGCGAGAAAATAAATTAATAACTAAGAAAGCTCTTAGCAAGGAAAGAGAATTAGAAGTCCTATCCTCATTATCATTGTCAATTGTGATGGTAAATGTGAATTGCCTTCACTTAGTTAACCTCTAACCAATGGAGGAAGGTCAAGTACATACAATCAACTTGAGTTCACAAGTCCTAGTCAACTCATAGTGAGAGACTAGCTTTGGTGAAGTTCAAGCTAACCGGCAATCTTCAATCACCAATCAACAAAAGACTTTTGATAACTCAAGAGTCTCTAAATAATCAATCCAAGTCAAGAACATAAAATCTAAATTAAAATTCACCCAAGCATTTTATCAAACACTTGGAAGGTATAAAATAAAAACATAGAAAACTAACAAGACATAGCAAAATCTAAGACTAACAATTGCAAGAAAAAACAATAACAATAAATTAGAGAAAGCAATCATAAACATGAAAATATAAATTGCATTAATATGGATTAAAGGAAACAAGAAGAATTCATAAACTAAATTGGTAACATAAAAAAATCAACAAGAGAAATAGATAAACTAAAGTACTAGAACAAATAAAAGTAGAAGAGAAACTAAATTAAAGTAAGGTAGAAAACAGAATTGGAGAAGGAACAAGACTAAAAATCCTACAACATGCAAGTGAAAAAATAATATAGGCAAATGGCATATCAATAGTGCAAGAATTGCAACAATGAGGGAGAGAGAGTGGGTCATGAAAGGCAATATAAGTTCATATCAATGCAAAAGGAATATAAGCATCATAAAAGATTAGCATTGACCTATGAATGATAATATCCAACAATATAAAATAAGTCACGAAGCACCAAAATAATGGAAGAAATATTCGACAGTTGAGTAAGAACATTTAACACCAATATTAAAACAACATATATAGAAAAGGAAAGGGAAAAAAACAAAAAAGATAAAATGCACTGAATGCAAATATGCAAATGCAATAAGTAAAAGAAAAGAAATAGAAGAAAAAAATGAGAAGTAAAATTTTGAAAAGTGAGAGAAGAATAAAGCAAGAAAGGAAGAAGAAAAGGAAGAAGAAAGGAAAGAGGAAAGAATAAGAAAGGAGAGAAGAAAGTAAAAGAAAGTAAAAGAAAGTAAAAGACGAAGTGACGCGTAAGCGTCGCCCACGCGTACGCGTGGGTTGCAGATTAAGGAGTCGACGCGTACGCGCGCGTCAGTCACGCATACGCGTGAAAAGCAGAAAAGAGGAGGTGACGTATACGCGTCAGTCACGCGTACGCGTGGAGGTGAATTGTGCTCTTCGCACAACACTCGCACAGTACCCGCACAACTCTCGAGTTTTAGTACTGTACCATCAAAATTTTGGCGTCGACACGCACGCGTGGATGGCGAAAGGATCAAGTGACGCGTACGCGTCAGCGAGGCACACGCGTGGAATGGGTTGTGCGTCTAGCACCCCACCCGCATGGTTCCAACACAACTCTCGAGTTTTTGTACCAGAGAGCAAAAATTAATATGACGCGTGCGCGTCGGTCACGTGCACGCGTGAGCTTCCCTTGTTTTTTTAACCAACAAGCTATCAAAGTAAAGCCAAAGTTTATTAAATAAGTGAAGCCACAGCTTAAACTAAATAATCCTAACTAAAAATTAAAATTCAATTTATTACCAATATAAATAAAAGAGAAAATAGGAAGAATGTACCATGCTGGGGTGTCTCCCACCTAGCAGTTTTAGTTAAAGTCCTTAAGTTGGACATTTGGTGAGCTCCTTGTCATGGTGGCTTGTACTTGAACTCATTTTGAAACTTTCACCAATGCTTGGATTTTCAATAAGTTCCAACATTTCCAAGTGAATTCACCAAGCCTTGATGAAGTTCTTCACAAGTTTTGAGCTCCCAAAGTTGATCCTCTTGTATGCCGGGATCCCAAATCTTGTTTCTATACCCGTCTTTAAGTGGATCATCATTGTTTCAATCGGGTGGCAAGCAATCCGAATTCTCTATGAAGTACCAAACTCTTCTCTTAGATCCCACCAATTGATCACTAGTCCAACCCTTGCATCTAGCTCTTGAATTCTCAACCTTGATGAGTCTTGATTTGCAACTCCAACCACTAAACATCCTTCTCTTACGCTTAATTCCACAAAGCCCTCTAAGTTGGCCATCCATTTCAAGAATACCATACTCAAGTGGGACAGTAAAGCTAATAGAGATAAGTTTTACCCACTCAAATGAAGGAATAGACGGCAACCTAGGTAGAGAAGTCTCTAACGATCTTGACAAAGCATATTCAACTCCCGTCCAACCTTGCCGAAGGACTTCCACCTTTTGAAAAGGTTCTCCACTTTCAAGCTCTTCCTCGCCGAATTCATCTAACTCTTCTCCGTCACTCAAATCATAAATATGAGGTTGAGAAGAATCTACCTCAACGTTGCTTTCAATGTCATCGGGAGAAAGTTCTTCAAACTCAAGGGATTCACTTGCGGATGCAAATTCATTACTAGGATGGCTTGTTTCATGATCATCATCACCAAGGAAACTTGCCTCTTGATCGATTCCATCCAATTCTTCATAGGGAATATGCCTTGGAGGTTGTGCACTAGCCTCCTCAACATCGATTTCAAGCTTCTTGGAGGAATACTCTACAACTCTAGATTCCCATGGAGGTTCAGCATCTCCTAAGTCTTCAACCACTTCTTCCTCTTCAACAATTACGGCATCCGCTAATTGTTCCAATACAAAGTCACATTCCTCACTTTCCACCGGAGTTCCTAATCTATCCTTCATGCTACATTCTTCATTAGATTCTCCACATGTAGCCATGGGAGTACTTTTAGTGTCCAAGCTTTGGGACACGAATCGACTTATTAACTCAGTCAAGGCAGCTGCGAATTCTAGTGTCGTCATTTGCATCTCTTTCTGCCTTTGAAGTAGTAAAGTGAGAGAATCATCTGTTGGGGCTTGGGGTGGATATGAAGGTTCATTGCTTGGGAGGAAGGGTTCATGATAGGAAGGTGGTTCATCTTGATAAGGATGTGGCGGTTCAACACTCTCCATATTTTCCACTTGTTACACAACACACTCCAGTCCCTTGTTCTCAAGTTAAGATTTATTAGCCATGAGAGTTTCATATGCTTTTCGGCCTTCCTCTCACTCCATTTGATGGATGGTTGCTTGAAGTCAATCCATTGCTTCCTTAAACTGATCCCGTGGCTTTTGTTTTGCTTGGCTAACATAATTAGGATCATATTGCTCTTGGGTTGATGGATATGGACATTCCCCTATGGAGGGTTGTGGTGGAAAGGAAAATTCATCTTGTGGTTGAAAGTTCGCATACATTGGAGGTGGTGTATATTAAGGTGGTGGTTCTTGGGAGTAATTGGGTTGGAATTGGGGTAGCTCTATGTATGGTTCATATGGCTCATAAGGTGGTTAGTATGGGGGATAAGGATTAGGGTCAAATGGAAGTGTTTGGTAGGATGAGGCTTGTGAGTATGGTTGAGGGCTATATTGAGGAGGGAGTTCATAGGCATATGGTGGTGGTTGTTGGTAGTCACAAGGAGGTCCACCATGTCCGTTGTCTTGGTATGCATCATGGAATGATGATGAGCGGATAATTTATACGCTTTTTGGCATTGTTTTTAGTATGTTTTTAGTAGAATCTGGCTACTTCTAGGGATGTTTTCATTAGTTTTTATGTTAAATTCACATTTCTGGACTTTACTATGAGTTTGTGTGTTTTTCTGTGATTTCAGGTATTTTCTGGCTAAAATTGAGGGACTTGAGCAAAAATCAGATTCAGAGGTTGAAGAAGGACTGCTGATGCTGTTGGATTCTGACCTCCCTGCACTCAAAGTGAATTTTCTGGAGCTACAGAACTCAAAATGGCGCGCTTCCAATTGCGTTGGAAAGTAGACATCCAGGGCTTTCCAGAAATATATAATAGTCCATACTTTGGCCAAGTTTAGATGACGTAAAAGGGCGTTGAATGCCAGTTCTATGCTGCTGTCTGGAGTTAAACGCCAGAAACAAGTCACAAACTAGAGTTGAACGCCAGAAATACGTTACAACCTGGCGTTCAACTCCAGAAAGAGCCTCTGCACGTGTAGACTTCAAGCTCAGCCCAAGCACACACCAAGTGGGCCCCGGAAGTGGATTTATGCATCAATTACTTACTTCTGTAAACCCTAGTAGCTAGTTTATTATAAATAGGACCTTTTACTATTGTATTAGACATCTTTGGATGCCTGGTTCTTAGATCAGAGGGGCTGGCCATTCGGCCATGCCTGAACCCTTCACTTATGTATTTTCAAACGGTAGAGTTTCTACACTCCATAGATTAAGGTGTGGAGCTCTGCTGTTCCTCAAAGATTAATGCAAAGTACTACTATTTTCTATTCAATTCATCTTATTTTGCTTCTAAGATATTCATTCGTACTTCAACCTGAATGTGATGAACGTGACAATCATCATCATTCCCTATGAACGTGTGCCTGACAACCACTTCCGTTCTACCTTAGATTGAATGAGTGTCTCTTAGATCTCTTAATCGGAATCTTCGTGGTGTAAGCTAGAATGATGGCGGCATTCAAGAGAATCCGGAAAGTCTAAACCTTGTCTGTGGTATTCCGAGTAGGATTCAATGATTGAATGACTGTGACGAGCTTCAAACTCGCGAGTGCTGGGCGTAGTGACAGACGCAAAAGGAGGGTGAATCCTATTCCAGCATGATCGGGAACTTCAGATGATTAGCCGTGCCGTGACAGGGCATTTTGGACCATTTTCACAAGAGGAGGGGATGTAGCCACTGACAACGGTGATGCCCTTTCATAAAGCCAGCCATAGAAAGGAGTAAGACTGATTGGATGAAGACAGCAGGAAAGCGGAGGTTCAGAGGAACGATTGCATCTCCATACGCTTATCTGAAATTCTCACCAATGATTTACATAAGTATTTCTATCCTTCTTCTATTACTACATTTCGAAAACTACATAACTATTTTATATCCGCCTGACTGAGATTTACAAGGTGACCATAGCTTGCTTCATACCAACAATCTCCGTGGGATTCGACCCTTACTCACGTAAGGTATTACTTGGACGACCCAGTGTACTTGCTGGTTAGTTATGCGAAGTTGTGAAAATATGTTTAGACCATGGTTCTGTGCATCCATTTTTGGTGCCATTGCCAGGGAATCAATTTCGAACAACAATTCACAACCTGAGTAACAATTTCGCATACCAAGTTTTTGGCGCCGTTGCCGGGGATTGTTCGAGTTTTCGGCAAGCTTTTGGTCCGTTAACATCAGTGCCAAATTTTTATCCGGTAACAACACCAAGTTTTTGGCGCCGTTGCCGGGGATTGTTCGAGTTTGGACAACTGACGGTTCATCTTGTTGCTCAGATTGGGTAACTTTCTTTTCGTTTTCTTTTCAAAAAAGTTTTCAAAAAAAATCTTTCAAAAATTTCTCCTTTGTTTTCGAAAAAAAAAATTAAAAAAAATTAAAAAAATACAAAAAAAATTATAAAATCATAAAAATCAAAAATATTTTCATGTTTCTTGTTTGAGTCATGTGTCATGTTATAAGTTTGGTGTCAATTGCATATTCATATTGCATCTTTCGAAAATTGCATTCATGCATGTGTTCTTCATGATCTTCAAGTTGTTCTTGGTAAGTCTTCTTGTTTGATCTTGATGTTTTCTTGTTTTGTGTTGTATGATGTTTTTCATATGCATTCTTGAATTCTTAGTGCCTAAGCATTAAAGATTTCTAAGTTTGGTGTCTTGCATGTTTTCTTTGCATTAAAAATTTTTCAAAAATGTGTTCTTGATGTTCGTCATGATCTTCATAGTGTTCTTGGTGTTCATCTTGACGTTCATAGTGTTCTTGCATGCATTCCTTGTTTTGATTCAAATATAAAAGAGAAAAACATGAAAATGATGTTTTAATTTTTCTCTCTCATCATAAAAATTCAAAAAAATCAAAAAATATCTTTCCCTTTTTCTCTCTTAAAATTTCGAAAATTAGATTTGACTTTTTCAAAAATTTTTAAAATCTAGTTTTTTTTATGAGTCAAATCAAATTTTCAATTTAAAAATCTCATCTTTTTCAAAATCTTTTTCAAAAATCAAATCTTTTTCATTTTTCTTAGTTATTTTCAAAAATTATAAAAATATTTTTCAAAAATCTTTTTCTTATCTTTATCACATAATTTTCGAAAATAACATCACCAATTAATGTTTTGATTCAAAAATTTCAAGTTTGTTACTTACTTGTTAAGAAAGATTCAAACTTTGAGTTCTAGAATCATATCTTGTGATTTCTTGTGAATCAAGTCATTAATTGAGATTTTAAAAATCAAATCTTTTTCAAAACTAATTTCAAATCATATCTTTTCAAAAATATCTTCCTATCTTATCTTTTTCAAAAATTTGATTTCAAAATATCTTCTATAACTTCTTATCTCCTTATCTTTTTAAAATTGATTTTCAAAATTTGTTTCAACTAACTAACTAACTTTTCGTTTGTTTCTTATCTTTTTCAAAACTACCTAACTAACTCTCTCTCTCTATTTTTCAAAAATATCTTCCCTCTTTTTCAAAAATTCTTTTTAATTGACTAATTATTTTAATTTTTGATTTTAATTTTCAAAAAATTACTAACCTTTTTCAAAAACTTTTTTCAAAAATCACTAACTCTTTTTCAAAAATTATTTTCGAAAATTCTCCTTCTCTCTCATCTTATTCTATTTATTTATTCATCCACTAACATCTCCTCACCTCACATCTCTGCTTTCCTCACCCTTGTGTTTCTTTTTTTACATTACATTCTTTGTCCCCTTCCTTTCTTCCACTCACATAAGGACCTCTATACTGTGGTATAAAGGATCCCTGTTATTATTATTATTTTTCTGTGCCCTCTTCTTTGTCATATGAGCAGGAGCAAGGACAAGAATATTCTTGTTGAAGCAGATCCAGAACCTGAAAGGACTCTGAAGAGGAAACTAAGAGAAGCTAAAATACAACAATCCAGAGATAACCTTTCAGAAATTTTCGAACAAGAAGAGGAGATGGCAGCCGAAAATAATAATAATGCAAGGAGGATGCTTGGTGACTTTACTGCACCTAATTCCAATTTACATGGAAGAAGCATCTCCATTCCTGCTATTGGAGCAAACAACTTTGAGCTGAAACCTCAATTAGTTTCTCTGATGCAGCAGAACTGCAAGTTTCATGGACTTCCATCTGAAGATCCTTTTCAGTTCTTAACTGAATTCTTGCAGATTTGTGATACTGTTAAGACTAATGGAGTAGATCCTGAAGTCTACAGGCTCATACTTTTCCCTTTTGCTGTAAGAGATAGAGCTAGAATATGGTTGGACTCTCAACCCAAAGACAGCCTGAACTCTTGGGATAAGCTGGTCACGGCTTTCTTAGCCAAGTTCTTTTCTCCTCAAAAGATGAGCAAGCTTAGAGCTGATGTTCAAACCTTCAGATAAAAAGAAGGTGAATTCCTCTATGAAGCTTGGAAAAGATACAAACAGCTGACCAAAAAGTGTCCTTCTGACATGCTTTCAGAATGGACCATCCTGGATATATTCTATGATGGTTTATCTGAGCTATCAAAGATGTCATTGGATACTTCTGTAGGTGGATCCATTCACCTAAAGAAAATGCCTGCAGAAGCTCAAGAACTCATTGACATGGTTGCTAATAACCAGTTCATGTACACCTCTGAGAGGAATCCTGTGAATAATGGGACGCCTATGAAGAAGGGAGTTCTTGAAATTGATACTCTGAACGCCATATTGGCTCAGAACAAATTATTGACTCAGCAAGTCAATATGATTTCTCAGAGTCTGAATGGAATGCAAGCTGCATCCAACAGTACTCAAGAGGCATCTTCTGAAGAAGAAGCTTATGATCCTGAAAACCCTGCAATAGCAGAGGTAAATTACTTAGGTGAACCTTATGGAAACACCTATAATCCATCATGGAGAAATCATCCAAATCTCTCATGGAAGGATCAACAAAAGCCTCAACAAGGCTTTAATAATGGTGGAAGATACAGGTTTAGCAATAGCAAGCCTTTTCCATCATCCACTCAGCAACAGACAGAGAATTCTGAGCAGAATCCATCTAGCTTAGCAAACTTAGTCTCTGATCTATCCAAGGCCACTGTAAGTTTCATGAATGAAACAAGGTTTTTCATTAGAAATTTGGAAGCACAAGTGGGCCAGCTGAGTAAAAGGATCACTGAAATCCCTCCTAGTACTCTTCCAAGCAATACAGAAGAGAATCCAAAAGGAGAGTGCAAGGCCATTGACATAAGCACCATGGCCGAACCTGTAAGGGAAGGAGAGGACGTGAATCCCAAGGAAGAAGACCTCCTGGGACGTCCAGTGATCAATAAGGAGCTTCCCTTTGAGGAACAAAAGGAATTTGAGACTCATCTAGAGACCATAGAGATTCCATTAAACCTCCTTATGCCATTCATGAGCTCTGATGAGTATTCCTCTTCTGAAGAGAATGAGGATGTTACTGAAGAGCAAGCTGCCAAGTTTCTTGGTGCAATCATGAAGCTGAATGCCAAATTATTTGGTATTGAGACTTGGGAAGATGAACCTCCCTTGTTCACCACTGAACTAAGTGATCTGGATCAACTGAGATTGCCTCAGAAGAAACAGGATCCTGGAAAGTTCATAATACCTTGTACCATAGGCAACATGATCTTTGAAAAGGCTCTGTGTGACCTTGGTTTAGGGATAAACCTCATGCCCCTCTCTGTAATAGAGAAACTGGAAATCTATGGGGTGCAAGCTGCTAAAATCTCATTAGAGATGGCAGACAATTCAAGAAAACAGGCTTATGGACAAGTAGAGGACGTGTTAGTGAAGGTTGAAGGCCTTTACATCCCTGCTGATTTCATAGTTCTGGATACTGGAAAAGAAGAGGATGAATCCATCATCCTAGGAAGACCTTTCCTAGCCACAGCAAGAGCTGTGATTGATGTTAACAGAGGTGAACTAGTCCTTCAATCGAATGGGGACTCCTTTGAGTTTAAAACTCAAGGTCATCCTTCTGTAAACATGGAGAGGAAGCATGAAAAGCTTCTCTCAAAACAGAGTCAACTAGAGCCCCCACAGTCAAACTCTAAGTTTGGTGTTGGGAGGCCACAACCAAACTCTAAGTTTAGTGTTGGAGAGTCTCAACAATGCTCTGAACATCTGTGAGGCTCCATGAGAGCCCACTGTCAAGCTATTGACATTAAAGAAGCGCTTGTTGGGAGGCAACCCAATTTTTATCTAATTATATTTTTATTAGTTATATGTCTTTATAGGTTCATGATCATGTGGAGTCACAAAATAAATCAAAAAATTGAAAACGGAATCAAAAATAGCAGAAGAAAAATCACACCCTGGAGGAAGACCTTACTAGCGTTTAAACGCCAGTAAGAAGCATGTTTTGGGCGTTCAACGCCAGAACAGAGCATGGTTCTGGCGCTGAACGCCAGAAATGCACCCTGGAGGAGAGCTGGCGTTGAACGCCCAGAACAAGCACCAACCTGGCGCTGAACGCCCAGAGTTATGTGCAAGGGCATTTTATATGCCTAATTTGGTGCAAGGTTGTAAATCCTTGAACACCTCAGGATCTGTGGACCCCACATGATCACCTCAGGATCTGTGGACCCCACAGGATCTCCACCTACCTCCACTCACTTCTTCTCACCCCTCTTTCACACAATCTCATAAACACTCTTCCCCAAAACCCTTCACCAATCACCTCAATCTCTCTTCCCCATCACCTCTTCACCACTCACATCCATCCACTCTTCCCCATAAACCTACCTCATAAACTCCACCTACCTTCAAAATTCAAAATCAATTTCCCACCCAAACCCACCCTATATGGCCGAACCTTCACCCCCCTCCCTTCCCTATATAAAGCCTTCCATTCTTCTTCATTTTCACACAACACAACCCTCTCTTTCCCTTCTTGGCCGAAACACACCTCCCCCCTCTTCTCCATATTTTCTTCTTCTTCTTCATCTAATTCTTTCTTCTCTTGCTCGAGGGCGAGCAAAATTCTAAGTTTGGTGTGGTAAAAGCATAAGCTTTTTGTTTTTCCATTACCATTGATAGCACCTAAGACCGGAGAATCCTCTAGAAAAGGAAAAGGGAAGACAAAAACTTCCACCTCCGAGTCATGGGAGATGGAAAGGTTCATCTCCAAAGCCCATCAAGACCACTTCTATGATGTTGTGGCCAAGAAGAAGGTGATCCCCGAGGTCCCTTTCAAACTCAAAAGAAATGAGTATCCGAAGATCCGACATGAAATCCAAAGAAGAGGTTGGGAAGTTCTAACAAATCCAATCCAACAAGTCGGCATCCTAATGGTTCAAGAGTTCTATGCCAATGCATGGATCACCAAGAACCATGATCAAAGTAAGAACCCGGATCCAAAGAACTATGTTACAATGGTTCGGGGGAAATACTTAGATTTTAGTCCGAAGAATGTGAGATTGGCGTTCAACTTGCCAAACATGGAAGAGAACGCACGCCCCTACACAAGGAGAGTCAACTTTGATCAAAGGTTGGACCAAGTCCTTATGGACATATGTGTGGAAGGAGCTCAATGAAAGATTGACTCCAAAGGCAAGCCGGTTCAACTAAGAAGATTGGACCTCAGGCCTGTGGCTAGAGGATGGTTGGAATTCATCCAATGCTCCATCATCCCCACTAGCAACCGATCTGAAGTTACTGTGGATCGGGCCATCATGATTCATAGCATCATGATTGGAGAGGAAATAGAAGTTCATGAAGTCATCTCTAATGAACTCTACAAAATAGCCAAAAAGCCCTCTCCTGGGTCAAGGCTAGCTTTTCCTCATCTTATTTGCCATCTATGTTACTCAGCTGGAGCTTTCATAGAAGGAGACACTTCCATTAAGGAAGAGAAGCCCATCACTAAGAAAAAGATAGAGCAAGCAAGAGAGCCCATTCATGGAGCTCAAGAGGCGCATGAAGCTCATCACCATGAGATCCCGGAGATGCCTCAAATGTATTTTCCTCCACAAAACTATTGGGAGCAAATCAACACCTCCCTAGGAGAATTAAGTTCCAACATAGGACAATTAAGGGTGGAACATCAAGAGCACTCCATCATCCTTCATGAAATAAGAGAAGATCAAAAAGCAATGAGGGAGGAGCAACAAAGACAAGGAAGAGACATAGAAGAGCTCAAGGACATCATTGGTTCCTCAAGAAGGAAACGCCACCATCACTAAGGTGGATTCATTCCTTGTTCTTATTTCTTCTGTTTTTCGTTTTCTATGCTATGTGCTTATCTATGTTTGTGTCTTCATTACATGATCATTAGTAGTTAGTAACTATGTCTTAAAGTTATGAATGTCCTATGAATCCATCACCTCTCTTAAATGAAAAATGTTTTAATTCAAAAGAACAAGAAGTACATGAGTTTCGAATTTATCCTTGAACTTAGTTTAATTATATTGATGTGGTGACAATGCTTCTTGTTTTCTGAATGAATGCTTGAACGGTGCATATGTCTTTTGAAGTTGTTGATCATGAATGTTAAATATGTTGGCTCTTGAAAGAATGATGACAAGGAGACATGTTATTTGATAATCTGAAAAATCATAAAAATGATTCTTGAAGCAAGAAAAAGCAGCAAAGAACAAAGCTTGCAGAAAAAAAAAGAAAAAAAATAGGCGAAGAAAAAAAAATAAAGAAAAAGCAAGCAGAAAAAGCCAAAAGCTCTTAAAACCAAGGGGCAAGAGCAAAAAACCAATAACCCTTAAAACCAAAAGGCAAGGGCAAATAAAAAGAATCCCAAGGCTTTGACCATCAGTGGATAGGAGGGCCTAAAGGAATAAAATCCTGGTCTAAGCGGCTAAACCAAGCTGTCCCTAACCATGTGCTTGTGGCGTGTAGGTGTCAAGTGAAAACTTGAGACTGAGCGGTTAAAGTCAAGGTCCAAAGCAAAAAAAGAGTGTGCTTAAGAACCCTGGACACCTCTAATTGGGGACTTTAGCAAAGCTGAGTCACAATCTGAAAAGGTTCACCCAATTATGTGTCTGTGGCATTTATGTATCCGGTGGTAATACTGGAAAACAAAGTGCTTAGGGCCACGGCCAAGACTCATAAAATAGCTGTGTTCAAGAATCATCATACTGAACTAGGAGAGTCAATAACACTATCTGAACTCTGAGTTCCTATAGATGCCAATCATTTTGAACCTCAATGGATAAGGTGAGATACCAAAACTATTCAAGAGGCAAAAAGCTATAAGTCCCGCTCATATGATTGAAGCTATGCTTCATTGATAGTTTGGAATTTATAGTATATTCTCTTCTTTTTATCCTATTTGATTTTCAGTTGCTTGGGGACAAGCAACAATTTAAGTTTGGTGTTGTGATGAGCGGATAATTTATACGCTTTTTGGCATTGTTTTTAGTATGTTTTTAGTAGAATCTGGCTACTTCTAGGGATGTTTTCATTAGTTTTATGTTAAATTCACATTTCTGGACTTTACTATGAGTTTGTGTGTTTTTCTGTGATTTCAAGTATTTTCTGGCTGAAATTGAGGGACTTGAGCAAAAATTAGATTCAGAGGTTGAAGAAGGACTGCTGATGCTGTTGGATTCTGACCTCCCTGCACTCAAAGTGGATTTTCTGGAGCTACAGAACTTAAAATGGCGCGCATCCAATTGCATTGGAAAGTGGATTTATGCATCAATTACTTACTTCTGTAAACCCTAGTAGCTAGTTTATTATAAATAGGACCTTTTACTATTGTATTAGACATCTTTGGATCTTTGGAATCATCTTTGGACGCCTGATTCTTAGATCAGAGGGGCTGGCCATTCGGCCATGCCTGGACCCTTCACTTATGTATTTTCAAACGGTAGAGTTTCTACACTCCATAGATTAAGGTGTGGAGCTCTGCTGTTCCTCAAAGATTAATGCAAAGTACTACTGTTTTCTATTCAATTCATCTTATTTCGCTTCTAAGATATTCATTCGTACTTCAACCTGAATGTGATGAACGTGACAATCATCATCATTCCCTATGAACGTGTGCCTGACAACCACTTCCGTTCTACCTTAGATTGAATGAGTGTCTCTTAGATCTCTTAATCGGAATCTTCGTGGTGTAAGCTAGAATGATGGCGGTATTCAAGAGAATCCGGAAAGTCTAAACCTTGTCTGTGGTATTCCGAGTAGGATTCAATGATTGAATGACTGTGACGAGCTTCAAACTCGCGAGTGCTGGGCGTAGTGACAGACGCAAAAAGAGGGTGAATCCTATTCCAGCATGATCGGGAACCTCAGATGATTAGCCGTGCCGTGACAGGGTATTTTGGACCATTTTCACAAGAGGAGGGGATGTAGCCACTGACAACAGTGATGCCCTTGCATAAAGCCAGCCATAGAAAGGAGTAAGACTGATTGGATGAAGACAGCAGGAAAGCGGAGGTTTAGAGGAACGATTGCATCTCCATACGCTTATCTGAAATTCTCACCAATGATTTACATAAGTATTTCTATCCTTCTTCTATTACTACATTTCGAAAACTACATAACTATTTTATATCCGCCTGACTGAGATTTACAAGGTGACCATAGCTTGCTTCATACCAACAATCTCCGTGGGATTCGACCCTTACTCACGTAAGGTATTACTTGGACGACCCAGTGCACTTGCTGGTTAGTTATGCGAAGTTGTGAAGATATGTTTAGACCATGGTTCTGTGCATCCATTTTTGGTGCCATTGCCAGGGAATCAATTTCGAACAACAATTCACAACCTGAGTAACAATTTCGCATACCAAATGACTTTTGCTCGTAGTACATTAGAGAGGGTTGTTGTCATGGAGGTTTTCCATAAGCTTGAAGTTCCTCCCACCTTTGATTGTCTCATCCTTGATGCATGTTCTCATTGTAGCTTCCATTCCCTGTAACATAATTTGAACCAAACTCATAGCCAAAGGGGTGAGAATTCATAATAACAAGAGAAGATAAAAACAAAAACTTAACAAGAAATAACAAAATTAAACTCCTAAAACTAGCAACAACTAACGAAGAAACAAAAGGCAAACATATTTACAATAACAAATAATAAGGCACACATTTGCAATTCTCCGGCAACAGCGCCAAAAACTTGACGGAGGAAAAATGTCGGTAAAGATTTTCACAAAAATATCGTGTTGCAAGTATTGTTCTAAACCGACAATTAAACCTCAATCAACGTTTAAATTGTTTGTCACTTAGGCAAACCCAATAAAATTAACCAAAGTATTTAAACCTCGGGTCGTCTCTCAAAGAATTGTAGGGAAGTGTATTTATTATTGGTTATGAAAAAGCATATTTTTGGGTTTTGGAATAAGAAACAAGAAAGTAAAATGGCGAGAAAATAAATTAATAACTAAGAAAGCTCTTAGCAAGGAAAGAGAATTAGAAGTCCTATCCTCATTATCATTGTCAATTGTGATGGTAAATGTGAATTGCCTTCACTTAGTTAACCTCTAACCAATGGAGGAATGTCAAGTACATACAATCAACTTGAGTTCACAAGTCCTAGTCAACTCATAGTGAGAGACTAGCTTTGGTGAAGTTCAAGCTAACCGGCAATCTTCAATCACCAATCAACAAAAGACTTTGATAACTCAAGAATCTCTAAATAATCAATCCAAGTCAAGAAAATAAAAATCTAAATTAAAATCCACCCAAGTATTTTATCAAACAGTTGGTAGGCATAAAATAAAAACATAGAAAACTAACAAGACATAGCAAAATCTAAGACTAACAATTGCAAGAGGAAACAATAACAACAAATTAGAGAAAGCAATCATAAACATGAAAATATAAATTGCATTAATATGGATTAAAGGAAACAAGAAGAATTCATAAACTAAATTGGCAACATAAAGAAATCAACGAGAGAAATAGATAAACTAAAGTACTAGAACAAATAAAAGTAGAAGAGAAACTAAATTAAAGTAAGGTAGAAAACTGAATTGGAGAAGGAACACGACTAAAACCCTAAAACCTCTCTCTCTCTCTAGAAAAATTACATCTAAAACCTAAAGTATGAATGAATGAGAAGTGAATGATTCATCCTGCTCCACTCCCAGCATCTAATCTGTAATTTTGGGCCTGAAACTGGGTAAAAGCAGCCCATAAATCGCCCCCAGCATTTTCTGTTTAATGCAGTACGTGACGCTCTGTCACGCGTACGCGTCAGCCACGCGTGAGCGTCATATGTCTACTACACCAGTCACGTGTACGCGTCGCCCATGCGTTCACGTCGCTACCAGATTCTGATATCCTTAATTTCTTGTGTTCCTTCCACTTCTGCATGCTTCTTTTCCATCCTCTAAGCCATTCCTACCTTGGAAAATCTGAAATCACTTAACACACATATCACATCATCGAATCGTAAAAATAGAGGATTAAAATTAGTAAATTTAAGGCCAAAGAAGCATGTTTTCAATCATAGCACAAAATTAGGAAGGAAAATGTAAAACATGCGAATTATATGCATAAGTGTGAGAATAATGGATAAAATCCACTCAATTCAATACAAAATAAACCATAAAATAGTGGTTTATTAGCCACTCAATGTTATTCATTGCTCAATGACCAATGTGTTGACGATAATTGCCTGGTCTTTTGCAGTCCCTTCCGATTGCTCCAAACGAACTTCCAAACCGGACCCCCTACATAAACCTGGTGGTCCCTGATGGAAGGAATGTCCGCTTTCGTTGCTTCTGGAAAAAACAGCAAAATAGCAGCATCGCATTGACCCGAGGTTGGCCACATTTCTACTAGACGTACCAAATAAATCTAGACTACATTCTTCTTTTCAAGCACAAGGGCAACTCTGAGTTCCAAGTACGTATCTTTGACTTCGGTGGCGGAGAAAATGCCTACCATCCCCGACTGTCCAAGGAACCGCCTTATGAAAAGAAAAGCACTTACCAGCATGCCCGCTGTATCAACAATCCTTCGTCGGACAAGGCCAAAGTGATAGCTGAAACGCACAAGACCAAATGGCCCTTCTTTGTCATGGACCTCACTAGCCGTGTCTTGTCCTCCCACCTGTTGGTACGGTAACTTACACACAACCTGTTCCTTTAATACCATTCTCCTACCCCCTTGTTTACCTGCACTAATTCATTTTCTTGTATGTGTCTTCATCAATAAGTTTCTCTCTATTAATGATCTGTTGCTATGCTACAATCAGCCAAATGTCCCTCATCTGAGCCATTTCACTGGTCAGAGGCATACACTCATCCTATCACACGGCCACATTGAGGTCGAGGCCACCTACACTAGATTTAGTGGCAGGCGAGACGGTAGCTTTAGGGTCTTTTTCGGAGGCTGGGCAGACTTTGCCAGCCTATGCAAATTCCAGGCCGGAGGTGTGGGGATCTTCGAAGTCATCTCAACTGAGTCAGTCACAGTACTGCAGGTCCGATGGAGCAACCAAGCTGCAAGCTCCTGAATCTTGCTATCCTTATCTTATTAATCAGACTTGTATTTTGTGGATTATCTTGTTGTATCACTTTTTGAGAATTCCGTTACCTAATGTACTTATTGTTGCACAAAGAATAGACTATGTTTCTTCACACACTTACTATTAACCACCTACGGCAGGGGTGTTGTTGCGTACAATGTTCATGGCTGCTGCTACGCCCTAAATCGCGTCCCAACTTGCTCACCAAACTAAATTCCATCTGCAACCTTCTTCTTACATTACACTAACTGGTACTATTTTACTTCAGTGGGTTTTTCCATTATTAATTCTCTGCATTCCATGTCTTTTAACTTTGGTTTAATTACAATGACTTAATAAGGACAAACAAATGTTTCTCATACACCAACTCCCAAATTAAGGTTAATCTTAAAATCAGCTGCAATAGAATAGCACAACATTTGCATCTGCATCAAGCTTTTCCAGATACATGTCAATGTAGAAGTGCTACTTGACCAGTTCTACAGGAGGGTTGAGGTAACATTATTAAGGTAATGGAATAGTATTCGGCCCTTTTTTTTCGACAGGAGTCCAGGCTCATTGCAGCGATTGGACCCGAAACCATCAACTTCCCCATCGCCAAACAATTTCCCTTCCTCCATGCAGGTCTTGTATCTTTGTTTCCACCTCCATTGCCGCTGTCCATTCCCGCTGTCCATTACGAACTTCTTCTTGGCAACACCATTTCGCGAGATGGCATCTTCATCATGTCCCTGTGTCTTAGGAGTGCTTGTGTACTGTTTCCTATCTCTCATATCAGGCCCATTTCCTTCTCCTTCCAAGATCTGCAATGTTCACTACGTGCCGTTGCCGCTGTTGAAGACCCTCAGGCACCTCCTCCATTCAATCTCCCAACCTCGAACCCTCTCGGCAGCGAGAGTTTTGTCGCTGATAATATGAACCTCTCCCTAAGTCCCAGCCGTTGCACCGAAGTCCCTTCCAATCTCGTCTCCTTTTCATCGCTGGATTGAGTACGGTGACTGAAAAAACTGAAGATTGATTGTTTAGAGGTTATAGTAAACTCTCGTTGCAAGTATAGTTACTAAACCAAGCAATCAACCTTTCTTACAAACGTTTTGGTTATCACAAATAACAAACCCCTAAATAAATTGATAACCGAAGTATTCAAACCTCGGGTCTTCTTCTCAAGGAACTGCAGGGAAGTATGTTCTTATTATTGGCTATGGAGATTGTAAATTGGGGTTTTGAGAATGAGGAGTGAATAATCTAATTAGCAAATAAAGTAAATGAAGAACAAGCAATTTAAATGGCAAGTAAAATAAATAAATAACTGTAAATAAACTTTTGGCAAGGTATGAAAAATTAGAGGTCCTATCCTAGTTATCCTTATCAATGATGATGAGAATTGAATCTTAATTCCACTTTGTTAACCTTTACTAAGATAAAGGAAGGTCAAGGGATTAATTGATTTGATCTTCGGATCCTATTTATTTCCTAAGAAAAGATTGGGATTATTGAAGTTCAATTCAATTAACAAAGATAACAATTATCAATCATGTTTGAGTTTGATAACTCCTGAGTTGCTGATTTCTTAACCAAGACCAAAAAGAGAAAAGTAAATCTACTGGAATAAAAATGTCTTCAGATGGAAATAACAATAATGTAAATAAAAGAAAGCAATAATAAACTGAAATACCTCAAATAACATTAATTCAAAAGAGTAATCTGTAACATGAATGTAGCATAAGCCAAATAGGCAACATAACTAATATAAGCATTAAAGTATTTGAAAGTAAGAGATAAATATAAAGTAAAAGAACATTGAACTTGGGATTGAGAGTCACTCCTAAAACTAAGAGAAATCCTAAATCCTAATCCTAAGAGAGAGGAGAGAATCTCCCTCTCAAAACTAAATCTAAATCATGAAAACTAACTAAAAGTGGAGACTCTCCCTGAATGAATGCATTTTCCCACTTCATAACCTCTGGTCTATGCCTTCTGGACTTGGATTTGGGCCAAAAAGTGCTTCAGAATTCGCTATGGGTATTTTCTGCAATTTCTGGTGCGTGGCCTCTGTCACGCGTCCGCGTGGGTCACGCGGTCGCGTCATTCGAATTTTTTCTTGTCACGCGGTCGCGTCAGTCATGCGACCGCGTCATATGTGTTTCGCTCGAGGCGCGCGGTCACGTCAATCATGCGGCCGCGTCAATGCCTTTTCGCGCTGTCATGCGGCCGCGTCGCCCATGTGATCGCGTGGCTGCCAGTTTCTTCAAAAACTCTATTTTGTGCTTTCCTTATATTTTTGTATGTTTCCTTTCCATCCTTTAAGTTATTCCTACCTTAGAAGATCTAAAACTACTCAACACACAAATCACGGCATCGAATGGAAATAAAGGGAAATCAAAATAATTATTTTTAAGCATAGGAAACATGTTTTTCACATACATCACATAATAAGGAAGGGAAAGTAAAACCATGCAATTAATATGAATAAGTGGGTGAAGGATTGAATAAATCACTCAGATTAAGCACAAAATATATCATAAAATATGGGTTTATCAACCTCCCCACACTTAAACAATAGCATGTCCTCATGCTAAGTCCAAGAGTAATGTTAGGTTAAAGTGGTGGAATGCCATGCAATGCAATCTAATCTAAATGCAACTACCTAGATGCATCATGCAATTCTTAATTTTTATTCACTTGTATATAAAGCTTGCATGTAGTTGAATTAATTCACATTCTCAAGGAGTCATATATATATATATATATATATATATATATATATAGCCAAACCTTATATAGTTGATAAAGTGCCTTTACAATTGAAATGGGAGAGAAAAACATTTTATAAACTTGCAAGACAATTAATAATTTAAGCAGAGATATATGTTAATGAGCTATTGAACCCTCAATGGATTTTGTGTTTACTCTCTAGTCACTCAGTGTTTATTAGGTTAATCACTCTATTCTTCTTTTTATTCTTACTTTCTATAACTTTGTTCTTCATCTAACCAATCAACAATCATAGAATATAGACATACCAAAAATCATGAGGTCTTTAGTTAAGGTTGTAATGGGGCCAAGGTAAAGGTAAGGGTATATGTATAAGGCTAAGTGAGCTAATAAGTGAATCCTTAATTAGTCTAAGATCTCACCTAACATACATACTTTGTAAAGCAAAGCTTCTTTACCTATTTTCCCACTTTTTTTCACTTATGATGTTACATGCTCATATTTCAATATTTATTATTTTTACCCCATGTGCATTGCTTTATTTCACATTTGGGGAATTCTTTTTGTGTCCCCTTTATTCCAATACTGAAAAATAACATTTTTTTTAATGCACATGGTAATTCAATTATTTTGATTTCACATGAGCACGCTTCCCAAAATTTTTATTTGAATTATTTTATTCTTTTCAACTTTTCTACCTTTTTGTTTTTATCATCCATGTTCCCAATAGGTTTTCCACATGTAAACCATACACAATTTCTATCTTAAGCTAACCAAGGAATCAACTTGGGATTTTTATTTTGTTTTTCTGCTTAAGGCTAGTAATGTGGTTTATAGAATAAAAGGGGATTTAAAGGCTCAAGGGGGCTAACAAGGGTGATGTAAAAGGTAGGCTAATTTAGGATAAGTGAGCTAAAATCAAATAATGGCCTCAATCACTCTCTTGGTATGTATTTCTATTCTATAATCGGACATATAGATTAAAACAAAATAAAGAACATCAGAATAAATAAGAAGGGTGGAACACACAGGAATAAAAATTATGGTTTGAATGTAACCATACAATTAAGCTCAAAACTCACAGGCTGTGTGTTCTCTAACTCAAAAATCATATATCAGTTATGTATGTCATGCAGGTTTAGTTAAAAATTCCCATTATTCTCAATGTAAAAATTAAGGTGGCTTTAAAGTTCTAGTGTTCCTCCTTGATGAAATGTTGTTAACTAACTAACATGTAATGCTATATACACAAGGTGTGTGGATTGTTTCTATTATGTTCAAGTTCCTAGTTTACTTCCTTTTTATATTTTCAATATAAACTAAGCTATCTTATGCTAAAAAGGGTAAACTATACTAATTAATCCACAATTTCTATACTAATAGGTTAGAATTGCTAATAAACTAAATGGCTAAAATATGAACTAAAGTGCAACATAGAATAAATACATAAAAATAGCAATATATATAAGTACTGAGAAAATAAAAATAAAAATAAAAATACAAAAAAGTAGCAAAATAAATAAAAAGAGTATGTAGTGGTTCACAAAAAAAAATACGCCAGAGATGGCGACCTCCCCACACTTTAAATGTAGCATCGTCCCCGATGCTCACTCAAGCAGGGTGTGAAGGGGTGTCATCACTGGAAGGACGGGTAGCTGGAGTCTCTGTGGTGGTGGTCTGAGGATCTGCCTGCTGCAGAGGAGGTGCTGACTAGAGAGGGATCTCGGGGTCTACAGCCTGAATATGAGGCGGAGCCTCCTGATGTGATGCGGCCTGCTTTGTGTCTGCCTGCGCAACCTCGCTCTATGGATGGGTCTCTACCTCGTGATCATCCGCCTCCTCCTCAGATGCCTCGGATGGTGTGTCAGGCTCGGAGGGGATGTCGCCAGAACGTATCATCAGCTTCAGGTGCTCATAGCGTCGCTTGTTGCGACACTCCATCTGGTCAAGCCGTCAAAACAGGCGGTGCACTAGATGATAGACGGGCTCTGGGGCAGGTGGAGGTGCAGTGGTGGTGGCAGGGGTAGCTGTGGAAGAAGAGGGGCCGGCAGATGGTGTGGCGGTCTCATCAGTAGCAGTGAGGAAAGGAGGTCTGTAGCCCAAAGCCAGAAAGTTCCTGCTGTGAGGGATAATCTTCTTGCATTCCACAGCAGGTGGCTTTTCATCAGTATCCTCCCAAGGCACGTCAGCTCGACGGCCTAGCTGTGTAATCAAATAGGGAAAGGGAAGAGTGCCTCGGACGTGGACCCTGACCATGTGGTATCGGATAAAGCGTGGCAGGTACAGGTCTTTACCCTCCATTACACACCATAGGAGGGTGATCATAGCGGCTGGTATCTCAGTCTCGTGAGTACTCGCCATGATAAAATTGCTAAGTATCTGATGCCATAGCCGAGCCTCATCATTCAAATAAATCCGCTTGATTCCCTTTGGCATGGTGGTGTTCTGACCCATAATCCAAGGAACGGTCGGGTCGAGGGCTATCCAGGCCTTGACTGCATCCCAATCAAACTTCATGAAGCGTATATCTTCCTCAGCTTTTTGATAACCATCCAGCTGATCAGATTTAGGCAGAAGCTTCAGAACATCTTCAATGGCCTCTTTAGTGACCAGAATCTGCTTCCCTCTTAGGTTCACTGCATCTAGGGAAGTCTTGAAGTAATTGCAGTAGAATTCCCTTACCCAAGATGCATTGACCTCAGTCAGGTTTCTTTCCACGAAGAACCAGCCTCTTTGTTTGATCTGATCAGAGGTGTATTGCTGGAGTTCTTCTGGGATCTTCAGAGTCCTTTCCAGGTATAGGTTCCTGGAGGTTGCAAACACCAGATACTTCAGCTCACAGTATCGGTTTGCAAACTTTACTGGATCAGTAGCAGGGAGTAGCTGGTCGGCCTTCTCCTGCGGGGTAAAGTTTTCTCCGGCCAGGAGTCATCGTGCATGATATCCATGATGGACATAGCGGATTCTCCTCTTTTACGTTTGCCAGTAGTAGCCTTTGCTTTTCCTTTTCTTTGGCAGGCAGACATCCTGAAAAATAGAAAACCAGGATATAATAAAAATAGAAAAACAAATAGGCAAATAGTCAAAAGAAACACAAAGTGGCAAAGGAGCAATAGGATAAGGAAAATGAGTTAAGTAAATGTGCATTAAGGATTGTATAGGAGTTAAAAGTCTGAAAAGAAGAATTCACAATCCAAAATATAATTGAATTCATGTTAAATAGAAAAATTAACATCATGCCATGGTTAGAATGTTAAAAGAAAGTGAAAGAAAATCAGAAGAGAAGTTTTGAAAGGTTAGGTTGGTTAGAATTGAAAAAGAGTTTAGGAGGTTAACATTAGTGAGTTAGTAAAAAATGGGTTAAAGTAAGTGGCATAATGAAAATATTCCAAGTAACAAGTATTCACAGTTAGAAGCTATAAGTAACTCATATCCAAATAAGGAAAACAGGTTGATGATGATTCAAATAGATATAGAAATAGCAAAAATTGGAATCAAACATCAAAAATGCAAATTATGAACCAGTAAATCAAAAAGAATAAGAAAGCTTGTCCTGGCATTCATGAATTGTTTTGGTTAAATCTAAGGAAAGCATAGTTGAAAATGCCAAAATCAAGACATGAATGGAAACATTTTACAGAGATTTGGGCAGCATGCCGGCTAAAATTAGATTGTCCCGGAAAATAAACAACAACAGAATAGTTCATATGAATCAAAAATACAGCTGCAATTACATATAAGGAATAAGAACATGAAAAATCAGAGTAAAGAGCAGCATGAAACAAGAAATTACAGCATATGAACAAAACTAACGTCACAGCAACAGCAGAATTGCGAAAATAATGAAACAAGAAACACGAACAGCGCAATTAAACAGACCTAAATCCACTAACCACATCCTAGGCTACCTAACAACCTAAAATCCACTACAACATGCATATATAACTAGCCTAATGATGAACATAAACAGAAAAATATGAATTAACTACGAATGGATAGAAGGGTGGTGATGAGCGGATAATTTATACGCTTTTTGGCATTGTTTTTAGTATGTTTTTAGTAGGATCTAGTTACTTTTAGGGATGTTTTTATTAGTTTTTATGTTAAATTCATATTTCTGGACTTTACTATGAATTTGTGTGTTTTTCTGTGATTTCAGGTATTTTCTGGCTGAAATTGAGGGACTTGAGCAAAAATCAGATTCAGAGGTTGAAGAAGGACTGTTGATGCTGTTGGATTCTGACCTCCCTGCACTCAAAGTGAATTTTCTGGAGCTACAGAACTCTAAATGGTGCGCTCCCAACGACGTTAGAAAGTAGACATCCAGGGCTTTCCAGAAATATATAATAGTATATACTTTGCCCAAGTTTAGACGATGCAAAAGGGCATTGAACGCCAGTTCTACGCTGTAGTCTAGAGTTAAACGCCAGAAACACGTCACAAATCAGAGTTGAACGCCAAAAACACGTTACAACTTGGCGTTCAACTCCAAAAGAAGCCTCTGCACGTGTAAACTTCAAGCTCAGCCCAAGTACACACCAAGTGGGCCCCGGAAGTGGATTTATGCATCAATTACTTACTTCTGTAAACCTAGTAGCTAGTCTAGTATATATAGAACTTTTTATCATTGTATTCACAGTCTTGGTTACTCCGGTTCCCCTCTGGGGCCGAGACCAATGAAATCCATTATCACTTATGTATTTTCAACGGTAGAGTTTCTGCACTCCATAGATTAAGGTATAGAGCTCTGCTGTTCCTCATGAATTAATGCAAAGTACTACTATTTTTCTATTCAATTCAACTTATTCCGCTTCTAAGATATCCATTCGCACCCAAGAACATGATGAATGTGATGATTATGTGACGCTCATCATCATTCTCACTTATGAATCTGTGCCAGACAAACACTTCCGTTCTACATGCAAACAAGCTAGAATGAGTATCTCTTAGATATCTAATACAGAGGACCGAGTCCGAGATATTAGAATCTTCGTGGTATAAGTTAGAACCCATGGATGGCCATTCCTGAGATCCGGAAAGTCTAAACCTTGTATGTGGTATTCCGAGTAGGATCTGGGAAGGAATGGCTGTGACGAACTTCAAACTCGCGAGTGCTGGGCGTAGTGACAGACGCAAAAGGAGGGTGAATCCTATTCCAGTATGATCGAGAACCTCCAGATGATTAGCCGTGCCGTGACAGAGCATTTGGACCTTTTTCACAGAGAGGATGGGATGTAGCCATTGACAACGGTGATGCCCTATATAAAGCTTGCCATGGAAAGGAGTAGGAATGATTGGATGAAGACAGCAGGAAAGCAGAGGTTCAGAGGAACGAAAGCATCTCTATACGCTTATCTGAAATTCTCACCAATGATTTACATAACTATTTCTATCTTTATTTTCTGTTTATTTATTATTAGTATTCGAAAACTCCATAACCATTTGATATCCGCCTGACTGAGATTTACAAGATGACCATAGCTTGCTTCATACCAACAATCTCCGTGGGATCGACCCTTACTCACGTAAGGTTTTATTACTTGGACGACCCAGTGCACTTGCTGGTTAGTTGTATAGAAGTTATGACAAATTATGAATTAAGATTAGAGCACCAAGTTTTTGGAGCCATTACCAGAGATCACAATTTCGTGCACCAAGTTTTTGGCATCGTTGCCGGGGATTGTTCGAGTTTGGACAACTGACAGTTCATCTTGTTGCTCAGATTAGGTAATTTTCTTTTTGTTTTATTTTCAAAATTTTTTCAAAAATCTTTCAAAAATTTCTCATCTGTTTTCGAAAATTATACTAAATTTTTAAGAATGAATTCTAGTGTTTCATGAAGCATGTTGAAGCCTGGCTGGCTGTAAAGCCATGTCTAATTCTTTTGGACTGTGGCTTCCAACCATCAGCATAGAGGCAAGTTAATTGGAGCTGGCTGGCTATTAAGCCATGCCCAACCCTTGGATTGGAGCTTTAGGCCAACATTGAAAGATTCTTGGGATTCTTATTAAAAATTTTGAATTTCTTATTTTCTTTTTCCTATATCTTTTTCGAAAAAAAAAATTTTAAAAGAAAATCTAAAAAAACCATAAAATCATAAAATCAAAAATATTTTGTGTTTCTTGTTTGAGTCTTGAGTCAGTATCAAGTTTAGTGTCAATTGCATGTTTTAAATTTTGCATAAAAAATTTTCGAAAAATTCATGCATTCATAGTATTCTTCATGATCTTCAAGTTGTTCTTGGTAAGTCTTCTTGTTTGATCTTGATGTTTTCTTGTTTTGTATCTTTTGTTGTTTCTCATGTGCATTTTTGCATTCATGGTGTCTAAGCATTAAAGATTTCTAAGTTTGGTGTCTTGCATATTTTCTTTGCATCAAAAATTTTTCAAAAATATGTTCTTGATGTTCATCATAATCTTCAAAGTGTTCTTGGTGTTCATCTTAACATTCATAGTGTTCTTGCATGCATTGTGTGTTTTGATTCATAATTTTTATGTTATGAGTCTTTTTCATGTTTTTCTCTTTCTTCATTAAAAATTCAAAAAAATCAAAAAAAAATATCTTTACCTTTTTCTTCTCATAAATTCAAAAATTTGAGTTGACTTTTTCAAATTTTTTAAAATTTAGTTGTTTCTTATGAGTCAAATCAAATTTTCAATTTAAAAATCTTATCTTTTTAAAATCTTTTTCAAAAATCATATCTTTTCCATTTTTTATTTATTTTCGAAAATTTCAAAAATCTTTTTCAAAATATTTTCAAAATCTTTTCTTAATTTTATCTTATGATTTTCGAAAATATTATCAACAATTAATGTTTTGATTCAAAAATTTCAAGTTTGTTACTTGCTTGTTAAGAAAGATTCAAACTTTAAGTTCTAGAATCATATCTTGTGATTTCTTGTGAATCAAGTCATTAATTGTGATTTTAAAATTTAAATCTTTTTCAAAACTAATTTTAATCATGTCTTTTTATCATATCTTTTTAAATCATACCTTTTTCAAAAATTTGATTTTAAAATAGCTTTTCTAACTTCTTATCTTCTTATCTTTTAAAAATTGAATTTCAAATCTTTTTCAACCAACTAATTGACTTTTTGTTTGTTTCTTATCTTTTTCAAAACTACCTAACTAACTATCCCTCTCTAATTTTCGAAAATACCTCCCTCTTTTTCAAAAATACTTTTTAGTTAATTAATTGTTTAAATTTTAATTTTAATTTTAATTCTCTTTAAATTTTCGAAAATCATCAACTCCTTTTCAAAAATTATTTTCGAAAATTTCTCTTTCTCATCTTCTTCTATTTATTTAATTGCTTACTAACACTTCTCCTCACCCAAAAATTCGAACCCCTTCTTCTCTTCTAAGTTCGAATTCTTCTCTTCTTCATTCTTATTCTTCTTTTCTTCTACTCACACAAGGGAATCTCTATACTGTGGTAAAGAGGATCCCCGGTATCTTTAGTCCTCTTCTTTTTCACATGAGCAGGAGCAAGGACAAGAACATTCTTGTTGAAGCAGACCCTGAACCTGAAAGGACTCTGAAGAGGAAACTGAGAGAAGCTAAAATACAACAATCCAGAGACAACCTTACAGAAATTTTCGAAAAGGAAGAGGAGATGGCAGCCGAAAATAATAATAATGCAAGGAGGATGCTTGGTGACTTTACTACACCTAATTCCAATTTACAAGGAAGAAGCATCTCCATCCCTACCATTGGAGCAAACAACTTTGAGCTGAAACCTCAATTAGTTTCTCTGATGTAGCAGAACTGCAAGTTTCATGGACTTCTATCTGAAGATCCTTTTCAGTTCTTAACTGAATTCTTGCAGATATGTGACACTGTTAAGACTAATGGAGTAGATCTTGAAGTCTACAGGCTCATGCTTTTTCCGTTTGCTGTAAGAGACAGAGCTAGAATATGGTTGGACTCTCAACCTAAGGATAGCCTGAACTCTTGGGATAAGCTGGTCAAGGCTTTCTTAGCCAAGTTTTTTCCTCCTCAAAAGCTTAGTAAGCTTAGAATGGATGTTCAAACCTTTAGACAGAAAGAAGGTGAATCCCTCTATGAAGCTTGGGAGAGATACAAGCAACTGACCAAAAAGTGTCCTTCTGACATACTTTCAGAATGGACCATCCTGGATATATTCTATGATGGCCTGTCTGAATTAGCTAAGATGTCATTGGATACTTCTGCAGGTGGATCCATTCACCTAAAGAAAATGCCTGCAGAAGCTCAAAAACTTATTGACATGGTTGCTAATAACCAGTTTATGTACACTTCTGAGAGGAATCCTGTGAGTAATGGGACGCCTCAGAAGAAGGGAGTTCTTGAAATTGATACTCTGAATGCCATATTAGCTCAGAATAAAATATTGACTCAGCAAGTCAATATGATTTCTCAGAGTCTGAATGGAATGCAAGCCGCATCCAACAGTACTCAAGAGGCATCTTCTGAAGAAGAAGCTTATGATCCTGAGAACCCTGCAATAGCAGAGGTAAATTATATGGGTGAACCTTATGGAAACACCTATAACCCCTCATGGAGAAATCACCCAAATCTCTCATGGAAGGATCAACAAAAGCCTCAACAAGGCTTTAATAATGGTGGAAGAAACAGGTTTAACAATAGTAAACCTTTTCCATCATCCACTCAGCAACAGACAGAGAATTCTGAGCAGAATCCATCTAGCTTAGCAAATTTAGTCTCTGATCTATCTAAGGCCACTGTGAGTTTCATGAATGAAACAAGGTCTTCCATTAGAAATTTGGAGGCATAAGTGGGCCAGCTGAGTAAGAAGATCACTGAAACCCCTCCTAGTACTCTCCCAAGCAATACAGAAGAGAATCCAAAGAGAGATTGCAAGGCCATTGATATAACCATCATGGCCGAATCCAAGGAGGAAGGGGAGGACGTGAATCCCAAGGAGGAAGACCTCCTGGGACGTCCAGTGATCAACAAGGAATTTCCCTCTGAGGAACCAAAGGAATCTGAAACTCATCTAGAGACCATAGAGATTCCATTAAACTTCCTTACGCCCTTCATGAGCTCTGATGAGTATTCCTCTTCTGAAGAGAATGAGGATGTTACTGAAGAGCAAGCTGCCAAGTTCTTTGGTGCAATCATGAAGCTGAATGCCAATTTATTTGGTAAAGAGACTTGGGGAGATGAACCTCCCCTGTTCACCAATGAACTAAATGCATTGGATCAACTGAGATTTCCTCAGAAGAAACAGGATCCTGGAAAGTTCCTAATACCTTGTACCATAGGCACCATGACCTTTGAGAAGGCTCTATGTGACCTTGGGTCAGGAATAAACCTCATGCCACTCTCTGTAATGGAGAAACTGGGAATCTTTGAGGTGCAAGCTGCTAGAATCTCATTAGAGATGGCAGAAAATTTAAGAAAAGAGGCTTATGGTCAGGTAGAGGACGTGTTAGTAAAGGTTGAAGGCCTTTACATCCCTGCTGATTTCATAATCCTAGACACTGGAAAGGAAGAGGATGAATCCATCATCCTTGGAAGACCCTTCCTAGCCACAGCAAGAGCTGTGATTGATGTAGACAGAGGAAAATTGATCCTTCAACTGAATGAGGACAACCTTGTATTTAAAACTCAAGAATCTCCTTCTGTAACAATGGAGAGGAAGCATGAAAAGCTTCTCTTAGTACAGAATCAACTAAAGCCCCCACAGTCAAACTCTAAGTTTGGTGTTGGGAGGCCTCAGCCAAATTCTAAGTTTGGTGTTGAACTCCCATATCTAAACTCTAAGTTTGGTGTTGGAAAGTCTATAAAATTGACCTGATCACCTGTGTGGCTCCATGAGAAGCCCACTGTCAAGCTATTGACATTAAAGAAGCGCTTGTTAGGAGGCAACCCAATTTTTATTTATCTAATTTCATTTTTATTTTTATTATTCTTTCATGTTTTATTAGGTTCATGATCATGTGGAGTCACAAAATAAATAGAAAAATCAAAAACAGAATCAAAAACAGCAGAAGAAAAATCACACCCTGGAGGAAGGGCTTACTAGCATTTAAACGCCAGTAAGGAGCATCTGGCTGGCGTTCAACGCCAGAACAGAGCATGGATCTGGCATTGAACACCCAAAACAAGCAGCATCCTGGCGTTCAGACGCCGGGAATGCACACTGAGGAAAGCTAGCGCTGAACGCCAGAAACAAGCATAGAAGTGGTGTTCAACGCCAGAAACATGCTGCATCTGGGCGTTGAACGCCCAGAACAAGCATCAGTTCGGCGTTTAAACGCCAGAAATGCATGCAAAGGCATTTTACATGCCTAATTGGTGCAGGGATGTAAATCCTTGACACCTCAGGATCTGTGGACCCCACAGGATCCCTACATACCTCCACTCACCTTCCCTCCTCATAATCCTATATCACCTCAATTTCTCTTCCCCATCACCTCTTCACCACTCACATCCATACACCCCACCTACCTTTAAAATTCAAAATCTCTTTCCCACCCATATAGCCGAATACACACATCCTTCCATCTCCTCCATATCTTCTTCTTCTTCTATTCTTTTTTCTTTTGCTCGAGGGCGAGCAACATTCTAAGTTTGGTGTGGTAAAAGCATAGCTTTTTTTTTTGTTTTTCCATAACCATTGATGGCACCTAAGGCCAGAGAAACCGCTAGAAAGAGGAAAGGGAAGACAAAAGCTTCCACCTCCGAGTCATAGGAGATGGAGAGATTCATCTCAAGGGTCTATAGCTCAGTGGTAGAACATTTGACTGCAAATCAAGAGATCCCTGAGATACCTCAGGGGATACATTTTCTTCCACACAATTATTGGGAGCAACTAAGGATGGAACATCAAGAGCACTCCATCATCCTTCATAAAATTAGAGAAGATCAAAGAGCAATGAGGGAGGAGAAACAAAGACAAGGAAGAGACATAGAAGAGCTCAAGGACATCATTGGTTCCTCAAGAAGGAAACGCCACCATCACTAAGGTGGACTCATTCCTTGTTCTTAAATTTTCTGTTTTTCGTTTTTTTTATGTTAAATATTTATCTATGTTTGTGTCTTTATTACATGATCATTAGTGTCTAAGTGTGTATGCCTTAAAGTAGTGAATATGAATCCATCACCTCTCTTAAATGAAAAATGTTTTAAAAATAAAAGAACAAGAAGTACATGATTTCGAATTCATCCTTGAAACTAGTTTAATTATTTTGATGTGGTGACAATACTTTTTGTTTTCTGAATGAATGCTTGAACAGTGCATATGTCTTTTGAAGTTGTTGTTTAATGTTAAATATGTTGGCTCTTGAAAGAATGATGACAAGGAGACATGTTATTTGATAATCTGAAAAATCATAAAAATGATTCTTGAAGCAAGAAAAAGCAGTGAATACAAAAGCTTGCAGAAAAAAAAAGAAAAGAAAAATAGCGAAAAAAAATATAGAAAAAGAAAAAGCAAGCAGAAAAAGCCAAAAGCTCTTTAAACCAAAAGGCAAGAGCAAAAAGCCAATAGCCCTTAAAACCAAAAGGCAAGGGTAATAAAAAGGATCCCAAGGCTTTGAGCATCAGTAGATAGGAGGGCCTAAAGGAATAAAATCCTGGCCTAAGCGGCTAAACCAAGCTGTCCCTAACCATGTGCTTGTGGCGTGAAGGTGTCAAGTGAAAACTTGAGACTGAGCGGTTAAAGTCAAGGTCCAAAGCAAAAAAAAGAGTGTGCTTAAGAACCCTGGACACCTCTAATTGGGGACTTTAGTAAAGCTGAGTCACAATCTGAAAAGGTTCACCCAATTATGTGTCTGTGGCATTTATGTATCCGGTGGTAATACTGGAAAACAAAGTGCTTAGGGCCACGGCCAAGACTCATAAAGTAGTTGTGTTCAAGAATCAACATACTGAACTAGGAGAATCAATAACACTATCTGAACTCTGAAGTTTCTATAGATGCCAATCATTCTGAACTTCAATGGATAAAGTGAGATGCCAAAACTATTCAAGAGGCAAAAAGCTACAAGTCCCGCTCATCTGATTGGAGCTATGTTTCATTGATATTATGGAATTTATAGTATATTCTCTTATTTTTATCCTATTTGATTTTCAGTTGCTTGGGGACAAGCAACAATTTAAGTTTGGTGTTGTGATGAGCGGATAATTTATACGCTTTTTGGCATTATTTTTAGTATGTTTTTAGTAGGATCTAGTTACTTTTAGGGATGTTTTTATTAGTTTTTATGTTAAATTCACATTTCTAGACTTTACTATGAGTTTTTGTGTTTTTCTGTGATTTCAGGTATTTTCTGGCTGAAATTGAGGGACTTGAGCAAAAATCAGATTCAGAGGTTGAAGAAGGACTGCTGATGCTGTTGGATTCTGACCTCCCTGCACTCAAAGTGGATTTTCTGGAGCTACAGAACTCCAAATGGCACGATCTTAACAGCGTTGGAAAGTAGACATCCAGGGCTTTTCAGCAATATATAATAGTTTATACTTTGCCCAAGTTTAGATGACGCAAAAGGGCGTTGAACGCCAGTTCTACGCTGCAGTCTGGAGTTAAACGCCAGAAACACGTCACAAACCAGAGTTGAACGCCAAAAACACGTTACAACTTGGCGTTCAACTCCAAAAGAAGCCTCTGCACGTGTAAACTTCAAGCTCAGCCCAAGTACACACCAAGTGGGCCCCGGAAGAGGATTTATGCATCAATTACTTACTTCTGTAAACCCTAGTAGCTAGTCTAGTATATATAGAACTTTTTATCATTGTATTCACACTCTTGGTTACTCCGGTTCCCCTCTGGGGCCGAGACCAATGAACTCCATTATCACTTATGTATTTTCAACGGTAGAGTTTCTGCACTCCATAGATTAAGGTGTAGAGCTCTGCTGTTCCTCATGAATTAATGCAAAGTACTACTGTTTTTCTATTCAATTCAACTTATTCCGCTTCTAAGATATCCATTCGCACCCAAGAACATGATGAATGTGATGATTATATGACGCTCATCATCATTCTCACTTATAAATGCGTGTCTGACAAACACTTCCGTTCTACATGCAAACAAGCTAGAATGAGTATCTCTTAGATATCTAATATAGAGGACCGAGTCCGAGATATTAGAATCTTCGTGGTATAAGTTAGAACCCATGGATGGCCATTCCTGAGATCCGGAAAGTTTAAACCTTGTATGTGGTATTCCGAGTAGGATCTGGGAAGGGATGGCTGTGACGAACTTCAAACTCGCGAGTGCTGGGCGTAGTGACAGACGCAAAAGGAGGGTGAATCCTATTCCAGTATGATCGAGAACCTCCAGATGATTAGCCGTGCCGTGACAGAGCATTTGGACCTTTTTCACAGAGAGGATGGGATGTAGCCATTGACAACGGTGATGTCCTATATAAAGCTTGCCATGGAAAGGAGTAGGAATGATTGGATGAAGACAGCAGGAAAGTAGAGATTCAGAGGAACGAAAGCATCTCTATACGTTTATCTGAAATTCTCACCAATGATTTACATAACTATTTCTATCTTTATTTTCTGTTTATTTATTATTAGTATTCGAAAACTCCATAACCATTTGATATCCGCCTGACTGAGATTTACAAGATGACCATAGCTTGCTTCATACCAACAATCTCTGTGGGATCGACCCTTACTCACGTAAGATTTTATTACTTGGACGACCCAGTGCACTTGCTGGTTAGTTGTATCGAAGTTGTGACAAATTATGAATTAAAATTAGAGCACCAAGTTTTTGGAGTCATTACCAGGGATCACAATTTCGTACACCAGGTGGCGTTCGTCAGAACCTGGTAGGCGTAAGAAAGAGAGTGGGGCAGGGAGGTGGCTGCGGATGAGGGTGGCGCGGCGGCGGTGGTTGCTGTTCAGAGGAAATGAGGGAAAGGTAGGGTTAATGGGGGTAGGGGGTAATAGGGGAAGGGAGGGGGCGTGTGGGTGGCGCTGGGCAGTGGTGACGGGGCGGCGGCGATGGGTGGTGCTCGCGGAGGGGGGGCAGTGGCGTTGGAGGGGAAAGAAGAAGGAAGAAGAAGAAAGAAGGGGGAAGGAGGAAGGGGGTGGGTGGCGGCGGTGTGATGGTGGTTCGGTGGTGGTGGCTGGGTGGTGGTGGTGTGATTGGAGAAGAAGAGAAGGAAGAGAGGGTTTTAGGGGGGGGCGCGACTGGTAGGGTTCGCGTGACTAGGGGGTTATATATTTGAATCCACGCGATCGCATGGGGCTCGCGGTCGCGTGGTTGGGCTGAAATGGTAGTTGACGCGATCACGTGAGTGGCGCGATCGCGTGGAGGGCAAAAAGAGTGAATGACGCGATCGCCTGGGGCATGCGATCGCGTCGCTGGAAATTGTGCTAAACGCACGAATCCAACATCGTTTCAGCGCAACTCTCTGTCTCCTTTTGGGGTGTTGTGTAATCCATGCGATGCGATCGCGTCACTCACGCTGTCGCGTGGGATTGATGTTGTGCAAGTGACGCGATCGCGTGAGTGACGCGATCGCATGGGTCATTTGTGCAAAACGCACAATGGCCGCACGATTCCATCCTAACTTTCTGGATGTTGGATCTTTACGCCGATCTCCAGATCACGCGGCCGCATGAATGACGCGGTCGCATGGGTAGTGTTTTTCGCAATTTGACGCGATCGCATGAGTGATGCGGTCGCGTCGCACACCCTTTTTTTTATGCAGGTATGCAGAATGCAATGATTAATATGAATGCGATGCAAAACTTCCAGGTTCAATATAATAAAATAAGATAAAACTTGAAAACAAATAAAACGAAATAAAAAATTGTAAAAGGAGCGATCATACCATGGTGGGTTGTCTCCCACCTAGCACTTTTAGTTAAAGTCCTTAAGTTGGACATTGGATGAGCTTCCTGTTATGGTGGCTTATGCTTAAATTCATCCAGAAATTTCCACCAATGCTTGGAATGCCAATAGCCTCTGGGGTCCCAAACTAGGCATGTAAAGCTTCTGAGCAGCTTCAAATAGATTCTCAGGCTCCCGGGGTGATGATTTTCAGCATAGATTCCAGGATCCCAAACTTGGCTTTTGAATCCACCTTCGTCTTGATCTATATTTTTCCATCTGGGCGGTTTAGAAATTAGATTCTCACCAGAATAACCAAACATTTTCCGAGATCCATTTGATAGATCATGATGCCAATCCGTGCACTTCAAGTTGAAGCGTGGAACCTTATTGAACCTTGTGCACCAGCTCTGAGTACGAGCCATTTCCTTTTTACTCTTAAAGCTGCAGAGAGCTCTAAGCTGGCCATCTGTTTCAAGCAAACCATATTCAAGTGGAAAAACACAGTTAAAGGTTAAGGATTGTACCCACTTGAAGCTTGTATTGGGTGGTAATGGCCTTGGGGTAGGTGGTTCCAGTGGTTCTGTGAGTTCTACTCCCTTGTGCTCTTCTGTGAATTTCTCCAATTCTTTGCAAGATTCTTCAAATGTGTCCATGTCCTGATCAAAGCCATCTATGTCTTCCTCATCACTTAAGTCATAGATTGGAGGTTGAGAGAAATCTACCTCCATGTCATCTTCGTATTCACTTGGGGAAGATTCTTCGATCTCAGAGAATTCACTTGCGGATGCAAGTTCATTACTAGGAGGACTTGACTTGTGACTATCATCATCAAGGAGACTTGCTTCTTGGGTTATTCTGTCTAGTTCTTCATGAGAGACTTGCTCAGGGGGTTGTGTACTATCCTCCTTAGTATCAATTATAACATCCTTGACAGAATGCTCCACAACTTTGGATTCTCATGGAGGTTCAGCGTCTCCTAAGTCTTCAACCAACTCTTCTTCTTGTATAATGACAGCTTCCTCTACTTGTTCTAGTATGAAGTCATGCTCTGTTCTTTCCACTGGAGTTTCTAGTATCTCCTTCATGCTACGCTCATCATTAAATTGTCCACACGGAGTTGTGGGAGGTCCTTGAATGTTCGAACGTCTAGAAGATAATTGACTTATTGCTTGCTCCAGTTGATGAAGGGTTGTTTGAAGTCGATCTACTGTTTTCTTGAGGCGAACCTCTGATTCTCGGGGTGATAGATTTGGATATGGCATAGGGGGAAGTGGTGGTGTTTGGGAGTGATTGGATTGGGACTGGGATAAATGAGGATCATATGGTGGTGAATGGTGAAAAGAAGCTTGTGAGTGTGGTGGTTCGAAGTTATGTTGAGAGGATGGCCTATAAGCATAGGGTGGGGCTTGTTGGTAACTACGAGGTTGTCCACCATGTCTATTGCCTTGGTATGCATTGTAGAATGGTCTTTGTCCATGATATCTTGGAGGGTGTTGCTGCCTAAAGGGTTGATCAGATCCTCTTGGCTCCATCCATCTTTGATTGCTCTGACCTTGATGCATGTTCCTGTTATAACTTCCATTCCTTTCAATAACATTAGAACCAAACTCAAAGCGAAAGGGGTGAGAATTCATAGTAGCTAATAGAAATAAAAAAAAAGGGAAAATAAAGACAAATAAACAAGTAAAAGAAAAATATTTACAATAACCAATAATAAGGCACACGATTGCAGTTTCCCGGCAACAGCGCCATTTTGAAAGAACTGAAGATTGATGGTTTAGAGGTTATAGTAAACTCTCGTTGCAAGTATAGTTACTAAACCAAGCAATCAACCTTTCTTACAAACGTTTTGGTTGTCACAAGTAACAAACCCCTAAATAAATTGATAACCGAAGTATTCAAACCTCGGGTCGTCTTCTCAAGGAACTGCAGGGAAGTATGTTCTTATTATTAGCTATGGAGATTGTAAATTGGGATTTTGAGAATGAGGAGTGAATAGTCTAATTAGCAAATAAAGTAAATGAAGAACAAGCAATTTAAATGGCAAGTAAAATAAATAAATAACTGTAAATAAACTTTTGGCAAGGTATGAGAAATTAGAGGTCCTATCCTAGTTATCCTTATCAATGATGATGAGAATTGAATCTTAATTCCACTTTGTTAACCTTTACTAAGATAAAGGAAGGTCAAGGGATTAATTGATTTGATCTTCGGATCCTATTTATTTCTTAAGAAAAGATTGGGATTATTGAAGTTTAATTCAATTAACAAAGATAACAATTATCAATCATGTTTGAGTTTGATAACTCCTGAGTTACTGATTTCTTAACCAAGACCAAAAAGAGAAAAGTAAATCTACTGGAATAAAAATGTCTTCAGATGGGAATAACAATAATGTAAATAAAAGAAAGCAATAATAAACTGAAATACCTCAAATAACATTAATTCAAAAGAGTAATCTGTAACATGAATGTAGCATAAGCCAAATAGGCAACATAACTAATATAAGCATTAAAGTATCTGAAAGTAAGAGATAAATATAAAGTAAAAGAACATTGAACTTGGGATTGAGAGTCACTCCTAAAACTAAGAGAAATCCTAAATCCTAATCCTAAGAGAGAGGAGAGAATCTCCCTCTCAAAACTAAATCTAAATCATGAAAACTAACTAAAAATGGAGACTCTCCCTGAATGGATGCATTCCCCCACTTCATAACCTCTGGTCTATGCCTTCTGGACTTGGATTTGGGCCAAAAAGGGCTTCAGAATTCGCTATGGACGTTTTCTGTAATTTCTGGTGCGTGGCCTCTGTCACGCGTCCGCGTGGGTCATGCGGTCGCGTCATTCGGATTTTTCCTTGTCACGCGGTCGCGTCAGTCATGCGACCGCGTCATATGTGTTTTGCTCGAGGCGTGCGGTCGCGTCAGTCATGCGGCCGCGTCAATGCCTTTTCGCGCTGGCATGCGGCCACGTCGCCCATGCGATCGCGTGGGTGCCAGTTTCTTCAAAAACTCTATTTTCTGCTTTCCTTCCATTTTTGTATGTTTCCTTTCCATCCTTTAAGTTATTCCTGCCTTAGAAGATCTGAAACTACTCAACACACGAATCACGGCATCGAATGGAAATAAAGGGCAATCAAAATAATTATTTAGGCATAGGAAACATGTTTTTCACATACATCACATAATAAGGAAGGGAAAGTAAAACCATACAATTAATATGAATAAGTGGGTGAAGGATTGAATAAATCACTCAGATTAAGCACAAAATATATCATAAAATATGGGTTTATCAGTGACCATTAGAAGGTGCATGGTAATTATGGGTGCTTTTTGGGGGTATGGGTTTTGTATTAGAGATTTTTTGGGGGGATGGGGGTAGCCAGGTTCCAAGTACCATACTAAACAAAAAAATATTGACCCAATTCGTCCAAAAAACAGATAAACCGGATCCTAAAACTTAAATCGAACCAAACTACGCTGAACTGGCCTGCAAATTCATTAAAGTTTGGGTCAAATATGGAATTGGGGACAATTGCTGTACGGAAGCTATCCTGGCCATTGAATCAGCATCTTTTTACCTGGTCCATCAAAGTCTGGAACATACTTTCTCCACCAAAAACATTCTCATCTTCATATCATATCATATCAACCATTCTCTGCATACTTATATTCTTCGATGATAACAAACGATTTTGCTTCAAGTGGCTTTCGTAAACAGCGTGAATTTCCAAAAAAATTTTAAGTACGAAACATTATTATTAGTTATATTAACAAATGTTATAATTTTGTATTTTTTTAAGTATAGTAACCATTTTTTTCATAATATTTTTTAAAAAAATTTATATTTTTCTCGTTTCTGATATGAATAAATCAGATGCTTAATTTTTATGTTACATCATACATACTTGTAGTTAGTTTAAAGTTGTTTGTTGATTTTGTTTGGATTTCGTAATATATTGTCATATATATATATGTAATATAATTTGATCTGTTTAAATATTTTAGTACATAATTTAAATATATCACAACATGATTATATTTAGCTTCATATTATCTTCAAAAAGGTGTTTGCTACGGTATGATGATAAATTCATACGTACCGATACGTTTAAAATATAGACAAATAACAATAAGACATGTGGAATTTATTTTTCACGTCAGCATTTAATTTTTTCTTTTTTAAATATATAGTATATCACCACTTTTACTAAAACACCCTTTTAATTAAATAAAAATAAAAAATATTTATTTATTTAATTTTATAAAAAGACTTAAACATCCTTCCTTTATTTGATTAGACAAAAATACCCTTTTAAATTAATCAAATTTTAGAATTCAATTAATCCTAATTTTATAGTTTCAAATAATTGAAACAACAAAACAAAAACACATTAAAAAAACAAAAAATCAAAATTGTTCTTCATCTATGTTAAACATATTAAAAAAACAAAAAACCAAAATTATTCTTCATCTAGGTTCAGAAACCTTCTCGTTCACGCCTCTGAAAGTTTTAGTCTTCTTCATCTTCTTCTCTCCTCTTCCTATCCCATCTCTCTCTCTCTCTCTCTCTCTCTCTCTCTCTCTCTCTCTCTCTCTCTCTCTCTCTCTCCTCCTCGATCTCTCTCATCTATCTCACTGTGCGTTGCACGCAACATGCCATCGTTTTGCTGGGATGCCCTAGCCAATTACCCAAACTTAACTCTACACAACGGCTAAAAGCGAACCCATCCCTCCCATCACCCTCAAGCTCCTCCTTCCTCTCTCCGTCATCGATCTCACTCCCTCACCTCCGTCCATCTTTATGTCTTTAGAAACCCATAGTTTGTTCCAAAAAGTGGAATTTGGTTTCTGAGAACTGCAACTAAGCTCTCTGTCCACTTCATTGATTCTTTTTCTCGAGCAATTATTGTCGAATTTGATTCCGTTACATTGAAGTGGTTATGTCCAACCAGTAATGGAAATCAAATCCCTCGAGTAAGAGAGCATTTATGGCAATATTGAAGTGGTTCCAAGCAGTATCGGTTTCTCATCATGATTTTTACTTCTTGAAGATGGATCATGGTCTACTGAATCTGGAGATTTAGGGAGAGAAGCCAATCTTTTCTTCCAACAATTATTCTCATCAATTGAACAGATTGATTTACAAGTCTTGGCAGAGCAGCAACTCCCCCAATTAGTTCTAGAAATCTTCTTAAAAATATTTCTAAAGATAAGGTGAGAACAACTATTATGAAAATGGGATCTTTCAAGGCACCAGATAGAGCCAGATGGGTTCCATCATGAGATTAATCAGAGGAACTGGGAGATTCAGCCAAGTGTAATTCAGATATCAAATAACTATGTAACTGGCTGGATGGCAAATGATGCTTTAAAACAGCAGAGAGGTTATATAAGATGTTAGAGCCTGAGCATCAGGTGCAACATATTTGGTATCATAAGACTTAAGATAGATTATATATCTATCAATTTTTTTTAATTTGTTGTACACCTAAAAAAAGAAATACCAACAGAAAGAGCTGATTAATATAATTTTAATTTTAAGCAGGTGACATTGTCAACTATAGGTTAAATTATTAGTACTTCAAAGGTTCAAATGTTTTCCATCATATTACCTTTAGTGAGAACTAATTTGGCTCAAGATTCACAATTTGTCAACTAAAATGATTCATTCATATATTATAAGTTTACAGGGACTAATTACAGCTTTCAACCAAGAAGAAAAGGTCTTTTTTTTTTTTGCAAGGGTTTTGAACTATATACATTATTTTAGAGCCTCGGATCATAATCAAAATATGAATAGTAAAATGCTATACATAGATATGCACAATCTTCTTTATACTCATTAGTATGTAGAACTCAATCTTCTTGGGTGGACAAATTTATATTATTAATTAGACATGGTTTGAATAAGATCTTTTGATTCTATCATTAAAATGTATTCTACTACTTAATAGCATCCTAAAAGTTATGTGCACCTCTTGTTGCATCCTCTCTGGAGCCAATACTTACATCCCTGTCATCAATTTCACATTACATAAACAGTTTCTGTAAAGTTGGGTACTAGAAAAAGTGAATGACTTACATGAATTATTAACTTGGTGCCTGATAAATTAAAACCATTTAATGATATAGATTTAATAGAAATCAATAAGCATAAAATTTTACTAAAACCTTTAAGAGTATCGTGCATTAAAACATTGTTCGGAGAAAAGTATGTGCAGAAGTTTTTTTAAAAAATGATATCTGAGGTTAGAAGGAAAACTTATAATTAGATCTAGGCAAAAAATTAAATTTTACCTTTCTTAGTCTACACTTACCCACAATTTCAACTCAAATTGACAAGTCACACAGCACTCTCTGGTAATCATACTCTCTGGAGTTTTCGTTTTCCAAGTGGCTTCAAATTTTTCTGAAAAAAATATATAAACATTAGTTTTATACACAGATCAGCAGAGAAAATGAACAAAAAGTAAGCATACAAATGGAGAGAAAGTAAAAGAGGAGAGAACTAATGTGGACTTTGAATATGAAGTTTCAATAATTGCATACTTGCTTTATAGTATAGATGAGTAACAGCACACTATATAAGGTGGCAAAAGGAAAAAATGTGCTTTTACATTTCTAAACAAGAAAGACTTTCTAAAAGTTGATAATTTCATAGCACTTAATTTGAAGTTCAAAATAGTAGAACCACTCCTGATAAGCTTATAGATAGTAACATAAAGTATAGGAGTCAAATATAAAATAGATATCAAAAGCTCTATCAAAATCAGCCTGCAACATAATGTGGACATAACTTTCATATTTTAAAAATAACATTTCTAGATACCTAGAGAATTAGCACTTACTTTTTCATCTCCACCATGAACAGTAACATTTCTATCTGCTACCATATCATCACCACAAACAATATCAATTGGTTCACCATATATGAGATAAACTGTTATCTTCTTCATTATGATTCCTACCCTAGCAACAACAACAATCTGTACTTCGTCTTTAGCTTCAAGGTTTGAAATCACTTTATGCCATTCCTCTTCTCTAAGTGAAGCCAATGTATCTCCATCATAGAGATAATGAGTGGTCTTTGTGAGATTTATGATAAACAGATTTTTAATAATATGGCCTTCAGATACTTTGATGTTTGGAGATGAAGAGTAGGAGACACACAACATCATTGTTTTTAACTTGTATCCATTCACATGAGGGACATCGAAATTTACAAAAGAACCTTCTCCACTGAATGTTAACCAATCAGGATTCTTATTGCCAGGAAGCAAACATTCTCCAGGTACTCTGGCATTAAATTTCTTCATAATCAAAACATACTTTAGTATTCGAAGTTTAAGTGTTAGTTGTAACTTTCATGAGTTAACTTTGAATAAGTGAATAATATATATTTGTATGAGCAAAACATCAAAATAGTATCCTAAGGATTTTGATGTTGACAAAATAGGCTACAAAATAACAAAAGAAAAAAATTTTCTTGTGGCATCGAAAATCTTTGAGATACAATTCTGGTGGTGGTTTACTCATTTATAATTAAAGACCCATAAATTCATGAATCTTAAAAGGTGATCCAATGGTTATAGAAAATTATTTAATATATGGCTGAGCTTTAGCATGTATGAATTTCATATGTCAGCATTTCCAACAATATTTTGAAATACCTTAAAAAAATTATAAAAAAGGAAAGAAATTATAAACTATTTTGATGATATACAACCATTTAGCATATTTCTATCTCAAGAGTTACAAAAACAAAGAATAAAATGATAGAACAAAGATATAGACAAACCTGCAAAATATCCTCTCTGAGTACCTTTGTGACAGAACAATTCATTTCCATTTGGACTAAAATTGAATTCAAGGAATTTTCTGATTCAGTAACATCACCTTCACTGCAACAACCAACTGATGATGCACATGATGATGCTATCATTTCATTGCAGTTTGTGACATTATAAGTATCTGAAGCTACATCTCCTGTTATTTGGAGTTGTGAGCCACACTCCATCCTAACATTCTAAACCTGTGGAAGCGCTCTGATAATGGATGATAGGCCTTGAGAATTTCTATTTAGGACTATTAAGGAAACAAGATTTGACAAGTCCAAAAGTGTTTGCACTCAGGGTGAGAAATTATTTGTTGGAGAGGTCCATGACTAAATGATTGAAGGAAACACATTGCGCGATAATCCTTCAAAGTCGCACAAGGAAATATACACAATGCTCTTTAATCTTAGTAGTGCATGAGGCACTTGTGTTATGGCAGTTTTATCTACCATCAAAGTTGCCAATGATTCCATCAGTTCTATGTCTTCCTCTAGCTTATCAATCAATGAACATCCTGAAAGAATGAGAGTTTTGAGAGATTTCAACTTGTAGATGCTTCTTGGAAGTACACGAAGCCCTGAACACCCTTTCAAATTGATTAGAAGAACTTGCTTGAGATGTTCAATGGTATGAGAAACCGAAGTCAACTTTGGTCAATATTTGAGTATTAACTTTTCAAGATTGGGCATATTTGAAAAGTCAGGAGTTTGTGTCAAGTGTTGAGAATGACTAAGATTGAGCATTTTTAGATTATTCATCATCTGCAAGAATTCTAAGGAGATGAATTCAACAACTAAAAAAAAAACTAGATTTAAATATACGAAAATTCACTTGAATTGTTTTTAGAAATTTGTTAATAGGTACATACTTTTTTTATAACAATTTCATTAATATGAGAAAACAGAAATACAGAAAAGGTGGGGGAATAGGGTTCCCATATAAAAAAACAAAACATAAAACAAACACCTATAAAAATGCAAAGCTCTCCAATCTTTTAACATGTCTAAAAAGATCATGAGCTTTGTTTTTCTCACTTGTTCATGAAGTTTTCTTTGTTAGAGGTTTGCTATGTCCAACCACAAAAGTAAATAAAACTCAGAATTTATACCTGACCCTTCTTCCATACTAGGTCGAGTTTGCTATATTTGAAGTCAATGGCAACTAAATTTCCTTGATCAAAGTTTGCAATTGTATATTCTGAAGGACATTCATGCCAGCACAACCATCGAAGATCTGTTGAAAGGTATTTAAAGTCTCCAACAAGTTACACATTTGCAAACTGAAGCAATCTCAGTCCTTCATCTCCTTAAATGCTTCTGTCTTTAACTGAGTTAGATTCAATGACTTTGGTAGGTTCAAAGCAAGTCCCTCAATAGCTTTTGTTCCCTATAAATTATAGGAACCAAAAAGTAAAATTGGATTTAGGGTAGCTAAAAGAGCACTAAAAATTTGAAAAGATAGTCAATTAACTAAAACTCCAATCAGGTGGAATGATAAAAATTTAAGAGAATAGAATATAATTGAAGTTTCACTCACTTGTTTGAAAATATAATTAAAAAGGATGAAACAAAAGTTTTCACAAAAGTTATATATGAATTTTAAAACATACTTGAAATTCTTACCATGTCTTTTGATAATACATTAAGCACTTCCTCTGGATTCCACAACCTACTACGTTTCCTCAGGTTTCATTGGCAAACTCTCGCGAATAATTTCTCTTCCCATGTCTCACAGCAAACCATGCATGCCAAGTTTTCCCTTGGTGTCCACAGTAATAAGGCATCGTTCCATAAGAATATTTAATCCAATTTCAGCTGAATGCCCGCAGCCATTTAATATATCAATTACATCATTTTTGTCCATTCTAATAAAGAAAAATGCTACATCAAGAAATATTTCTCTATCCATATCATCACTTAGACCATCAAAACTTGGATACAATTAGTATGTTGCTCATTAGTGGATCTTTAGAGAAGGCAAAAAACTGTCATATGATGGTTATGGTTATAGTTATAGTTATTTTCATGCTATTTGGGGTATTGTCTGCTTCTAGAGTTGAGATACATATTTTGATCATGCGTCTCATTCTATTGAACTGGGTAGCCTCCTAGAAGTTTGGTTGTATATTCGAAGCATGTTCAATTGCCATTATTGTTTATGTTATTTTAATGTATCATTATCATGACTTTGGTGCCTTGTTATATATTGAAAGACTATGATAGAATGTTACAGACTAATTTTCTGCACCAAAATAACATATACAAAATAACATACTATGATAGAATGCCACAAAATATAATATTCTGCATTTTACAAGAAAGACTATGATAGAATGTTACAGACTCATCACCAGATTCCACATTTATATACATCAGCTTCAAAAATTCTAACCCCTTAAAGAACCATACTAAAAACTTGATTCTTTATACCTCCTGACTCCAACCTAAGTTCTATCTAACTATATATATCCCCATGTTTTTAACTACTACATATACTTTAACTATAAAGGTTAAGAGCAGCTTAAAAACAGTTTAACCCTTCTGAGTTCACTTGGATACACTAGCACAGAATCTACACATAGCCCCCCTTTGGTGTGTGTGCAATCAATTTGAGTCATGGAGAATTTAATTTTTGTTGATGTATTTCCATCCTCCACAACAAAATTGCCACCATGGTAGAAGCTCCATTTGCCAGGTTCTCTCAGAAAACACTAGGATGTAACAAACTGGCCATCCGAAGTACAACGCTGGAACCTTACAGGCTTTACATCCCAACCATGAACATGTTCCGTGTTGCAGACCCGTCGGCCAAATCTCTTGGAGGGTTTCCCTAGATGTAGTCTGAAGAACAAGGTGTATGTTCCGGCTGGGAATGGGAACTCCACTTCTCCGTCCACTTCAAACCACCAGATTTGCTGAAGGTATGTGACGGTACTGAATCTGCAAAAATGATGGAAAAAACCCAAGATTTACTCAAAAGTGCATTGAAGTCATTAACCATTTAAAACAAGACCTACTATTTTGACAGTTAAACTAGATGATTTTAAGGTTCATTACTTTAATTTCATCATCAACGAGAATAACAAAAGGGGAACGATTCAACTATTTTCACCAATATGCATGTTCTTCCTTAACAAGAAGATTCCACAGAAAATTGAAGCTAATCCAGAAAGTTATTTTCACCAATATGCATATGTTATTTTGTGGAACTGAGCTGCCCGACGGTGCTTTCAAAGCTGAAACAGTAGCTGCACGATGGTGGAACAGAGATGCACGATACCGACGGCGGCTTCGAAGCTCGTTTCGGCGACGGCGGCGGGAGATGGACGGAGATGAGGGAGTGAGATCGATGTCGGAGAGAGGAAGGAGGAGCTCGAGGGTGATGGGGGGAGGGGTTCGCGTTTAGCCGTTGTGTGGAGCTAAGGTTGCTGGGTTGGGTAATTGGCTAGGGCATCCCAGCAAAATGATGGCGTCTTGCGTGCGACACACAGTGAGACAGATGAGAGAGATCGAGGAGCAGAGAGAGAGGATAGGAAGAGGAGAGAAGAAGATGAAGAAGACTGAAACTTTCAGAGGCGTGAACGAGAAGGTTTCTGAACCCAGGTGAAGAATAATTTTGGTTTTTTATTTTTTTTAATATGTTTAACACAGACGAAGAACAATTTTGATTTTTTTTAATGTGTTTTTGTTTTGTTATTTCAATTATTTGAAACTATAAAATTAGGATTAATTAATTCTAAAATTTGATTAATTTAAAAGGATATTTTTGTCTAATCAAATAAAGGAAGGATGTTTAAGTCTTTTTATAAAATTAAATAAATAAATATTTTTTATTTTTATTTAATTAAAAGGGTGTTTTAGTAAAAGGGGTGATATACTATATATTTAAAAAAGAAAAAATTAAATGCTGACGTGAAAAATAAATTCCACATGTCTTATTGTTATTTGTCTATATTTTAAACGTATCGGTACGTATGAATTTATCATCGTACCGTAGCAAACACCCTTCAAAAATTTAATTAAAAGTTTACTATTTAGTATGTACTCAATATTATTGGATTTTTTTTAAATAAAATAAAAAAATAATTAATTTCCCAAACAAGATTTTTTAACTTTAATTTGTAAAATGCGATTTTTTTTTGTACTTCCGCGAACTCTATAATTTATATAGTGTTCGCCTGACCCCAACGAATTTTTGTGCTTTTATAGAATTCGCCTGACCCCGACGAACTTCACCCAAATTTTCGAAAATTTTTGATTTTAAGCCATTATCATCGTCTCCAACAGTATTTAAGAATACACAAAAGTACACAGACAACGAGCATGACTTCTTCAATATCGTCGGCACTTATGAAGACGGACACTTAGCTGGGTTGCCGTGTTCGCGTGTCTAACACATTTCGGACACGACACTCACCGACACTTGTCCGACACGCATGTCTGCTGTGTCCCACGGTGTATTAATACAAAGTAAAAAAAATTTCTCCGGATACGGTTGGACACACCTAAATACCATCACGTGTTAGTGTGTCCAGTCTTATTCTAACATATATTCTTAAAATAAATTTAGATATAGTATATATTATTATTTATTAAAATAAAAAATATTTTAAATATTTGATATAATTAAAATAAGACATTAAAAGTAATTAAAAGAATTAATTTATATTTTAATATCAATAAAATATCAAAATATCATTACGATTTATCTACAAACTACTTTATATTTTATATGTATGCGTGTCCCGTGTCTTATAAGATTTTTAAATTCGGCGTGTCCCGTGTCGTGTCGTGTCGTGTCCCGTGTCCGTGCATGATAGGCCGGCACCAATGGCAACCATTATCATCGTCTCCAGAAATACAGGTACACAGGAATAAGTCATATTTAACAAGAATTTTTTAATTATAAATTAAAAAAAATCACTATTTCCCAAAAAATAATACGACTTATTACTATGTCTTGTGTACTCCTATATATCCTGGAAACGATGATAATAGTTGTCATTGTTAATCTTCTAACTTTTTTTTTCTTACCCAATCTAATATTTATGAAAAAACATATTGAAGTTCACCGGGATAAGACTCACCGAGAGATAAGGCGAACTCTATAAAATTATAGAAGTTCGCGGGTCTGGCAAACTCTATATAAATTATAGAATTTTTCGGGAATGCGACGAATTTACTCTTAATACAAAAAAAAAATCGCATTTTGAAAATTAAAATTAAAAATCTTGCTTAAAAAATTAATTAATTTTTTATTTTATTTTAGAAAAAAAATCCAATATTCATGAAGGTGGCACCTTCTTATTATTTTTTTTGTTGTTGGTGGTGTCTTTCAAATCAGCATTATCAATGGTGATTGCACAAGTTGTATTGGCCTTTTTGGCAAAATGAGGCACTTACTATTTAACTCTTCCTAGTCAGCATTTTAAAAAGAAAATCAACTGCAATATTGTGACTAAAGGATGGCCCTGGATAAATAAATTGAAAAAATGTGGAATTTTTTATAGTTAATTTTCAAAAAGATAACAAATAGATATATTAAGATCTTAATTTTGTTTTTATAAGAATAATTTTTATTATAAACTGTTTCATTAGACATAAATTAAGTTAATCGTGCAAGATTAATTTTAGTAATACATTTTTCTATAGTTATTTGTTGGCTAAAATATTATTTTAGTCTCAATATTTAGGCTTAATTTTAATTTGATGTTTAATGTTTTAATCGTTATATTTTAGTTCCAAAAAATTTTAAATGAGTTTAATATTGTCTCACAGTTAAATGATTTTAGTACATATGTTTCTCTAATTTATTGGCAAATACTATTAATGTTTACGTTATTCATTTCATTAATTATTTATATTAAATTTAAATATAAAACAATATTAAATTTATTTAAAATTTTTTTAACTTAAAATAAAATGCTTAAAACATTAGAAATTAAATTAAAATTTAACTTAAATATTGAAAACTAAAATAGTACTTTAGTCGACGAATAACTATAAAAAAATGTGTTACTAAAATTAGTCTTGCATGATTAACTTAATTTATTTCTAATGAAACAGTTTATTTTTAAATTATATTTATTTTATATTTGATAATTATATTATTATGAATTTTATTTTCATGCAAAATTAAATTTAAAAAATTTTATAAATATATCTAATTATACGATGTTATGTGCAATTATATTTTTTTAATTTATAATATAAGTAATTATTCAATAAACTGATGTGCATCGTTTTAATCGAGCATAAAAATTAATCTCTTAAAAGATATAGTAAATGATACACTTATTAATAAAAAACATATTAAAAAATTATCATAATTTATTAATTTTGATTATTATTTAATTATTAACTTAATTTTTTTAATTTTATTTTTTAATTTAATAATTTAATAATATATTTTTAAATATTGATAACTAACTAATAACAAACAAAAATAATAATTTTTGTTAGTTTTATAATATTTTTTAAAAAAATGAGACAGACAAACAGTAGTTCCAATTAATTATTTTGACCTAAAAATGCGCTAGGATAAGTTGCAAACTTGGAAAGCAATAGTTTCATGACGGTGCGGTGCCGCAGCTGGATCGCAATTGCCAAAAGTGATGCATCATGCATTTATGTTCATCCACAGATTGTGCCTTTCTCTTTGTGTTTTTCAAGCCCAAGGTTCTTTTTAGTATTTGACTTTTCTTCTTTCCACTTTATTTTATTAGTAAATAAATAAATATTCTAGAGGCACACCAAAAATCAATTATTAAATTTAATTAGGTAATTTTTTAAATAAATATAGCACTTTTTATTAGCAAAAAGTGTAGGTAAAACAATAAGTATTTATTTAATGAGTTTTAGTTTTAGGTACTTCTTAAAAATATACAATTAGTTTTAAAATCTCTTTATATATTCAATACAACTAAAAATTTAAAACTCATATTTTATCAATAAAAATTTTTTATTTTTATATTTTTAAAAATATTATTGGTAAAATAATAAAAAAGTGATTGAGAGTTTTAATTTATATTCCTAATTATCTTTCTAATATTTAAAAAGAATAAAAATTCAAATTTATATTTTTTTAAATTATAAAAAAAATTCAAATTTTTTATTTAAAAATTAAAAAAATAATTTTAATTAATTTTTAACCTTTTTTGGCTTACAATTATTTTTCAAATTATTAATGAAATTTGTACCCTTCTAAATCATGATTAGAAGGCCCAGCTCCATAAAAGTCCAACAAAAAGTTTATGCTCAACAAGACTAAGAATAGATCGCAAAAAAGAAGAACAAGGCCAAGAGAAAAAAGGGCACGAGCATATTTCTAACAAGGTTTAATTATTCTGCATATCTTTATTATTTCACCGAATTTTGAATTAGGTTTATATATATAATTGGGTTTTTATATCGTATTTTTTTTAATTTAATTCATATTAATATTAAATGTCAAAAAAATATTAGTAAAATGTAAAATTATTTGTATATCTCTATCTTTTGCCTATAATAGATTCATATTTCTCTGTGATTTCTCTTCTTTTCCGTTTTCTCTTTTTCCCATTTTTCTTCTTCCACAAACCTATGGATCAAAATTAAAGAACATCTTTCATTTTCTTTTCGAGAAGTTGTATTTCGAGGAGTTCTAACCTGAAGAAAAGAACACACATGTATTTCTGTGGAAAAGTAGTAACCGTGAACCCTTCATCGGTCGTTTCTGTTGGAATTCTTAGCTTCTTTGAGTTCTTCGTTGTTTATATTACTCATTGGATTCGACAAATCTTCAACTCTTGGTGATTCCAGTAGTCTGAAAAATAGAATAGGAAAACATAATATATAATTATTAATACATTTAGAAGGATAATCATGTAAACAAAAAAAAACCAGGATGTTTAATGTTATACTTAACATAATTTGTGCTGAATAAAAATTTCCAAAAGTTAATTTTATTACCTGAATTTTCAGCTCGAGGTGAAAAAAGCAGAATTTTCAAGAGAAAAACAAGCTATGCTTTGAACTCTTGAGTGTAATTGGCAAGAATTGTGTTCTTCCCTCGGTGAATTGTAATTGAATTAGGCAATTACATTGAGCTTGTCTTGCATGTTCTAACTAAAGAAAAAGAGACGAGATGAGAAGCGTGAGAATCTCGAAAACTTTACTTGAAATGGAGCAAGAACATAATCAATATGAGATGAACGAAATTCTGGTAATTACCAATATGTGTTCGATATTGCAAGAGAATTTGAATTGTTTTCGTTTTACCAAAAATAAATTAACAAATCAACCTTGAAAACAGGAAAAAAAATAAATCATCACCTGTTGTTGTAAAGGCAATTCAGGCAGCAACAGTGAGATGGAGGCGCAGCGCCGTAAGGTGAGGCAATGGGTCCACTAATGGCGGACGAGCAAAGTAGAGCATTCATAAACGACACAAAGGGACGACGACCAAACGACGGATGATGACCAACCGACAAACGACAATCACGCCACGGATGACGACACCAAAATGCAACGGACGAGAAACCCGGCTAGATAGGAGCTTCGAGAAGAACTTAGGGCTAGGGTTCTCTGACTTTGGGACAAAATGCCAAGGATTCTTCTGGTATTTTAGAAATATGGAGGTGTTCTTAATTAGGTATTCCACCCTAATGGTGAGAATATTCTTTTTTTAACAGAATATTCTATTATTTCAAACTTTTTGTCATGGCCGGGATTAAATTGGAAAAATACTTACAGTATAGGGACCCAATTGAAAAGAAAAAAGTATAGGTACCTAATTGAAAATTCGGTAAAACTATATGGATTTTCAGAATAATTAAACCTTCGAACAACTAGGGAAGGTGTGATGACTGACCAGGGTGTTTGGAGAGGTGGTAAACAGGTTAGCTCACTCTACCCTATCTCGAGCCCTGTCATTGGACAGGCTGAGCTGTGCGGTCTTAGAACACAATCCCGTGCCGTCTAATGGCAAGATTGGTAGGTTTGACCCGTCACAATGTCTATTTTTTTAACTCTTTCTTTTGAAAAAAATAACTCCTAATTTAATTAACATTAAAAATTTATAATTTCACGAGTCTTGACATAAAGTCTTTATAAAACAATCATTATTATAAACAAATTTGATAAAGAATTTAATTTTAATCAATTGTCAGTATACAGTAGTTTTACACATGCATTTAATTATGTAACGCTACATTAGTAAAAATAACTACTTTTTACATTGACCTCATAAATAGTCATCCAAAAGAATGGATGCGATAGCACAACTGTGTAAAATACTTTACACTGTCAGGACATCAAAATTAAACTCTGATAAATTTCTTTATTTTCTTTTAAATATGAATTGAGTGGATATTTTGGCAAAAAAAAAAAAAATTTAAAGGGCCCTCCAATGAACTTGCTCACTCCATCCATCAATGCTTGCAAGTTAAGTATGGCAGGTTAGGTGAGCTTTTTTTTTATGTTGGGTTCAATTTTCATACTAACCCTCTTTGTTTGGCGGGTTAAACGGCGGTCCTACATGTTTTGTCTGTCACCTCTAAAAATTTAAGTCGAACTTGATCTAATTGAAAAATTGGGCATCAATTAAAATAAAAAATAAAGAATAATTACTCAAATCAATTCCTAGAATTGTTAAGGGCAATTTACATAAATAAAATGATTGAAGAAAAACGTTACGTAAATACAACATTGACAAACTCCAGACGCAAATGCAACAAATACAATTGTATGTAATTCGCTACACCCTGTAGCGGAACCGAGATGCACGTAATCCGCTATACCCTCTCGCGGATTACGTTGAGAGCATGTATAACATAAACTGCTACACCCTGTAGCGGTTTATGACCAAATTTTGTGAAAGCATAATCCGCTATGTAGCTGATTATGAGGAGAGTGGCTTATTATATAAACCTGTGTAATAGTAACAACAATGTAGCAAAATGAACGAATTGATACAAAATGTAATCATCATTTATAATAAGTCATGACCAATATAATTTTACATCCTCAAAGTTTTCATGATTGCTATATTTTAATTTTTTAAATTTTTTCTTTTATGTTTCAGTATTTTTTATTACCAATAATGATATGTTTTTCACTTTTTCTTTCTTAAATTATAATCTTTTGTAACGTATTTTGACGTTGTCCATACTATTTTCCTTAAGATTATAATGTATATAATTTTTTATCTATTCAAATTTAAAAAAAAATAACTTGACATGTTTAAATTAATAAGTATTCAATTGTACTCCATTATATTTTTTTCTTCACTTTTTTTTACTTTTTTTTTATACTTCGTTAATTAATTAAAAAATATATAAATTTTAGATATATTAATTTTAGGATATATTAATAGGTCTCCTACGAGCTACTACTAGTGGAATAGAGTTAATCCTAATGGTTGTTGATGATAATGCCAAAAATAATTTTGGATTTATTTTTGTTTCTATTTCTCTATTTTTTGTTTTTTTATTAATTATTTTGTTCTCTTTATTGCTCCCCTAGTTGTGTTGAGCTCATTTTTAAAAAAAAAAAATAAGATCTACTTTATGCCAATTCATATGTGTACATGTTGCAGCATTAAGAATCCTGCTAGTTGTCATCACCTCTACTTATTACAGATAAGATGTTCTTTGGTTCTTTAAAAAAAAAATCAAAATTAATAAATAAAATTATTACATATTGTTAAAGTTAAAATAAAAATAATAATATTGTTACTCTTATTTTTAAAATATATTATTTTATATATAAATTTTTTAATTTTATATTTATATAAATTTATAAAAAGAATAATATTATTCATTCTCTATAAAAAAATCTTATAATTCAACAAAAAAACTTACGCGGTTTTATTTCTAGTTATGAAAGTAAATAATGCTGCAATATAGAAACAAGTCATCCTCTCTTTTCAAAAGAATATTCACAAAAGAAGATTTGGTAGACTTTAAATCAAATTCTCCAATTAAACTCTAACTAAATATTCATTCATACCATGACCAAAATAAATAAACTGCATCTATAGAATAGTAACTCTCCAATTAATGAATTTATGATGAGTTGATTCATGCATCAATATCTCTAATTAGGTATTTATTTATAAAAGAGTAAAAAATAAATAGGTTTCTAATTTTTTTTAATTGTGAATATTTAAATTTTAAATTTAAAAACACCTAATATCTATTATAGTATTTTTAAATTTTAAAAGTTATTTTATTAAACGCATTTATTGTTATTTGTGTTTATTAAAAATAATTTTTAATTTAATTTATCAAATACATATGCCTACAACTTTTAAAAAACTAGTTTTTAAAAGTTAACTTTTACAATCTATTTGTGCAAATGAGGATTACATTTTGTATCAATTCGTTCATTTTGTTATATTGGTTGTTACTATTACACAGGTTTATATAATAAGTCACTCTCCTCATAATCCGCTATAGGGTGTAGCGGATTATGCTTTCACAAAATTTGGTCATAAACCGCTACAGGGTGTAGCAGTTTATATTATGCATGCTCTCAATGTAATCCGCAAGAGGGTATAGCGGATTACATGCATCTGGTTCTGCTGCAGGGTGTAGCGAATTACATACAATTGCATTTATTGCATTTGCGTCTGGAGTTTGCCAATGTTGTATCGGATACTTTAGTTCCATAGATTTTAAAATATACAAAACAGTTCCTATTGTTTAGCTCCATTAGACAATATAATTTTTCTCTCATTTGATCCATTTAATCAAAGTGATTGTTTTAAAAATTTTAGGGGACTATTTTAAAATTTTATAAATTTATTGGAGTCTATTTTATACTTTACTCTTCAAATCAAATTGAAAGAAAATTAATTATCTAATAAAAATAAATGTTGAAGATTTTTTTTTTTATATTTTGAAATCTGAAACTAAAGTATCCGATTTAAAATACTTAATTACTGATTTGGATACTCAAAAATAAATAAATAACAAAAATTATTAAAAAATTACATTATAAATATTATAGATTATCACCGATTAATACTATAATAAAAAGAAAAACCAAATTAAAAATAAAAATTGTTGAATTTAGAAAACAATACAATTTAGTTTGATGATGACAAACATATTATGTTTGGTTGGGTTTAAAGGTCCAAATATTTGTTTGATGAAGTGTATTTTTGTGTAAGCCCATATTAAAGATTGAATTGCAAAACACAATCCAATAGCGGTGCTACTTGCGAAGATTATTTTTTGGAATGAATGGCACTTAGGTCCAGCTTACAACCCAATAAACAATCATAGAAGAAAGGTCAAATGTGTTGCAACTTTGTGATGAAAGATCAATTCGAGTAAAAGCAAAAATTAGAAAAAAAAAGTGGTTCATTTTTTGTTGTCACCGAAACATTTTCATCGAATAAGTGATGGAAGAAAAATGTCAAATAATAGAGCCAAAGACAAAATCAAAATGCTGATTTGATTAAGAAGAAAAGTGTTACAATTATGTTAACTAAAATGTGCAAATAAAATAGCTCTTTGAAGCTAGTATGAACTGCTACAACAATTTGAAAAAGAAGAAAAAGGGTTCTTTTCTTTAAAATCAAAATGGATGATAAAGGATGAAATTTGGAGGCAAAGGAAGAATAAATGGTGCTAATCTAATTAGTACAATAAAAGACAAATGACTAACAACAAAAAGAAGAAATAGAGACAGCAAGAACAGTACAACCATGATCTTACTGCTATTGCTGCAACAATGTTGCTCTGCATTTTTGCATCTGCACTATCTCTGTGATTTTGCTCTGATTCCAGAAGAAGACAAGTTCAATGTTGTCTCTATACTCAGACCTTGTCCTAAGGACCACTTCAAGTTTTGGAAGCAAAAGTTTTGGGTGAAAACTTAGTGTTAAGAGTTTAAACTAGAGAGTCTAGTGGAAACAAACTTGGTTAGAAGTTTGATGTTTATAATATTTGAAAAAGATAGTGAAAATTTTACCATTATTGTAGTGAAAACTAGATGTAAGTTTCATTGCACAAAAAAACTGAACCAGGATACATGGTGGTACAAGCTTTTCCTCTCTGCTTTGTTTTATTCTGTTCGATATTAGGGGTGTGCATGGGCCGGGTGAAACCGGGTTTGATGTGATCCAGACCCGACCTGAAATATATACCGGACCTATTTATTAGACCCAAACCCGGCCCTAGACCCGATAAAACCTATACACTTTCGGGCCACAATTATACCGGATAAAAACCGGGTGAAAACCGGGCCGTTAACATTACATTACCTTGATACCTTCTTATAAGCTAGCATGTGAAAATATCCAAATTTCCAAGACTCAAACCATTATTTAATATGGTAAAATTCACTTAGAAACATATAACAAGAATCAACTCTTCTCTAAAATTAAAGTATAACCATAATCAATACTAATATTGTCTAATAACACCAAATATTTAAATTAATACAAATAACACAATATTATGTATTAGTCTAAAATCTTATACATTTTAAACATAAAATATTAACTTATAGTCTTATAATAACTAATAACACAAAATATCAAGGTTTACAATACTTAAATTCCACATAAGAATAGCCATCATCCATCACTAATAACACAAAATATTAATTGTGTATGATGAACAGGCCACCGGGCCGAGTTCGGGTGACCCGAGCCATGGCCCGGACCCAACTTGAAATAATGACCGGGTCTATTTTTGAGACCCTTACCCGGCCCTAGACCCGATAAAATCACACCAAAATAGTCCCTAAAGTGTTTGGGATTGGACCGGATCTTCGAGTCGGGCCAGACCATGCACACCCCTATTCGATATGAAATAAATTTATTTTGTTTCCTGCATAATCACTATCATAAATACTACAAATCACTATTTCATATATGTATTGGTGATCAAGTTTCAAAATTTAAAAAGATGTTCTAAATTTAATCCTTCCTTTTTCTAAGCCATTGAAAACCTTCATAAATTATCGCCATATAATAATACTATAATATAATAAATCAGTTTTCAATATAGGGGTGTACATGGGTCGGGCCACACCGGGTTTGACTTAACCCAGACCCGACTCGAAATATAGACCAGACCTAATTTTTTTACCCTAATCCGATCCTAGACCCGATGAAACCTACACACCTTCGAGTTGGGTGAAAACCGGATCTTTAACATATAAAAATCACCTAATCTCCAACCATTATTTCACAATTCACATAGTAAAATTTCCTTAAAAAAATATAACAAGAACTAACCCTTCTCTAAAATTAAAACATAACCATAATCAATACTAATATTGTCTAATAACATCAAATATTTAAATCAATACAAATAACACAATATTATGCATTTTAAACATAAAATATTAACTTATAATCTTATAATGACTAATAATACAAAATATTAAGTTTTACAATATTTAAATTTCATATAAGAATAGCCATCATCCATCACTAATAACACAAAATATTAATTATGTATGATGACCGGTCTATTTTTGAGACCCTTACCCAACCCTAGACCCGATGAAATCACACTAAATTAGTCCCAAAAATATTCGAGGCCGGGCCGAGTCTTCGGACTGGACCGGGCCATATATACCCCTAATTCAATATTATATATATAAACTACAAGTTGACATAACAAAATACTATAAATGATAATATTTTGTTAAATATATAGGAAAATCAGATATTCAAGTTAGATTGATTTTTCAAGATCGGATCTAATTTGATAAAATAAAGACAAGTCTAATTAAATATTACTCGACTATATGCTTAATTACTTATTGAATACTAGAAAAGATTAAATTGATTCGTTATCCAAATGAGCTTACAACCAAATGAACATATATATATACTAATTGTGTCATTTGACTTTTGATAATTTCGACAAGAAATTGAATCAATTTTGTATTAAGATCTCAGTTTGGAAAGCAAATACGACTCATCTAAAAAAGAGTGAGTATGACCCGAAATTACTTAGTATTTGTGTCGAAAAGTGTATAAAGTGCTCAATGATATTAAACTGTGGCAAATAATATAAAGAATTGTAATAAAAGGAAGTGCGTGAAATAAATAAAATTTTAAATAAATAAAAAGTAAAATCAAAATTGAAAGAAAGCAAAATATTTAAAAAAATGCTCAAAGAAAAATAAAATAAAATAAATTAACAAGAAAAGAAAAAAAGAAAATAAAAGAAAAGAAAATAAAGGGAATAAATTAAAAGTGGACATCAGACACTCACATGCACTTACACTCCATGATTCTCTTTGGTGTCAGTGTGACTTGAATTTTTGCAGAATTTTGTGTGATGAAGAGGTGTTTAGATTGAAGTCCTTTTTTTCTTCTAACTTCTTTCTATTTATAGACCATCAGGATGAACTTGCAGACTGACTTTTCTTCCCACGATCTAACTTCCCCCATTTTCTTGTGTCACAATCTTACCTTGACCACGAAGGACGTTGCTCCTCAAGTTGGACACCCCATGTCTTTTCCTATCTTGCTTACCAAGGTTTTTTTACCCACGTTCTCTATTTATCACATTTTAAAAAATTCGACTCATGTCTCATTTTTGTACCATTTCGGCCTGCACTTCATTCGACTCATCTATTACGTGGGTCGAATTTTCATCATGGTCGAGTCGCTTATTCTGTCGAATTTTGTATTAACAAATTGTCCCTTAAAATTTGTCTTTGAAAAAAATGAAATGATAAGTTTTACTCTATCATGTGCTAGTCACATGCAAAATTTAAATTTGAAAAGACAGTTACACAATTTTTGAAATGCTGGCATTTTTTGAGAATACCCAATATTTCTTATGGATTTTAATGAGCCTTTTGATTCTGAAATTGTTCACATTCCCTCAAGGGTTTCATTTACTTTGTCATTCTTCTTTAATAATCATCATTTTTGTTATATTCATTTCTAGAAGCCATAAATCTCTCTTTCTCGTTTACTTGGTCTCTCTACCATTTCCAAATGGATTTTCAACCAAATGCCTCACCTTCCATCAATGCTACGTCTTCCACTTCTGCAGTCATTGTTGTTACCACCACTATTACTTCTTCTATTGTTCCAACAACCATGGTCTCCATTTCTTCCTCTGTCCCAACCATTGTGGCCACCGCAGCAGCTTCTGCATCTGGTGTTGTTACTACAACCCAACATGAGGATGATGGCGATGTCCAAATCATTCCTCCTCCTTCATTGGTAGCGGATGTAACTCAGGGTTACAACAAAGATGGAAGTTTGAAATCTCCCATTCTGAATGTTGAAACAACAGAACTCTATGGAAGCCAAGTATTCCTTCTTTTTAAGGTTATTAGCGTTCTGTACTCATTTTTAGGACTTCTTTCTACCCAAGAGCAGATTGATTCCATTTTCTCTTTTTTCCCTTCTCCACCTGAACATGTTCCCCTTATTTTCTGTGAAAATGTTAAGGCTTTCTATTTTGCTAGTCGAGTTTTTAGGATTGCTCCCCCAAAGGAATTGCGTTCTCTTTTTTGACTTAGATGTCGAGACTAAATCCTTCTTATAAATCAGTTTGGAGAACAATAGGAATTACTTCTACTCTTAAACTAGCTACTTTTGACCTGTCATACACTGCACCCCTCTTAGGAGCTAGTTTATACTTTTGGTGTCCAGCTACCAATAATTTCTATTTTTCTCATGAAATGATAGGTCCGACCTTGATGGAGGTATCTACCCTGACTGGCATGCCTCTTGATGGGGAGTGTGTGTCATGGACTACTGAGTACCCAGATGATGTCTTCGACATCAATTTTGACTCAACTTTAGTGTCGGATTTTATTCAAAATAACACGGGGTCGGGTGATGAGCCAATTATTGATAGTGAGCATGTAGCATTTTTGCTCTTATGGCTTAATGCTTTCGTTTTCTGCCCAAAGTCTATCCAGATTCAAAAAAATAATTACCTTCATTTAGCCATCATACTTCATCACAAAAAATACATCAACCTTCCTTCCTTGATTTTAAGTCAGCTATATGAAAACTTATCCTTAGTGGTTAGTGAAATCCGTCGGGGTGAGAATTCGATCAACCCTTTTGATCCTCTTTGGGTTGTCAATTTGTTGTTGAAAGCCGTATTCGAACATCGATTCACAGCTTCTTCTTCTGAGATCCCAAAAACTCTGATTGATGGTATTCAACTTTCTCTTTTATCTTGGTCAAAACCAAAGAACATGTCTGCAATCGACGCATTTTGTTACTTCATCTCCTTGCTTTTCGACATCAAACTGATGACAACACTTCTTACTACCCCAATCCTTTCACCTTTAGTCAAATTTCAATTGAGTTTCTTCATTCTTTTATTAGTTGCAAACCAGAAAATCAATTCATTGTCAACGATTTGTGGTCCCGTACCTTAACTCCTCAAATTCTTCTGGTTGGGCTTTCTCATAAGTCGACAGTGGCCTTAAACAAGAAGTTAGTGAGCTATTCCTCTCAATTCGTGTCACGCCAATTTGGATTGCCACAAGCTCTCCCTTCACCACTATCTCTCGACCCTGAAGCACAGATGATTCACTATGAGGTGTCGAATATAGAGGAATTTGATCAAATTTTGGATTTAAACTATTAAAGGGTGATTTCACAGTACCAAAGACTCAACATCACTCATTTTTTCCTTTCAAAACCATCTTTTCACAAGTGGTGGTCGACCTACTATACTTTTCATTGTCTTTCATCTGAACAAGCACTTTCTAATTTGGTTCTTCCTGCTATATAAACTGCTACAGCGTCGAAGAAAACTAAAGGTAACCATGCTGAAGAAATAAAAAATTTGAGAAGTATTACAAAGTCAAATGACATTTTAGCAAGGTTCGATACATCTTCAACGAGGCTCTAGAGGTATGGGAAAAGAAGAAGGAAACACACTTCTATAAGTGTCTCGATCGTTACTTTAAAGCTTTGGCTTGAGATCCTTTTTTTGTTTGAAAAAATTATTTTAGTGACCATTTAAGTTTCCTCCTTTTCCCAATGCTCCATTTGGCCTTGCTGATCGACTTTCTGACCCTTCCAAATGAGCCTTAGGAGTCAATAACAAAATCCAAAAGAAATACCCTAGAACACTGGCCATAAATACAATTGGTGTTGTCTATTATCAGGGATCTAGTGATAAGATTCACGGTCAAACTAGGATTGCTGGATACCCTCCAGGTATCTTATATTTCCTCAAGACTCTAAAGAATCATTCTTCTACTTATTTTATATTCTCTATGTCTTCTTAGCTGCTCGAGCTACACAAATAACTGGTGTTGCCCCTGACCCAAAACCCGTCGAAGAGAACTGAAAATCGGATGAAGATGCTGTTCCTAAGAAAACAAAGTCAAAATGAGGTCGAGGAAGAGAAAAGTCAAGCGACGCTACTCTTTCTTCTAAAAAATGTGGTGCTGTTGACATTCTTGTGGGCTATGGTCCCAAGAAAATTCAAAAGACAAAGTATACTACTTTCTTCAAAGGTATTCATTTTACAATTCAATCATCTTATCTTTTGAAATTTTCATGCACACTTAGCTTAGTAGTTCTTATTACTTGTTACAGTCTAAGTAATCCAAACGAGCCTTGAAGGCCAAGATTGAAGAAGATAGTCATTTCGATCGAGAAGTTGACCAACCGATTGATGTAGAGGTCAAAGTAACTAAACCTGTTCCTCCTGTTACTTCCTAGACGATTATTCTTCCTATCCTTATTTTGACTCTTGTCCAAAATATCCCTTCGATCACTGCCTCTCAAGCTGCGACTGACTCCCCAATGGTAAAGCATATGCAACCTTTATTTTTGTTTATTATTGTAATACTTTAGACCTTGAAACTTATAATCTTTTCTAATAGGTAAGCTACATGCCCCTACCTAGTGATGTTGAGATACATCAGGAGTCGGGTCCTGTGTCGACTACTACTGTCATTTCAACTTAAGCTGCGACTGATCAAGATCTTGAACCCCTATTCAATGTGCCCACTCCTGAAGCTGGGGATTTAAACTTTGAGGACCTCGACTTTGAAAATATCCTATCTGAAGCTCAATAAGTGTACTCCTTAGAAAGAACTAGAGTGGTGTCTTCTTCAGATCCAAAACCTATCATTGTACCCCAAGTTCAGGAATCAATGCCAGAGGCTTCGACTAATGAAGAAGAAATTATTTCTCCTCAACCTCAAATGCCACCAGGTCCTGACCCCCTGATTGTTGAAAAGGTTAATGTCATTCTTGATTGTCTCAATCAACCTTTAGAGGAGATCAACAATAATGCTGACCTGAAGATTCGACTTATTGATGCTAACTTTCTTAAGTAAAAAAAATTCCAAATAAAGTCCATTCAGCTTTGAGCGCTTTTGTCGAAGATATCTACAATCATATTTCTAAGTCCCAAACTATTGAGGAAACTCGCAACAAGTCGATTAAAGCCTTAGCAAGCCATGACGCACAATTAAAGAAATGTAAAACTGATAAGTCCCAGATTGAAAAATTCTTGTTAGAAGGTCAAACTAAAGAGAAAACCTTGGTCATGAGGATCGAAAGTCTTGAAAAAGAGTTAGATGAGCTAAAATCTAGCCAGAAAAAGGTTGCGACAGCTAATGCCACTCTTATGGCTTTGGTCGAGGTGATTACTCAAGATACTAAATTCATAGAAGAGGTGTCATGGACTTCGACTATTCTGGGTCGACAACAGGAGGATTTGAAGCTTAAATCCAGGACTTTATATTTTAGTTTATATTTTATACTTTTGATGTTTTGTGAACTTTTACTTTTGCTTTAATGACAATGTTATGGTTTGTGATACTTTCCATTTATGTGCCCAATCTGTCGATTATCTCTTATATCCATTAACTCATATGCATTACCATCAAATACTTCTTCGACCTTAAAAGGTCATTCCCATAACGGTGACCATTTTCCTTTAACTTGCTCAGTGGGAAGGATAAATTTTAAGACTAAGTCACCAACGGTAAACTTTTATTCTTTACTCTCTTGTTATATGACTTAGCTATGGATTCTTTCTGTCAAATTATTCTATCTAATGTTGTTATCTAGAATGATTTAATTCATCTAATTCATCCATCATGCTCGACCAATATTGTTCAATAGCCAAATCATTTTGCTTAGCTGCTCTTATGGTTTGCAAATTTATTTCAAGTGGTAGGACAACCTTATGGCTATATACAAGCTCATAAGGTGTCGATCCTGTAGCCCCTTTAGGGGAACACCTATATGCCCATAACACCTTCTTCAATGTACTATGTCAGTTTTGAGGTTGCCTCCCTATATACTTTTTTAATTAAACTTGGCCTGTGCATAGTAGGGAGTCGAGTGTATTATCTTAATACCTCGTGATTCAGCAAACCCTTTATTTGTCAACCTGTAAATATAGTTTCTTGATCTGTGGTCAAAGTTTAGGGAATACAAAATCTATGAATGATTGATTCCTCAATAAAGTCAATTATCTTGACTTGGATGACTTCTTTCATGGGCATAGCTTCCACCCACTTTGTAAAGTAGTCGATTGCCACCAAAATAAACTTATGCCCCTTAGTCGAAGGAGGATGAATCATTCCTATTAAGTCGAGAGTCCATCCTTTAAATGGTCAAGGCTTGACTATAGCATGTAAATCAGAGCTAGGGACTCTTTGAATAGGTCCATGCCTTTGGCATTGGTCACAGTGTCGAGCAAACTCAATGCAACCATTCATCATTGAAGGCCAATATAGTCCTTGTCGATGTAAGATCTAATGCATTTTTCGACCAGATTGGTGAGTCCCACAATTACCTTGATTTCGACTGTTCGAACCCCTTTTTCAATTAATAATTCTAGACCAATAATTAAGGTCTCATATTCTACTTCCTTATTTGATAAACTTGGCTGTAGTTGAAACATAAATTTGGTCAAAATATCATCAGGGGTGATTATTACTATTCCAACTCCTACCCCATTTTGATATTTTGACCCATTAAAAAATAAATTCCAAGGCTTAAGCTCTACATATCCAATTATATTTTCGATGGATCTTTCGTTAATGTCATCACAAGGGTGATCCACTAGAAAGTCAGCAATCACTTGCCCTTTGACAGCCTTAGCAAAGACATAAAATAAAGAATATTCTATTAAACCTAGCATCCATTTTCCTATTCAACACCCCTCAAAATTGGATAAGAAAGCATGTATTTAATAAAATCAAATTTTGAAATGACATAAACATTCTTTCCAATTAAAAATCCTTTAAGTTTAGTACAAGAGAAGTTGAGGGATAAGCAAAGCTTTTCGACTGTACTATATCAAGTTTCTACATCAGTCAACATTTGACTTAGATAATAAACAACTCTCTCATTACCATCTTCATCTTCTTGGGCCAGCACGCTCCCTAAAGTTATTTCTTATGCAACTATGTATAATTTCAATGGTGACCTTGCTTAACATGTGCTAGGATTGGTGGTGAAGTCAAATATCTCTTTATGTGGTCGAATGCCTCTTGGTGCTCATCTTCCTATTTGAATTCTCCTCCCTCTTTCAATTTCAACAAAGGAGTAAATATCCTTATTTTACTTGAATAGTTTGAAATGAAACGTCAAAGAAAATTTACTTTACCTAAAAAAGATTGAAGTTCTTTCTTGTTCTTAGGAGGTGCTGAGTTGAAAATAGCCTTGCACTTGTTAGTGTCGATGACTGCCCCTTTTTTCTGTACTATGAATCCAAGAAAATTTTTCGCGGATACACCAAAAGCACATTTTAATGGATTCATTTCATGTCGATGATGTCTCAGTCTTTTAAAAGCATTTTCTAAATTATTCAAATGAGACTGTTTTGACTCTAACTTCACAACCATATCATCAATGTAAATTTCCATAAACTGACTAATGAAATCATGAAAAATAGAGTTTACTGCTCTTTAATAAGTTCCCCTTGCATAATTTTAATACAAATGGCATGACTAGCCATTCATAAGTTCTTATAGCTCCCGGACATCAAAACACCATTTTCGACACATCTTCTTGAGATATGAATATTTGATTGTATCTTGAGTATCCATCCATGAAGCTCAGAAGTTTGCTTCCTGCTATAGATTCGATCAGCATCTCTGCAATTGGCATGTCATACTCATCCTTTGAGGTTGCTTTATTCAAATCCCTGAAATTAATACAACTCTTAATTTTCCATTTTTCTTAATTACATACTACAAAAAATTCGTTGAATACCAGCGGATTTACCGACGGTAATGCTCGTGCCAATTTTTTTTCTTTCCCTCCAAATATTACTGGTGGATTTACCATCGAAAAAATCTAATCCGAAGATAACTTTTTTACCCGACGAATTTGTTGCCATATTCATCAGTAAATCTACCGGTAAATCCATCGCTATTGTCTGATGCTAATTTCGATAGTAAATCCGGCGGTATTCAGTGTTTTTCTTGTAGTAATAGGTACAATATTAGAAATCCATTGACATACCTGATGGTTTGAATAAATCCTGCTTTCAACAGTCACTCAACCTCTTCCCTGATCTTAACCATGATTTCATGTGCATAGCGTCTAAGAGCTTGCTTGATGGGTCGAGCATTAAGCATGACAGGGAGCTTGTGCTCGACCAAAGATCTATCCAACCAAGACATTTTCTCATATTGCCAGGTAAAGCAATCTTGATATTTCTTTGGCACTTCTATTAGCTCCTCTTAGAAAACAGGGTCTAATTATTTGCTCACATAAGTAACTCGACCTTCTCCACCAATCTCGACTTCTTCGAGTGGATCTTGTACCTTAACTTTTTTATTGTGCAAATCTCCTGAAAACAAATCAGATTTCTCGAACCCTAAGGGGTTGATGTCATATATACAATCCAGTACACGTTTCTCTGTGCACTCCTTCTTCTCAGCCATATTGGCTGAGAGTCGAGCCCAATGACTCGATATATCCATCAAATGAATTGTGTGGCCAAGTTTTTCTTGGACTTTGGGATCAATTTCATACCATGGGTTCCAACATAATAACCTTTGATGAGATTTGGGTCAAAGATACTCATATCGATGTCTAGTGGTCGAACACTAGCATGATATTCCTTGAAGCTGATATTCATTTGCTCGACATAGCAGGGGCTGTCGTTAGCTTCAGTTTCTTTGATTCTTCTATCTTTGTCCCAAAGCACCAATTTTTGATGCAGAGTTGAGGGAATTGCCCCTACTCAATGGATCCAATCTCTTTCCAATAGCATATTGAAAGTGACCTTGGTAGGCACTACTATAAATACCGTTGGTCTTTCAATACTACCTACTTTGACCCTGAGTGGAATCATACTTAAGGTAGTTGTCGACTTACCATTGAATCCAATAACGGCCAGATTTTTCTTGATCAAGTCGTCAACTGTCTTTTAGAACAATAGTAACATGCTTTCAGGAAGCAAATTAATCATTGCTCCACCATCGACTAGGATGCGATTAATTACTAGTCCTTCCACCTTAGCCTTCATGTATAAAGGTCGAAGATGACCCTTTGTTTTCTCGTCATGCCTTTCAAATATTCCTTCTTTAATAAATCTATTTTCAAAAAATCTGCACTCGCCTTCTGGGATAACATCATCACAATCTCCTTCGAGACAATTCCAAGAGCCTTCAAGGTTACCTTGGAAGTCGAAAGGAAGCACCGACACTGTGGCCACATAACCAAAACCGATTTCACCAAACATGACATCCAAATCATCCTCAAATTTAGAATCAAAAGTTTCTGTTAAAGCCTATTCCTCTTCTTTGCTCTTGCAAATAGGATTGGTTGTCGATGTATCTTTCGACACCTCCTTTGGTTCTTATCCCTTGATCGAGGATGCTTTATCCTCCTTTTAATCCTGCTTACTAGGTGACTTTGTCTCATTATTCAATTCTCGAGACAGACCTTTTCTGTCGACATAAGCCCCTCGTGCCTGAGCCATAGCTCTTGGAATGAAGGGAGCTCTATCCTGAAAATTGCGTTGACATTTAGCTCGACCGCCACTTCTTCTGCTTGCCCCCCATCGATAAGCGCATCTTTTCTGGTTTCCAATCCAATTTCCAAGGACCCTTATAGAAACATTAAAGTTATAATTTCTTGAGTAGTTTAGAGCATTGTTCTGTCCCCACCTATTATTCGACACATTAGCGGGAGGCATTCTAGTTTGATTCGACACCCCTTGGGGTTTATAACCGACAGCGACCACTATGTTCATTTGCTGCTTAACAGGAGCGCTTGTGGAGTCCTGATTTTTACCACCCTGATTTAGTCGAGTTTGCCTTAGTTCTTCTTGATGTACACACTATCTACTCTTTTTGTAGGAGTTGAAGGATTTAGTAGCTGAGGTGTCAAACAAAGCACTACATCGAGGACATATGGCAATATTCCCTTCTTCTTCTCTTTACCTTAGCAAAAAATCCAACAGGTCCTCCCCAACTTTTGGGTAGACAAGTCTTTCTGCCTCGAACATATCAATTTCGAATTTATCATCCTTTTTCAAAGGCTCGATAGAGGCTGTGTTAATTGAGAAAACCAATTCTTCTGTTTCAGCAAAGTTCGACGTGACCTGGAAAGGATTAAAATCCACTTTCATCTCAGGTTTCTCTAGGAACTTAGTCGACCATCTTCAGTTGTCTTCTGTATTAGGTCCCTGAAACGTACACAATTATTAGTATAGTGACCAAGAGCTTGATGAAATCTACAAAAGTTATTATTTCTAATTTCAGAGACAGATGACATTCGTTTTCTTTCAGGAAGTACGATTTGTTTGTCTTTTAAAAGCATGTCAAATATTTGTTCTGCTTTTGTCAAGTCGAAAGAATAACTTCTTTCTCATGACAAAGGAATTTTGTCTTTTGCTAGATTAAGAGATCGACAATATAAGATGGTCCATCTTTTAGTTCTTCAGCAAAGGCAAACTCGTTATTCGACTCTTCTTCACTCATACAATCAATATAATTAACTTTCTTATTATAGAAAGTTATCCTTTTGCTCAACTCATGTTCTTCTTTTTCTTTATTCAACTTTTCAATTTGTTGAACATTATCGGCTAACTGAGCCAAGTCTAGGAATTGCTGGTTTACTAATTTCTTTCGAATATTGAAGTCAAGACCATTGATGGCCATTTTGACTATTTCATATTCAAGAATATGAGTGAAACATTTGTTTTTCATATTCTTCAATCGTATTAAATAGTCATCGATTGACTCTGATTTTTTTCTTTTCACTGTGAATAAATCAGACAAAGTTACTTTCATTTCACCTCTTGGTAGCACGAATTCCCACACCTTGGTACTAGTGTACCAGCAAGTGCACTGGGTCATCCAAGTAATACCTGAGCGAGTCAGGGTCGATTCCACGAGAATTGTGGCTTGAAGCAATCTATGGTTATCCTGCAGGTCTTAGTCAGGCAGATCAGAAGGAGTTGGTTTAACTTTGTATAAATTACTTTTTATATCAAATATTTGGATGTTAAGCGGGAATAAGGAATTAAATAGAATAAAGAAAAAGGTCTAATATATAAACAAATATAGGAATATTGTTAAGGATTGGAGTTGCTTGTGAGTGATTTATTCAATGGCAGGCTGTATGTGATTGACACTGGTTTGAGCAGCTGCCAATACTTCTCCAAATCTGAACCCCAAGTTTAGTGCAGATCCATTCTTATTGAGGGTGAAGCTCGTACAGTTCATTCTCCTTGATGATCCTACTCAAAATGCCACAGACAATGTCAGATCTTCCAGATCAGAGAATGCTGCACCTTGGATTCTAGCCTCTACCACAGAAACCCTAATCTCCCCGAAAATTGGCTGAACTGATGTCTCGAGAAGTCCCCAATGAAGTCGTGGATTAGCCGTTTGAGAGACATATATTCAAGCTGGTGGTTCATCATTGTCCGATGAAAGACGCACTCTGAACGCATGTAGAATGTGATAACCTTATGCCAGTTCAATGCATTCATATTGATGAAGAACAAATATACATCTTAAAATTAATCAAACACGGATCGAAGAGAAACAGTAATACTTTTATTAATTCATAGAATTCAGCAGGGCTCCTCCCCTCAACCTAGGAGGTTTAGAGACTCATACTGATATAAAAAACAAAGTAATACACGAAAATATGCTGAATAATGGTAAAAGTCTATGAATAACATGAATCTAATCCATTAAATACTAAACAAATGACTAGTAAAGGTAAAACAGTCTATTTAGTGCTAAAATCAACTTCTGGGGCCCACTTGGTGAGTGTTTGGAATGAGCTTTGATGAGATCCACATGCTATGAGATCTCTTGGGCGTGGAACGCCAGCTAGAGGGTCCTCTTTGGGTGTTTGTACATTGGTCTCTACTCTTTGGGCGCTGGACGCCTGGAAAGGGGCAGGTGGCTGGCGTTGGACGCCAGTTTTGGGCCTTCTAATCCAAAGCAAAGTATGAACTATTAAATATTGATGGAAAGCTCGAGAAGTCATCTTTCGATATCCGTTAAGAGCGCTGCATTTGGACTTCTATAGCTCCAGAAAAGCTCTTTCGAATGCAAGGAGGTCAGATTTAGACAGCATCTGCAGTGCTTTCTCTGTCTCTGAATCAAACTTCTACTCCAGCTCCTCAATTTCAGCCAGAAAATATCTGAAATTGTACAAAAACTTATAGTAGAATCCAAAAATATGAATTTAACACTAAAACCTATAAAAACTTAATAAAAACTAAATAAAAACTACTAAAAACTATATGAAATTGATGCCAAAAAGTGTATAAAATATCCGCTCATCACAATACCAAACTTAAACCGTTGCTTGTCCCCAAGCAACTAAAAACACAGTAGGATAAAAAGAAAATTAAGATAGAATAAATTTCTAAGTTTCAAATGAAGCTTAGTTACAATCAGATGAGCGAGACTTAGTAGCTTTTTGCTTTTGAATAGTTTTGGCATCTCACTATCCATTGAAACTCAGAGATGTTGGCATCCTTAGGAACTTAGAATCCAGATGATATTATTGACTCTCCTAGTTAAGTTCTTTTTTATTCTTGAACATAGCTTTCAGAGTCTTGGTCGTGACCTTAAGCACTTTGTTTTCCAGTATTACTACCGGATACAATAATGCTACAAAGACTTTAACTGGGTGAACCTTTTCAGATTGTGACTCAGGTTTGCTAGAGTCCCCAGATAGAGGTGTCCAGAGTTCTTAAGCACACTCTTTTGCTTTAGACCATGACTTTAACCGCTCAATCTCAAGCTTTTCACTTGACATCTTCACGCCACAAGCACATGGTTAGGGACAGCTTGGTTGAGCCGCTTAGGCCAGGATTTTATTCCTTTAGGCCCTCCTATCCATTAATGTTTAAAGCCTTGGATCCTTTGACCCTTGCCTTTTGGTTTAAAGGGTTATTGGTTTTTTTGCTCTTGCCTTTTGGTTTAAAGAGCTACTGGCTTTTTCTACTTGCTTTTTTCTTTTTTCTTTTCTAATTTTTTTCCATTTTTTTTTCGCATGCAAGCTTTTTCTTTTTCTTTTTGCTGCTTTTTCTTGCTTCAAGAATCAATTGATTTAGATTTTTCAGATTACTAATAATACTTTTCCTTTTTTCTTATTCTTTCAAGAGCCAACATTCTAAAATTTGAACTTCAAATATGCACTGTTTAGTCATACATTCAAAAAACAAAAGCAATGTCACCACATCAACATAATTAAACTACTCTTATTATAAACTTGAAATTCATGTATCTCTCAATTCTTTTTAATAAAAATTTTCTTTTAAGCAAGGTGAGAGATATATGGAATATTTTCTTTCAATGCAAATGATCATGCAACAAGAACAAGAGAATAGATAAAACATAACAGAAAAATAGAAAAATAATAAAGGAAAGGAGATAAAAGAGAACGAATCCACCTGAATAATGGTGGCTAGTGCTCCTCCTTGAAGATTCAATGTAGTTCTTAATCTCTTCAATGTCACTCCTTTGTCTTTGTTGAGGCGGCTGCACAGGCTCATCTGCACAGTCCCATTCCTGGTGTCCAACGCCCAAAGGGGAGTAGCTGGCATCCAATGCCCAAAAGGGAGTCCCAAGCCAGCATTCAATGCCTCTAAGGAGTCCTAGCACGTGGAGACACACTTGGCTCAACCCAAACACTCACCAAGTGGGTTCGGAAAGTGGATTTTCGCACTACAAGTTGAGTCTATCATATTTCTGTAATCCTTAGTTATTAGGTTATTATATATAGGAGAAGATCACCCTTGTTTAGGATCTTCTTCCTCATTTTCTTCCTCCTCCATTTGAATTCATCGTCACTTTTGTACAGTATGAGTCACTAACCTCCTAAGGTTAAGGTTAGGAGCTCTGCTGAGTTTCTAGGATTAATAATATTACTGTTCTAGTTCAATATGTCTGATTCTATTCTCTTATGCAACCTCGTTCTTCATCTTATGAATTGAGGGTGACCCGTGACAATCACCCTTGTTCTACATGGGTTCCGTGCGAGTCCGGACCCATATAGCGTTGAACCAAAGCTAGAGATTGCATTGCGGATTTCAATAGAGTACCTGGACAACTTTGGATATGTGACATAAAATTCCATTGACCGTGGGTAAGTGAGGTCTCTGTGGCGTTAAGGCTAGAGTCAGAGAAGCAGCACTTTCTGATCCGGAATATCTACCTTGTTTGTGACACTTTGAGTAGGATCGTGAAGGGGAGTGGATTGCTTAGAGCTTCATCTTCTGCTACAGTGAGAAACCTAGAGGTGGCCTGATGAGAGGACATAAGTCACTTCAACATGGTGGATTGCTGCAGTGGAGGAGGTTAACTTGATGAGAGGACATGAGTTAATCACTTACGGCTGCCATTGAAAAAATCAGAAAGTTATTGACGAAGACAGTAAGAAAAGTTAATCCAGAAAGACAAAGTATCTCCGAAGCATCAACCGTTCTCATACCATTGATTTCACACCTATCTAGTAATGTTTTATTTATTTATCTATTTTATGCGTTTTTCTGTGACAAACTATATTTTCTATCCGCCTAACTAAGATCTACAAGATAACCACTGCTTGCTTAAACCAACAATCTCCATGGGATCGACCCTCAGTCACCTGAGGTATTACTTAGACGACCCGGTATACTTGCCGGTCTATCTCTGCGAAATGTGCGGAGTTAGTTTCGTGAACCAAGTTTTTAGCGCCGTTGCCGGAGATTATTCGGATTTGACAAACTACCGGATTATCTTGTTGCTTAGATTAGGTACTTTTTACTTTTGTTTTGAGTTTTTTGTTTTCTTTTCAAAAATATTTTCTTTAGTAATCTTTATCTTTTGTGAGTCTTTTGTTCTTGTTCTTGTTAAAAGTTTCGAACTTTCTTGTTTTCTATTTCCAAAAATTTTCAAAAATAGTGTCTTCTGTTTGAGTCTAGTGTCAATTCTTAAGTTTGGTGTCTTTTGGTTGTTTTTATTTTCTTTAAAATTTTCAAATTGTTCTTTAGTGTTCTTCTTGGTATTCAAGTTGTTCTTGTTTCTTTTCTTTGTTTGATCTTAAAAATTTTTAAGTTTGGTGTCTTTTTGTGTTTTTCTTTGCAAATTTTGAAAAATTAGTGTCTTGACTTTTGAAATTTTAAGTTTGGTATCTTTTTGTGTTTTTCTTTTCTTAAATTTTTGAAAAAGTGTTATGGAGTGTTCTTCATTGTATTCAAATTGTTCTTGGTGTTTTTCTTTGTTTGATCTTAAAATTTTTAAGTTTGGTGTCCTTTTTGTGTTTTTCCTTCAAAATTTCAAAAATCATAACATTTGATTTCAAAAATTTTTAAGTTTGGTGTTTCCTTGTTAGGTAAAGTTTAATTTTTAAATTTTAAATCCTATCTTTTCAAATCTTTTGCAAATCCATATCATATCTTATCTTTTTCAAAATCTTTTCAAATCTTTATCTTATCTTTTTATCTTTCTTTGAATTTAAAAAGATCCTATCTTATTTTATTTTAAATTCAAATTTCAAAATCTCTATCTTATCTTAAATCAATTTCAAATTTCAAAATCAAATCTTTTTCAAAATTCAAATTCAAAAATTTTTAAAATCAAATCTTTTCAAATATTTTCAAATCTTATCTTTCTAGATTCTTGATCTTTAAAATTTCAAATTTGAATTTTAAATCTTTAAATTTTAATTTTCAAAATCTCAAATTTAAATTTCAAATATTTAAATCTTAAATTTCAAAATTTCAAATTTAAATTTCAAATCTTTTAAATTTTAAATTTTTAAATCTTATCTTATCTAGTTTGACTCTTTCTTTTAAATTTTAAATTTCAAATCTTTTCTTTCTTTTCAAATTCAAATTTCAAATCTTTTTGTTTGAATTTCGTTTTTTGAATTTTTAAAATTTTCAAAATTATATCTGTTATCTTTCTTTTCAAATCTTGTTAGTTAATTATTTGTCTTCCTTTTTGAATTTCAAAAATTTTTAAATCCTTTTCTTTCTATTTTTTTTTTACGAATTTTTAATTTATTTTTCCAATTTTTATTTATTATTTTCAAATTTAAAAAAATTTAATTTTTAAATTCCTTTTCCCTCTTTAATTTTCGAATTCTCCTTCTTTATTCTCTTATATTTCTTTTAGATATCTCATTGGGAGCTCCCTATACTGTGACATAGAGACTCTCATTTTTCTTTGTCTCTTGTTTATGTATGTAGGAACACCGAAGTCACTATGGATCCAAGGGAGAATACACGAACCGGGAGACCTTTGGGCTCCTATACATTTGACAATCCTATTGACTTTAAGGTCAACTTAGACCAGGTCCTGCTATTACAGCAAAAGTGCCAATTTCATGGACACCTATAAGAAGACCCCTGTAAGTTCATCTCCAACTTCCTGCAGTTCTGTGACACTGTAGAGGCCAATAGAGTGGACCCTGAAGTCCCCAAACTAAAACTCTTCCCATTTGCCCTGAGTGATCAAGCAAATGAATGGTGGCATATGGAACTTAGAGGAAGTGTGAACACCTGGGATAAGGTTGTTAACGAATTCTTAAACATGTTCTCTCCCTCACAGAGATTAACTAAACTAGTGACAGATGTTCAGACCTTCAAGCAGAAGGGGAGTGAGTCACTCCATGATGCTTGGGAGAGGTACAAGCTGATGTTCAGGAACTGCCCTCTCCATATATTCTCAGGATGGGGCAAGATGATCATCTTCTATGAAGCCATCTCTGAGATAGTCAGGAAGACAGTAGATCATTTTGCAGGCGGTTCTTTGTACTTTATAGAGACACACGAAGAGGCAGATGAGCTCATTGAGATAGTTACCAATAACCAACACTTATACTCTTGTGAGGAGACCCCAGCTAGAACAGAAGTTCTAGACATGGAGGCTGAAGCCGCACCCCCTGCTGAGATTTATAATGCTCCTAGTGATATGAGTGGTAACTACCCTCAAGGAGACACTCGCACCCACGACCAATGGACACCTGAGCAGGTTAATATTCCTCTTACTAAGTTGTTTGAAGAGGTGCATCCCTATAGGGCCTTCATAGAAAGCCTGATGCTCTCTGGGAAGGAGACCTTAAAAGAAGGTGGAACAGTAGTCTTCACCAAGGAGGCCAAACCTCAGGAGCCTGCTACTGAGGGACTAAAGGCAATCAAGGACCAGGAGGATCCTGAGAATGCCATTGAGCACGCCCCTACAGAAGAGAAGGAACCTCAAGTTGATTCTTCTCTGGGTGTGCAAGAGGAGCCTGTGATTACCACAGAGCATGGCCTTGCAGAGGTGAAAGAGCCTCAAGAGCTACTTTTCCTAGCCATGCAAAAAGAACCAGAAGATGAGCAACTGGCTCATTTCCTAGCAGCATTCAAGAAGCTGCAAGTCAATATCTCTTTTGCAGAGGTATTGGTAAAGAAGACCCCCTATACGACCTGTTTAAAAGGAATTCTTTTTTAAAAGAAGAGTCTAAGGGGAGATGAGACTGTGGTACTGACCAAAGAGTACAGTGCCTTAGTCCAGAATGAACTACTAAAAAAGATGCCAAACACAAGGAGCTTTCAGCTCCTATGTCCTATTAGAAAGATCACTTTTGACAAGGCCCTGTATGATCTTGGCTTAAGTCTAAGTCTGATACCTTCATCTGTGATGAAGAAGCTGAAAATCTAAGAGACACAAGAAAACAGGATTACCTTGCAAAGGACTGACCAGTCCCTAAGGCAGCCAATTGGGCTAGTGGAGAAAACCCTTGGCAAGGTTGGAGAGTTATTCCTCCTAGTAGACTCTGTGATACTTGACAAGGGAGAATACACAAGTAACTCCCTTATTAAGGTCAAGAGAGGAGAAATGGTGCTAAGGTTGAAAGAGGACTGGATGGTGTTCCAGGTTTTTAAACCTCTACTACCTCTTGACAAGGAAGGTACTTACATACAGCATTCAGTATCTAAGCCTCCCCCTTTGATTGAAACCAATTCAATCCCTCCTAAGACCAAACATAAGTTTGGTATTGGATGTACACTATCCACCAAGGAGGAAGGCCCAAAAAAAAGATGCTTAGGGGCTGGAAAAATAAAAATATCCCTACTGAAGGCTTTTCACCATGGAAGATGGTAGTATTCACCATGGAAGAGGGAAATGGCACTAAGGGATACCAGCATATTGCTGCAAGCCCAACCCTGCCTCATGCAGTAAACAAGATCCTGTCTCTTGAGCGTATTAAGCTAATCTATAAGATCACAGAAAGGACGCTCCCAGTAAGTAGGGGTGGAAACAGGCCAGGCCAGGTCAGGCTTTAGTCTTAACAGGCCAGGCCTGTAATAGAGTATATTGGCCTTAGCCTGGCCTGTAACCTAGTATAGGCTTTTTAATGAGTATTAAGCCTGGCCTGTTGTTAAATCTGACCTGGCCTGAAGCCTGTTAATAGGCCTGTTTTTTTTAAATAATAATTAAATTTAAGATATAATTTAATTTTTAAAATTATAAAATATAAAATAATAAATTTATGAATAATATTGATACAAAATAAAGACAAAATATCAATAAATAACTACTATTAATTAAAAAAAGATAATATATATGAATATATTTCCACTTGACTACTTCTAAAATATGTAACATATCAAAATAAAAGAGTTCATCAATATCAAGAGTTGTAACAAACCAACTAAACATAATATCAAATAAAAGCTAATAACTATTTAAATCAAAATACAGTAAAGGAAATGTTGGCCAATTAATCGATTAACCCTCTAAGCTTGCAAGCGATTTAATCTTCATGTTCCAACACCTTAAAAAAAAAAGCAAACATACACATATCATTAGATTTTTAAATAATATAAATGCAACAAATACTTAGTCATATATCATGAAAGTTTAACTTTATTATTCTAATTACTCACATCATACCAATAACAATGTTTTCACATTTAAAAAGAGAAAATATTTTCTATAACATAGATACTTAGTCAAAAAGAGAAATATTAGAAAGTTGATTTTTACCTTTGGTTTTTTCTTCAAACCATACTTGTTCCGAAGCCAATCTCCTCCACAAATGAGAGCTTCAATAGACTCTTGATTTAGTCGAGAACGATATTCATCAATAACTCTTCCTCCAGCACTAAATGAAGACTCTGAAGCCACGGTTGATACAGGAATTGCTAGTATGTCCGCTGCCATTTTAGATAAAACCTTGAATTTCAAGCTATTATTTTTCCACCACTCCAAAGCACTAAAAGACTTAGAATTGCCTTCAGGAATGTAAGCACTCTCATCAAGATAAACTTCTAATTCTGATTTTGTTGGATGAATGGCTTCTTTTTCTCGAACCATATTCAACATTTCATCAATTCCACTAATTTCAGAACTAACCACGTTAGAAGAAGCAATTAGACTATTAGTATTAACTCCACTTATTATTGTCTCACCATGACACTTTTCAGCATATTCATCATACATTTCTTGCAATGTATTCTTCACTTTTTCAACATTTTCAGTAGCCACATATTCAGGTTTGTAAATTAAAGGAAAACAGAATTTAATAACATGTAATTTGCACCTAGGATCCAAAACACAAGCAAGAGACATTACCATATTGCATTCTCCCCAATATTTGTCAAACTTTTCTTTCATTGAGGTTGCCATTTCTCTCATGAAGGAATCTCTATCTTCAATAGCATCATCAATTACTTGTTTCACTCTCCAAACTTCAGGAAGGTACAAGTTTGCAGTAGGATACTCACTACCAGAAATGACATGAGTAGCAAGATTAAAAACTTTTAAAAGTTTGTAAATCTTCTCAACTTTCCTCCAATCCTCTGATGATGGTTCGTAATTGTAGTGAGGTTCTCTTTCCTTATACACAGGAACATAGATTTAAACTTCAAAGCCACAGATAACATGTTGTAAGTAGAATTCCATCTTGTGGGACAATCAATGATGAGTTTTTTCTCCTTCAAACGCTTGTTTTCAGCAATCTCAACAAATATTTTAAATCTTGAATCATTAAAATTGACATACTTGACACTCTCACGAACTTTATGAATAATACCTTTAATTTTACCTAGCCCATCTTGTACCAACAAATTCAGAATGTGTGCACAGCACCTAACATGAAACAAACTACCACCAACAGGTAATGAGTTGTTATCTGAAATAGTATCCTTAAGAGCCCTTAGACATGAATCATTATAGGAAGCATTGTCAACAGATACTGAGAAGACTTTGTTTTCAATTCCCCAAGTCTTCAAACACTTGAAAATAGCATCCGCAACATCAATGCCACGTCTAGGAGCAGGTACCTGAACAAAACTCAAAATTCTTTTTTGAAGATTCCATCCTGCATCAATAAAGTGACCTGTGATAACCATATATTCAACAATTTGATGGCTTGATCTCCACATGTCAGTTGTCAAACTTATCTTTCTAACACCTTGTAACAAAGCCTTCAGTTGTTTCTTTTCAGCCTCATATATTGCCAAGCAATCACTTCGAGCAGTTTTGCGAGAAATTTTATGAAATTCAGAATTGGCATATTAGAAGCCCCACATCCAAACTTCATCCTCAACAATGCTGAAAGGATGCTCATGAACCATAATTGCTGTAGCAATTATTTGTCTCATCTTCTCTTGAGAATATCTTGCACCTGGTGTCACAAAGGGATTAACACTTGAATTGGAAGGTTAAAATGGAATCAATGGTTGCTTCTTTTGTGCAGCAACATGCAATATCCTTTGTAAGCAACTATTAGAATGCCTCCATAAATGTGAAGTACTAACTCCTTTTCCAGCGTAAGAAAACACTGATTTGCAATACTTGCAAATAGCTTTTGTACCTTCAGAACTTTCAACTTGATCAAAATTGTCCCAAATTGGTGAAGTCTTCTTCCTTTTTTTGTAACAATAGTTTCATTACTACCATGTTCATCAGTGACTGGTTGATTTGTAATAGTTGTTGTGTGTGTTGGTGCAATGTCAGTATCTGTTGTTGGCATTGTTGGTACTGACGGATTAATTTCTTCTCCATTTAAAGAAATAGAATTTGCCAATGGATTACTTGGAGTTACAGATTCAGCCATTTCTAAAGCTTATTATAATACCTAAACATAAATTAACAGACAATATTATCTCATGATTTCTTTTGCTTTCATCATATCAATGGCATAAAGTAAGAACCTTTTAATGAAGAAAAAAATTGATAAAATTTTATGTTCAAAAAAGTAGAAATAATATCACAACACAAACAAAAAAATCAAACTTAAAGAAGATCTTTGACAGAATAAAATCCTAATTGATGAAAAATAATTAACATTATAACAATAAATATAAAAAATAATAAAATAAAAAATAATGACATGAGAAAGAAGAAGAAGTGCATACAGTCAATGGAAGAGAAGATGAAGAGGATGATAGATTGGTAGCTGGTAGCTGGTAGGAGCATGTAAATTGGAGAAGAGAAAAGAAAATGACCGTGTTAATGTGTATTTCTTTATTAGTGTGGAGGGAAAGTTTTTAGAATTATTTTATTTAATTGACTTTTGATATTCCAACATCAAAGATTAAAGATATTAAGAAAATAAAAATACACCTATATAATTAAAGAGACAAATGGCTGAATGGATAAAGGTATTTTCATAAGTTAGAAGACCCAAGTTCAATTTCTTCCCATAGCATTTTTATTAGTATATATATAATTGCAGGCTCAGGCCGGCCTGACAGGCCCAACATGCTATTTCAAAAGCCTAGGCCTGGCCTTTTAAAGAATATAGGCTTTTTTAATAGCCTGAGCCTGGGCCTATTTCCTATCAGGCCAGGCTAAACACAGACCAGGCTGCAGGCCCCTGGCAGGCTGCCTGGCCTATTTCCACCCCTACCAGTAAGGAGTAAGAATTTAATCCTCTATAACTACCTTCCTCCTTGAAAGGAGCTGTCCGTCAAGCTAATGACGGTAAAGAAGTGCTTGTTGGGAGGCAACCCAACCATGAGTAGAGTACTTTTATTTTTCTTTATTTTCATTTGAGTTCATTTCAGTTTAATTCCTTTAGTTTTCCCTTGCTTTTTAATATTTGTGATCATGTGTAGTAGTTAGAACAGAGACAAAGACGTTCAGAGATGGAAACAGAACACCCTGGAGTAGATCCCTTGCTGGCGTTGAACGCCAGACAAGGAGGCAAGGGGGCGTTCAATGCCCCCAATAGGTGAAGAAGCTGGCGTTGAATGCCAAGGGAGGAGTCCCTAGAAGGTGTTCAATGCCCACAATAGAGCAAGAAGCTGGCGTTCAACGCCAGCCAGGGAGCAAAGACCTGGCGTTGAACGCCAGGATGGGAGACCCTCAAGGGCGTTCAACGCCATATATGGAGCAGGAAGCTGGCGTTGAACCCCAGCCAAGGAGGAGAAGCTGGGCGTTCAATGCCCACAAGGGGGCAGAGAATTCGAATTCCCTAGCCTCTCAGGATCAGTGGATCCCACAGATTCTACACCTACCCCACCTATCATTCGCCCCTTCCCTTTCCTCCCTCCATCTCTACCTCTTTCTTCTTCTTCTACTCTCTTCTTTCCCATTGTTCATATTTGCTCAGGGATGAGCAAACCTCTTAAGTTTGGTATTGCAAAAGCTTTGCTTTTTGACTTCTATCACTCCTAAGTATGGCACCAAAGACTGGTGAAACCTCAAGGAAGAAGAAGGGAAAGGCACTTGCCTCCACTTCCCTTACCTCATATGTCACTTATGCAATTCAGATGGAATTGTCATAGAAGGGGACATCCCATTGAAGGGGACAATCCCATCACTAAAAGAAGGATGGAGCATGTTAGAGAGTCGGCACATGAACCACAGCAAGAGCATGTGGAGCCGCCTCAACAAGAAATCCCTGAGATGCCTCAAGGGATGCATTTCCTCCCCAAGGTTATTGGGACCAATTGCATACTTCTCTAGGAGAATTGAGCTTCAACATGTATCAGCTGAGGATGGGACACCAAGAGCACTCCACCATCCTCCATGAAATGAGAAAAGATCAAAGAGCCATGAGGGAAGAACAACAGAGGCAGGGGCGTGATATAGAAGAGATCAAGCGGTCCATTGGCTTCTCCAGAGGGAGCAGCAGTTGCCATCACTAAGGTGGATCCGTTCCTTTTATCTCCTGTTTTCTTATGTCATTTATCTGTTTTCCATGTATTTTATCTCATTATCTATTTCTAGTGCATGATCATCTTTATGTCTTAAGGCTATGAAATATTTTATATATCTCTCACCTTGCTCAAAAGAAAATTTTATTTGAAAAAGAACATTGAGATACTTAAATTTCGAGTTATATATTAAGAATAATTCAATTATCTTGATGTGGTGGCATTGCTTTTGTTTTCTGAATGCATGAATGAACAGTGCATATTTGATGTTGGAGTTAAAGAATATTGGCTCTTGAAAGAATGATGATGAAAGTGAAATATTATTGGTAATCTGAAAAATAAAAAAATTGATTCTTGAAGCAAGAAAAAGTAGCAAAAAGCAAAAAGCAATAAAAGAAAAAAAAAAAAAATATATATATATATATATATATATATATATATATATTTCAAAAAAAATTGCAAAAAAATAGAAAAAGAAAGAAAAAGAAAAATCCAATAGCTCTTTAAACCAAAAGGCAAGAGCAAGGATCCAAGGCTTTGAGCATCAATGGTTAGGAGGGCCTAAAAGAAACACAATCTTGGCCTAAACAGTTCAATTGAACTCCTCCCCCTAACTATATGCTTGTGGTGTGAAGGTGTCAAGTGAAAAACTTGAGACTGAGCAGTTAAAGTTGTGATCCAAGGCAAAAAAGTGTGCTTAAGAACTCTGGACACCACTGGCTGGGGATTCTATCAAAGCTGAATCACAATCCGAAAAAGTTCACCCAGTTAAATGTCTGTGGCGTTTATGTATCCGGTGGTAATACTGGAAAACATAGCGCTTAGGGTCACGGCCAAGACTCTAAAGAAGATGTGTTCAAGAATAAAAAAAGAACTGAACTAGGAGGGTCAATAATATCATCTGGATTCTGAATTCCTAAAGATGCCAACTATTTTGAGCTTCAAAGGAAAGTGAAATGCCAAAACTATTCAGAAGCAAAAAGCTACTAGTCCCTCTCATCTAATTGAAACTGAGCTTCATTGAGAACTCTGAGATTTATTGTATCATTCTCTTCTTTTTATCCTACTTTGTTTTTGGTTGCTTGGGGACAAGCAATAGTTTAAGTTTGGTGTTCTGATAAGCGGATATTTTATACGCTTTTTAGCATCATTTTCATATAGTTTTCATTATATTTTGTTTAAGTTTTATTATGTTTTCATAGGTTTTAGTGCTAAATTCACATTTTTGGATTCTATTTTGAGTTTGTGTGTTTTATGGTGATTTCAGGTATTTTCTGGCAAAAATTGAGGAGCTTGAGCAAAAGTTTGATTCAGAGATAGAGAAAGCACTGCAGATGCTGTCAGGATCTGACCTCTGTGCTCTCAAAGGAGCTTTTCTGGAGCTAAAAAAGTCCAAATTGTACACTCTCAATGGCTATGAAAAGCTAACATCCAAGGCTTTCCATAAATATATAATAGTCCATACTTTGTTTCAAAAATGAAAGCCCAAAACTGGCATTCAACACCAGCCACTAGCCTCATTCTTGGCGCCCAACGCCCAAAAAGGAGTCCTAAGCCAGCGTTCAATGCCTCTAAGGAGTTCTAGCACGTGGAGACACCCTTGGCTTATCCCAAACACTCACCAAGTAGGCCCAAAAAGTGGATTTTCGCACTATAAGTCAAGTCTATCATATTTCTGTAATCCTTAGTTATTAGGTTATTATATATAGGAGAAGATCACCCTTGTTTAGGATCTTCTGCCTCATCTTCTTCCTCCTCCATTCGAATTCATCATCACTTTGTACAGTATGAGTCACTAACCTCCTAAGGTTAAGGTTAGGAGCTCTGCTAAGTTTCATGGATTAATAATATTACTGTTCTAGTTCAATATGTCTGATTCTATTCTCTTATGCAACCTCGTTCTTCATCTTATGAATTGAGGGTGACCCGTGACAATCATCCTTGTTCTACATGGGTTCCGTGCGAGTCCTGACCCGGATAGCGTTGAACCAAAGCTAGAGATTACATTGCGGATTCCAATAGAGTACCTGGACAACTTTGGATATGTGACATAAAATTCCGTTGACCGTGGTTAAGTGAGGTCTCTGTGGCGTTAAGACTAGAGTCAGAGAAGCAACACTTTCTGATCTAAAAGATCTGCCTTGTCTGTGGCACCTTGAGTAGGATCGTGAAGGGGAGTGGATTGCTTAGAGCTTTATCTTCTGCTACAGTGAGAAAAACCTAGAGGTGGCTTGATGAGAAGACATGCGTCACTTAAACATGGTGGGTTGCTGCAGTGGAGGATGTTAACTTGATGAGAGGACATGAGTTAATCACTTATGGCTGCTATTGAAGGAATCAGAAAGTTATTGAAGAAGACAGTAAGAAAAGTTAATCCGGAAAGACAAAGTATCTCCGAAGCCTCAACCGTTCTCATACCATTGATTTCACACCTATCTAGTAACGTTTTATTTATTTATCTGTTTCATGTGTTTTTCCGTGACAAACTATATTTTCTATCCTCCTAACTAAGATCTGTAAGATAACCACTTCTTGCTCAAACCAACAATCTCCGTGGGATCGACCCCCACTCACCCGAGGTATTACTTGGACGACCCGATATACTTGCCGGTCTATCTCTGCGAAACATGCGGAGTCAGTTTCGTGCACCAACCTATATATCCCATGTTGAGATTTTTCAATGGTGGAAAATAATTTGGAGGCAATCCATATAGAGGCCATGTAGTAGCCATTGTCGAAGGGATTCCTTCTGTGATTATAGGAATTGTCCTTCGACCTAAGGTACTCACTTGTAGAGCGGCCTTTGTCTCTGGGCCTCTTGTATGTTTTCCAGTATCATTATTCGATATATCAGTCAAAATAGAGGCTTTATCAGACATTATTAATTTGTCACTGCGTAATTTACATGCAAAGTTTGACACGTTACTTAACCTAGTGTCCTACTGGGCATGCCAATGTGTTTCACTTAATTTTTGGTAACCTCAACAGGGTGTCGAATAGGGATGGCAACGGGTCCCCATGGGGAGGGAACATGCCCCCCGCCTCCAAAACCTGTCCCGTCTCCGTGATGGGTAATGGGGACCCCAAATCCGTCGGGGACCGAGGTCTCCACGGATATTCACGGATTTTTATAAAAAATAATAAACATCGAAAAAAATGAAAAAATAGAAAAAATAGAAAAAAAAAAGATAAAGATCATTCCCAATTGTTATTATAAACATATTTTTTATTGTCTCCAAATACTTAAAAAGAGCAATAAACAACAATCATCTCTACTAAATATATTTATAAAACATTAAAACAACCAAACATATTCAAAAACTAAAAAACATAATTCTCAAGCCTTCTTTCATCCTGTGATGGTAGTGATGGTAAATTCTGATTTATTTGAATTCTACATCAAACAAAAAATCACAAATCACAGGACTCATAAAACTTCAAAGAAATCACAAAAATCAAATCACATAAATCACAGAAATATAAATTGTAATGAACAGAATCAAAATGAGGAATAATCAGAGTCAGAAATAATACTATAATAATTAACAAGTTCTTTAAAGTAAATTAAAATTAACAAGTTGTTCAAAGCATATTAAAATAAATCAGAACAAGTTCTTCAAAGCAAATTAACAAGTTCTTCAAAACAAATTAACATTAACAAGTTTTTCAAAGCAAATTAAGATAAATCAGAATAAGTTCTTCAAAGCAAAATCAAATTAACAAGTTCTTCAAAACAAGTTAAGATAAATTAGAACCATTTCTTCAAAGCAAATTAATAAGTTCTTCGAAGAAAATTAAAATTAAAAAGTTCTTCAAATCAAATTAAGATAAATCAGAACAAGTTCTTCAAAGAAAATTAACAAGTTCTTCAAAGAAAAATAAAATTAACAAATTCTTCAAAGCAAATTAAAATAAATCAGTACTAATTCTGCAAAGAAAATTAAAATTACAAAGATAATATGATAGATGAATCCTAAAACCACAACTGAATCAATTTAAATGGTAGTTCACAAAACTTACCGGGAGGAAGAGCAGCTGAGCTGACGGTGAAGATCGGAGACAAGGCGAAGAGGCAAAGACGTGAAGACGAGAAGACGCGGAGAGGCAAAGATGCAAAGGTTGGTGAAGGGGCTTTGTAGCAATGTTGGCGCTGCTGCCTCGGCTGGATCAGGCGGCGACGAAGATGCTCTCCTCGACTAGGTCAGGCGGAGACGGCGATGTTCTCCTCGGCTGGCCAGATGCAACAACGATGTTGCGATTGCGAACGGGATGACTAGTGAGACTCAGACGTGCAAGAAGAGGGTAGGAGCTTCGTGTTGGCGGCAGTGAGGGGGTAGGAGATGGCGGACGGCAGTGGTAACTGGTAGTGGTGAGAAGAGAGGAGAGGAGTGCAGAGGAGAGGGAGAACGAGCTTCAGAGTGTGTGAGTGTGAGTGACGGCTAGGGTTGGAAATTTGGGATTTTCAACTCCTCACTTTGATATATATATATATATATATATATATATATATATATATATATATATATATATATATATATATATGGCAGAGCTATTATTGTCTTTTTATAAATACAAGGATTATACGGGTCCCCACAGGGCGGGGACCTCTATTCCCGCCCCCGCCCCCTCCCCGTATAACAAACAGGTCTCCGTTCCCGCAGGTACAAAACTCCCCCCATATCCGCCCCCCGGCAGATAAATCCCACGGGTACCCGCCCTGCTGGGAATTTTTACCATCCCTAGTATCGAATCAAACTTGTATCAAGATCTCAGCTCAGGGAATAGATACAACTCCTCTGAAAAAGAGTGGGCTCGACCCAAAATTACTTAGTGTTTGTATCAAAAAGTGTATAAAATGCTCAATAATATTAAACTATGACAAATAATGTAAAGAATTGCAATAAAAAGAAGTACGTGAAATAAATAAAAGTTTTAAAAAAATAAGAAAATAAAATCGAAATTGAAAGAAAGCAACATACTTGAAAAAAAGAAAAAAATGCCCAAAGAAAAGTAAAATAAATAAATTAACAGGAAAAGGAAAAACAAAGAAAATAAAAGAAAAGAAAACAAAGAAAATAAATTAAAAGTATACTCCAGACACTCACATGTACTTGCACTCCACATTCTCCTTGGTGTTAATGTGACTTAGATTTTTGTCGAATTTTGTATGATGATGAGGTGTTCAGATTAAAGTCCCTTTTTTCTTCTAACTTCCTTCTATTTATAGACTACCAAAATGAACTTGTAGATTACCTTTTCCTCCCACGATCTAGCTTCTCCCATTTTCTCGTGTTAACCTTACCTTAACCACGAAGGACTTTGCTCCTCAAGTTGAACACCTCATGTCTTTTCCTATCTTACTTACCAAGGTTTTTTACCTACGTTTTCTATTCATCATGTTTTAAATAATTTGACCCGTGTACAATTTTTGCACCAATTCGACCTGTACATCACTCGACTCATCTGTTATGTGGGTCAAATTTTTATCATGGCCGAGTCGCTTATTCTGTCAAATTTTGTATTAACACTAATTAACTTGCAATTGAATTTTTTTGTACACTAACAAGGCCTAAGCTAAAAAAACAAAAAACAAAATTAGCTAGTTCTTAAGATCCTATTAGCATCATGGAGGAACAGAGCCTGAAGCTCTATTATAGATTGATCTATAAAAACAAAACCAAATTGCTTGTTAAGGTTGAGCTCAGCTAGCAAATTTGCACATATGTTATTATCTCTAGGCAAGTGTTGAATCTTAATCTTCCAAGGTCTTTGAATCAGTTTATGGATATTTTTCAGTAGGGAGTTGTGGCTTTGGCTGCCCTCCTTTTCCATTCATATTTCCTTATATGCTTCCATACTGTCAATTTCAATAAGTATCTTCCTCATTCTCAAGTCCTATGCTATCTTTAAACTATAAAATATACTCCATAATTTTATATGTAGGACTTGACAATAACACAAATTGACATAGAATCCTCTTATCCACTCTCCCTCGTGTGTTCGTATAAAACCACCACACTCTGCTCGCCTTAAATCCTAAATTCGAAACCATAAACTCGCAGTTATCATTTATGTGTACAAGTAGACCTCAGTGATTGGAGGCCCATAACTTGTGATCATGGGAGGTAAATTAAGAGTAAAGACTCAATTCGATTACTGTCTATTTTCATAAAAGATATACAACCCTTACTAAAAAAAAAGAGACACTTCGCCCCTGACCTAGTTCTTTATGAGACAATGTTGCCCCTCCATCATTTCTACCGTTAACAAATAACGAAAATTTTTTAGTTGGCACATTAACTTAATGAATTGATATGTTAAATGTCATATCATTATCAAATTAATCAAGAACCTATTTGTATCTGTTCATTTAAAAAACATCGTGGTTTTAACGTCAAATTGGTCAGAAACTTATTTGTTCCAAGAAATTTTAATACTAATTTTTAAAAAAATATTTATTATTATTATATTTATTATATTAATATTCTTATTTTAACAAAAATTTAATTTAAATACACTATCAATATCAATGTAAAACTATTTTATTATTATTTTAAAGTTGTTATTATTATTAGTAACAATAATTAGTAGAATGTTATTATTTTTATTAGTTACCAGAACCATAAACCCTATAACCACGGTCATTATTATTATGATTATAATTATTATTATTAATATATTATTATTAATAATTTGTTAATGCATTATTATTTGGAATAATAATAATAATAATAATAATAATAATAATAATAATAATAATATATTGTTATTATGATATTATTATTATATTCTTATTATGATAATTTTTTTAATATATTTTTAATTACTGTTATAGTTACTGTTGAAGCATTATCATTAATTGCTATTGTTAATACTAGTTAGAACATTTATTATTAATATATTATTATTATTAGTAACTGTGTACGACTGTTACTACTACTTCTATTATTATTATTATTATTATTATTATTATTATTATTATTATTATTATGATGTAGACTATCAAAAATTTGTTGTCTAAAAAACTTGATCCGTCAGAAACTTATAACGAGATAGCGGCAGCGGCTCTAACGGCAACTAAGTTTCACCACGTTTTGCGAGTAGACGAAATGAAAGGACATTCTGCACTGTTGAGTACTTTGGTAGAACGATGGAGGCCAGAAATGCACACGTTTATGTTTTCCATGCAAGTATGTGCTGTCAACCTGCACCAATGACTTGCAGTGTCTAAATGCTGCAATACACAGATAGAAGCTCCAAAACACGCAATTGAGAACTCTTACACCTTGAACCTCCTCACTCTCACGATAAACAGGGAGCGTTTTTATTTGAACACGAGACCTCGACATCTTTGCAGTTATTGCTTTCAACCATACTGGCAGAGTCTATTAAGAAACTTCCTAATCACCGAAAATTTTTCTAATAGATTTCTACTTTGCCAACTAAACCTTGCAGTAGCTTACAGTGTAGTTGAATTTGGATTGAATTTCTGCAATAATAGACTACATCTTTATCGATGAATCTTCTTCAATCAACGGCCTAATAGTATCTGCAATTGTGTCTGAGTCCCTTTGGCATGATCTTGTGAAATCATCCCCATGGTGCACGTGTGTTTGCCATTGTAACTCTTGATCTCCCAACAACCTTTCTTTCGAATCAAGCTAGTTCGGATAAGCCAATCGCACCCTGCACCATACCCTTTGCATTTTGCATAGAATGTCTGCGGCTTAGACTCATACACAGTGTAATCAACTCCTCTAAAAATAGTGTAACTTTTGATTGCAGATATCACCGACTCTCTAGAACCAAATTTCATACCCACACTAAACTCACTATCTTCCACTGTAACATTGCCTTCACCTACGACATGCGAACCACGTTAGTCAATCAAGGCAAATAAAAGAAATGGTAGTGGTAACTTTAATTAATAAACATAACATATCCATATTCGCATACTCAGAAAATTCCGAAGCATGCATGACAGCGAGATCCAGAATTTGCATAAAAGACGGAACATCAAAGGGGTGCTGGTTTACAAGTGCAGTTGCTTCATTCTGCACCACCGGATTGCCTGCCAAGTCTCTGTCATTGTTTTCGTCATCGACTTCGTAGTTGGCTTCAAACTCCTCTTCACTGTCGTTGTTATCTTCTTCCCAATCTATATCCACGAGCTCATCAACATTCACCTCCTCACCAATCGCGTCTAGCCCCATATGCTGTTCAAACTCAACGTACAGCTTTATCATCGGCACGTAAAATCGGATTTGTTGATACATATAGAACATCTGCTACATAAATGCGTCGTTAGTGATGGACATTATTTGAAACTATATCAGCCTACCAAATACTTGTACAAGATTCCTGTATAAAATGTTGCTCACCCTCTTTGAAATGTAACTTTGTATGTTCTCACAAAGACTATTTTATAACTCTATAAAACTCACGGTACATGGAATAACAAAAGAAAACGGACATTCACAAACAAATGTCAATCTTTCGTGTATATTTGGTATAATCTCACTGTTATAATACACTCATAAATTTGCAATACCTTCTATAACCTCAACTTCACCTAGCTCAACTTTTTTGACACTACAAATTGTCAAAAAACTCACTATAAAAGAAAGAGGAATGCGGGTGAAGTATAAAACAGAGATATATTACTAATGACATTTATAGACAAAAATTCCAATTTAAATAGTTTTTACCATACTCCCATACAAAACGCAAATTATATTTTGCAGCTTCTGAATAAAAATAATTTTTAAATTCAAAATGCAACCTGCTTTTTGTTCTTCTAAAAAAACAAAAAAAAAATTAAACCCATGCGTAAAACACAATCTATGATCTATGATTTAAAAAAAAATCCAAAGTCCAAAAGCAGCTTATGATTTACCTCGGACATTATATCAGTATAATTATTTTACACGTCGATTTTAACATCAAATAGCACATTTCTTTCCATATAAAAAAAAATCAGCGACCAATTGGTGATCTTGTCTCGTATATAAATTTCGCACTGGAGGCTGGACTCATCCGCCAGATTGTCTTTTCACAAGTACCGCCCAGTTTAACAGATAAAACAGAGTCTCCTCTTCGTCACGTGAAGTGTGAGATCGCCGACACCATACGAGAAGAATTTGCGCTAACTGAAAAGCCTTCTACCCAGACAAGAGATAGGAACAAAGTAAAATTTCTAAGAATTGAAACTTTTCTTATAAAATACTCTTGTTTTAAAATATTTGCTCAAAAACAAAAAGTTTGGTGTTTCAGAATAAACGTTCATTTCTAATATTAATACGATATATTTTTTCTTTATTTAAGTATTTCATCGTACCCATAATATGGAAAAATTTTAAAGCATAACAGCTGGACGAAGGAAAACCGCTCTCATTAGTCGCTCATGTACATATATATTAGGAGCCCTAATGGAGTACATTTCGAGTGTTTCAAGATTCCTATAAGTATATAATCATATATAGATAGGACGACAACCCTTCTGGATTTCATTAAGATTGGGTAAAGAGCATGAGATTATGACAGTTATGTCTTGAAAACCCTTTTTCTTCGTACTTTAAAAAATAAAAAATGAAAGTTGCTGTTTTCACTTATCAAGTGACATAGATTCTTATTATTCCTGTGTTTTAAGAAGGTTTCCAGTAAGTTTCATATTATGTATGCATGACATCAATTTTTTTACCCCCTATTTAAATCATGTGAAGAAGGTGAAAGGTGGAGGCCACTGCGTCTGATGACCAACTAATCATGTATGCTGCATGCATGACATCAAATTTTACACTATCATGCAATTTCAGCATCTGACCAAAATTTTTCCCTTCATTATTCATTTGACCATAAAAGTCAAATTGTACGGCATACATGTAGATATTACAGAAGATATAAGAGGCAGGAGAGTAGAACGATCAATTTATTAAGGGTTTGAACCTAATCATACTGTTCTTGATCCCTTACCCACTTTGTAGCCACCCACTTCTCCCCTTTTATCACAGGGCAGCTCCCATGGAGCGATGTCTGTCAAATAATAAGATAAATGAGTCAAAACAATTGGAATTCAGTTTACACAACACACACTATCAACATGATAAGAAAACTGACACAAAGCATAACCATCTTTTTTTATGGTAACCTCATGAAACGTTGATAACTGTTGAGTGAGGAAAATTTACTTGCTAAACAGGTTTTTTGCTACCTAAGCTGAATTTTTATCTAAAATATAACTAAATGAAATTATTGTAGATTCAAGATTCGTCATTGCTTGATGAGCCGCTAAGACTCTTAAGAGTGTGTTGAGTTTTCTAGTTGTAGAAAAAGGGAAGGGCATGAACTGTAAACCTTAGTCCATTTCACATTTCAAACTCTTCCCTTTCTTCCATTTCCCTCCAAAATAAAAAAACTTGTAAACATATTCTAAAGAGACATGATGAGTTTAGAACCTATATTCACATTATGTTTTTGGGTTGTTGATTTAGCTTTTAACCAGATGGCAGCTAAATAAATTAAAACTGGTGAGATAGTACCTACCGGATCTATTGTACCATTAGGGAACAATGAATAAAATAGTAGGCCATCGCCCTGGCGTGGCCTTACTTTTAGACCAATGCAGCTCTCGTAACTGTAGCTACCGTCCATGTTTGAGCCATTCTGCAGAATAATAATGCCAAACTACCGGTGAAAAAAAAAACAAATGCGAGCCATGTGAATTGAGATCCAATGGCAATAGTCATTCCATAATAACTATTACCTCAAATGGGAACATTGTCTCGCCACCTTCCTGAACATCAGTTAAATACAACAAAAATGAAGCCACCTGCAGGGTTAACCAAAGCTGACATAAGAAACAAATTCATTAAAGGCATGTTTTCATTTGGTTAGCTTTGTAGGCAACACAACTTATAATACGCTATGCTATGGATATAGCTTTATTTTTGTATAAGTGTATGGCAACTGAATGAAAGCATACATGCTGTAACACTAGTTGATAGAAAGTGTAAATCATTTTGGTTCTCCAGAACTAATAAGACTTCACGTGATCTTCTATTTACAGATGACATCAATATCGTGTTTCTTGTTTTCTTTTACAAGGCTTCAGCTTAACCATACTACATTGGTCATTTGATGATACAATCAATGCTAGCCATCTCATCCTTTTAAGGAACAATGGTGGAACTTTGTCAATCACTTTCAGGACACGGGTTGATCATGTAAGACACTTTGATTTGGGCAAAGTTCAAGAGATAAAGGTGTAAAGAAAGCAAACTACTAAGAAAACAAAGTATGATACTTGTAAAAGTAATTCAAGATGAATTAAGAGCATTCACAGAGAGTGTTGCACCAAATTTCAAGTATAAACATGTTGAAAACTTCAGACATACCCTTTGGCTTTTTTGTGGGCCATATTCGGAGGGATTGAACGCATCATAATGAGAATTATATCTCTGCCCGATCTCATAGCGTAAGATATTAAATGCCTGAAACATGGTGATTCCTCAGACAATTTAAAATCACCCTGAAAATGAGAGAGGTTTACAGATTCAACAAAATCATAATGCACCTGAGTTATAGATAACATAGAGATCAGGAAAAACCCCAAAAATATTAAATAGTTTAAGCACAATAAACCATAGGTCTAGATGTGATTAGACTTGCTTTCTTCTTCTGTGAAAAACAAAATATAACATTATGGTTAACTAAAAATTTAGATCAACAGCTACACCACCTAGCCCAGACAGGATTCTGGATTAGACTTATTGAAGTCAGAAGTTTTAAAAATCAAGGTAGGTGATATTAGCTTGTCAACGACTTTGTTCCTTCCATAGAAATGCCATTGGTAGGTTAGGTTGAAAACATGGAAGACAGCAGAGAAAAATAGTTGGAACTTAACAGCAACATGGGGATGCTACTCTGCGGTGTTATATAAGAACACAGAAGGCACAATCCCATGTCAGGGTAAGCGGTAACACATGTTAACGACATTTGCATCAGAATACCAAAAAACATAAAATGAAAATAAAAACAAAAAAAATCATGCGTAAAATATCATAATCAATAGAATTTCTCACCAATCACAAGAAACAATTTACCTTTAAATGGTGTAAATTGAGAAAGCCATTCTCTGAATTTCCCTCATTACCCCAACCTCATTACTGTTCTAAACTTAAATATTTATTCAATTAACAAAAGTTGCACCATTTTACCCTAGATTTATTTCACTTGCATCACAAAAGTAATGGATAAGTTTCTGGATTTGCTACAAACAGAAAACCAGTATTCCAAGACCTGTTATCTTGAAATTCCCAAAAAGGGAAAAAAATCATTTTAATAAAACAATAAAACGTGAGAAAAATAATTTCATCACCATTACAGGTTTTTCTAAAATTTCTTTTATGCAATATGGACAAAGCTTAAAAGAGATGTTACCTCTCCATGAGACCTGGGAATCATTGTTGCTCTAGCAATTTTCTCTTCAATTACCTCTAAAGTCCCAGTTTTATCCTCAGAAGCACTAATAAACACGCCAGAGCTGTTTATCAGAAAGAACATTATTAGACACAAAACTATTTATTGCAACCTATCAACTTAAGAGAAATGATTCATGATATAGTAACAAAGCCTCTCTATGATCAAATGGTCTAAGAGTCAACAGTTGTGGTCTCCCATTCTTCTAAATATATGCTAATTGTCAAGGAATCAAACTAAGCTTTTGGAGAGATGGTTTACAACAAAGTTCAATAACTTCTATGACCAAATGGTGTATACTATAAAGTTCAACCCTTATTTTCCCCATTCTTCTTGATAGATGTTAAACTTCAGCACAAGGAAAAATGAGCTTCTTCATGATCCATGCGTTAATCCAAAGAGACTTTTGCATGTGGAGGCATGTTAGGATATAAAAACATTCTTGTGCCTTTACGTAAAAACTTAAGCTTTTGGGAAGATAGTTTATGACAATAAATTTCAGCTCAAGATAAAGAAGGGCCTATCATTCTCCTCGTTTCCAGGTCACTAAGCTTTTCTGCACAGGTGAATGTAAGTCCCTCTACCTTAGAACTTACAACATAAGCTTTTAGAAGAAATGATTTGGCATGATATGACATTAAGTAACTAGATGATCAAATGTCCATAAACTATTTTAGGAGATCATAACCAAAATCACCCACCAGAATATTTCCAGTTTATGACAGAAGTAAAGCTAACTATTGTATTTCGTCCTGTTTGTAGGGAAACCATAGAGTTAAGTATTAGACAGTGACCTACACGCTACCTTGTTCTAATTCCCTTGGTATTCTCCTCTGTTTCTCCCTTGCGCAATGCCAAGGTTGATGGTTTGAGGCCTGCCTTTGCAATATCAACTATACTTTCACATTGTTCCGCAGTTGCAAAATTTGGAAAATACAGAGCTCGAGGTTGCCAGCTCAAAACCTAGCAAACAAAAGAGAAATTTATTTTCTTTTACGTAAAAAGACATTTTTTTGAGAGTTAATACAAAAGGACTAACTTCATAATTATGGATATGATGCAGACTCAGAATATATCACAATCTCTTCAACAAAGAGCAGAGATAATTTGAGTCAACCTGCCATTAAACAATCCCAAGCGTAACGCTGACCAAAGTCAAATACCTTCATACCAATGCCTAGAAATCAAAATTTAAGCAAAACTATTCTAGAAAACTAGAATTGCAATTCCACAAACTTATTTCATACAAGCTATACCAATTGAAAAACAAGGCCTAAATGGAAACATGCCATTCCCACAGGAAAAAAAAAAAATAAATCGCTGTAACCATGAAATTCCAATCTCAAATACAAACAAGTTCACCTAATCAAGCAACTCCACGACTTTGAACAAAATAGGCAAGGAATTAAAAAACAGAAATAAAAAATAAAATTGAATCACTGGCAACAAGTTCAGTTAAGGATCTGAGTGAAACAAAACTGCGCACCTGAAAAGGAATCGATGTAATGGAATCGTCACCGGACTCTCCCGCCAGCAACAGATTGTACTCCGTCTCCTCCTTCGTAGATTCTAGAAGCCTCGGTCCCGGCCTCATGCCATGTCCATCGTCCTGCGAATTCTCAACAAGCGGTTACTTTATTATTATTATTATTATTATTATTATTATTATTATAATTATTATTATTGTTATTATTATTATAAAAAAAATTGATGAAAAAATGGAAGAAAATGAGTTGACCTGAGAGTGAAAGAAGAGAGCAGAACCGAAGAATCCAGCGAGGAAGAAGAAGATGCAAATGAGGAAAACGTAAGGAAAACCCAGCTTGTTCGTTCTCAAGCTCCAGTTTCCTTTCACCGTTTTCACTTTCATTGTTTTTTGTTCCTGGTTTCTCCTTGCTTGTTCTGAAGCCTGGTATAGTGTCTCTGTCTGTGTGCTACTGGGTCAATTTTTACATACCAAGTTGATACCAACAGCGGTCATTTAACGGAAACTCTTATGACAAAAAAAAAAAAAAGAAAAAAAAGAAGAAACTCTTAATAGCCATAAATACCCAATTATCACCCACAAATAAATTTTATTAATTATTGATATCTATAAATGCCTGATAAACGTGAAATAAATTATATTCATATATTGACTCGGATGTGTAAATTTATTTTATATGTATATATATAGAAGTAAATTCTATCCAATTTTTTTTCAAATAAAAGATAAATTATTTTCTATAATAAATTTAATAGTTATTGGATGAAATTAATTATATTATTAAATTAATTAATATTAATTCTTAATTTAATTTAAATTTTGACAAACAAACTAATTTATTATAATAAAATAATTTTTAAACTTCATACCTATAAAATCACATAATTCTTATATTAATTTCATTAACAATTATAGATTTTACTCTTATTCAATTAATACCTTATCTACTTTTTTTATTTTAAAAATTTGTGATTTGAGCTTTTAATTTTTCTTTCCATTTGTTCTTTTTAACTTTTTTTTTTGTATTGTTAGGTCTAATTAACATATATATGGTTTTAAAAAAAATTATAAAATAAGATCTTTTTGTAACTCTTATAATTTACAAAAAAATTCATTATATTTAATTAGTTTAATTAGTTGTCAAATTTTAAGTTAAATTAAGAGTTAATACTAATGATGATGACATAATTCATTTTATTCAATAATTATTAGACATGTCATAAGGGATAACTTATCTTTTATTTAAGAGAGTGTTAGGTAAAATTCATCATATATATATATATATATATATATATATATATATATATATATAAGTACAAATTATATATTTTTTGGAGTAAATAGTCAAATACGTTGTTAAAAGATTATTCGTTTTTCAAATTGGTCTCTAAAAGATTTTTTAAATCAAATTTATCTTTTAAAAATTTTAAATTAATCATGTTAGTCTTTACATCACTCTCTTTATTGTTGGTGTCAAAATTTGTTAATGTGGCACATTAAATAATACCGCAACATACATCTAAGAATTTTAATTAAATATTAACATAATAAGTTTATGACATTAAATCAAATCAAAACCTAATCGAAGAGTACTTGAGACATTAAAATATCTCAATTTGGAGTTGATTTGATATAATTTTATAAACTTATCATGTTAGCCCCCAATTAGATGTGTATTGTGATATCACTTAACGTTTTACATCAGTAAATTCTGACGCTATTAGTAATGGAAGTAATAGAATGACTAACATGACTAACTTAAAATCTTTGAAGATTGAATTTGATTAAAAAAAATTCGAAGACTAATTTAGAGAACGAGTAATTTTTTAGGAATTAATTTGACTATTTACTTATATATTTTTATCTGCAAATCTATGTAAATATGAATGTAATTTATTATGCTAAATACTCGTTCAAAATAATAATATGGTTTAATTACTCTACTGGTCCCTATAGTTTCGCAAAATTTTCAATTAGGTTCCTATACTTTTTTTTCTTTTAATTAAGTCCTTGCACCAAATTTTTTTTAATTAGGTCCCTACACTTTTTTTTAACCCAGTTTTTTTTAACCCAGTTTTTTTTCTTCTCTAATTCAAAGTCTTGAGTTCTTTTTTTTTTCTTATTTTATATTAAATAATTTAGTATTCTTTTATACAAAAGAATATGTGTTAAATTAATCAATTATTTAATAGAATAGTATTTTAAATCAATTTTTGAAAAACTTTTAGTAAGATATTTTAGAATTTAACGATTGTTAATTATCAAATTAATTTTTAAATTTTTATTTTATTAGACAAATTAATTTTATATTTAATTGTTTGTTTATGTAAAAAAATTTATCTAAAATTTTAAAAAATTATAAAAGACTATTATATTTTTTTAAATAAGAATAAAAATTGACTATCTAATAATAAAAAATTAAAAATTGATTTATTAATTAAAATTTACTGAAGATTAAATTTTTAAAAAACACTCCTTTTTTCTTTATTCTTTATGAAGGACAAACACTTCTTTAATTTGTCGTGTTTATGTGTCGGATATATTTCGAATACGATACTCTTTGATATTCATCAGACATATATGTCTTTTGTGTTCAACTATGTCTTAATAAAAAAAATCGAACACATTTAAATATACTTAAATATCATTATGTGTCAATATATCTAATTTTATTTTTAATATATATTTTTAAAATGAATTTATTAAAATAAAATATTTTAAATATTTTATATAACTAAAAAATATTAAAATAATTAAAAAATTAATTTATATTTTAATATTAATAAAATATTAAAATATTGTTATAATTTATCTAAAAATATTTTATATTTATATATATATATAGAGTATCTTATATCTTATAAAAATTTTAAATTTATATATTTATATATTTTGTATCATATTATATCCGGTTTTCATCCTAGAATATACTTAAATCGTAGACCCGTGAGTTGCTTTTTCATTGGAGTCGGGTTTTATTTTTTCTGACTTAAGAGGGTAATATACGGATTGAGAGAGAATATATCATTCTAAATCTGTGCAATGTCTAAATCGAATTTATTAGACTAGTTATTAGTTTAGACTTAGTGCATGTGTGTACATTGCACTAGTTTTGTCGTTTAGTTGATATTGTATTGTGCACCTGTCGTCTTACTGCTTGCTGGTGTTGTACCCTTTGTCTCCCGAGTGTAGTATTCGTGACACCATGATGAAAAATTGAAAAATTTATAGTGCCTAAAAATTGTTATAACATAACATTGTCCAAGTCGATAAGGGAAAGGATGTCGCTAACGATTGCTTTAATTTGGTATGAGGTAATTTGTCTACTCTATCATTATCAATTTCTATAATTAAATTATGAGAAAGTATGGGGAGATAATAATATTAGTGTACAATGTATATAATAAAAATAAAAAAATTAATTCAAATGATAATTAAGTCAATTAATTTTTAATAATATTTAATTTTGAATTTAAAAAAATAAGAATTTGCAATCGCAGCAGTTATATATACATATACTGCAAATCTCTCTTTCCGCATGTGATATGACTTCTTCAGGTATTTTTTTCTCTTTCAGTCTCTTTCCTTCTCATTGGTGAAAGTTCCGTCAGCAACATCAGCCGCCGCCTAGAGGATCGACCGATGCCGCACAGCGCTTCATTCGCGCAGCCTCTCGACGTGCGACCGTGCAACCCCCTCCCGCAGCCAAGGGATTCACCGTGACAGCATTTTTAACGTGCGGCCGTGCGGCCCCTCCCGCAGATCCATCCATAGCCGCACCCATGATTTCTAAACAAGGAAAGCCAACATAGAATTCAAATCTTCATTGGTATTATGTTTGCAGAGTGTCAAATGTTAAAAACTATACCAAGAATAAGCTTAAAATTTCATCATTCATGGTTAATTAACTAACTCATCTTCAAATTTTTATCCCAAGTTAAAAAAAAAAACTATTCACTATTCTTTTTTCATTTTCTACTTCCTTTCCTTAGTTGTTTCATGTCTTAACTTCACTTTACTTCTTCTCAAGTTTCCACCACCCCAACAATAATTTTGACATTTTATTAATTCCAAAAAATGTCAAATATGCTGGATGGTTAATTTACTGTATATAGAGATGGTTATTTTAATTTTTATTTGGATGATTATTTTATTCGATTCGGTTTAAGTATATACAATTAACAAATACTGGATGGTCATTTCACTAGGTAGTCGAATGATTATTTTAATAACTACGTAGATGGTTATTTGATGGTTAGTGAGGGAGCTTCTAAAGCCGAAGAGGCGGGATGATTGATGAGAGTGGGGTAACAGACGGTTGGGAGGAGGGAAGATGGTGTTTGGGTAAATTCCTTTAGTAAATTAGCGTTGGGTGGGTTTTTTTTTTTCTTGTATTGGGCTAAATTTAAAGCCTATTGTACACATTATCAAGATTCTTCATTATCTCCCTAGCAGAATTTATTATAATATTTGGGTCTATTAGTTTGCTCTCTTTGCTAAGCTATTATTTTGAGGTCCTGAAATTGAGTTATTTTTAAACTTAGATGTGAAATTCAAATTCTTTCTGAGACAGCATCCAAGTTGTATTGGTGTCAAAGTATCGTCGTCTGAGTTTTTTGTGAGAAAGTAAATGGTAACACCTGCAAGAAATTTCGATGTTTAAGTTAACAAAGACTTTAAGCAGGTTTTTTAGTAGATAGAACTCTAAATATACCTGAGGATGTTAGTATATTTATAGTAGAGTAGACATCACTTTTTTAGAGTAGTTCTACCTTTTATGATAAATAACTATTTCCTTTTTTAAAAAAATTGTTGAGATATTTCTCCTAGATAAAATAAAGATATCTTAAGAGTTAATTACAAAGTAGAGTTGAATTGTTGTTATTGTACCTTAGGTATAATAGTGAGATCTCGAGTGAATTTCTATTCATTTTGAGCTTGACTTCTAATTAATTTCGAGAAAGACCAATTTAATCATGGAAATGAACATTAGAGAAACAATTTGATACTTATATCTATTTAGTAACTAAATTGCAGAATGTTTTGTACTATTAAAGTTTAATGTTATATTGGAATATCTAAAACATAGGAGAACCAAAATTTAACTTTTTTAAAAAATAAATAAATTGACAATATAATTATTGCAAGTTAATTTTACAATTTTGGTTAAATGTTCTTTTCCTTCTTCTAACTACAAAGATCACATCATTATATCTCTATTTTAGTGACAATGGCAATAATGCAAAGTTCATGATTCTAATAATCAGTGGCAGAGCTTTATTCAGACAAGGGAGGTCATGGCCCCCCAAATTTTTTATAAAAAAATTAGTAATGCTTCATCAAAAATGAAAAATAGTTCAATTGGTTTAAATGCTTTATTATAACTTGAAGTATCCAAATTCAATTCCTATCTCATACATTTATTGTATAATAATTTTTAGTGAGTGGGCCTTTGTTAACTTCACAACACATTAAAATTAAAAGATAAAATCAAATCAAATCAAAAAAGATAACTATAAAAACACAAAAGATAACATTTGCTTCTCAAAACATCGCTATGCTACAGTGAAACACGCTACTGCCTTTGCTTTGCTTCTCAAAAAATTAGGTATTTTTTATTTATTTAATTTAATATTATTTTATATTTTATTATTTTTTAATTTAATTTTTTATATGATAAAAATATTATAATATTTAATAAGTATTGATATTATTGTATTTTGATAAATTCATAAAAAAAATTCAATAAATATTATAAATTTTAATATTTATCCTTCTAACTTTTTTTTTTACATATTTTACAGAATATATATTCAAATTTTTATACAAAATAATGATGAAAAATCAAAGAATTGATGCATTTTTTAAGAGGAAGGCTAATATTCAAGAAGGGGAACATATAACTTCTACAATATCAACACTTGTAGATAGTTCTTCTACTATAATGAATCACGAAAAAAGTGAGATACAACCTCCAAAAATTCAAAGAGTTGCATCTGATGAGTTTGATCTTAATTCTTTGGAACGAGACCCTGGAAAACGGCTTCAAATTTGGCAATATCACTCAAACCAGAGAGATGAGGTTAGACGAGCTTATCTTAAATGGAGTCCATATCAAAAGCATCTTGACAATTATCCTCTATCTGGTACGAAGCATCCAAGATGATTTCAATATGCTTGGTTTTGTATTTTTCCTTCATGGTTAGAGTATTCACCTTCTGAAGATGCTGCATATTGTTTATTTTGTTATTTGGTTAGCAAAAAATTCAGTGGACGTAATGAGTCAGATATTTTTATTAGTAAAGGGTTTAGAAATTGGAAAAAAGTTAATGATGGAAAGAATTGTGCTTTTCTTAAACATATTGGAGATCCTTGCTCACCACACAATAATGCAGTTGGAGCATGTCTAGATTTATTGAATCAGGCAAGTCACATCCAAAATGTAATTGAGGATCATACTTCTGAGGAAATTCAAAAGAATCGATTGCGTCTAAAATTCTCCATTGATGCAACTCGTTGGCTTACATTTCAAGCTTGTGCTTTCAGAGGCCATGATGAGACTCCATAATAAAAAAATCGAGGTAATTTTCTTGAAATGATAAAACTCATAGCATCTTACAATGATGAAGTTGCAAGAACTGTGTTAGAAAATGCTCCATATAATGCTAAATATACTTCACATCAAATTCAAAAAGAAATCTTGCATATACTCTCAAACAAGGTGAGAAAGCATATTTGTGAAGAAATTGGAGATTCCAAGTTTTGCATTGTAGTAGATGAAGCTCGTGATGAATCCAAAAGAGAACAAATGGCACTTGTTTTGAGATTTGTTGATATACATGGTTTTATTCAAGAGCGTTTTCTTGATCTTGTACATGTCAAAGATACTACATCATTAACTCTAAAACAAGAATTGTGCGGCATTCTTTCTCGACATGGTCTTGATGTCTCTAATATTCGTGGTCAAGGATATGATGGCGCCAGCAACATGAGAGGAGAATGGAATGGGTTACAAGCATTATTCTTAAAAGATTGTCCTTATGCTTACTATATCCACTGTTTTGCTCACCGATTACAACTTGTATTAGTTGCTGCATCAAGAGAAGTTATTCATGTGCATCAGTTTTTTTCAAAATTGACTTTCATCGTCAATATCATTTGTTCTTCTAGTAAGCGATATGATGAGTTACATGCTGCCAAGACAGATGAAATTGTCCATTTATTAGAGATTGATGAACTTGAAACTGGTAAAGGGGCAAATCAAATTGGTACTTTGAAACGAGCAGGTGATACTCGATGGAGTTCTCATTTCTCTTCTGTTTGCAGTTTGATAAATATGTATGGTACAACGTTGACTATTTTACAAAAGATTATTGTTGATGGATCAACTTATTCTCAGCGTGGTGATGCAGATAGTGCTTACAATACCCTGACCTCATTTGAGTTTGTATTGATCTTGCATTTGATGAAAGATATGATGGGAATAACTGATATTCTTTGTCAAGCTTTACAAAAGCAGTCTCAAGACATAGTTAATGCTGTGCAACTAGTTCATTCTACAAAAACACTTATCCAAAACATGAGAGATGACAGATGGGAGGAATTATTAAAAAATGTGAAATCATTTTGTGAGCAACATGATATTCTAATTCCTGATTTAACTGCTTCTTATGTTGCAAGGCAAGGACGCTCGCGTCACCAAAAAGATCATATTACAGTTGAGCATTATTTTAGAGTGGAGATATTTTTAGTCACAATTGATAAGCAATTACAAGAGTTAAATAGCAGATTTAATGATCAAGCAATGGATCTACTAAGTCTGAGCTCTACTCTCATGCCTAAGGATGCTTACAAAAATTTTGACATTGCTAAGATTTCTACTCTTGTTGATAGCTACTTTCCCGAAGACTTTACTGAACAAGAGAAGATTAATTTGCCTTTTCAGCTTCAGCATTTTATTCTTGATGTTCGTCAGCATCTAGAAATGAAGAATTTGTCAACTATTCATGAACTGTGTAGATGTTTAGCAGAAACAAAAAAGTCAAAAGTGTATTACTTGATTGATAGATTGATTCGTCTGATATTAACTCTTCCAGTTTCTACAGCTACTACAGAGCGATCATTTTCAGCAATGAAAATAATAAAGACAAGGTTAAGAAACAAGATGGAGGACGACTTTCTTGCGGATAGTTTGGTTATTTACATTGAGAAAGAAATTGCTGAAAAGTTTAGTTCTGACTCAATTATTGAAGATTTTAAGTCATTAAAAACTTGAAGAGTACCATTATAAACTATTTTATATTTTTTATCTATAGAATTATTTATTTATTATCTTATTAGTAACAAACTTAAAGAATAATTATATTTATAAATTTTATTTTGATATAAATATTATTATTAAATTTTTATGTTAAGTTTCTGGTCCCCAAAATTTTGGTTCAAGCTCCGCCACTGCTAATAATGGAATAATATGTCCTTCTCTATGCAATTTAACATGGAGTTCTAATAGATAATGTATTAGTTGAACTATGAAAAAAATCAACATAATAAAATTTTATACATCTAAACATGTTTGAAAAAGATCAACTTACAACTAAAGAATTTTTTTTTAAGAGTGATGCAGGTCAAGATGAGAATATAAATGGTTTGATATGTTGAATAAAATTTTAGAATTAGTGTCTAAATAAACTTATCAAACGGGTAGTTATATTTATCTGTGAATAGTACGATCCTGCATGGTCTAAAGACAACTCACATGCACAAAGACTATAAAATTATCGAGATGAATTATAGTAGGACATACAATAGGTATGATCCTTTCATGCTCGCACGTAATTTATGTCAGGTTTACTACATACATGTGCAATTTCTTGGTAGGTCTAGATCTAATTGGAGAATTGTAATTAAATGTAAATCGAAGGGCATGGTTGAATCTCTTGATGACAAGGTACAATATGAATTATTCCAAAATTAAAATTTAAACCACGTCAAAATTGTGTCTAAAATTGAAATTTCACAACTATTAATTTCCTCATTTGGAGAAATTAACATAGTCAATCTCCCAACTCAAATATTACAGAATGTAGATAAATTTGATGATGAGAATGATGATGACAAATCTATATCAGTTATCTGATTGAGGAGTGCTAGGGCCAGTAATTTTTGTGTTTTGTAATCATCAATTAGCCATCAATAATGTATTAAATGGTATGAGATTACATCCAATAGTAGAAGATCACTCATTTTTCTTTTAATGGTTAAGTGCTGACCACAAAATACAAAAATTGGTGGCCTCCTAGACTTTTCCTATCTGATTTACTAGAGTAAAATTAATATGCTTAATAATGTTTGTGCAATAGATCTAACACCTAATTAAATATAAAAATATATATAATAAATTCTTTTATTGTTAGATAATGAATGTTAAATTAATTATTAATAAAATATTAAACTCTTTCACATAATAATAAATTAAATAAATCAACAAGATTCTTATATAAAAAATAATAACTAAAAAATTTATCGTTTAATTTTTTTTGGTCTACAAGAGGCGGGGCCATCTTAGATTTTTTGGCTGACGGAAACTTTTGTTACACAAATTTTTTTGTAAAAGTAATCTCTTGACTTTGTGAATTTATTTTGTCGTGATCTACATTGTTATAACTAATTTGACGTAATTTCAAAAATTTTATAATTTCGTAATATTATTACGTACAAAAATACTAGTGCTCCAAGCATTATCTGAAATGGGCCTGAACGTGAAGTCCAGATCCCTTTGTGTGGTAGCGTCCGACCTCTTTGGTGTCGAGGTGCCGCCTGTCCGAATTTCTCGTGAGGAGGTGCGGGTGGTACTGCAAGAGACTCCGATGCTTAAGTTAGCAAGGGCTTTAGACAGATTTTTAGTAGAGTAGAACGTGAACTATACCTGGGGGTGCCACTGTATTTATAGTAGAGTCGGTAACCACCTTTGTTAGAGTAGTTCTATCTTCTCTGATAGATAAGCGTTTCCTTTATCTTGTGAGTTTGTTGGGATCTACCTTCTAGATGAGGTAGAGTCAATTAGAGAGACTTAAGGAGGAAGTTACTTGTATAGTCATGTAGAACTGGACCTTTATGTTCCTGTCTGACCTCTTTAAAGAGGTCGGATTTATGGTGAGGTCCACCTTTATTGATGGACCTTTCGTATTTATTGGGCTTGGCTCTTATTTGCTTGGGCCAGGGTATGAATAGTGTAAACTCTGTGAAATTAGCGAATAATTAATTAATAAATTAATTTTTAATAAAAGAAATTAAAAATATAAATTTTATAGTAAAATAAGATAGAGCTAATTAAAATAAGAATTTTGACACTAATTTCAAAGAATTTGGCCCAAGATTGGACCGAACAGGCCGAACCGGTCGAACCAGACCCGTGGGCCCAACCAACTCACTCACTTAAGTGAGCTACAGCTCATCCTCTCTCTTCTGCATGCAAGAACGCTGAAGTCCAGCAAGAGAGGGAGGGAAGAACACTCCCAAGTTTGCAAACCCTCACTCCTTCTTTGATTCCACATAACTTCTTGCTCCGAGCTCTGATCGTCGTACTGTTTGCGACCGCGCGACCGCAGCCTCGAGCTCTACATAGCCCAATACGTTGTAAGGTAAGGAAACCACTTTATCATTTTCAATTTCTTCTCCTAAAATCCAAATATGGTTTGGTCCTAAGCGTTGAGATTTGTGGTTAATTTGATGTTTTAGGATCAAATAGACTTGAGGAATTAGTGGGTCTTGACTTAATTGAGGCACACACAAGGTAAGAATTCTCAACCCTAGTAAATCTCTTAGTTAATTGTAGCTTTGGTATTAAAGTTTGGTAGACATATGTGATGTTATGTATTAGGTGATATATGTATAAGAATTGAAGCATATTTGTGAAAATTGGAGGCTTGGAAATTAGTATTGGTTGCTGGATTTTGGTGTTGAGGGCTTGCAATCTTGCCTAGTGGGTTGTCTTGGGTTATACGAGGAAATCAGTCAAGGTATGGTTTAGGTTTCTCGTATTTAATATATAATGTTCTGTGAAAACTTAGGCTAGGTGACCATAGGATAGGTGTGAATACATGAGTACGATATTTTCCTAGCTCCTTTGATGATGATTGTTGATATTGATTATTAATTTGTTTGTGGTTCTTGTACATAATAAGAGTAGGATGATAAATGATGGGTTAATGATGTTTGATATGTTGAAAATGATGAATATGTATAGGTGAAGGATTGTTGATGATTTGTTGTTATAATTGTGAAGTTCATGCTTGAGAATTATGTAGAAATGAGGTATAGTTGATTACGGTAAGTTGTGGAGGCAGTATGGCTGTGATATGGTGTATTGATGAGTGGTTTGCAACCTTAAAATGTTGATTGAATTTGATTTTGGTAAAAAAAATGGAGTTTTAAGAGTTTTTGTGAAATATTAATTTTTGGCCGAACTTCGGTGAGCCATAACTTAGCTTCTGGATCCCCAAATTTTTTCAAACTTATTTTAAATGAAAATTGGTTCCGTGAAGTTTACGCCGTTTAAAGAATAGATGAAAAATGATTTGAAACGAAGAAGTTATGCGCATCAGAAGTTTGGGGTTCAAAACTAAAATTCTGCAAATTTTCAGACTTAGCCAAATTTTTTATAAAACGTGCTTGTATGCATACGCATACCCTTCCTACGTGAAGGGTCGATTCTGTTTGGGATGTATGCATACGCTGTTACGCATCCTGGCCCAAAAAGAGACCTATACATACACATACCTCTTGCATGCGTACGCATAGCCCTGTTAAGCAAATATATAGTGTTTTAAACCCAACTTTGACCCTCCAAATCTCTATTTTCATTCTGTTAATCCTAAACTAGGAACATGAAAGGAAGTTAGAAAATGGTGGTATCTTGGAGGTGAAGAAAGTTTGAGAAGTGATGATTTAGGTATGAGGAGGCAGGGTGCATATGTGTATATATATATATATATATGTATATATATATATATATATATATATATATATATATATATATATATATATATATATATATATATATATATATACTTGAATCATGAAATTGGCTAAAAAAATGAATAAATGTTACATCTGAGTACTCTTTCTCGAAAGCGCGACCCCATGAGTTGGTGGAAGGTGAGGATCCTCTTCCTTGTTCCTCCTGGTATTGTAAAATCGCCCCCAGCGAGATGGTGGGAGGTTAGGATCCCCTCCTTTGTTCCTCCTGGGCATATGAGAATGTACCTCCTGGAAAGATTTAAGGGTTGTGGTTTCACCCCACTTGCTCCAGGTTGGTTAGTATAGAGGCTCCCCGGATAGACGCAAGGGTTGTGGTTTCACCCCACTTGCTCCAGGTTATGATGAGTTATGTATAAAAATGAAATTATATGATGTATAAGTGATGATATGGCCATAATGAATTATTATGAAATGTTTATGAATGAATATGAAATGATTATCTGAGAAACGACTTTTCCTGGGTAAAGTACCGTGGCCTGCCACCACATGTTTCAGGTTGAGACTCGATACTCTGTTGACCCTACATCGTAAAGGTGACCAGGCACGTATAAATTCCTAGGAATGGTACCTCCATTGAGTAATTTGATATATATGTGTGAAAAAGCTATGCATAGACTCTTGGGGATGCGCGATGAGGGACAGTCCAGGGTTTAGCAACCGGACTTGTCGAGTTGGCTTGATAACCGACAGATGAGACTCATCGGCCATAGGACAAGCATGCATCATCTGCATATTATTTGAATTGCTTGTTTGTGCATTAATTATGATTGCCTAAGTGATTACAATATGCTATTTGTTATATTTGCTATATGTATTACTTGCATTCTACCTGTATTTGCCACTGCCTGCTTGTTTGTCTTTGTAAATTCACTGGAGATGGAGGAACAGAGGAAAGGCAGAGAGATTTAGGATTCTAGTTAAGTTTTAGTTAGAATTAAGAAAATGGTTAAGTTTAGAAAGCCATAGAGAACCACCGTGATTTATGTTTTCTGGTTTAGTTCTTTAAGGTTTATAATCTGAGTTTCAGTGTTCTAGGATTGCCTTCGGCATTCCCAAGACCTTATATCTTATGTGCGTGGCACCTTTACCATGCTGAGAACCTCCGGTTCTCATCCCATACTATGTGGTTATTTTTCAGATGCAGGTCGAAAGGCACCTCGCTAAGCGTCTGGAGTTCTCCGCAGTGAAGTGGGCTTTTTGGGTTTATAGTTTTGTTCTCTATGTATATATGTTTTGCTTTTGCAACTCATAAAGGTTTATGGAAAATTAGGGTTTTAAATATGTATTTTGGGCTTTGGGCTGTATATTCTGTATGTAAATATTCTCCGGCCAACTTTAGCTTCACATGTTGAGTTAGGAATTTTTTATTTTGTATTCTTGACCCTCTATTCCTAGTTTCTGTTTATTTATGCCTTTGAACCTTAGTTTCTTCACACACAAGTAATCTTATTTCCGGAGCGTTGTGCTTTTTATTTTACGATTTTTGCTTTATCTGTTTTTCAAGGCTCCTCGTATACTGTATCCTTTTCAATATTATTATATATTTTTTTATTTTAGAGGTCGTAATACCATACCACCTCTGTTTTACATCCTAGGTGTAATGCTTTGTGTGGTAGGTATTACAAACAGTGCCCCTGCTTGAGTACGTTCCTTTTATAGAGGTCGGGCTCAAGCATTTTGCGGCTTCTGTAAAGGACATTGGACCTAGTTTGTCGGGATGTCCGATTTGTTCAAATTTTTTAACGTTAGGACTTTAATGCTAAGTGAACGTTTGCGTGACAGTTGCTCCTTGAGATCAGCGCACATTTTAATGAGGAGTAGATGAGCTGTTTGAAGCCATTTGGGCTTCATTGTTTCTTTTAAAGAGACTTCATCAACTCCTCTTTTCCCTCATTTTCATAAAAAGTTTCTATGTGCTTGTATGATTCATCCACTTCTGTTTTGCTTCCAAGATTTTCTCTTTCTTGGATTTCTGCAATATTTCTGCTTTCGCCGTTTCGAGGAGAGGAACGTTCGTGGTATCCCCTTCTCATGATCTTCTTCAAGGTTGGTTTCATCTCCTCCTTCCTCTTGAATTCTCATTTCTGACTTGCGTGAGATTTGCTTGCTGTTGGGTTTGCATTTTCTTTTTTGATAGAAAATCTATTTTCTTGTGAGCTTGATGTGAAGCGTTTGAAGAGTATGAGGTGTTTGTAAAAATTTAAAAAATTCTCTTCTTTTTTTGAAAGTATCTTCGTTTATATCTGGTGTTGCTGCTATTCTTTATGTGCTATACTGCCCCTAATGGTGTGACATTTGACGTGATGTTGTGTCGAAGGGGCGCCATTTTTTCGCTGTGTAGAAAAGATTTCGAAAAGAATGGATTTCCTTTGATTTCGTAGCTTTTATCCGACTTCTTTTGAAATGATGCCCGACTTTTTTGGTGATAGTCTTCTTTTATTTTTCGTTTGTAGGTGTAGCATTTATGTCTTGCAAAGTTATCTTGAACATGTCAACTAAGATTCTCCCTGCTCTTCAGGTTTGGGTAGATAGTACCGTTTTAGCGTGTGTTTCGGTAACCGACAAAGAGTAATTTGACGCGTTTTGTATATACCATAGTATCTGTGAGAATAGGGAGGATGAGAGGAACTATGTTTTAGAACCACTCGATCCTGAGGAGAAAGTCTATTTTTCTCCTATAGTAGAGTCCGAACAACCTTTCTTTTTTGCCTATGACTACTTCTTTACTAGGCTTGGTGTCCGACTTCCTTTCACCGACTTTGAAATGGAGGTCTTGCAATCTTCTAACCTTGCCCCTTCTAAACTACACCCGAACTCCTGGACTTTTATGAAAATGTTCCAACTCTTGTGTCGAGAATTGGACGATTAGCCCACGCTGAACGTTTTCTTTTACCTTTTTGTGGCCACTAAACCGTATAGTTCTACTAAGAAGTCGGGATGGATATCCTTCCGAGCTGTATAAGGTCGGAAGGATTTTTCCATCTTTGACGACTCCTTCCATAACTTTAAAAACCACTTCTTTAAGATCAAAAGTGATGTTGGTGTCCGACCTATTTGCCCGAGAACCAAGCAAACTTGTTCCCTTTATACTGGCAGGACACCTTCGAAATTGTTAAGCACAATCTCTCCGACTAAGATAATTTAGAGAGGGGTGTAGTAGACTTCATTCTAGGTACTTGGGGCTAAGATCCTCATTTCGACACAAAGAGGTACTTGGGAGATCCTAGCCTTCTGAGTCGGACCTTGGTAGTGCTTGTTCCTTCGGTTTTTTGGTTTTATTCTTGTTTATTAGATGTTAATTCCAATTGAATCCTGTTTGTTTTTGCAAAAGGTATGGCTCCTAAATTTGCTATAAAGCTTCTCCGTAATATCAACAAGAGAGTAGTGGCTCGGAACCTTCAGCGGCAAAAGGAGGCCGGGGAAGGACCTTCGCAGCAGGAGGTCAGCAAGTCAATCCGATCTTCGCCTAGGAAGAGGTCAGGATCGGATCCTTCTAATCCAAAAGTTATTATCCTGACTCCCCTCTCCCAACTTATCTCTTCGGACTCCACCCCTTCATCTCCTTCGTCTACTGAACCGCCTCCCAAAAAACAGAAGCTCGATGAAGAGGAGAGCATCTACACCAAGAATTTCGATGCTCTGGCTTGGGGGGAGGAGAACCTTGTTCCTCATCATCGCGTGAGTATGGACGATGTGGTGATAAAAAACCAACTCCAGACTCTCAATCCAATCTTCGCCTAGGAAGAGGTCGGGATCGGATCCTTCTAATCCAAAAGTTATTATCCTAACTCCCCTCTTCCAACTTATCTCTTCGGACTCCACCCCTTCATATCCTTCGTCCACTGAACCGCCTCCTAAAAAACAGAAGCTCGATGAAGAGGAGAGCATCTACACCAAAAATTTCGATGCTCTAGCTTGAGGGGAGGAGAACCTTGTTCCTCATCATCGCGTGAGTATGGACGATGTGGTGATAAAAAAACTAACTCCAGACTTTGGCTTGCGGGGGACTCCGCCTCGTGGGAGTTTGCTCTCAACTTTTCAGGGAGCTGAAGAGCTCTCCTATTCAAGTTACTACTGGGGCTTTGGTGGCTGCCCGAGCTGCCGTAGAGAGGCTAAATGGGATCAAGGTTGAGTTGGAGAAAGAATGACGCTTTGAAGGCCGACATGGAAAGAGCTCGGGAAAGGGCGAACAAGTCGGAAGCAGCTGCTTCTCTGGCTGACGAGAAAGCCAAAAAATATCAAGAAAGCTATACTTGGGTGTTCGGAGGAAGACTTGCCCGGGAAGAAGAGCTGGAGAAGTTGAAAAAGGGGTTGGTCGGGTTCCAAGAGACAACTGTCTTGGGTATGGATGAGATGTTCAAGAATCTTAAAACCCAAGTTAAGGTCTTGGCCCCCGACCTCGATCTGTCCCTCTTTAGCACGGATAATATAGTGGTGGATGGGAAGATTGTTCATGCAGTTGATTCGGAGGATGAGGAGGAGACCCTTCTAGATTCAAAGACTTTGGGGCATCAGGTCAGTCAGACCTCTACCTCGAGAACTCAACATGAAGAAGCTGTAGTGGAAACTTCTACTCCTACTTCTGAGGTTGTTCCTACTGTGTCCGTGTTCATGATTCCTCTTTCTCCTTCAGCCGAAGGCAAAGATGCTACCACTGGAGAGGCTCTTGATCCGCTTATGGGCGAGAAGCCTTGATTTCTACTCCTTTTTGCTTTTCCTGTTAGCCCGACCTGTGAGCTTTATGAAATTTTATATGTAATAGTTTGTAGTTTATGAACACTTTCCTTTCTATTTAGTTGTTTTCTACAACTTTTTGTTAAGAAATGTTCAAGAACTTTGTGTTTAAAATTTACCATGGTTTGTTTCTTTTGCTGTAGTAAGGTATATACACCTTGAGTCTTTAATTTCCTTAAGTAGGGCCGACTTCGAGTAATCAGTCCTTTCTAAGTTATTTTTACAACTCTCTTTTTGTTCCAACCTGTTTTGAGGTCGCTTCGTACGAGTTACTTATATAACTTCTTACATTAACTTGTACCTTGTTGCTTTATCTTACCGACCACTTTTGGGTCGGGCAATAATTTTTGCAGTTTGTCGAGCTTAAGTTAATGCATTTGAAATAGAAAACTTAAAAGAAATAAAGCATGAATCTTTTATTAATGTTTAAGAAATTTCTTTACAAGGCTTTTGGCTAAAGGCTTGGGTGCCCCTATCCCTTGTATTGGTGCCTCATTAAAAAATTCTTTCTTTCTTAGAAAAAAGAGTGCACATAGGTACAAGATTTTTAGCTATAATACCTTTTTAGGTTACAAGCGTGCCAAGACCTCGGGAGCTCCTGCCCTTGGAGGTTAGACACCTTATAGAAACCTTTACCTAGGACTTGTACTATTTTGTAATGTCTTTTCCAGTTTGCAGCTAGCTTTCCTTCACCCGACTTCTGTGTTCCGATGTCGTTCCGAATCAGGATAAGGTCATTGGTAGTGAAGTTTCTCTTGATCACTTTTAGAGCCATCCTTCGCTTCAGAGCTTCCTCTTTAATCCGAGCTCTTTCCTGGACTTCATGCAGGAGGTCGAGCTCTTCTCTTTGGGCCTGGGTGTTAGTTCTTTCGTTGTAAAATAGAACTCTAGGTGAATCTTCAGCTACTTCTTTGAGGATCACTTCTTCTATTACATATGCAAGTCGGAAGGGTGATTCTCCCATTATGGAATGTGGAGTGATCTGGTAAGCACACAAGACTTGAGGAAGCTCGTCAGCCCAAGATCCTTTCGTATCTTGCAATCGGCGCTTTAACCCGGCCAATATGACTTTGTTGGCAGCTTCAGGTTGTCCATTAGTCTGGGGTGCTCTACGGATGTAAATTGGTGTTTAATTTTCAAGTCGGACACCATATTTCTGAAGGTCGAGTCGGTAAATTGGGTTTCATTGTCCGTGGTAATGGAGTGGGAACTCCAAACCTTGTAACGATGTTCTTATACAAGAATTTCTGACTTCTTTGAGCAGTGATGGTTGCCAAGGGTTCTGCCTTAATCCACTTAGTAAAATAGTCAACCCCTACTATGAGGTACTTGACTTGGCCTGGGGCCTAGGGGAATGGTCTAAGTAGATCCAGCCCCCATTTGGCAAATGGCCATGGTGAGGTGACACTGATGAGCTCCTCAGGAGGTGCTACATGGAAATTGGCATATTTTTGGCAAGGCGGACACGTTTTATCGAACTCGACTGCCTCCTTCTATAAGGTCGGCCAGAAAAAGCCAGCTCGGATCACTTTTTTAGCTAATGACCGAGCTCCTAGGTGATTTCCACATATGCCACTATGTACGTCCTCCAAGACTTCCTTTGTGCTGGAGGTCGGGACGCATTTTAAAAGGGGTGTGGAGATCCCTCTTTTGTATAGGATATTGTGAACTAGAGTATTGTTTTGTGCCTCTTTTACAAGCCTTTTAGCCTCATTTTCATCATTGGGGAGCATGTCAAATTTGAGGTAGCTGACTGTAGGAGCCATCCACCCTAAATGTTGATTGTGTATGGTGAGCACTTCTTCCTTTGATAGGATGGATTTTGCAAAGTTTCCTGAATGAGGCTTCTGTTATTGCCCCCTGGCTTGGTGCTGGCTAACTTTGATAGAGTATCAGCTCGGGCATTAGATTCCCGAGTTACATGCCGGACTTCACTTTCTAAAAAGTGTGTCAATTGTTATCGTGTCTCATCCAAAAATTTCTTCATAGTGGGATCTTTAGCTTGGTAGGTGCCATTGATTTTCGAAGTTATTACTTGTGAATCACTGAGCACCACCACTTTTTCTGCTTCCACTTTAGCCAGCTTCAAGCCAGCAAGGAGAGCTTCATATTCTACCTGATTATTAGAAGTAAGGAACTCGAACCTTAATGATAGCTCTATCCGAGTTCATTGGTCACTTTCTAAAATAATACCAATCCCGCTTCCAGATTTATTTGATGACCCATCTACGTACATACTCCATGTGGTGGGATTCCCAGGACTTTCAGTGTATTCAGCGATGAAATCGGTAAGGTATTGTGATTTGATGGCTGTCCGAGATTTGTATCTTAAGTCGAACACGGGCAGCTCCACCGCCCACTGTAGAATCTTTTCGACTAAGTCCGTCTTTTGTAGGATATTTTTCATCGATTAATTAGTACGGACTTTAATGGCATGGGCATGGAAATAAGGTCAGAGCCTTCGAGATGTGAGACCAAGAGCATAAGCAAACTTCTCTATCTTTTGATAATTCAGCTCTGCCCCTTGTAAGGCTTTGCTGATGAAGTAGATAGGTTGTTACCCCTTTTCGTCTTCCTGGACCAGGGCCGAGGCTATAGCCTAACTTCCCACGAATAAATATAGTACGAGCTCTTCTCCCTTCTCAGGTCGAGTAAGTGTGGGTGGTTGCCCCAAGAATGCCTTAAAGTCTTGGAAAGCTTGTTCGCATTCTGGGGTCCACTCGAATTGCTTCCCTTTCATTAGAATTGAGTAAAGGGGAAGTGATTTTAGAGCTGACCCTGCCATAAATCTGGATAGAGCGACCAACCTCCCATTTAATTGTTGGACCTCTTTAACACAAGTCGGACTCTTCATATTGAGTATGGCTTGGCATTTATCGGGATTTGCTTCTATGCCTCTTTGAGTTAGCATAAAACTTAAGAACTTTCCAACTTCTACAGCAAAGGTGCATTTTAAGGAATTTAGCCTCATTTCATGCTTCCTTATGGTAGAAAATACTTCCGAGAGGTTGGTCAATAGTGTCCCATCCTCTTTGGTCTTTACAAGCATGTCATCCACATATACCTCCATGAGTTTTCCAATGTGAGAAGAAAACACTTTGCTCATTAACCGTTGGTAGGTTGCTCCCGTATTCTTTAACCCGAAAGGCATCACTATGTAACAATAGTTTGCTTTTAGTGTTATGAATGAGATCTTTTCTTGGTTCGGCTTATACATCGAGATTTGGTTGTATCCCGAGTAAGCATCCATAAAGGACAAATATTTGTATCCTGACGCTGAGTCGACCAAGGCGTCTATGCTGGGGAGTGGATAAGGGTCCTTAGGCCAAGCTTTATAGAGGTTGGTATAATCAACACACATTCTCCACTGTTCGTTTTATTTTTTCACCAACACCACGTTGGCTAGTCATAGTGGATATTTTACCTCCCTTATAAATCCTGCCTCTGGTAAGGGTTGCACTTGTTTCTGTACGACTTGTGTTCGCTCCGGCCCGAGCTTTCTACGCTTCTGCTGAACAGGTCGGGAACCTGGATACACAGTGAGCCTATGACATATCAAGTTAGGATTTATGCCAGGCATGTCGGAGGCTTTCCATGCAAAGAGATCGGAGTTTTCCCTTAACAATTCAACGAGTTATTTCTTTAGGCTTTCTTCCAGATTCGCCCCTATGCTCGTTGTCTTGTCGGGGTGGTCTCCTATTTGTATCTCTTTCGTTTTGCCCTCAGGTTGGGGTTGTAGTTCTTCTCGAACTTGGACTCTGCCTAACTCGATTGTATCGATTTTTTTACCTTCCGAGATGCCTTTCAAGCTGAGGCTCTCATTATAGCATTTTCTTTTCTGAAGGTGGTGTACGATGAGATATAACCCAGAGGTTAGATCGGGGTATCTCCCAGTCCAAAGAGTCTATCTGGGTATGCCATTAGATCCTTTTCCTCTAACCCGAGCTTGTCAAAGGCAGCCTTGAACAAGATATCCGCCGAGCTACCTTGATCTACCAAGGTCTGGTGTAAGTTAGCGTTTGCTAGGATCATAATTATTACCACTGGGTCATCGTGCCTGGTATTATTCCTTGAGCATCTTCTTTGGTGAAGGAGATGGTGGGTAAATCGGGTGATCGATCGTCCTATCCGACTTGATATACTTCCTTGAGGTGTCTTTTTTGCGAGGATTTTGATATTCCTCCTCCCGCGAATCCACCATTTATCATATGTATATGTCGTTCAGGGGCGTGAGGAGGGCGTTCTGGCGTCCTCCTTCTTCATCCCTTCTTCTCTTTCTCGGGTCGTCCGACCTGTTTGCCAGGTATTTATCAAGTCAGCCTTTCCTAGCTAACTTTTCAATGACATTCTTGAGATCATAGCATTCATTAGTGGAGTTCCTGTATAGTTTGTGATACTCACAATATTTAGTCCGACTTCCAGCTTTCTTATGCTTAATCGGACGAGGAGGCGAAAGCTTCTCCGTGTGGCATATCTCCCTGTAAACATCGACTAGGGAAACTCGTAGAGGGGTGTAGTTGTGTTACTTTCGAGGCTTTTCGGCGCTTTGCTCCTCCTTCTTTTTGGGTTCCCTTTCCTTGTCCCGACTTTGGTAGTAAGGCAAGTTAGCTCGCAGGGGAGGTTCTCTAAGTCTGGAATTTTCTTCTATGTTGATGTATTTTTCTGCCCTTTCTTGTACTTCATTCAAAGAAAACGGATGTCATTTAGATATTGACTAGGAGAACGGTCCTTCTTTTAGGCCATTGACCAAACCCATGATTATCGGTTCGGTTGGTAGGTTTTGGATTTCTAGGCCGGCTTTATTGAATCTTTCCATATAATCACGAAGACTTTCCCCCGACCTCTTGCTTTACTCCTAGCAGGCTTGGGGCGTGCTTCATTTTGTCTTTTTGAATGGAGAATCTGGTTAGAAATTTTCTGGCTAGATCGTCAAAACTAATGACCAACCTGATGGGCAGGCCATCAAACCACTTCGTTGCAACCTTTGTTAAAGTAGTTGGGAAGGCCTTGCAACGAGTTACATCAGAAGCATCAGCCAGATACATTCTGCTTCTGATGTTGCTGAGGTGGTGACTTGGGTCGGACGTTCCATCGTAGAGATCCATGTCGGGTGATTTGAAGTTCCTAGGAACTTTAGCCCTCATGATCTCTTCTGTGAACGGATCCTGTCCTCCTAAGGGTGTAAGACCCAGAACTTTTGAGAAGTCTTATTATGACCAAGTCTCAAATCATATAGTTATTTATAGCCTTAATTTTAGAAATTATTTTATCAGAGATAATTAAGGCAATTTTTGATTTATTGGATTTGAGACGAGTTATGATTATTATCCAATTTTATAATTATTGAGTTATTTTCTATATTTAAATTATAAAGTTGATAGTTATGAAATAATAAGGATTTTATATGATATGGACTAAATAATCAATATTTTAATATATTGATATTGCTCTTTTAGAAAATAGAGAAATTAATTATATTATTTCTAAATTTTGGATTGGACATTTTATTGAAAATAAAGTGTGAAATTGAGGAGCAAATAGTATTTCTATACATTAATTTTGTTGGATTAAAATTTGTTCCTAATTACTATGTTACCTCTACTTTTATTTGAAATTACAAAATTACCATTGAACCCAATTTTACCCTAACCCTAAAAACCCTACCCGGTTCCCCTGACCCGGTTTCCCCAAACTGCTACAGCCCTCCTTTCTAACAAGCAGCGGCAATACACAGTTTCCTTTGATTTCCATGAAAGAAAGAAGCTAAAGCAGAGAGAGAGAGAGAGGCTGAGTGCGGCAGAGGAGAGTGAGGAAGCCACCGCTCAAATGGTCACCGTCGAACCCGCCATCGCGCCGTCGTCCTGCTCAACGCTGCCGTCCCATCTCACCGCGTCGTCGTGCCACGCCTTGAGGGCTGTCACGCAAGGGAAGAGAGGAGAGAACGTGCCGCCGCTCCCTACCGTCGACCCACGTCTCGCCGTCGCACCACCGTCCCCGTACCGCCGTCATTCGGTCCATCCGCGAGTCGCCGAGCCAGGCTGAGAGCAAGGGAGACGCGCGAAGGAGAGAAAAGATCTGAGACCGAGCTGAGGTCCAACCACCACGTCGGAGTCCATCCGCGTCGCCGTCGTACGCGCCGTGACCTCCAGCCGCGCTGTTGCCAGTCGTGCCTACTCTGCCACCGTGAAGCCCAGCTGCTGTTGGGAACCTTGTCGCTGCTCATGGGGTGCGCCGGTAAGCCTCTGCCGCCGGAAAATGTCACTGCTGCACCGGCCACCGCCACAGGTGACGCTATTGGAAAGGGGAGTTGCGCCTCTGTGTTTATGGCTGCCGGAGAAGTGGTTGTGGCTGCCGGAACCACACCGGAGCTTCTGGCCGTCTCTGCCACTTGAGACCCCCACTGCCGTCGCCGGAAAACGCCTCTGCCGCCGTCGAGATCCAATGCCGGTAAGGGTTTCGAATTTGGTTTTCGTTTCTTGTGAGATTCTGGAGTTTTATTGTTGCGGCATGTTGGTTTCAGTCACCGTTGCCGGAGTCGGGTCGCCGCAGCCGCTGGACGTGGCTGCCGGGGCCACCGTCCAACCGGTTCAGAGGGCACTGCGGTCCGGTTCAGCCGTTCTTAGTTTCAGTAAGTATTCCTATTTCGAGAGCCTCGCGTTAGTATTCTGTTGTGTACGGTTAATGAATACGAGTTTTGATAACGTGGGGTCGAGTCCTGATTATTGTATGTTGCGATTAGTGTTGCTATGGTTATTGCGAACGTGACTGGGAGCTGAGGTTTTGGTTGCCGTCAGTTCGGGTTGAGGCGGAAAGGACTCTGTGAGGCGTTTGGATTATGGATTTGCGTTTTGAGGTAGGGGCGCTTTCCGAAAACTATATTTTGTATATTGGAATTATTACATATGGGTACTGATGTGAGGATGTGTATTTGGTGATTGTATCAGTCCTATGTATGGTTTGGTTGTTTTGTATGATTATGGGTGTTGGTTTAACTCGACTGTTGTGTGGCTTTGTGAAACGAAATGCTTTTGATATTGATTCTTTTAAAGCTTTGAGATCGAGTTGAATCCGTTGGGGATTGATTTGAGTTGAATGGATTTTCTTGAGAATGTGTAAAATAGAATACACTCTTGATTTCAGCCTGGCTGGCTTTAAATGATCTGGCTTTTGATAAATGATTGTTGCTGAACCTTTTCTTTAAAGCTTTAGAAATGAGTTTATTCGGCTGATTATGATTTGATGTTGAAACGGTTTTCTTGAAATATGGAATTGAGATGACTGTTGGATTTTGGCTTGCCTTGAACTGATTTTGGAAACTGGGCTGTTGAAAAGGATTGTGAAACGGTTTAGTTTGGACCCGAACCGGGTGGCAAAGTCCAAGTTTTAGGGGAGGTGCTGCCGAAATTTCTATAAAATCTGAGTCTTTATTGAAATGTTGTCTGGCAAATGATGAGTTAAAGATTTCTACTATTTTATTTGAATTATCAAGAAAAGTATGATTCATGCTTTCGAAATGGGTTAGTAAAGATGGAAATTGTGACTTAGTCTTGCTTCTTAAGAAAGGCATTGTATCTCTTTCAGGAGAAAGTTATTTAGATGAAATTTGTGTTTTAAAGCTATTTGAATGTGAAAAGGGTTTAAGCCTTCGAATTTGACTTGGGGGTTTCAATTAAAGAGATTTCAATGACTTTGAAAGAACTTGAATGTCTAATGACAAGTTTCATTTTGAAATGTTTTGAGAAAGGTTTTAAGTACTTTTTGAATTCTGAATTCTTGCAAGACTAAGGCAATTTTGAACAGTTGAAACGCTTTAGAATTTATCATGGGGGTTGAAGTTGGTTTTGCCTAAGTAAAGGAAACGGCTTTGAAAGAAGTAAATGATTACGTGACTCGATTTGGCTTAGATCCTATTTTATTACTCAAATCAGGAAGCCAATGTTTTTAATGAATTTAAATGAACTTGGCGAAATGAGTTATGTTATTCTCCCCTAAGGACTTGGGACTCTGCCGAGAAACTCTTGTTATAAAATCCCATTGTTGTATGGGTGATTTTGAATACTTTGAAATAAATCCTTAACTTGCCATGGTTTTGGAAGTTTTGGAAAGAGAATGCCGAGAGTGGCTTTGTTTTAAAAAGGGAACTCACTTTGAGTAAACTTGGCTTATGAGCCTGAGATGATTTGAGAAATGAGATTTCTGAAGCCAAGGCTGAAAAGAGTTGAAACTTGATTTCAAAGTGAAATGAATTGAGAAAAAGTGATTTATGGCTTAAATGCCGATTTTATGAGTTTAATGATGTTGAATGGTGGAAGTGCTGTTTTGTTATGGGCCAGAATGGCTGTGTATGATTATGAACATTGGCTGGTTCTGGATTGAACCGTGAGCCGGAATGGCTATGTATGATATTGATTTATGGCTGATTGCCGAATGAGTTATGGGCCGTATGGCCGACTATGAATTATGAATTTAAGCCGGATGGCTGAGATGGATGTTGATCCATGGCTGGGACTGAATGAATATATGCTTGAGATACCTGGGTAGTAGCAAGGGTTGTGGTTCGTCCCACTTGCTCCAGGTCAGAGATTGTGACGCCTGGGTAGTAGCGGTAGTAGTGGTGATTCCACTCGCTCCAGGTTGAGCTTTTAAACACCCGCCTGGGTAGTAGCCGCAGTAGTGGTTGTTCCACTGGCTCTGGGTTGAGCGGGTAGTAGCAATGGGGTTGTAGCTCAAACCTACTTGCTCCGCGAGGGGTGTTTCTATCCATGGTTAGCTACCAGGACGTGTCGGGTTGGCTATATAACCGGCAGATGATATCATCAGCCACTAGGGACAGGCATGCATCATATGCATCTATGTGACATTGTTTGGGTGTGCATATTATACTTGGTGTGCCTATGTGATTAATTGCTAATTGTTCTACTTGCAATAAATGTTTGTTTGTGCTTGCATCTTTCTATTTGTGTTTGCTACTGGGACTCTGTTGGATTGTGGTGATTTGGTTGATGGTTGGATTGTTTGGGCCTATGACCGTGGATGGATTGAGATGGACCGATGGTTGGTTTCGAGTTTGTGTTTCTGATTTGGAAAAAAATGTGAAAGACTATTTGGTTCAGCATGGTTAAACCTTTTTGAAAGACTTTTGGGTTTTTGAGAATTGAACGGTTCCTCTTTTAGAAAAGATTTCCGACTTTACTTTTATTGTAAACCGTTGTTTTTGAAAAGAGGCATAAGACGGTTATTAATCACTGATACTGTTTATCTTCACGTATCCTATTACGGTAATTCCCAAAAACCCTCTACTGAGAACCCTTTCGAGGATGATGTTCTCACCCCCCTACATTTTTTCCCTTTCAGGATATGGGCGCAGAAGTTACGAAGAGCTTATTTAATTGTTGTTGTGATGCTCTGATTTGTTTTAGTTATGGTTTATTGTACCCTCGCCTTTATCTTAATATATTCTGTAAGAGGGATAGGAATTGTATTGGGTAATGCTTGTAATATTATTTATATATGTATATGTATATACATATGGATGTAATCTTTATGAGTTTTTGAAAGTGTATTGTATGTACGGATGTATGTTGTATAACGAAAGTATTTTTGAGAGCGGCATTGCGGTTTAAAGTTTCAAACAGGCTCATATTTTAGTATTAAATAGTATAAAAGTCGTCGTAATGTCCGAGCTATCAGAGTTGCGCAGCCGGAAGCGTGAGCTTTGGTAGTTAGGGTGTTACAAAGGGGCTTTCATCACGCTCCGTCTGAGTGTCCCTTCTTCGTATGTCGACTTCTAGTTTCCGTAACTTATCTTCCAATTTCTTTCGTCGTCTTACCTCCTTTCGTGATTCTTGCTCGACTTCCTGTTGTCGTTCAGCCTCATATTTGAGCTGTTGTAGCCGATTCCCTTGACCATGAATGAGATCCAGAATCTCAGTCGTATGGGATTGATTCTTAGCTTCAGGATGGTGGATCTCCGATTGGATCCTCCTTGTTTAGGGATTTCCTGAGGTCTCTTCCCCGCTGGGGTCGTGGTGTTGTGGTAGAGGTGGAAGCAGGAGGGCTTGATTTTCTGGGTGACCCTTTGGTTCAGACTTAGATGCCGTATAGCCGTCCCTGCGCTCATCGTCTGTCATTTATCAAACGGTGAATCCCAAGTCCCCGGCAACGGCGCCAATGTTCCGAGGGTTACCTGGAACATTGATTTGGGCCTGAACGTGAAATTTAGATTCCTTTGTGTGGCAACGTCCGACCTCTTTGGTGCCGAGGTGCCACCTGTTCAAGTTCCTCGTAAGGAGGTGGGGGAGGGGGGTGGTATCTGCAAGAGACTCCGATGCTTAGGTTAGCGAGGGCTTTAGCCAGATTTTTAGTAGAGTAGAACGTGAACTATACCTGGGAGTGCCAGTGTATTTATAGTAGAGTCGGTAACCACCTTTGTTAGAGTAATTCTATCTTCTCTGATAGATAAGCGTTCCATTTATCTTGGGAGTTTGTTGGGATCTACCTTCTAAATGAGGTAGAGTCAGGTAGAAAGACTTAAAGACGCAGTTACTTGTTTAGTCAAATAAAACTTGACCTTTATGTTTTTATCCGACCTCTTTAAAAAGGTCGGGTTTATGGTAGGTTCACCTTTGTCAATGGACCTTTCATATTTATTGAGCCTGACTCTAATTTGCTTGGGTCAGGTATGAATAACTAGCATATAATATCATATAATATCATATCAAAAGGTATTATATCAAAAGGTATTATAAGATTTTAAAAGGTATTATAAGATTTTAAAAAAACAAATAGCATATTATGAAAAAAAAATCAAATAGTAATATAATATTTGAGGTAAAAAAAAGGATTATAATATTTATACGAGTTTTCCAAATTTTATGAAGTCTGAAGTTTATTGCGTGATTTACATTAAAATTTTAAGAAACTATATATAATGATTTTTTAAATTGAATTAATCACTTAATTTATTTTTTATATATAATAATATCAATTCAATTAATTTAAATTGATCTAATAGTTAGTTTATTAATTTATTTATATAATAATATAATTTATTGGCAAGTGACGAATCTAATACCATAAAAAACTAAAAAATATATATAATCCTTCACCTAAATTTGAGATAATTTTTATCTTTTTTATTTTTAAATATTGAGATAGTTTATTCATCGTAAATAAAATTTAGATAAAAATCACAGGGAGAAAATCATAACATTTTAAATGTTAAATAAATGTTGTTTAGGATTAAAAATAAAATTTTATTTCAACTGATCAGACATATTTATGAGTGGGTCGGATTAAAGCTAATAGCTAGGGAAATTGTAATTTAAAAATGGAAGAAAATTCTTATAATACATTAAACATAGAGTTAAATGCAATTTCATGCCAAAAATGAAAAGAGTAAACACTTAATTTGACTCCTGATTATTATTTCAAACGACAAAGTGCATTCTGTTAAAAGAAAAAATCTCTCAAATCGATTCCTGTTCTTGAACTCCAAAAAAGTGCAATGTGTTATAAAATAAATAAATAAGGAAGAAAAATAAATATAAAATAGAGAAATATAAATATGCTCTTATCTCACTATAATATAAGTAGTTTATCTATTTGCTAATATTATAAATATTGTAGCTTAAAAGCACAGAGATAAAAGAGAGAGAGTTTATTAGTACTGTATAAAGTGAAAAATATTATAGTAAAAGAGAGAGAAGGAAATGTTTTATTACTCTTGTTATGTGTTGTACGTAAGGCTATGAAGCCTTATTTATAGCAGTACAAATTCAACCTTTATTAAAGGTTGGTCTTCAAATTTCTCTCTTGAAAACTTCAGCCGCCCATATCTTTAATGGGCATCCATCTCACATTCTTATCTCAACACTCCCCTTGGATGACCATTTATGATTATGCCTCGTTAAAACCTTACTAAAAAAAAACCCAATGGAAAAAAAACTTTAGTGAAGGAAAAAGAGTACAAAATCCTTTGTGATGGAGACTGTCTCATTAAAAACCTTGTCAAGAAAAACCCAATGGAAAAAAACCTGACCAAGGAAAAAAGAGTACAGTCTCCCCTCTTGTCGATATCATTTAATGTCTCGAAATTGGCGCATCCCAATCTCATGTACCAGTCTTTCAACGGAGGATTTTAGGAGTGACTTTGTGTATAAATTTGCTAGATTATCACTTGAGCGGATCTGTTGGACATCAATTGTCCATTGATTTTGAAGATCATGAGTGAAGAAGAATTTGGGAGAAATATGCTTTGTTCTATCACCTTTGATGTATCCACCCTTAAGTTGAGCAATGCATGCTGTATTATCTTCAAACAGGATAGTTGGAGCTATCTTATGATCAATCAGTCCACATGATGACAGGATATATTGGATCAAACTCCTCAGGCAAAAACACTCGCGACTAGCTTCATGTATTGCTAGTATTTCAGCATGATTAGAGGATGTTGCTGCAATTGTCTGTTTCGTGGACCTCCATGATATAGCTGTACCACCATATGTGAATAGGTATCCTGTTTGAGATCTCCCTTTATGTGGATCAAAAAAATATCCTGCATCTGCATAGCCAACTAATTGTGACTTGGATCCATAGGGATAAAACAATCCCATGTCAACCGTTCCCTGAAGATATCGAAAGATTTGTTTGACTCCACTCCAATGTCTTCTGGTTGGGGAGGAACTATATCTTGCTAGTAAATTCACAGTAAATGATATATCGGGTCGTGTATTATTAGCAACATATATTAGCGTTCCAATGGCACTAAGATATGGTACTTCAGGACCAAGGATATCTTCATTCTCTTCTTTAGAACGGAATTGATCCTTTTCCACATCCAAAGATCTTACGATCATCGGGGTACTCAAGGGATGTGACTTATCCATATAAAATCTTTTCAAGATCCTTTCTGTGTATGTCGTTTGATGAATAAAGATCCCATTTTTTGTATGCTCGATCTGCAGGCTGAGACAAAATTTAGTCTTTCCAAGATCTTTCATCTCAAACTCTTCTTTTAGAGTTTTTATAATTGTTGGAATCTCTTCAGGAGTTCTAATGATATTTAAATCATCAACATACACAGCAATTATAATGAATCCAGATGCAGAACATATGGACATATATCATCATTCTTGAATCTATTTTTGGCCAGATACTCAGTAAGACGATTAACCACATTCGTCCAGATTGCTTCAGACCATATAAAAATCTTTGCAATTTAACTGAGTATAACCCCTGCGAATATTCATTAGATGGTTTAGATATCTTCAGTCCTTCAGGAACTTTCATATAGATATCACGATCTAATGAGCCGTATAAATAGGCTGTTACCACATCCATTAAATGCATATGCAGTTTATAATATGCAGATAAACTGACCAAATAATGCAATGTTATCGCATCCACTACAGGGGAATACGTTTCTTCATAATCTATACCGGGCCTTTGTGAAAAATCTTGTGCCATAAGACGGGCTTTGTAGCGCACAACTTCATTTTTCTCATTTCGTTTTCTCACAAATACCCACCTGTATCCAACAGGTTTTACATCTTCTAGTGTACGGACTACAGGTCCAAGGACTTCACGTTTTGCAAGTGAGTCTAATTCAGCCTTCATGCCTTCTTCCCATTTTGGCCAATCATTTCTTTGTCGACATTCTTCGACTGATCTTGGCTCAAGATCCTTACTTTCATGCATGATATTTAATGCCACATTATATGCAAATATTTCGTTGATAATTGTCTTATTTCGGTCCCATTTCTCTCCTGTAAAGACATAATTTATCGAGATCTCGTCATTTTCACAATTTTCAGGTACCTGAACGTCTTCTGGCATTAAAACTATATCAGAATTTTGGACAACTGCAGATGTCTTTACTATGTCTTTTTCAACAGGAATCGTATTTACCTCTTTTCTTTTTCGAGGATTTTTGTCTTTGGAACCGACAGGCCTGCCACGCTTCTGGCGTGAATTTGTTTCAGTGGCTACTTGTCCTAGTGGGACATCAATTCAAATTGGGGCATTTTTCACTGGTATATAAGATTTGGTTATCCTCTTTGTATCGGAAAATGCATCAGGCAATTCATTTGCTATTCTTTGCAAATGTATAATCTTTTGAACTTCTAGTTCACATTGCCCTGATCGAGGATCTAAATGCATCAAGGATGATGCATTCCAATTAAGTTCCTTTTCAGGAAGCTTATTCTCTCCCCCCGAATGTTGAAAATTTTGATTCATCAAAATGACAATCCGCAAATCGGGCTTTAAATACATCTCCCATTTGTTTCTCAAGATACCTCACTATAGAGGGAGAATCATATCCAACATATATTCCTAATTTTTTTTGGGATCCCATTTTGGTGCGATTAGGTGGTGCAATGGGAACATATATCGCACACCCGAATATTCTTAAATGGGAAATATTTGGCTGCTGGCCAAAAGCTAATTGCATAGGAGAGAACTGATGGTAACTCATTGTCCTCAATCGAATAAGTGCTGTGGCATGTAAAATAGCATGCCCCAAACCGAGGTTGGGAGATTTGTTCTCATAAGCAAGGGTCTAGCAATTAATTGGAGGCGCTTAATAAGTGATTCTGCTAACCCATTTTGTGTGTGAACATAAGCTACTGGATGTTCAACACTTATTCCATTAGCCATACAATAAGCATCAAAAGCTTGGGAAGTAAATTCACCAGCATTATCAAGACAAATTGCTTTGATTGGATTTTCTGGAAATTGTGCTTTTAATCGAATAATTTGAGCTAGTAATCTCGCAAACACCAGGTTGCGAGAAGACAATAAGCACACATGTGACCATCTCGAAGATGCGTCTATCAGGACCATAAAATATCTAAAAGATCCACGTGGTGGATGAATAGGTCCACATATATCACCTTGAATCATTTCTATGAATTCAGGGGACTCAAATCCAATCTTTACTAGTGATGGCCTTAAAATTAACTTTCCCTGAGAACATGCAGCACAACAAAATTCACTAGATTTAAGAATCTTCTGGTTCTTTAGTGAATGTCCATGGGAGTTTTCAATAATTCTCCGCATCATGGTTGTTCTCGGATGACCCAATCGGTTGTGCCAAGTTATGAATTCATTTGGGCTAATAAACTTCTGGTTTACAATGGCATGTGATTCAATTGCACTAATCTTGGTGTAATATAACCCATATGAAAGTGAAGGTAATTTTTCTAATATAACTTTCTTATTTGAATCATGAGTTGTGATATATAAATACTCATAATTTCCCTCATTCATTGTCTCAACATGATATCCATTTTGGCGAATATCTTTAAAACTCAACAAGTTCCTCAGGGACTTGGTAGATAATAGTGCATTATTTATTATAAATTTTGTTCCTCCAGGAAATAAAATTATAGTTCTTCCGGAGCCTTCTATCACATTGTCTGAGCCAATAATAGTATTAACATATTCCTCTTTTGGCACAAGATGGGTAAAATATATATCACTTTTGAGAATGGTGTGCGAACTTGCAATATCCGCAAGGCATACATCTTCATTATATATCCTTGCCATTTTCTTCAAAGACAAATAATAATAATAAAATGAGTAGTATGCTGGTACGCGGAGTCGTGATTACACTTTAAGTATGTAAAATTCATCGCTCTTTTTTTCCCTGGTAATGGCGCCAAAAACATGATGCCAAGACCACGGTTCACAACTCCGTGTAACTGACCAGCAAGTGCACTGGGTCGTCCAAGTAATACCTTACGTGAGTAAGGGTCGAATCCCACGGAGATTGTTGGTATGAAGCAAGCTATGGTCACCTTGTAAATCTCAGTTAGGCGGATATAAATTGATAATGGTGTTTTCGAAATTAATATAGTAAAAGAAGGGATAGAAATACTTATGTAAATCATTGGTGAGAGTTTCAGATAAGCGAATAGAGATGCTTTCGTTCCTCTGAACCTCTGCTTTCCTGCTATCTTCATCCAATCAGTCTTACTCCTTTCCATGGCTGGCTTTATGTGATACATCACCACTGTCAATGGCTACTTTCGGTCATCTCTCGGGAAAATGATCCAATGCCCTGTCACGGCACGGCTAATCGTCTGGAGGCATCACCCTTGTCAATGGCTTCATCTTATCCTCTCAGTGAAAATGGTCAACGCACCCTGTCACGGCACGGCTATTCATCTGTCGGTTCTCGATCATGCTGGAATAGGATTTACTATCCTTTTGCGTCTGTCACTAACGCCCTGCAATCGCGAGTTTGGAGCTCGTCACAGTCATTCAATCATTGAATCCTACTCGGAATACCACAGACAAGGTTTAGACTTTCCGGATTCTCTTGAATGCCGCCATCATTCTAGCTTACACCACGAAGATTCTGGTTAGGAGATCTAAGAGATACTCATTCAGTCGAAGGTAGAACGGAAGTGGTTGTCAGGCACACGTTCATAGGGAATGATGATGATTGTCACGTTCATCACATTCAGGTTGAAGTGCGAATGAATATCTTAGAAGCGAAATAAGATGAATTGAATAGAAAACAGTAGTACTTTGCATTAATCTTTGAGGAACAGCAGAGCTCCACACCTTAATCTATGGAGTGCAGAAACTCTACCGTTGAAAATACATAAGTGAAAAGTCCAGGCATGGCCGAGAGGCCAGCCCTCAAACGTGATATAAGATATCATACAACTGATCAAAGATGTCTAATACAATTAGTAAAAGGTCCTATTTATAATAAACTAGCTACTAGGATTTACAGAAGTAAGTAATTTATGCATAAATCCACTTCCGGGGCCCACTTGGTGTGTGCTTGGGCTGAGCTTGAGTGCTGCACGTGTAGAGGTCCTTCTTGGAGTTGAACGCCAGTATTTGTGCCAGTTTGGGCGTTCAACTCTGGTTTTGGATCCTTTTTTGGCGCTGGACGCCAGATTTGGGCAGAAAGCTGGCGTTGAACGTCAGTTTACGTCGTCTATTCTTGGCCAAACTATGGACTATTATATATTGCTAGAAAGCCCTGAATGTCTACTTTCCAACTCATTTGGAAGCGCGCCATTTCGAGTTCTGTAGCTCCAGAAAATCTACTTTGAGTGCAGGGAGGTCAGAATCCAACAGCATCAGCAATCCTTCTTCAACCTATGAATCTGATTTCTGCTCAAGTCCCTCAATTTTAGCCAGAAAATACCTAAAATTACAGAAAAACATACAAACTCATAGTAAAGTCCAGAAATGTGAATTTAACATAAAAACTAATGAATCCATCCCTAAAAGTAACTAGATCCTACTAAAAACATACTAAAAACAATGTCAAAAAGCGTATAAATTATCCGCTCATCACAACACCAAACTTAAATTGTTGCTTGTCCCCAAGCAACTGAAAATCAAATAGGATAAAAAGAAGAGAATATATTATAAATTCCAAACTATCAATGAAACATAGCTTCAATCATATGAGCGGGACTTATAGCTTTTTGCCTCTTGAATAGTTTTGGCATCTCACTTTATCCATGGAGGTTCAGAATGATTGGCATCTATAGGAACTCAGAGTTCAGATAGTGTTATTGACTCTCCTAGTTCAGTGTGATGATTCTTGAACACAGCTTCTTTATGAGTCTTGGCCGTGGCCCTAAGCACTTTGTTTTCCAGTATTACCACCGGATACATAAATGCCACAGACACATAATTGGGTGAACCTTTTCAGATTGTGACTCAGCTTTGCTAAAGTCCCCAATTAGAGGTGTCCAGGGTTCTTAAGCACACTCTTTTTTTGCTTTGGACCTTGACTTTAACCGCTCAGTCTCAAGTTTTCACTTGACACCTACATGCCACAAGCACATGGTTAGGGACAGCTTGATTTAGCCGCTTAGACCAGGATTTTATTCCTTTAGGCCCTCCTATCCACTGATGCTCAAAGCCTTGGGATCCTTTTTATTTGCCCTTGCCTTTTGGTTTTAAGGGTTATTGGCTTTTTGCTCTTGTCTCTTGGTTTTAAGAGCTTTTGGCTTTTTCTGCTTGCTTTTTCTTTTTCTTTCTATTTTTTTTTTCGCCTATTTTTTTTTTCTGCAAGCTTTGTTCTTTGCTGCTTTTTCTTGCTTCAAGAATCATTTTTTATGATTTTTCAGATTATCAAGTAACATGTCTCCTAGTCATCATTCTTTCAAGAGCCAACATATTTAACATTCTTAAACAACAACTTCAAAAGACATATGCACTGTTCAAGCATACATTCAGAAAACAAGAAGCATTGTCACCACATCAATATAATTAAGCTAAGTTCAAGGATAAATTCGAAACTCATGTACTTCTTGTTCTTTTGAATTAAAACATTTTTTCATTTAAGAGAGGTGATGGATTCATAGGACATTCATAACTTTAAGACATAGTTACTAACTACTAATGATCATGTAATGAAGACACAAACATAGATAAGCACATAACATAGAAAACGAAAAATAGAAGAAATAAGAACAAGGAATGAATCCACCTTAGTGATGGTGGCGTTTCCTTCTTGAGGAACCAATGATGTCCTTGAGCTCTTCTATGTCTCTTCCTTGTCTTTGTTGCTCCTCCTTCATTACTTTTAGATCTTCTCTGATTTCATGAAGGATGATGGAGTGCTCTTGATGTTCCACCCTTAGTTGCTTCCAATAATTGTGTGGAAGAAAATGTATCCCCTGAGGTATCTCAGGGATCTCTTGATTTGCAGTCAAATGTTCTACCACTGAGCTATAGACCCTTGATGGAAGCTTTTGTCTTCCCTTTCCTCTTTCTAGAGGTTTCTCTGGCCTTAGGTGCCATCAATGGTTATGGAAAAAACAAAAAAGCTATGCTTTTACCACACCAAACTTAGAATGTTGCTCGCCCTCGAGCAAAAGAAGAAAGAATAGAAGAATAAGAAGAAGATATGGAGGAGATGGATGGGAGTGTGTATTCGGCCATATGGGTGGGATTGGGTGGGAGAGAGATGTTGAATTTTGAAGGTAGTGGGTGTATGGATGTGAGTGGTCAATGGAAAACAGAAGGGATGATCATGAATGGAAAGAGAGATGATGAGGTAGGTGGGGATCCTGTGGGGTCCACAGATCCTGAGATGATCCTGTGGGGTCCACAGATCCTGAGGTGTCAAGGCATTTACATCCCTGCACCAATTTAGGCATGTAAAATGCCCTTGCACACAACTCTGGGCGTTCAGCGCCAGGTTGGTGGCCATTTTAGGCGTTCAACGCCCATTTGTGTGCCATTTCTGGCGTTGGACGCCAGAACCATGCCTGTTCTGGCGTTCAGCGCCCAGAAGCTGCCCATTTTGGGCGTTCAGCGCCAGAACCATGCTCTATTCTGGCGTTGAACGCCAAACAGATGCTCCTCCAGGGTGAGATTTTTCTTCTGCTGTTTTTGATTCTGTTTTCAATTTTTCTATTTATTTTGTGACTCCACATGATCATGAACCTATAAAGACATGAAAAACAATGAAGATAAAAATTAGATAAATAAACATTGGGTTGCCTCCCAACAAGCGCTTCTTTAATGTCAATAGCTTGACAGTGGGCTCTCATGGAGCCTTACAGATGTTCAGAGCATTGTTGAAACTCTCCAACACCAAACTTAGAGTTTGACTGTGGGGGCTTGGGTTGACTCTACTTTGAGAGAAGCTTTTCATGCTTCCTCTCCATGGTTGCAGAGGGAGATCCTTGAGTTTTAAACACAAGGGAGTCCTCATTCCATTGAAGGACTAGTTCACCTCTGTCAACATCAATCACAGCTCTTGCTGTGGCCAGGAAAGGTCTTCCTAAGATGATGGATTCATCCTCTTCCTTTCCAGTATCCAGGACTATAAAATCAGCAAGGATGTAAAGACCTTCAACCTTTACTAACACGTCCTCTACTTGTCCATAAGCCTGTTTTCTTGAACTGTCTGCCATCTCTAATGAAATTTTAGCAGCTTGCACCCCATAGATTCCTAGTTTCTCTATTACAGAGAGGGGCATGAGGTTTATCCCTGAACCAAGGTCACACAGAGCCTTAAAGATCATGGTGCCTATGGCACAAGGTATTATGAACTTTCCAGGATCCTGTCTCTTCTGAGGCAATGTCAGTTGATCCAGATCACTTAGTTCATTGATGAACAAGGGAGGTTCAACTTCCCAAGTATCAATGCCAAATAATTTGGCATTCAGCTTCATGATTGCACCAAGAAACTTGGCAGTTTGCTCTTCAGTAACATCCTCATTCTCTTCAGAAGAGGAATTCTCATCAGAGCTCATGAAGGGCATAAGGAGGTTCAATGGAATCTCTATGGTCTTTAGATGAGCCTTAGAGTCCTTTGTTTCCTCAGAGAGAAGCTCCTTATTGATCACTGGACGTCCCAGGAGGTCTTCCTCCTTGGGATTCACGTCCTCCTCTCCTTCTTTGGGTTCGGCCATGGTACTTATGTCAATGGCCTTGCACTCTCCTTTTGGATTCTCTTCTGTATTTCTTGGGAGAGTACTAGGAGGGATTTCAGTGATCCTCTTACTCAGCTGGCCCACTTGTGCTTCCAAATTTCTAATGGAAGACCTTGTTTCATTCATGAAACTCACAGTGGCCTTAGACAGATCAGAGACTAAGTTTGCTAAATTAGAAGTATTTTGTTCAGAGTTCTCTGTCTGTTGCTGAGTGGATGATGGAAAAGGTTTATTATTGTTAAACCTGTTTCTTCCACCATTATTAAAGCCTTGTTGAGGCTTTTGATCCTTCCATGAGAAATTTGGATGATTTCTCCATGATGAGTTATAGGTGTTTCCATAAGGTTCACCTAAGTAATTCACCTCTGCTATTGCAGGGTTCTCAGGATCATAAGCTTCTTCTTCATGAGAAGCCTCTTGAGTACTGTTGGATGCAGCTTGCATTCCATGCAGACTCTGAGAGATCATATTGACTTGCTGAGTCAATATTTTATTCTGAGCCAATATGGCATTCAGAGTATCAACTTCAAGAACTCCCTTCTTCATAGGCGTCCCATTACTCACAGGATTTCTTTCAGAAGTGTACATGAACTGGTTATTAGCAACCATGTCAATGAGTTCTTGAGTTTCTGCAGGCATTTTCTTTAGGTGAATGGATCCACCTGCAGAAGTGTCCAGTGACATCTTTGATAGCTCAGATAAACCATCATAGAATATATCCAGGATGGTCCATTCTGAAAGCATGTCAGAAGGACACTTTTTGGTCAACTGTTTGTATCTTTCCCAAGCTTCATAGAGGGATTCACCTTCTTTCTGTCTGAAGGTTTGAACATCAGCTCTAAGCTTGCTCAGCTTTTGAGGAGGAAAGTACTTGGCTAAGAAAGCCGTGACCAGCTTATCCCAAGAGTTCAGGCTGTCTTTGGGTTGAGAATCCAACCATAATCTAGCTCTGTCTCTTACAGCAAAAAGGAAAAGCATGAGCCTGTAGACTTCAGGATCTACTCCATTAGTCTTAACAGTATCACATATCTGCAAGAATTCAGTTAAGAACTGAAAAGGATCTTCAGATGGATGTCCATGAAACTTGCAGTTCTGCTGCATCAGAGAAACTAATTGAGGTTTCAGCTCAAAGTTGTTTGCTCCAATGGCAGGAATGGAGATGCTTCTTCCATGTAAATTGGAATTAGGTGCAGTAAAGTCATCAAGCATCTTCCTTACATTATTATTATTTTCGGCTGCCATCTCCTCTTCCTGTTCAAAAATTTCTGAAAGGTAATCTCTGGATTGTTGTATTTTAGCTTCTCTTAGTTTCCTTTTCAGAGTCCTTTCAGGTTCTGGATTTGCTTCCACAAGAATGTTCTTATCCTTGCTCCTGCTCTTATGACAAAGAGGAGGGCACAGAAAAATAATAATAATAATAGAGATCCTTTATACCACAGTATAGGGATCCCTGTGTGACTAGAAGAAGAGGGGGAGACAAAGAATGTAATGTAATGGAAGAAACACAACTGTGAGGAGGGTTGAGATGTGAGATGAGATGTTAGTAAATGAATAAATAAATAGAATAAGATGGGAGAGGGAGAATTTTCGAAAAATATTTTTGAAAAAGAGTTAGTGATTTTCGAAAATGGTTTTTGAAAAATGTTAGTATTTTTCGAAAATTTTTAAAATCAAAAATAAAAATAGGAATAATTAGTTAATTAAAAAGAAATTTTTGAAAAAGAGGGAAGATATTTTCGAAAATCAGAGAGAGAGAGAGTTAGTTAGGTAGTTTTGAAAAAGTTAAGAAACAAACAAAAAGTTAGTTAGTAGTTGAAACAAATTTTGAAAAGATAAGAAGTTAGGAGGTTAGAAAAGATATTTTGAAACCAACTTTTTGAAAAAGGTAAGATAAGAAGATATTTTAGAAATTAGTTTTGAAAAAGATTTGATTTTTAAAATCTCAATTAATGACTTGATTCATAAGAAATCACAAGATATGATTCTAGAACTTAAAGTTTGAATCTTTCTTAACAAGCAAGTAACAAACTTCAAATTTTTGAATCAAAACATTAATTGATTATGTTATTTTCGAAAATTTGATATAAAAATAAGAAAAATATTTTTGAAAAATATTTTTGGAATTTTCGAAAATAACTAAGAAATTTGAAAAAGATTTGATTTTTGAAAAAGATTTTGAAAAAGATGAGATTTTCAAATTGAAAATTTGATTTGACTCATAAGAAACAACTTGATTTTTAAAAATTTTTGAAAAAGTCAACTCAAATTTTCGAATTTGATGAGAGAAAAAAGGGAAAGATATTTTTTTTTTATTTTTGAATTTTTATGATGAGAGAGAAAAACAACAAAAAGACTCAATGCATGAAAATTTTGGATCAAAACAATGAATGCATGCATGAATGCTATGAATGTCAAGATGAACACCAAGAACACTATGAAGATCATGATGAACATCAAGAACATAATTTTGAAAAATTTTTAATGCAAGGAAAACATGCAAGACACCAAACTTAGAATTCTTCACTGCTTAGACACTAAGAATTCAAGAATGCATATGAAAAACAAGAAAAGACACAAAACATGCAAATGCAAAGATCAAACAAGAAGACTTACCAAGAATAACTTGAAGATCATGAGGAACACTATGAATGCATGAAATTTTCGAAAAATGCAAGATGCACATGCAATTGACACCAAACTTATAACATGACTCAAGACTCAAACAAGAAACACAAAATATTTTTTTTTTATTTTTATGATTTTCTAAATTTTTTTGGATTTTTATTTTATATTTTTCGAAAAATTATTTTGAAAAAGAAAATAAGGATTCCAAAATTTTTAATATGAATTCCAGGAATCTTATGCTCTAAAGCTCCAATCAAAGGGTCAGGCATGTCTTAATAGCCAGCCAAGCTTTAGTATGTAACTCAGACATGACACGCCTGACATACTCATTCCCAAAGGAATTAGATATGGCTTTACAGCCAGCCAGGCTTCAACATGCTCCATGAAACACTAGAATTCATTCTTAAAAATCCTGAAGAAAAGTATATTTTTGAAAATATTTTTAATTAAATTTTTTTCGAAAATAAAGGAAAATATTTTTGAAAAATTTTTGAAAACTTTTTGAAAATAAAATAAAAAGAAAATTACCTAATTTGAGCAACAGGATGAACCGCAGTTGTCCATACTCAAACAATCCCCGGCAACGGCGCCAAAAACTTGGTACGCGGAGTCGTGATTACACTTTAAGTATGTAAAATTCATCGCTCTTTCTTTCCCTGGTAATGGCGCCAAAAACATGATGCCAAGACCACGGTTCACAACTCCGTGTAACTGACCAGCAAGTGCACTGGGTCGTCCAAGTAATACCTTACGTGAATAAGGGTCGAATCCCACGGAGATTGTTGGTATGAAGCAAGCTATGGTCACCTTGTAAATCTCAGTTAGGCGGATATAAATTGATAATGGTGTTTTCGAAATTAATATAGTAAAAGAAGGGATAGAAATACTTATGTAAATCATTGGTGAGAGTTTCAGATAAGCGAATAGAGATGCTTTCGTTCCTCTGAACCTCTGCTTTCCTGCTATCTTCATCCAATCAGTCTTACTCCTTTCCATGGCTGGCTTTATGTGATACATCACCACTGTCAATGGCTACTTTCGGTCATCTCTCGGGAAAATGATCCAATGCCCTGTCACGGCACGGCTAATCGTCTGGAGGCATCACCCTTGTCAATGGCTTCATCTTATCCTCTCAGTGAAAATGGTCAACGCACCCTGTCACGGCACGGCTATTCATCTGTCGGTTCTCGATCATGCTGGAATAGGATTTACTATCCTTTTGCGTCTGTCACTAACGCCCTGCAATCGCGAGTTTGGAGCTCGTCACAGTCATTCAATCATTGAATCCTACTCGGAATACCACAGACAAGGTTTAGACTTTCCGGATTCTCTTGAATGCCGCCATCATTCTAGCTTACACCACGAAGATTCTGGTTAGGAGATCTAAGAGATACTCATTCAGTCGAAGGTAGAACGGAAGTGGTTGTCAGGCACGCGTTCATAGGGAATGATGATGATTGTCACGTTCATCACATTCAGGTTGAAGTGCGAATGAATATCTTAGAAGTGAAATAAGATGAATTGAATAGAAAACAGTAGTACTTTTCATTAATCTTTGAGGAACAGCAGAGCTCCACACCTTAATCTATGGAGTGCAGAAACTCTACCGTTGAAAATACATAAGTGAAAGGTCCAGGCATGGCCGAGAGGCCAGCCCTCAAACGTGATCTAAGATAGCATACAACTGATCAAAGATGTCTAATACAATTAGTAAAAGGTCCTATTTATAATAAACTAGCTACTAGGGTTTACAGAAGTAAGTAATTGATGCATAAATCCACTTCCGGGGCCCACTTGGTGTGTGCTTGGGCTGAGCTTGAGTGCTGCACGTGTAGAGATCCTTCTTGGAGTTGAATGCCAGTATTTGTGCCAGTTTGGGCGTTCAACTCTGGTTTTGGATCCTTTTCTGGCGCTGGACGCCAGATTTGGGCAGAAAGCTGGCGTTGAACGCCAGTTTACGTCATCTATTCTTGGCCAAACTATGGACTATTATATATTGCTGGAAAGCCCTGGATGTCTACTTTCCAACGCAATTGAAAGCGCGCCATTTCAAGTTCTGTAGCTCCAGAAAATTCACTTTGAGTGCAGGGAGGTCAGAATCCAACAGCATCAGCAGTCCTTCTTCAACCTTTGAATCTGATTTCTGCTCAAGTCCCTCAATTTCAGCTAGAAAATACCTGAAATCACAGAAAAACACACAAACTCATAGTAAAGTCTAGAAATATGAATTTAACATAAAAACTAATGAAACCATCCCTAAAAGTAACTAGATCCTACTAAAAACATACTAAAAACAATGTCAAAAAGCGTATAAATTATCCGCTCATCACATGCACAGTTAAATTGAATTCTTGATCGAAATTATTTTTCTAAGAAACATTGTACATAAAAATAATGTCATATACTAAAATTTTATTTTAAAACTTGACACATTTAATGATTTCAAAATTCATAAACATTAATAATTCATTATTTATATACATCACATTTGAAACTTAAATACATAGAAAATAAAACTTAACAATAAGTTCTTTACATTATTTATTTACAAGGATACTTAACAATTTCACATATTAAACTATTCCATCATTAATCAGATGACCAATATTTCCTTCAGGATCCTCAAAGAAATCAGATACATCATAATAAGTGGTTAAATTTTCAGCATCATTTGAAACAAAATTCGTTTCCTTTCCTTTGTCATCCTTTTTCAAGGATGCTTGATAAAGATCAACTAGGTGCCTTGGGGTACGACAGGTACGTGACCAATGGCCATTTCCACCACAACGGAAACACTTATCCTCTGTTGATTTATTTTGTCCAGAATTTCTTTCTTTATCCCACTTCTGGTGAGATCCTCTCTTGTGAACATAATTCTTTTTTCTTCCATAATTTTTCTTGTTACTAAAACCTTGCCATTTACCTCTTCTGGGGTAATTTGCCGCATTTACTTCAGAAAATGGGGCGGCGCCAGCTGGGCACGCTTCATGATTCTTTAAAAGTAACTCATTGTTACGTTCAGCAACAAGAAGGCAAGAAATTAACTCATAATATTTTTTAAACGCTTTTTCTCGATACTGCTGCTACAGGAGCACATTCGAGGCATGAAAGGTTGAGAAAGTTTTCTCCAACATATCATGATCAGTTATCTTTTTCCCACATAATTTCATTCGTGAGGTGATTCGAAACATTGCAGAATTATATTCATTTATGGATTTAAAATCTTGCAGACGCAAGTGCGTCCATTCATATCGGGCTTGAGGAAGTATCACCGTTTTTTTATGATTATACCTTTCTTCAAGGTCTTTCCAAAGATCTGCAGGATCTTTTAATGTGAGATATTCATTTTTCAATCCTTCATCAAGATGACGACGAAGGAAAATCATGGCCTTGGCTTTATCCTTCTAGGATACATTATTTTCAGCCTTAATGGTATCTCCAAGATCTATTGAATCAAGATGAATTTCAGCATCTAATATCTATGATAAATAATTGTTTCCAGATATATCAAGAGCATTAAATTCAAGATGAGATAGTTTCAATATAATAAAAATTTATTACCTGAGTCTTCCTAAAATTTGATCAGAGTCTCGTGCTGATAACGTGTTGTAAAATAAATAAATAAATAAGGAAGAGAAATAAATATAAAATAGAGAAATATAAATATGCTCTTATCTCACTATAATATAAGTAGTTTATCTATTTGCTAATATTATAAATATTGTAGCTTAAAAGCACATAGAGATAAAAGAGAGAAAGTTTATTAGCACTGTATAAAGTGAAGAATATTATAGTAAAAGAGAGAAAAAAATATTTTATTGCTCTTATTATGTGTTGTACGTAAGGCTATGAAGCCTTATTTATAACTGTACAAATTCAACATTTATTAAAGGTTGATCTTCAAATTTCTCTCTTAAAAACTTCAACCGCCCATATCATTAATGGGGATCATCTCACATTCTTATCTCAACACAATGACATTTTTCTGTAATATACAAAAATAAATTATTATTTCCAAAAACAAAATAACATAACATTATATCCCAAAATTCACTCTTTCTTGGGAACCATGAAAATCAGGTGGCCCCGATAAGACTATGTGTTTTTATATATATATATTACAATATAAATTATATTAATAATTAATTATCTAATGTTATTCACGATATTAAATTACAATTTAGAATTAAATATTCTTTATTTTAAACTAATAAAAGTATGTAATTAGTAAAAGTTTATATTAGAATTATTTTTATCATTATTTTTTTAACTTAATTAGTTATTATAATTAATAAAAAAATTAATTTATTAGTCATAATTGATTTAGTTTGATAAACTACGCGAAATGAATCGAGATAGAATTCAAGGGGCATGACATGTTAGCTAGGATGATAAATTAATGATAAAAAATTAATTTTAAATATTTTTAATTTATATTTTACAACATAATTAAAGTATAATTTATAAATTTTTATTTTATGACTAGCTAAGAATTTTTTAATTTTTTAGTTAAGTCTTCTGTATTTTGTGATTAACAAATTTTTTCTGCAAAAAACAAATTCATGATGAATTATTACGATAATAAAGAATTAAAAAAATAAGAAAAAAATTATAAAAAATAATCAAATAAAATATAAAAAGTAAAATAGAAATTTGTTTTAAAACTAAAAGTTGATTAATTGTGCATAAAAATCTAAAAAGTTTGTATGTTATAAGACATGTATAATCAATTTTATTACTCATTTTAATTTTATAGACTCCTTGTATCGAAAAAAGTATATAATGTCACACCTATTTTTTTAAAAAAAGTAACTCTTTAAATACATAGGATAATGTATAATTTAAGAATAATGAGATAAAAAATGTCTAAAATTTTATAACAATATTTAAAATTTCAATAACAATAATACAAAGAGTTTAAATCTATCAAAATAAATTCTAAACCTTAATTTAATAGTCTCTTTTTGCATATCTTATTTGAATTTGAATTTTAAAATTTAATTTATATCTTTTTTTACTCCTAATATATATTATTTTTGGCAAAAGAATGGAAAAAAATAAATCTATCATACTAAACATTATTTTATCAAAGAATTATTATAAAATAATTTATAATTGGAGAAATAATAATAATAATAATAATAATAATAATAATAATAATAATAATAATAATAATAATAATAATAAAAGCATAAGAAACAAAGCTCATATTGCTAAAAAAAATAATAAAGTTCATACTAATAATAATAATGTTAAGGAATGACGTTGCTATTTTAACTTCTATCATTTTTTTTAATTGTCAAGTCATCAAAAAAATTAAAAAATAATTCAAAAAAATAAAATTAGCGAAGCTGAAAAGGATAGTGGGTAGTTAGAGTCTGCTATTACTGATAGGCTTAGTAGTTAGCTAGATTGGTGGTTAGGCTTGGATTTCCTAAGTTGTGTTCTGGTATATGTAGGTGTAGTATGTTTTCTTATCTGGTTAATGTATCACACAGATAATAACATATCACACAACAATGCCAAAACATTAAAATGAGAAAAAATATTTTTGATATAAATTAATATATTTTTTAATGTGTTAATTATATTTATTAAAAATGTGACTAATTAACATACTCTAAGATTTAAATAACTAAATATATTAATATTTTTTAATTATTTTTATATATTATTTTTGTCCCCACTATTATAATTTTCTGGGTCTATGACAACTATTTTCATCGTCTCTAAAAATATACAGGTACACCGAAATAAATCATATTTAACAAAGATTTTTTAATTATAAATTAAAAAAATAACTATTTTCCAAAAATAAAATACGACTTATTTCTATATACTCTTATGTACTCTGGAGACGATGATATTGTTTACCATTGTTAACTTTTCAAACTCAATTTAATATATTTGAAGTGGAGTTCGCCGGAAGGTGCGGCGAACTTGCCCAAATACAAAAAAAAAGTGCATTTCAGTAAATAAAGCTGAAAACTAGGTTTGGTGAAAATAAATATTTTTCATAATTTATTATGAAAAAAAATCCAAATACAAGGTGAACAACACAAGGCTCAGATCAAAACCATCAACAAGCATGGTCTATCAGCCTTTGATTACATGGCAAAGCTCAAACAATATTTTGATTCTCAAGTTGTATTGGGGAATTCATTCACTATTGAGGAATGTAATACCCGGTCTAGCCAAAATTAATTAAATAATAAGTTAAATGGGAGCGAATATGGTTGGAAGAGTGATAATAATGAAGGGTGATTATGAATAAATGTTTATTTGTGATACTTGGGTAGTAGCAAGGGTTGTGGTTCGTCCCACTTGCTCCAAGTTAATGTTTGAGATTTGGTAACAATGAATGTTGATAATATGAATTGAGATTGAATGAATATATGTTTGAGATGCCTGGGCAGTAGCAAGGGTTGTGGTTCGTCCCACTTGCTCCGGGCCAATGCTTGAGATACCTGGGTAGTAGCAAGGGTTGTGGTTCGTCCCACTTGCTCCAGGTCAGAGATTGCGACGCCTGGGTAGTAGCGGCAGTAGTGGTGAATCCACTCGCTCCAGGTTGAGCTTTTAGACACCCGCCTGGGTAGTAGCCGCAGTAGTGATTATTTCACTGGCTCTAGGTTGAGCGGGCAGTAGCAAGGGGGTTGTAGCTCAAACCTACTTGCTCCGCAAGGGGTGTTTCTGTCCAATGGTTAGCTACCAGGACATGTCGGGTTGGCTATATAACCGACAGCCATAGGGCAGGCATTCATCATTTGCATATGTTTGAATTGTTTGGGTTTGCCATTTGTCTTGGATTTCTACATCATATATGCCATGTTACCTGACTATATGCTAATTGTTCTACTTGTATCATGTTTGTGTATTACTTGCCTGTATTGCTTGTGTTTGTACAACTGAGAGGCCCCTCATGCTGGTGTCGGTGGGTGTGAGGGCTGTTCTTGATGGGATGAATTGATGACGCGATTGCATGATGATGTATTGATATAGAACTGCTGAGGCAGAACAACTGGTGATGGTTTTGCTTATGATTCTGAGTCTGATTCGTGGAAGAGTCAGCGAGTTGGGAAACATGTGAAACATGAATTGAATTTAGCACTCCCTTATGACAGTTGCCTATTCATGGATTAGCGAGAACCTAGGATGAATAATTGATGAAGAAGTTTAGGATGCTTAGTGAGTTTTTGTTGCAGTACATTGAATTTATTTGGCACTTTTACCGTACTGGGAACCCATGGGCCCGGGGTTCTCATTCCGTATATATCTCTTGTTTTTCAGATACAGGTCCAGGTGCTCAAAAGTGAGTTGTGGGTCGTCTGAGAGACGGCGAAGATCTTTATTTCCTCTACTTTGTGTTTTGATTAGAATCTCTCCACCTTTGTTTTGGAAAGTTTATATTATGTATTGAACTCTTTGAATTTGCCTATAGAGGCTCTCATGTTTCCTTCGGGAGAGATTAGGATATACTGTTGTCAACTAATTTCATAATGTACCCTAGCCGACCTAAACTTCGCGGGTCGCGACTAGTGGCTATTTACTTATGTTATATATATCTATCTGTTATCTATCTCTTAATCTCCTCTACGCCTTGTCCGTATATCGTTTTCGGCTTCACGGTTTATCTTTTGTTGTCGAGACGTGAAAGATACGTCTTCGCGATTTTATTTCTACTCTTTTCAGGCTTCTCGATTAATACTCCTTTCGAAATTACCTATATTTATTTATTAAAAATTCACCTGAGAGTCGTACCACCGTAATATCATTGACTTATGACTCGAGCATAAGGATTTGAATATTAGGGTGTTACATTATGGTATCAGAGCAATTCGTCCTCGTGAGCCTGAGGGATGGAACTGCTTATGCTTCAATGCATACTCTGAGTCTGTGCCTGTGCTAGTTAGGGTATCTAATCGATACATCTAGCATGAAGTCCATGAGTGTACCTTTGGTACTTTGAAGCACTATACTTCCGATATTGAGACTGATCAACTTGATATCGATTGTTTGGTGTGTATAGGAACCAGATGGCACCTCGTGGACCCGGTCGGGGACGTGAAAGAGATCGTACTAATGCACAGGAACCGGAAATCAACCCGAATAACCCGATAAACCTTATGGCGGCGTTGGAGAATATGGCTGCTGCTATGCAGGCCACTGCGGAGGCTCTTGGGCAACAGATGAACAATAATGGCTATGGCCGAAGGAAAGCTCAGGGCCCGATGACACTGGCAACCTTAAAGGTTAATCCACCTAAGTTCAAGGGAACCATCAATCCGACTGAAGCTGATACTTGGTTTCAGGCCATGGAGCGAGCACTGCAAGCGCAGTTGGTGCCTGAAGAGCAGTGTGTTGAATTCGCTACCTATCTACTCACGGGGGAAGCATCGCATTGGTGGCAAGGGGCTCGACGTCTCCTACAACAGGGGAATGATCATATCACTTAGGATGCCTTCCAGGTGGAATTCTATAAGAAGTACTTCCGAATTCTGCTAGGACAGCCAAGGAATTGGAGTTACTGCAGCTGAAGCAAGGTGCTATGTCCGTATCTGAGTATACAGACAAATTTGAGGAGCTATTCAGGTTTTCCCACATGTGTCAGGGAGCTCCGGGAGACTTCGAGGAATGGAAATGCATTAAGTATGAAGGAGAGCTCCGGAGCGACATCTTAAGTTCAGTGGGACCAATGGAGATCCAAACTTTTTCAGAGTTGGTGAATAAGAGCAGAATTACTGAAGAGTGTGTGAAAAGGAGGGTTGCAGAGAAAGGAAGTCATAGAGAGCACAACCAAGGATTCACACCAAGGGGTCGAGAGTTTAAGGAGAGAGGATACGTACAACACTTTCCCTAAGGATAGAATAACTTTGCGACGAGTAAGGAGTCCCAAAGGAATGGTAAGGGAAAACGGGCAGCGACTGCTTCTGATGTTTTGAGCTGTCAGAGATGTGGGAGTCATCACCCAAATAGGCCGTGCCGATTGGGACTAGGGGTATGTTACAAGTGCGGGTTATCAGGGCATGTATCAAGAAATTGCCAACAAGGAGAGAGTCAGGATGCGGGCCGATTGCGACAGTAAGATTGAGGTAATTGCAATAATCAGGCTTAAAGGACAGTGCGTGATTTTATAATACAGCCTATACAGTAAAACTGGGAATGTCGAGTTTAATATTAGACTGAGGAGCAAATCGGATGATCCGAGTAAGGATTTGCCTTAATACAAATGGATAAATTCCTGTGATGTAAATGATTTTTGTTGAGAATGATGTGTTGTGTTTGTTATGTAGTTGGTTGATTTCTGGATTTTTGGTGAAACGGATTGAACCCGTGACTTTTAGTTCCTTTGATTTAAATAGATAAAGAATGGTCCTAAATGAGGGATTTGGAAACGTTGATTTGAAATGCCAGTTATGCTAAGTTGTGGTTGAGTACTTGAGGAAGTAAGTAATAGAGCTCATACTAGACGAGAGATCAGAATAAAGCAGCAGAACTTGCGGAAGCAGTAACACAGGATAGCTACAAATAGGAGCTGTAAAAGTTTACTATAATATCTTAAGTTTGAATACTAGAAGGGTTAAGGGGGTTACTGCAAGTAATGATCCCCAAATAGTTGGAATTGATTGCGGCTGCGAGCTTTGATGGTTCTAAAGCGGATGAAAAAATTATCATTGATGCATAATTGGATTTAGATGATGAGAGAGTGCGAGTTGTCGTGTTTGAGAGATGAGTACCATGATGTTTGGTCATAGTGACCTTGGAATTAGATTGAGATTTATAATGAATGGTTTTGAAAGATGAATGTGAAAACCACTAAATTGAAATGCTGATGCGGTACGGAGATTGGTTTGAGGAAACCCGTGACGGGTGGCAAACTCCAATTTTTGGGGAGGTACTGTTGAAAATTTTTTCTCAAGAATTTGAAAGATCGTTGGTTATGGTTCTGAAGATGATTTTTGATATGAGTAACTTTAACAAAAGAGATGTGTCTCGAATGCTTTTATAGATTATTAAAGGAAAGCGGATTCTTATGATTTTTGTTAAATTGTTATTTCAAACTCATTTGCTTTCTAGAAATGAAAGGGGTTTTTGATCGATGAGTCAGAGACTTTATAACAGCAAGTCATGAAGAAATTCGAGGGTTTGAGAATAAGAAAGTAAGTTTGGAGGTTATGCTTGGAGTTGAGCTGTGATTAGTGGTAATTGGCTTGGCAGAGAGAGAGGATAGTGATGGATGAAATTTTCGAGGGCAAAAATTTCTGTTAGGGGGGTAGAATGTAATACCCGGTCTAGCCAAAATTAATTAAATAATAAGTTAAATGAGAGCGAATATGGTTGGAAGATTCGGCAATTGGAATTTGATCATCTAAATATGATATTTAGATTCAGTGAATTTTTCTGAGTCAGAAAACATAGTTTTCTGCGTAAAAGCGCGCAGTGGAATTTTGACCGGCAGTACCGACTGAGATCTGTCTGGTACTACAGCTAAGAAAATTGATTATGAGTAAATGAGATTAAGAAATGAGGAATTATAATTAGGGAAGGTAGAAATATTTAAAGTGCGATTTAGAGCGCTAATCTTAAAGGTTTTGGCCCAAAATTGGGTCAACGGACAAAAATAAGTGAACCGGGCCTAAGTGGGCCCAAGACCCAACATATATAAACATTAGTTATGAGCATTTCAGCTCATTTTACCCTAAAAAGAAGGGTTGGGGCGCTGAAATTGAGAAGAGAGAAGAGAAGAGAGAAAACTTAACTCTCTTTGATCTTCAAACCACCATAACTTGAGCTACAGAGCTCCGATTGACGAGCCGTTTGCGGCCACGCGTTGCTCTTCTCATCCTCTACAATTTTATCTAAGTTTGGTGGTGAGTATTTTATTCATCTCTGCCCAGTTTTCGAAATTCCCCACTGTTACACGTTTTTGGGTAGTTAGTGTTGAAATCTTGTGATTTTGGGTGTTTAGGGATACTCCAACATGGATTCTAAGTGGGTTCTATCCCTACTTCATATGGGCTGAGGTAAGAAGTGCTCAAACCCTTGTGATTTGTCATTTTTATGAGCCCTAGGTTGATGTATGTATGTGACATTGGTTATGTTAGTGTATTTGGTGATGTTGGTGCACAATTGGGAGATTGGTATTGCTTGAGGAGCTTTGGTAAGGCTTGGAGCTAAGGTTGGTGAAGAATTCCAAAGAAGAGGCTCAATTGGTTTGGCTACAAGAGGTACGGTTTAAGTTTCATTTAAATACCGTGTGTTGTGATGAGAATTCCTAGGCTAGATGCCCCTAGGATTAAGTTTGGATTGTGTAAATGGTTGGTGCTAATATGCATAGTTGATATGTAATGTGAATTAATGATTGGGTTGAGAATTGTGTGACCTTGTATGCTTGGCGTATTGAGAATTTGATGTACTGGGTAATGAGTATTGATTTGTGGTTTATGCATTTAAATTGTGAAAATTGGGCCGGAGGCCGTGAATTTTGGGCCGGAGGCCGGAAAGAGGTAAGAAAGGTAAGTCGATGTGTGCATTGTATGATGGCACAAGTGATTGGATGAATTTCAGATAATGAATATATGAATGATTAGGTTGGTTATTGAATAATAAGGTTTGAGAAGTTGAAGTGTGGAATTTGGTAATTTTGGGTGAAATTATGTAGACGAGGTATGTTTGGTTCGGTTGAGATATATTATGTGATCATATATGTGATTATGATTATTGATGCCTTGATGGTATGATGATGCATTAGAGATATGTATGTTGTGATATATGCTTGGGGAATGATTAAGGTTGATTTGTGGGTGAAATCACGTGATAGTGAGTATGATATTGATTACGTATAATGATGGTTGATTGGAAATGGTATTATTGGAAATTGGGATGAGGAAGGATGTATGACATGATATTGTGTTTGTCCTTTAGCCATTTGATTGAGAAGTGTTAAAATGGTTAGATGTGGTTTTGGGAATTTTTGGTAAAGTGTCAATGTGTGAGTTGAGGATGGCTTTATGTGGATTTTGGTACATTTTGATTGATTTCAAAAAGGGTTGAAATTGCCATGTTTTGGTTGATTTTGAAAAGAGTTGAAAATGGCTTGTTTTGAAAATGGCACCTAGTGGTTTTGTATGAAAACATGGTTTTTAGGCATACTTTGACGGGACATAACTTGGAATACGGATCTCTATTTTGTGCCAAATCTATTTAGAAATGAAATTGGATCCGGGATGTCCATGCCGTTTGAAGAACGGGTGAAAAATGATTTAAAATGAGAAAGTTATGTCCGTCGGAAGATTGGGGGTTGAATCTGTAAATTCTGCAGCTTTTAACTTAGAAAATTTTTAGCAGAATGACCCTCCACGCGTAGGCGCACTTGGCGCGTACGCGTCGTTCTTCAAGAAGGCACTATCCACGCGTGCTCGTGGTGTGCGCGGGCACATCGATGCGCTGCACCAAATGCCCAGCTATTTTCCCGAGAGTTGTGCCAGTTTTGTGCCTGGGGCGCAAGAGCACCCACGCGTACGCGTGGCTGACGCTTGCGCGTCGTTTGGCTATTTTTCAACCTGCGCGTCCGCGCGTATGACGCTTGCGCGTTGATGAGTTTTGTGGCCATCCACGCGTGCGCGTGGAGTGCGCGTACGCGTGGCCCTGTTTTCATGCCAAAGTTAATTTTTGAGTTTTAAAAGCCAAATCTCATACTTCTAAGCCTCCGATCTCACCTCTTATGTATTAAATCATTCTGATATGCCTAGCAATGAGCTAGGGGATGTGGTAACTTGCGAGTGAAGCAAGGGGAAAAGTTATGATCAATGATGATCAAAGATGATTATATGAGATATGGAGGATGACGGTGGAAGTACCGTGTATGCCATGAGCCGGAGGGCTATATTTATTGATAAATGGCCCGTTCTTGATTGGACCATGAGCTGGATGGCTGAGTTATTGCCGGGTTACGGCAAAGCCATTATTGTTTATGGCTGAGTATAAATGCATATATGATTAATGAATGAATATGTTAAATGGATAATAATGAAAAAATATTGAAATGTGATGTGCGACCCCGGGTAGTAGGCAGTGGCGTTGTCCACTTGCTCCGGGTATGAGACGGAAAAGGAGGATTATGATAAACAAGTTTAATCGTGGGATTTTGAATAAATGTGTATTTGTGATACCTGGGTAGTAGCAAGGGTCGTGGTTCGTCCCGCTTGCTCCGGGTCATTGTCTGAGGATTGATAATAATGAAGGGTGATTATGAATAAATGTTTATTTGTGATACTTGGGTAGTAGCAAGGGTTGTGGTTCGTCCCACTTGCTCCAAGTTAATGTTTGAGATTTGGTAACAATGAATGTTGATAATATGAATTGAGATTGAATGAATATATGTTTGAGATGCCTGGGCAGTAGCAAGGGTTGTGGTTCGTCCCACTTGCTCCGGGCCAATGCTTGAGATACCTGGGTAGTAGCAAGGGTTGTGGTTCGTCCCACTTGCTCCAGGTCAGAGATTGCGACGCCTGGGTAGTAGCGGCAGTAGTGGTGAATCCACTCGCTCCAGGTTGAGCTTTTAGACACCCGCCTGGGTAGTAGCCGCAGTAGTGATTATTTCACTGGCTCTGGGTTGAGCGGGCAGTAGCAAGGGGGTTGTAGCTCAAACCTACTTGCTCCGCAAGGGGTGTTTCTGTCCAATGGTTAGCTACCAGGACATGTCGGGTTGGCTATATAACCGACAGCCATAGGGCAGGCATTCATCATTTGCATATGTTTGAATTGTTTGGGTTTGCCATTTGTCTTGGATTTCTACATCATATATGCCATGTTACCTGACTATATGCTAATTGTTCTACTTGTATCATGTTTGTGTATTACTTGCCTGTATTGCTTGTGTTTGTACAACTGAGAGGCCCCTCATGCTGGTGTCGGTGGGTGTGAGGGCTGTTCTTGATGGGATGAATTGATGACGCGATTGCATGATGATGTATTGATATAGAACTGCTGAGGCAGAACAACTGGTGATGGTTTTGCTTATGATTCTGAGTCTGATTCGTGGAAGAGTCAGCGAGTTGGGAAACATGTGAAACATGAATTGAATTTAGCACTCCCTTATGACAGTTGCCTATTCATGGATTAGCGAGAACCTAGGATGAATAATTGATGAAGAAGTTTAGGATGCTTAGTGAGTTTTTGTTGCAGTACATTGAATTTATTTGGCACTTTTACCGTACTGGGAACCCATGGGCCCGGGGTTCTCATTCCGTATATATCTCTTGTTTTTCAGATACAGGTCCAGGTGCTCAAAAGTGAGTTGTGGGTCGTCTGAGAGACGGCGAAGATCTTTATTTCCTCTACTTTGTGTTTTGATTAGAATCTCTCCACCTTTGTTTTGGAAAGTTTATATTATGTATTGAACTCTTTGAATTTGCCTATAGAGGCTCTCATGTTTCCTTCGGGAGAGATTAGGATATACTGTTGTCAACTAATTTCATAATGTACCCTAGCCGACCTAAACTTCGCGGGTCGCGACTAGTGGCTATTTACTTATGTTATATATATCTATCTGTTATCTATCTCTTAATCTCCTCTACGCCTTGTCCGTATATCGTTTTCGGCTTCACGGTTTATCTTTTGTTGTCGAGACGTGAAAGATACGTCTTCGCGATTTTATTTCTACTCTTTTCAGGCTTCTCGATTAATACTCCTTTCGAAATTACCTATATTTATTTATTAAAAATTCACCTGAGAGTCGTACCACCGTAATATCATTGACTTATGACTCGAGCATAAGGATTTGAATATTAGGGTGTTACAAGGAACAAATCGAAGCTATTACTAAAGGCCTCAACGAGGACTATCAGATGTTTATCTCCAATATCTCTACCAGACCAGAAATGTTTACTCTAAATGAAGTTGAAAATATGTTACATACACATGATCACATGCTAGATAGATTTCGAAAATTAGATTTTTTACTTGCTCAAGCCAACTTGTCTCAATCTAATTTTGCTGGTAAAAGAGGAAAAGGTGGTAGATTCAATAGAGGAAGTCAAAATTCATTCATCACTCCTAGAACACAATACCAAGTATGTGGCAAACTTGGTCACTTGGCTTGGCACTGCTATCACAAATTTGACCAAAAATATCCTTTATAACAAATTCTCAAGGATCAAGAAATCCTATGAATTTTCAATATTCAAGGCCGAACACCACATCTTCTACAAGATCAGGAACACCTCTACCACCCTCAGCCTCTTTCCATAATTCACATGCATATTTGGCTGCACCATCCTCAATTATTGATGCATCTTGGCACCCAGATATGGGATCGTCTCATCACTTTACTCCTTATCTCTCTAATCTTGCAACCAGCAGTCTAGCAGTGAGTATCATGGCCCATATCAGGTGTGCTTAAGTGATGACTCAGGTATGCACATATCTCATTCTGGAACTTCCTGTTTAATATCTAAAGACTCCAATCGACTATTTCTTTTAAATGATCTTCTTTGTACTCCTGATTTAACTGAAAACTTTGTTAGTGTTGACAAATTTTGTGAGGATAATCAGGTTTTCTTTGAGTTCAATGCACATTCTTGTTTGGTCAAAAGTGAACATTCCCATAAGGTTCTTCTACAAGGACAACGAAATCAAGGCATTTATCATTTTCTGAATACAACTATAGCTAAAAATTAGCATCCTATTGTACACAATATAGAAAAATCTAACTATTGTAATCTTTACACATTATGGCATTCTTGTCTTGGGCATGCTGCTTTCAAAATTGTTAGTCGTGTCCTATCTAATTATAATATTCAGTTTCATAATAAAAGCAACAATTCCACCAAATCTGAGTTTGAAATATGTGATCATTATTTGCAAGCTAAAATGCATAAACTTCCTTTTCCTATGCCAACTACTCAATACCAAAAACCTTTAGAATTAGTATATTCTGCGTATGGGGCCTGCCCCTATGATATCTCATCTTGGTTTTTGCTACTATGTTACTTTTATTGATGCATATTCATATACCTGTATATATCTACTTGTTAATAAATCATAGGTCCTTGAAGCGTTCAAACAGTTTAAGGCTACTATGGAAAATTATACAGGTTACACTATCAAAACACTCAAATTTGACAATAGTAAGGAGTATCTATCTCATTCTTTTAAAGAAGTTTTGCTTCAACATGGTATTTTGCATTGATATTCTTGTCCATATATACCTGAACAAAATGGGTGAGCTAAAAGAAAACATCGCCATATAACTAAAATGGGATTAGCTATGCTTTCTCATGCTTAAATGCCACTCACTTATTGGGATAAATCTTTTCTTACTGCTGCTTATTTAATTAATCATTTACCTACTCCTATTTTGTCTCATAAAACACCCTTTGATCAACTATTCAACATTAAACATGACTATGCTTTTCTAAGAGTTTTCAATAGTACTTGTTATCATCACCTACGCCCTCATAATTCTATCAAGTTTGATTACAAATCCTACAAGTGTGTATTTATTGGTTATGCCTCTAATGACAAAGGTTATTGATGTCTTTCACCCATTGAAAAAGTCTATATTACATGAAATATGGTCTTTGATGAAAGCTCCTTTCCATATCAGCAACTTTTTCTTACTAGTTCTTCAACCAAATCTATTTCACACCCTATAAGTATTCCTTGTGTCATAGATATTCCCTCTATCTCATCCTTAATACCACATTAACAAGCTGACACACCAACATCCTTCACTTCTGATATCATCACTGTTGAGTTTGGAAACTAAAACTTGATTAAAGTAATGAACAAACATTATTGGGTGATTATCAATTGTTTGTGTAATTTGTTTGGTTAAGTGTGTAGAAAATTGACCCTATTGAAACAAGCCTATTAAGCAAGCCCACATACATTTTGACCAACACCATCTTCAACCATATAACTCACTTACTTCAATCTAACCCAAGAAGAAGAAACTGAAACAAGCCCAAATCTTTCACTAGCCCATTCGGTGTTACAACACCCAAATCCATACACATCACTTAGTCACAAACTAAGAAATCAAAATTCAATTCATTTAATTTCATTTTTAATTCTACCAAATACATACTCTCTCCTCTCTCTTTTCTCTCTCTTTCCTATCACATCAAGTCACTAAACCAAGAAAGAAAAAAAAAAGGAAAGATCCGAAGTTAGGGCTTAGTGAAGAACCAAAAGTTTCTTTCCAATTTCAAGCAAGAAGAAGGGCTACAATAAAGAAGCAAATACCATTCGGACAGAGCATCTTCAAAAGTTACTTTCTCCATTTGTGCTACACCAAGGAACCGTGAAGAAATCTACTGAGCTTCAAGCACAAATCAAGCAACCATGGAAAAGAAAAAGTCAATGGTGCTCTGTCTTGAATTCACGGTCCAAAACCAAACTTGAAGCCAAAGAAAAGATTCACGATTAAGATCCAAGGAACTTGAAGAAAAAGGATGAAAGAGAAAGGTAAGTTGCATGTCAAAGATTCAGCCTTCTCTCTCTCCACTAACGACAAAGCTGCGAGCTTTAATAAAGGAGGATGAAGACAACCCAAGTGTTGAACTAGGTTCAAACCTTGAAGGCTTCACTTTTCTATAATAAGGGTGAACAACCAAGGGTTGAGCAAGAGAGTGAAGTAGAGCACTTGGTTCGATTCTCATAGCTTCCTAAGTTGTTCTAAGTTCTTCTCCTTTATGGTTACAATTTTGTATTTCTTTTCTTCAGTTTAGTTTGTCTGAGTCTCATTGAAAAAGAAAAACATGATGAGGTTTGTAAGAAAAATCCAATGAGTGGAAAAAGGCAGTAAGTTAGACTTGAAGAAAAAGCCATAGTCATCTCAGAACTTCTTTGTAAGTATTTCTGTTTTGTGTCATGATCCTATGGAGATTTTCTTTTAAGTTGGGTTAGCACTTTGCTGTTGAAAACTAGGCTGAGTCCTAGTTAAGTTCGGATTGGGTTAGAATCCAGACTTATCCCAGATAGGATTGGGTAGAATCCTAGGGAGAATTGGTGATTGTAATCTGTTGAAAAACAGTGAAATTCCATCATGATTGTGATGGAGACTGGACGTAGGCTACATTGCACTGGGTAGCCGAATCAGAATACATCCATTTGTCATTCTCTGATCCTTTCTCTATTTCTGGTTTTGAAATTCAGGAAACAAAATTATCTCCTAACATGATAGGAGACAAAAACAAAATATCTCCTAAGTTAAAAGTCAGCAGAAAGAAGGCCAAGATTTAACTCCCCCTTCTCTTAGCCACTGATAACTATCAATCACTATAAATAATATAATTCCTCTTTTTGACCAAGGAAAATCTAATTCTGAACAACCTGATTCTAGTACTCCAGATAGACACTTAAATGAATCTTTGTTATCTCAATCTTTTGGTGAACAAGTATCCTCCTTTGAAGTTGCATTGTAACCCTTTCTTATCTGCCCCTGCACCAATACATATCCTATAATTACAAGGTCTAAGACTGGCTCTTCTAAACCCAAAACCTTTACTGCTTCTTTAACTACGCCCTCTACTTTTGAAGAGCAGCCACAAAAAAATTCCACACTGGCTCTACAATCACCTAAGTGGCTAGCGGCTATGAATGAAGAGTATAAAGGTCTAATTAACACTAACACTTGGACCCTTGTCCCTTGTAAGAACCAAAATAACCACTTTAATAAAATAATAATTTTTAACTACCAGAATAGGTTCGAAAATATAGAAATAATATTTTAAAAATAAAAAGGTTTAATTTGAATTCAATGAATTTTTCTGAGTGGGAAAATGTATCTTTTACGAAAAATTTTTATAAAAATGTGTACTGGCACTTAAGACGGTAGTACCGGCTCTTAAGAAGGTAGTACCGGCTCTAGTCTAACCGGTATTGCGTATTGAGAAAAATAAGATTTTAAAAAATTGAATCTATTGTTTCGGAAAGACAAAAAATAATTTATAATTGAAAATAGGGCGCTAATATTAAAGGTTTTGGCCTAAAGTTGGGCCAAACAGACCTAAAATACTAATGGGTTGGATCGAGTCCAAGTTGGGCCCAAGCCTAACATATATATATATATATATATATTCTTTAGGCAATCAGCCTCATTTTTTAGAAAAGAGAGAGAGAGAGAGGGACGGTGAGAAGAGAGAAGAGAAAGGGTTGGGGTTTTACTATTCATCCAAACTATGTTTTTGAGTTACGGAGCTCCGACTGACGAACCATTTGCGGTCACGCGTCGTTCTTGCTGAGCCCGTCATTTTTAACCAAGTTTTCTTGGTAAAAAAATCTTTCTCTAGCTCCAATTTTCTGCCCTAGCCCAAAAATTGAAAATGGCTTTGGATTATTGAGTTTCTTTGTGTTTATGTTTGTTTAGGATGATCTAGCATTGAAATATTATTGGGTTCTGCCCCTAATCTCATTGGGTAAGGTAAAATCTCACTAAAACCTTGTGTTTAGTTATTTTTGTGAATCCTAGGTTTGATGCTGGTATGTTGTATGATGTTAGATTGAGGTTTAATGTTTGATGAAGTTAGCTTGATGGTTTTGGAGCCTTGAGTTTGAGCTTGGTATTTTGAGTTGCATGAGAATCGGCCAAGGTATGATTTCGGTTTTCTTTATGTAATATGTAATGTTTCGTGAAACTTAAGCTAGTTGACCTTAAGATAGGATTGAATTTTTGGGTGTATGTTTAATTGTGTGTGAAATTGATGTATGAAGATAAGTTGTAGGGTGATGATGATATAGAGTTTTGGGATGTAGGATATATAATATTATTGATGTTGCTTGTTGATTTTCAATGACTATAGAGGTTGATGATGAAGGTTGTGATTTATTGTTGTTGATGAGGGTTTGTTGATATTGTTGATGATTAATGATTTTGATGGTGTGAAATTGGTGAAACTAGGACACTATTGATGGTTGAGTTGAGAAATGATTAGTATGGACTTTTGTGTGGTTTTGGATATTGTTTGGGTTGTGAGTAACTAGGTTTGAATTGAGGGTTTTGGTAAATTTGAGGTTTAGAGGTTTTTGGTAAAAATAGCTTTTTGGTCAACTTTGGTGGAACATATCTTGAGCTACAGTCTTTGAAAATGATTGAATTTCATATTAAATTAAAGATAATTCAAAGAGCTTTAAAACGATATAGATTTTGTGTAAAACAGAATTTTGTAGAAAAAGATATGAACATTGAAAGTTTGGGTTAAAAATCTGATTTCTGTGATGTAGAAAATTTGAAAAATTTGTCATGTGTGCCCATGCACACCTCTATACATACACACAGAACAGAGTGGATGTTTCAAGTTGTGCATATGCATAACATCATACGTACGCACAGGTCAGGAAAGCCTTTTGGTGCGTGCGTACACACACAACTCTATGCGTACGCATGATAAACCACTATTTTATGGTTTATCTTGTACTCAATTGAGTGGTTTTTATTAACTCTTTACGCACTTATTCATACTATTTGCATGGTTTTATATTTCCTTCCTAATTATGTGTTTTGATTGAAAACATGCTTCTTTGATCTTATATTTGCTTATTATTAATCCTCTCTTATTACCATTAGATGCCTTGATGTGTATGTTAAGTGTTTTCAGATATTATAGGGCAGGAATGGCTTGGAGGATGGAAAGGAAGCATGCAAAAGTGGAAGGAATACAAGAAGTTGGAGAAATTGCTAAGCTGTCCAGCCTGACCTCTTCGCACTCAAACGGCTATAACTTTAGCTACAGAGGTCCAAATGACGCGGTTCTAGTTGCGTTGGAAAGCTAACGTCTGGAGCTTCGATTTGATATATAATATATTATAGTTTCCCTGATGCTAGACGACGCGACCACGTGATCCATGCGGCCACGTTGCAGTGACAGAAATCTAGCGTGACAAAATTCGAAACCAGCAAATTCTGGACTGTTTCTGACCCAGTTTGCGGCCCAGAAAATATAGATTAGAGGCTATAAAGTGGGGGACTGCATCCATTCATAAAGAGGCTTTCACATTCACAATTTTAGGAGTAGATGTATTTTTTAGAGAGAGAGGTTCTCTCCTCTCTCTTAGGATTAGGATTTAGGATTTCTCTTAGTTTTAGGAGTGACTCTCAATCCCAGGTTCTTTATTTTTATTTATTTTCTCAATTTAATTTATGAACATCTATGCCAGATTTAATTTCTTTTGTTAATGCAATTCGAGGTATTTTCAGATTTAAGATTGCTTTGCTTATATTGATGCTTTTAATTTAATTTAGATATTTTTCTTCCTTTTGGCTTTGGTCAAGTGATTGGTAGTACTTGAGTTATCAAACTCAGCAAGTGATTGAAATTGGCAGATTTTACTTTAGTTAGGATTGCTCTAACACTAGTCTCTCCACAGGAGTTGACTAGGACTTGAGAATCAAGCTGATCAGTCCACTTAACCTTCCTTTATTTAATAAAGGATGACCAAGTGGGATTAAAACCCAATTCTCTTTACACCTGATAAGGATAACTAGGATAGGAATTCCAATTCTTATACCTTGCCAAGAGATTTTATTATTATTATTTTATTTTACTTGTCATATAACATATTCCCACCTTACTTCCAAAACCCCAATTTACAAACTCATAACCAATAATAAGAACATACCTCCCTGAAATTCCTTGAGAAGACGACCCGAGGTTTAAATGCTCGGTTATCAATTTCAAAGGGGTTTGTTACTTGTGACAACCAAAACGTTTGTATGAAAGGACTTTTAAAGGTTTAGAAACTATACTTGCAACGAGGATTTATCCGCAAATTTCTAGACCATGCAAAAGTTCTCTCATCAAAATGGCGCCGTTGCTGGGGAATTGCAAACGTGTGCCTTATTATTGGTTATTGTAAATATTTTATTTTTGCTTGTTTATTTGTTTTTATTTTTATTTTTATTTTTGCTTTCTTTTCATAAATTAAGAGGTTATTGGTTTTTATTTAATTATTAAAAATTTTTCAAAATTTTTTTTTCTTAGTGTTCATCTTGATCTTCAAGTTGTTCTTCGTGTTCATCTTGACCTTCAAGTTGTTCTTAGTTGTTTTCTTCGTTTTGATCTAAAAATTTGAAATTTGGTGTCATTTTATTGTTTTTCTCTTTCCTCATTAAATTCAAAAATATTTTTAATTAATTTTTTTTCGAAAAAAAAAATTCAGATTTTTATTTTTAAAATTTTTATCTTATCTTATCTTATTTCAAAAATCAAATTTCAAATTTCAAAATTTCAAAAATTCTAATTTCAAAAATTCAAATTTCAAAATTTCAAATTTCAAATTTCAAAATTTAATTTTCAGATTCAAAATTTAAATAACCTTTTAATTTAAATTTATTTTTTATTTTTATTTTTAATTTTTATTTGCTACTATGAACTCTCACCCCTTTGGCTATGAGTCTGGTTACAATTATGTTGCAGGAAGAAGAAATTACAATGAGAACAGGCATCAAGGTTGGAATAATCAAAGATGGGAGGAGCCACAAGGATTTGATCAACCCTCATGGCAACAACCACCTCCAATGGACTATCAACAACCACCACCATATGCCTATGAACCCTTTCCTCAACACAACTTTGAACTACCACACTCACAAGCCAACTACCACCATTCACCTCCATATGACCCTAACCCTCAACCACCATACCAACCACCTTACGAGCCATATGAACCATATATAGAACCACTCCAATTCCAATCCAATCACTCCCAACCACCACCACTTTCTTTTGTATCATATCCAAGTCCGGCAACCCGAGAAGCAGAGGTTCGCCTAAGGGAAACAGTAAATAAATTTCAAACAACCATTCAACAACTGGAGCAAGTATTAATTCAATGGGCTTCTAGACGCTCAAATATACAAGGGTCAACCACAGCCCCATGTGGACAATTTCATGAAGGGCGTAGCATGAAGGAGATAGTAGAGGCTCCAGTGGACAAGACAGAGCATGAATTCATACTAGAACAAGTAGAAGAAGCTGTCATCGTTCAAGAAGAAGAGTTGGTTGGAGACTTAGGAGATGCAGAACCTCCATGGGAAAGTCCAGTCATAGAACCCCCTTCCAAGACGTTTGAAATTGATGCTGAGAAGGGTGTACAACCTCCAAGGCATATCACAGTTAAAGACTTGGAAGAGGTTGATCAAGAGATGGAGATTCAAGAAGAAGAAGCACAACCTCCCATGCCCTTGGAAAGCAATGAAGAGAAGATTGAATTGGAAGAAAGCTACCAAGAAGAAGAGGTTGAAATTGAAGAAGCTTGCAAAGAGGTGGTAATTATCAGAGAAGAGCACAAGGGAGTGGAGCTTGCAATTTCATTAAAAATACCTCCCCCTAAGTTGCCATCATCCTTCACAACATTCAAGTGGATAAAATTCATATCCCTTAGCTTTCTAATTCCACTTGAATATGGGCTACTGGAGAAGGATGGTCAACTTAGAGCTCTTTGTGGCATTAAGAGTAAGAGGAAGATGGTCAGTGGTAAGAGTTGTCCTGCAAGGTTCATTATGGTTGGAAGCTCAAAGTTTAAATGCAAAGGTTGGTGTAAAGCTCAATTGAATGAGTCTAGGAAGTTTTTTGGCCGCTTACGTGAGAATTCAGACTGCTTGCCACCCGGAGGGAACAATATTGCTCAACCAAAAGACGGGTGCAAAGGCAAGGTCTGGGACCCCGGAATCCATTCTATCAATCACCACTCTTGGGGCCTGGTCACTTGCTTTAACTTACTTGAAGGCTTTCTGCGCCTAGTTTGGGACCCCGGAGGTTACTGGAGATACAAATATTGGTGGAGATTTCTGGATGAATACAAGCATAAACCACCATAACAGGGAGCTCACCAAATGTCCAACTTAAGGACTCTAACTAAAAGTGCTAGGTGGGAGACAACCCACCATGGTATAATCATTCCTTTCTCAATTTTAATTTTATTTAGTTTTGTTTGTTTTTGAAATTTTATTTTATTTTATTATATTGAACCTGGAGTTTTGCATCACATTCATATTAATACTGCATTCTGCATCTTTTCAGAAAAAAAAAAAGCGAGCACGCAACGCGACCGCATCAGCGACGCGTCCGCGTCGCAAGGAGATGGGAGACAATATTAATATGAACAAAGAGTTTCGCAGGAGCAGCACTGGAGGCGTGCCAATGGCACAAATCACCCCACGCGACCGCGTCATATGGGAATAATGGCCTACCACGCGGCCGCGTGACCTGAAATCGGCGTAAAAAGGGTGCATGTCAGAGAGTTGAGCTAGAATTGGGCTGGACTCGTGCTAGAAGCCCAAGCCCTCCCACGCGAACGCGTGCCTCACGCGTCCGCGTCATATTGGAGATAAGGCCATTCACGCGATCGCGTCACCCACGCGACCGCGTCACCCTGGATTTTGGCAATACTGAGTTTTGAACAGAGAGTTGTGCGACCGCGAGGCTGCACTCGCGCCACTAGCACAAATCAAGTCACGCGATCGCGTGCCCCACGTGTCCGCGTCACCCAACCTTATCGCGCACCACGCGACCGCATCACCCACGCGACCGCGTCGCCAGCGTCGCACAACCTATCCAGATTAGTGCCAATTTTCTTATCTTTTCTTTTCTAATCCTAATTTCTTCCTTCTCTCTCCTTTCTCACTTTCTTTTTCTCCTTCTCATCCTTTTTTCATCTCATTTTATTTTATTTTATTTATTTGCATACTTTCATTCATTGCGTATTTTTATTTTTCTAAATTTATTATTTTACCATTGGTGTTCAAATGTTCTTATTCAACTGTTATTTCTTTTCTGGTATTATCTTGGTACTTATGACTTGTTTTATTCTGGTTAGGTAATATTATTTAAATCAATGCCAATCTTTTATACCTGTATTACTTTTGTATTGATTTTTAATTTATATTATCTTTCCTTCCCCCACTCTCTTCCCCATTGTTGCATATTCTGCACCACTGGTATGCCATGGCTTCTATTGTTTTCTCACTTACATGTTGAAGCTTTCATGTAAATGAGATCCTTATCATTTGGCATTAACCCACCCATACTTCTTTTATTTTCTTATCTCTATTTCTGGGTTACTCTTCTTCCCTTTTTCTTTCAGGATGGCCACCCGGAAGGGAAGCGGAAGACGTACATGGGGAGACAGACAAGTCCATCTGCACAATCCTTAGAGAAAAGCAACAGTTGAAACAACCCGTCCACATGCACATCTTAGCATGCACCGAGGACGGTGCAATCTTTAAGTGTGGGGAGGTCGATACCGATCTCCATGGGTTAGTACCTTTCTGTTTCAACACCAATGTTTAAATTTTCTTTGTTAGATTAATTATTGCATTTGCATATTTGTTTGATTTTATGCATTTAGTTACTACTTGGTTAAAGTAATAAAATTCTTTTAAGACCCTATCTTTGAAAAATTTCACTAATTTAAATTGAAAAATTTTTATGTTAAAACTTGTTTGAAGTTGTATGTGGAACATGGTTTTTGAGCCAAAGAACACACAACCTATGAGATTTTGAGCTTATTTATATGGTTACATTATTTAACCATAAATTTTTATTCTTGTGTGTTTCCTTCCCTATGATTGCAATCTTTGCTTTGTTCCATTCTATATGTCCATTATTTAGTGTATTTATATGCTTGCATATGATTGAGGCCATTATTTGAATTTTTACTCACTTATCCCAAATTAGCCTACCTTTCACATCACCCTTGTTAGCCCCCCTTGAGCCTTTAAATCTCCTCTGTTTTATAACCACATTACTAGCCTTAAGCAGAAAAACAAAATAAGAATCCCAAGTTGAATCCTTGGTTAGCTTAAGATAGATATTGTGTAAAATTTAAGTGTGGAAAATTTTATGGGAACATGGGATGATATGAAAAAGTAGGGAATTAAATTGAATAAGTTATTTGAAAATTTGGGAAGCATGCTCATGTGAAATCAAAATAATTAAATTACCATGTGCATTGAAGAAAAATATATTAAGTAATTAAATAAGGGGATACAAAAAAAAAAGAAGAAAAGAAAAATGAAAAAAAAAATACCCCAAATGCAAAATAAAAAAATCAATGCACATGGGACAAAATTCAAAAATAAGTTTGATACATGAGCATGTAATACAAAAGTGAGAAAATTTTGGGTAGCTAGGTAAAGTATTTTTAAATTATATAAAGTATATATATGTTAGGTGAGATCTTAGACTAATCAAGGATTCACTTTGTTAGCTCACTTAGCCTTATATATATATACCCTCACCCTTACCTTAGCCCCATTACAACCTTGAAAAGACCTCATGATGTTTGCATTGGTACGTTAAATTTTTGTTGATTGGTTAGATGAAGAACAAGGTTTAGAAAGCATGACTAGAGAAGAGTAGATTGAATAACCCTATACACTTGAGAGATTAGAGTGATATACACTTCCAGAGAGGGTTCAACGCTTAAATTCTATGTTCCCTGCTTTCATGAGCTGTCTTCTTACAAGTTCACTTGCTTTTTATTGTGTAATTTGAATTAGTGGAAATTGGTTTATATTTGTCTTGGAGAACTTATTTACTCTTAACCAAGTAAGTAAAAGCATTTAGCATGTAGTTGCATTCATAGGTTGCATTTCATACCATTCCTCTTCATCTTTATAGCTTCTCTTGAGCTTAGCATGAGGACATGCTAGTGTTTAAGTGTGGGGAGGTTGATAAACCACTATTTTATGGTTTATCTTGTACTCAATTGAGTGGTTTTTATTAACTCTTTACCCACTTATTCATACTATTTGCGTGGTTTTATATTTCCTTCCTAATTATGTGTTTTGATTGAAAACATGCTTCTTTGATCTTATATTTGCTTATTATTAATCCTCTCTTATTACCATTAGATGCCTTGATATGTATGTTAAGTGTTTTCAGATATTATAAGGCAGGAATGGCTTGGAGGATGGAAAGGAAGCATGCAAAAGTGGAAGGAATACAAGAAGTTGGAGAAATTGCTAAGCTGTCCAGCCTGACCTCTTCGCACTCAAACGGCTATAACTTTAGCTACAGAGGTCCAAATGACGCAGTTCCAGTTGTGTTGGAAAGCTAACATCTGGGGCTTCGATTTGATATATAATATGTTATAGTTTCCCTGACGCTAGGCGACGCGACCGCGTGATTCATGCGGCCACGTTGCAGTGACGGAAATCCAGCGTGGCAAAATTCGAAACCAGCGAATTCTGGACTGTTTCTGACCCAGTTTGCGGCCCAGAAAACACAGATTAGAGGCTATAAAGTAGGAGACTGCATCTATTCATAAAGAAGCTTTCACATTCACAATTTTAGGAGTAGATGTAGTTTTTAGAGAGAGAGGTTCTCTCCTCTCTCTTAGGATTAGGATTTAGGATTTCTCTTAGTTTTAGGAGTGACTCTCAATCCCAGGTTCTTTATTTTTATTTATTTTCTCAATTTAATTTATGAACATCTATGCCAGATTCAATTTCTTTTGTTAATGCAATTCGAGGTATTTTCAGATTTAAGATTGCTTTGCTTATATTGATGCTTTTAATTTAATTTAGATATTTTTCTTCCTTTTGGCTTTGGTCAAGTGATTGGTAGTACTTGAGTTATCAAACTCAGCAAGTGATTGAAATTGGCAGATTTTGCTTTAGCTAGGATTGCTCTAACACTAGTCTCTCCACAGGAGTTGACTAGGACTTGAGAATCAAGCTGATCAGTCCACTTAACCTTCCTTTGTTTAATAAAGGATGACCAAGTGGGATTAAAACCCAATTCTCTTCATACCTGATAAGGATAACTAGGATAAGAATTCCAATTCTTATACCTTGCCAAGAGATTTTATTATTATTATTTTATTTTACTTGTCATATAACATATTCCCACCTTACTTCCAAAACCCCAATTTACAAACTCATAACCAATAATAAGAACATACCTCCCTGCAATTCCTTGAGAAGACGACCCGAGGTTTGAATACTCGGTTATCAATTTCAAAGGGGTTTGTTACTTGTGACAACCAAAACGTTTGTATGAAAGGACTTTTGAAGGTTTAGAAACTATACTTGCAACGAGAATTTATCCGCAAATTTCTAGACCACGCAAAAGTTCTCTCATCAACGCACAAGCCCTGTTTTTTACCTAAAATCCTGTTTTTCACTGTTTTTCCTTTCCGGCAAGCTTGTAAACTTCTGTGATACTTGTTTAAAACCTTTTTGCTAGTATTTAGGATTTGAATCATGGAAGAAAATAATAAGTGAATTAAAGGGGTATTTTTGGTTATGAGTTTAGAAGACGGTGATTTAGGTTGGGAAGTTCTGTGGATGAAATACCTGGAGTGTCTGGGCAAAGTGTTGAGGTGACCATGACTTGATAAATATGAATGATTATGCTTAATGGAATGAGTATGCGTGGAAGTGTGCTATGAGCAGTGGTCTTTGAGATGGGTTATGTGATTGTGATATTGTGATATGCTTTGTTCTCCGTCGTAGGGGCTGTGGCAGTCTCTCACCTACGTTCGGATGTGAGGGTTGAAGCAGGGATTCCCACTCACATTTTCCTCTGAAAGGAGAAGTTGGTAGGGCATTCATCCCTCGGAATTATTCCTCCTGAGTATGCATTTTCTCTCTGGTTACTAGGTGGTAGGGCACTAACCCATGAAATCATGCGGCATCTAAAGGAAGGTGGTAGGGCACTCTCCCCAGAACATTTTCCTCTGAAAGGAAAATGTGGTAGGGAACTCATCCCTCGAAATTATTTTTCCTGAGTATGTGCAACAGAGAGACTAATTTGGGAGTTGCCGACTGGATTTTATGTCGGGTTTGGCACTATAACTGACATGTGATATCATATCCAATAGGACAGACATTCATCATATGCGTCTCTTATATGCTTGTTTTCTTTGATTACTTGTAGTTTTCCTAAATGTATAATATGCCTACTTGCTTCTTGAATTACTTGCTATGCATGAATATTACTTGTGTAGTACTTATTTGCATATACTTGTGATTGTATGGTGCTGAGGAGGTTAGGTAGGCGGTGGTAATGGGATCGCGTGGAGGGTAGGTTGGCGAAGGCTGTGGAATACAGCGGTGTGTTTGGTATTCGTTAGAAATCCCCTAAGTTTAGATAACCCTGTTTATGGTTTATAGTTTAATTTATTTATTTTGTTAAGCTTGAACAAGTGTATCGATGTGAAGTTCTAGGATTGCCTTTGGCATCCCAGAACCTTATATCTTACATATTGAGCAGTATTACTATCTGGGAACCTCAGGTTCTCATACCATATGTTGTTGTTGTTTTTCAGATGTAGGTCGCAGCCCACCTCGGTGAGTTTGCGAATATGGTGACAGAGCAGAGGATAATCTTTCTTATGCTTTATTTTATTTTTCTTTTGCTGTAGTTACTCTCTTATCCTTTGTATTTTTATAACTTTGTCGCCTTAGAGGCTTTATTTTGAAAACTTTGAGAGATAGGTTGTTGCTGTTTTAAAACTCTATTGTATTAAGTTTGACTAGCCGGCCTAAACTCCACAGGTTGTGACTAGTCCTCTTTTTAGTATATATATATATATATATATATATATATATATATATATATATATATATATATATATATATATATATATATATCTTGTTTATTTTAAATTATTACCTTGTGTATCCTGGAGTTATCTACAAGATTTATTTATTATGTCTTGTTCTGTACGTGCCTATGCGTTTTGTATCTAGTATGAACGTTTTGCGTATTGTAATTCCGCTTTAAGCGACTTTGAGCTTTACTCCTTCATCGGGCTTCTAGTTATATAAATTCTTGGATATATATTATATATTATAAGTTTTAGAGCTGTCGTGACACTTTTTTATCCTTTGCTTCATGGCTAAAGGTAAGTGTTAGGGTAACGGTGTGTTACATTTTGTGATATCAGAATAGTTCCTCCTCGTGAGCCTGAGGGATGGACCGATTGTGCTTCGTTGCACACTCCGGGTCATTTTTCTTTCATGCTATTTAGGTTATCTGCTTGATATGCATAGCATGCTTGTTTGTGAGTGCCTTTGGGGATAATTGAAGCACTAGGATTGAGATATTGAGATTGATCACCTCGATATCGAATGTTTGGTATAGAAAGGAAACCTGGATGGCAACTCACGGATGAGTTCGATCACGTGCACGGAGAGATAGTGAGGATGACTAACCTAGCCAATGCGTTACAAGCTTAGCATGTTCCAGAAAACCAGTTCATGGAGTTTGCGGCATATCAGTTGATGGGTGAGGCGTAGCACTGGTGGTAGGGGAAATGCTTATTGGTGCAACTACAGGATGAGGATAAATGTTTTTGCGATTTTTAATTAGGATTTCCAATTTCTAACTGGTATGACCTTGAATCATGTTGAAAAAGTTTTAAAACTTAGAATGATTTTCAAATTTGGTTTGACCCTTTTGGTTTAAATGATTTGGTTTTGAAACTAGGTCAAAACTCTTGGTTTAAATGATACGGTTTAAAAGGAAAGTGAGTTCTATAATTTTGTTAACTTGTAAATTTGGTTTGTAATTTAACTTATCAAAAGGGGTTCAAATTGAAAAGCTATGATTTAAGAATTTTAATGAATTTAAGGAAATTATTATTTAAAGTAATTAATTTAAGAATGAATTATTTTTTAGTCTTTTAGAAAAGCTTTAGCATTGAACTGGTTTAGATTGAACTTGTTTTAAATATTTTGAAAAATGTTACAAAAGCGGTTTTGGTTTAAAGGAAAATTTATGTTCAATGTAGTGGAGTAATTCAAGTTATTAGCGATGAATAATCAGAGTGACGCAAAGGAAGGCGAGAGGGAACATCGATACGGAAAGACTATGATGGATGAGATGCTGTGACGACTTGTTTAGGTTGACAACATTGGTAGTAGAATGCTTCGTGGAGGATATATCACGTGATTCGAATTTTGGGGACAAAATTCCTATTTAAGAGGGGAGAATGTAAGAACCGGAATAACCGTTTTAATAAAATAATAATTTTTAACTGCAAAAATAGGTTCAAAAATATAGAAATGATATTTTGAAAATAAAAAGGTGAAGTTTGAATTCAATAAATTTTTCTGAGTGAGAAAATTTATCTTTTACGAAAATTTTTTGTAAAAATGCGTACCGGCACTTAAGCCGGCAGTACCGGCTCTAGTCTGACCGGTACCACGTATTGAGAAAAATAAGGTTTTAAAAAAATTGAATTTATTATTTTGAAAAGACAAAAAATAATTTAGAATTAAAAACCGGACGTTAATCTTAAAGGTTTTGACCCAAAGTTGGGCCAAACGGACCTAAAACGCTAACGGGTTGGATCGGGTCCAAGTTGAGTCCAAGCCCAACATATATATATATATTCTTTAAGAGGCATTCAGCCTCATTCTTCATAAGAGAGAGAGAGAGAGAGAGAGAGAGAGAGAGAGAGAGGGACGGTGAGAAGAGAGAAGAGAAGGGTTTGGGGTTTTACTATTCACCCAAACCTTATTTTGATCATAACCTGAGCTACGGAGCTCCGCTTGACGAGTCGTTTACAGCCACACGTTGCTCTCTCCGAGCCCGTCATTTCTAACCAAGTTTTGTTGGTAATAAAATCTTTCTCTAGCTCCAATTTTCTACCATAACCCAAAAATGGAAAATGGCTTTGGATTTTTGAGTTTCTTTGTGTTTTTGTTTGTTTAGGGGTGATCTAGCATTAGAATGTTATTGGGTTTTGTCCCTAATCTCATTGGGTAAGGTAAGGTCTCACTAAACCCTTGTGTTTAGTTATTTTTGTGAACCCTAGGTTTTATGTTGATATGTTGTATGATGTTAGATTGAGGTTTGATGTTTGATGGAGTGAGCTTGATGGTTTTGGAGCCTTGAGTTTGAGCTTGGTATTTTGAGTTGCGTGGGAATCGGCCAAGGTATGGTTTTGGTTTCTTTTATGTAATATGTAGTGTTTCGTGAAACTTAAGCTAGTTGACCTTAAGATAGGATTGAATGTTTGGTTGTATGTTTAATTGTGTGTGAAATTGATGTTTGAAGATAATCTGTAGGGTGATAATGATATAGAGTTTTGGGATGTGGGATATATGATATTATTTATGTTGCTTGTTGATTTTTAATGACTATAGAGGTTGATGATGAAGGTTGTGATTTATTGTTGTTGATGAGGGTTTGTTGATATTGTTGATGATTAACGATTTTGATGGTGTGGAATTGGTGAAATTGGGACACTATTGATGGTTGAGTTGAGAAATGATTACTATGGACTTTTGTGTGGTTTTGGATATTGTTTGGGTTGTGAGTAACTAGGTTTGAATTGAGAGTTTTGGTAAATTTGAGGTTTAAAGGTTTTTGGTAAAAACGGATTTTTGGTCAACTTTGGTGGTTCATATCTTGAGATACAGTCTTTGAAAATTATTTAATTTCATATTAAATTAAAGATAATTCAAAGAACTTTAAAACGGTATAGATTTTGTATAAATCGGAATTTTGTAGAAAAAGATATGAACATTGAAAGTTTGGGTTAAAAATCTAATTTCTGTTATGTTGCAAAAAATTTGAAAAATCTGTCATGTGTGCCCACGCACACCTTTGTGCATACGCACAGAACAGAGTGTGTGTTTCAAGTTGTGCGTATGCACAACTCATGCGTATGCACAGGTTGGAAAAGCCTTCTGGTGTGTGCGTACACACACAACTCTGTGCGTATGCACAAGCCCTGTTTTTCACCTAAAACCCTGTTTTTAACTATTTTACCTTCTCGGCAAGCTTGTAAACATTTGTAACACTTATTTAAAACATTTTTGTTAGTATTTAGACTTTGAATCAAGGGAGAAAATAATAAGTGAATTAAAGGGGGTATTTTTGGTTATGAGTTTAGAAGACGGTGATTTAGGCTTGGGAAGTTCTGTGGATGGAATAACTAAAGTGTCTGGGAGGAGTGTTAAGGTGACCATGACTTGAGAAATATGAATGATCATGGTTAATGGAATGAGTATGCATGGAAGTGTGCTATGAGCAGTGGTCTCTGAGATGGGTTATGTGATTGTGATATTGTGATATGCTTTATTCTCCGTCGTAGGGGCTGTGGCAGTCTCCTGCCTACATTCGGATGTGAGGGTTGAAGCAGGGCTTCCCACTCACATTTTTCTCTGAAAGGAGAAGGTGGTAGGGCACTTATCCCTCCGAAATATTCCTCATGAATATGCGTTTTCTCTCTAGTTGCAAGGTGGTAGGGCATTAACCCATGAAATCATGCGGCATCCAGAGGAAGGTGGTAGGGCACTCTCTATCGGAACGTTTCCCTCTGAAAGAAGAATGTGGTAGAGCCACAACTAGAAAATGGATAAATACAGACAGATTTACAGACAGATTTAGTCTTTATTACAGACGGATTTTTGGTTACCGACGAAATTACCGACGGATTTTGTCCCTCTGTAAAAGTCCCGTCGGAAATTATTTACCGACGGATTTTTTTTTCCGTCGGAAAATTACCGACGAATTTTTATGATTTACCGACAGATTTTCCCTTTGTAAATTCTCCCTCCATTTCCTGAAGACAATAAACTTACAAACGGATTTTCCGTCTGTAATTACAGGCGGATTTTCAGACGAATTTTCCGTCTGTAATTACAGACGGATTTTCCGACGGATTTTTCGTCTGTAATTACAGACGGATTTTCCGACAGATTTTTCGTCTGTAATTTAAACTTTGGAAAATCATGATTACAGACAGAAAATCCATCTGTAAATCCGTCTGTAAGGTAAAATAGATTTTTTTTTTACTTTTTCTAATTACAAAATAAACTTGTTTTCATACAAAATAAATATAAATTTAATACAAATTTTTATCTAATTTATATTTGAATATTTATAATATTTCAAAACATAAACAAATTCATCGTATTATCAAACTAAAAGAAAAGTATTATAAACAAGCAAGTCAATATAATTCAAAACATAAACAAAATGTATTGATCATCAACTATAAAACTATCAGCTATAGTCTTCAGTGTCATCTTCATCCCCATCATCATCATAGCCCCCATCCGAAGACATTGAGGGTGGCGGCGGTGGCGGTGGTAGTGGAACTGCACTAGAACTACTTGACGCTCTAACCTTCTAATAATAGCTAACATAAGCCTCATTCCATCTCTTCTGTTTCAGCTTTTCCTTCTTGGCCTTTCCAATTGCCCGTTCCAACTTTTCTAATTTCTTTTGAGTCTTTTCCAAAGGAGCCAAGCGTGTATCTAACAACTTACTAATACGCTCATCTGTTTGTTGAGTAACACGCTGAAAAAGCTCTTCATTGAGATTATGAATCTGTTCTCGCAAATCAGGAACAGAATTTTGATTTCTTGGTGCTCTTCCAGATACAGAATTGGCAGAAGTGGTTCCAGACTTGATAGAGCTAGAAAAGAATGACCCTTTTCTGTAAACTCGATTCTTCTTTTTCCCACCACACACTTCCTCCCAAATCAAGTCTTCATCAATTGGTTGTAGCTCCATTCCCTGTGCTTGAGCCTCGGCATGTTGAGCCTGAACTTCTGCCAACTTTTTTATAAACTTCTCCTGTTGCACAATGATTATATCAATTATATTATTATTATTAAGACAAATAGCCATGCATATTACTTAATATAAAACTTTTAGATTTTGCACAAAACTTTTCTAATCAAATTGTATATATTTAAATTCAAACAATAGAAAACTTCAATAATAGTCACAAGCAAAAATGAGGCTGAATTTTCACAAGAAATCTTCACAAACAGCAAGAACAGTTTAATAGTCCCAAGAATATTGAGCTAAATATTAGTATCAACATTCTTTATGATATGCTAAAAGCAAAAACAAGATTAATACTACATGATGAAGGAGATTCTGATAATAGGAAGGGGAGACATGAACACTACATGTTATTCGTGGACACACTTAAAAATTACTCTACTGCTACTAATCTGCTCATCAGTATGTTTTCTTATTCTCAACAAACTTATCTGTCACATATTAAACCATTCTTCATATCACAAAATGTGGATCTTAACTTTGCAAAGATGAGTAATTTAATTCATGTTGCACAGTTCCAACCTCATGATTTTGAGACAATCTCTGAAGAAGCATGGATTATATTATATACACATTAGGTGATGAGTAATGGGGACATGCCAGATAATAAACTTCAGAGTTTCAAAAACCATTTCACTTTGAATAATTTGATGCAAAAGTTTCACATGTTAGGCAGAGATGGGACAAGCTTACCATATTCCAAGAGAATAATGCATGCTTCACATGCTTTCTACACAAGATTAAGATTGGTGAACTGTATTATCTCTTAAGTTGGTCTATGGAATCAAATTGTGAATAATTGAATAGACCCTATATAAGGAGATGTGTCAAAGGGCTTAGACTACAGAAACTTGGAAGAAAAGAAACCAACTATAAAATCACAAAGCACAAAGCTGAATAATAATAATAATAATGTTGAACATAGTTAGGACCACTAAATACAGTAATGTTAATGCCAGACAGCTAGAAATTAGTTAATAATTTTGACATAGGAGGAGTATTTATGCTATATCTCACATGAGTGTCTTGAGAGCGCTTGTCCACCCATTTAGACTTGTCACTTTTAAGTGTGTGGGTTTCTTTGAAGACCTCCTCGTGGGTTGGTGTACGGCCCAACTGCTTCTTCTGTTCCACATAAAATACAAAATAAGAAAAACTTTACATAAATAGATGTCTATTAAATAAGATCTAAAGCCACTTAAATTATGTTACCATCCTCTCTGAATTACAATTACGGGCCAACAAGAATAAGGCTTGCTAAATTGGATATTTGGGGTAAACCCATCAGAGCAAAGACCTAACCTAATGTTTCTAGGCTCCAAAGCAAAATCAGAGTGAATACGATCAAAGCTTTTCCATGCCTTCCCATGTGACGGATGGGTCATCACGCCATCATCACGTTGGTTTTTTATATGCCACGTCATGTGCGGAGCTGAACTCATTGACGCATAAAGCCTTCGAAGTCTAGGGATTAAGGGTAAGTAGTGCATCCATCTGACAGGAACTCTCTTGGACTTACAACCACCATCGGAAATAGGCTTGAATCTAGGTGCTTCACAAAACTTGCAACTAGTTAGAGCAGCATCGTCTTTTCGATACAACATGCAATTGTTTGAGCAACAATCTATTTTGATTGCCTTCAATCCAAGCTTTTGCACTAACTTCTTAGCCTCATAGTAATCCCTAGGTATGGCACTACCCTCAGGAGCAATTTCCCTAATTAAGGTGGCCTACTGCTTAAATGACTCCTGTGATTGGTTTCCCTCGGCCTTAATGCATAGCATTCTAACAGCTATCGATAGTTGAGAGTGCACACAACCTTCCCACAAAGGCTTTTGAGCTGCCTCAAGAAGATCAAAAAAGTTTTTAGCCTCTACATGAGGATCTTCTGGACCAGCAGAATCGAAAATCATTTCATGATACCTTCTGGAGTTGTCTTCCCAGCTAATGTCATACATATCACATTCTTCCATATTTGCACCACTTCCTGAACCACCTTCCCCACAATTATTGAATCCCGTCTGATTAATCCCTATGTCGTCAATCTCTCCATGTTCTGTCCAAATCCAATAATTTGGCATAAACCCCTTTTCCCACAAATGCATCTTAATAATGTTCAGCTCTTTATAATTTGTGCATCTACACTTGACGCATGGGCATCTACACTTTCCTTCCGACTTCACAACATCTAACTTACTAATTGTTTCTATAAACTCCTCTACCTTGTCATAAAACTCATGTTTAATACCCCCTCTTGTTGGATTCAACCTATCATACATCCACACTCGATGGTGCCAAGACATTTCTTACGAATTCGATATTTTTAGTACCTATAAATCATCCAACACAAGCAACATTTCATCTATCATACAACATCCTATCAATATTTAATCATATCAATATTTTCAATGTAATACAAGCAACAACACAACACAAGTATTGGCATTCATGGATATCTCATTCTGGTAGGTGAACATAGATTTTGATCTTTCATCTCGTCAAACAGTATTAGTTAAGCATGTCAGAAATATTAACGGCCACCAAATTCATATGAAAACAGTAAGTAGTAGTGAAAAGAGAGAGAGATGGAAGAACACATAGCATGCAGCAGTGAATTTGCAGGTGTTAATATAATCTCCCTTTCCAAATTTATAACACAAGAATTGCACTAACGTTAACTCCAAGCAAAAAGTTGAAAGGATTGGACCAAAAATCTCTGAGCGAACACAAATATGAGAACACAAAATGTTAGATGGACTTGATAACAGGGTAGAACCTGAAACAGGGTAGAACCTGAAACAGGGTAGCGAATATACATTAATTTATGTAGTGAAGGGAGAAGAGATATATATGTAGGAAAGAGATATATATGTAGTGAAGGGAGAAGAGATTTAATTATATCTATGCAGAAAACCCATCTCACTTTGGGTGTTTGGCTTTGTGTTTCAATTGTATAAACTAAGTTCTGCCTATCAGCTGAGTAAATTTGAGGATCCAAACAACATTTTAGAACAAACAAACAAAACCTCATTTATTGAAGATATGGCAGTAACAAAAACCAAAGAAAACCTGTCAGGACACAGTTAAAGGAAAAAAGCTAAAGACAAGATGGTACAAATTACTCAACTGATTATGGAGCACCCAACTTTCATATGATGAAGCAAAACATGAGATTGTTGACATGAAAATGCAGAAAATTGCTATTATCAAACCAGGCCTCTTTAATTCATTATGTTAAAGCATTAGCCATACATATTTGCCATATTTATAATATCTTCTGAAGCTTATTTACAAGCTAGTGAAACACTTCAATGGTGAAAAAGAACAATCAAGTGTACTGACATTATACCATTCTCGTCATTTATAAATTATAGAAGGAATTCCGAAAATAAACAATGTAATCCAAGTGTCCAGTTATTTAATAATTGCTTCCAAACAACTGCAATTCTAGATCCAATGAATTGAATATTCAAAGCATGCCTATACCTGGAAACTTTTATTCAGTTCTACGTTAATGTAATTGAAACAAGAAATCAACCCATATAAAAATTGATCATTGAATAAATGAAACTCCAAATATATTGTAAAAACAGAATTTAATAAAAAAAGCTAAAACAATAAAGTTTTCCTCTATATATTGTATCCAGCATGTCGTTGCATGATAATAGATGCTCTTTAATAATATAATTGAATGATTACATTGAATAATGATATTTTATCATTCATTGTTGGCAAGATGCTTCAATATATTATTAGACTAACACAATTTTCTGAATTCAAATAAAAATGGCATGTATATTTCCTAATGGACCACCACGTTACAGGTACAAGAAAGGAATAAGCGACAACAAAAGTTCCCCAACTGAGAAATGAAAGGAGAGACCGCCACCTACAACACCACGCTGTCCTCTTCTCTCAGACAAATTAATCTTCTAGTTGTCTTTTCAATCAAATACTTCTACTTATTTCTCTTATCATTTTCAAATTCATTTCAATTAATGACTTCATTCAATTAATGACTTCTTTTCAATCAACTACTCTCTCTATTCCAGTGATGGCAAGGACCAGAGGGACAAAGACACAACATCACCAAATTATTTAGAAAGGATTCATCCAATTGAAGGAAATGGACACTTACAGTCGAGGAACCTTCCAAGTGAGGGAGAGCTAACAGCTTCAACAAGTGCAGAAGACAACCTCGAGAACCGGATGGTTGATCTTACAAGCTATATAGTGGAATCTTCTACTAATATTAGTGGCTCAAAAGATGGATCAACAACATCAGAATCAACTTGTGACTATGTCAACCCTGCCAAAAATATATATATATAGGCACATCAGCGTTGAGAGACACAAAGCCATGGCTCATTCTTTGAATCCAAAGCAAGCTCAACCTATAGAGACCCCAAATCACAGAATAAGTTGAGACCCCAAACCAAGCATGGAAGAGATTAGGGATGAAGTTGAGAGAGGGAATTCCAGATCAACAAGGATGTGAGTCCACGTTCAGTAAAACGATGAATTCGTTCATCTCATGGAAGGAAAAAGTTGAAAACACGTTTGACGGTATGATCTTGCTTGACTTGGATTAAAAAATAGAGTAAACGAAGAAAAATCACATCATCTCTGATTAAAAAATAAGAGGAATTAGAACACAAACCATGGAAGTAATTGACTCAGATTAAAAAATTGAGTAAACGGAGAAACATCACATCATCATCTGATAAAAAATAAGAGAAATTAGATCACAAACCATGGAAGTAACCGCGTTTGGGGTCGGGACCTTTTACCTCAACCCCCATTGATTCGGTCATTTCTGATATCTTCCAGAGCACACTCCACAGTTTTTCAGTTTTTCAGATTGATGATAATGAAATCTGTGCAGCTGGAATCCTACACCAAATGGTACAAATAACATAACATAAATAAATACAAACGAATAGAAAAGTTAGAGTTTGCAATCTACCAGCTGCGCGAAGGGAATCTGACAAATAAAGTGCTGATCTGGAACAAAAAGAAGCTCGGAATCTGTCGGCGACGGATCTTCTACGGTGGCAGTGGAGGCTGTGTCTGTGTAGGGGCTGTGGTGGCTGCGCCGTTGAGGGGCTGCGAGGCTGTGGGGGCTGCGGGGAGCTGTGAGGGCTGATGCGGGGGCTGCGTGGCTGCAGTGGCGGCAAAGAGTGCGGTGGCTGTGGGCGGCGGGGTGCAGGGCGAAGTGAATGGCGAGTGAATGGAGTGAATGGTGTGAATGGCGAGTGAATGGGTTAATCTTCAACTAGGGTTTTTAATATTTTCGACGGATTTCATTTAAATTACAGACGGATTTTTTGTCTGTAATAATTTAATAAAACGCGTATTTTGTCTGCTTAATTATAGACGGAAAATCCGTCTGTAACCATTCAGCAAAAAAAAATTAATTTTTCCGACGGAATTATAGACGGATTCTCTTTTCCGTCTGTAATTTATGCTAATCTATTTTTTTTGTTTTCCGAAAAAAAAATCCCTCTGAAATTCCGTCTGTATTTCAGTGGGATAAAATCCGTCGGAATATATCCGTCTGTAATAACTAGTTTTCTAGTAGTGAGCACTCATCCCTCGAAATTATTCCTCCTGAGTATGCGCAACAGGGAGACTAATCCGGGAGTTGCCAACCGGATTTTATGTCGGGTTTGGCAGTATGCATTCATTATATGCATCTCATATGTATTTGTTTGCTTTGATTACTTACAGTTTGCCTAAATGTATGATATGCCTACTTGCTTCTTGAATTACTTGCTATACATGAATATTACTTGTGTAGTACTTATTGGCGTATACTTGTGATTGTATGGTGCCGAGGAGGTTAGGTAGGCGGTGGCGATGGGATCACGTGGAGGGTAGGTTGGCGAAGGCTGTGGAATACAGCGGTGTATTTGGTATTAGTTATAAATCTCCTAAGTTTAGATAACCCTGTTTATGGTTTATGGTTTAATTTATTTATTTTGTTAAGCTTAAACAAGTGTATCGATGTGAAGTTCTAGGATTGCCTTTGGCATCCCGGAACCTTATATCTTACATATTGGGCACTGTTACCATATTGAGAATCTCAGGTTCTCATACTATATGTTGTTGTTGTTTTTCAGATGTAGGTTGCAACCCACCTCGGCGAGTTTGCGGATATGGTGACAGAGTGGGGGATGATCTTTCTTATGCTTTATTTTATTTTACTTTTGTTATAGTTACTCTCTCATCCTTCGTATTTTTATAACTTTGTTGTTGCCTTAGAGGCTTTATTTCTAAAAACTTTGAAAGATAGGTTGTTGTTGTTTTAAAACTTCAAAACTATGTTGTATTCAGTTTGACTAGCCGGCCTAAACTCCGCAGGCTGGGACTAGTCCTCTTTTTGGTATATCATATATATATATATATATATATATATATATATATATATATATATATATATATATATATATATCTTGTTTATTTTAAATTATTACCTTGTGTATCCTGGAGCTATCTACAAGGTTTTATATTTATTATGTCTTGTTCTGTCTGTGCCTACGCATTTAGTATCCTGTGTGAACGTTTCGCGTATTGTAATTCCGCTTTAAGCGACTTTGAGTTTTACTCCTTCATCGGGCTTCTAGTTATATAAATTCTTGGATATATATTATATATTATAAGCTTTAGAGCTGTCGTGACAATTTGTTATCTTCTGCTTTATGGCTAGAGATAAAGCTTAGGGTAATGGAGTGTTACATCCCTCCCCCACTGAATACTAATATTATAGGGTGAAAATGGGTCTTCATAATAAAGAAGAACCCTGATGGGACTAGGGAGTGGATCCTCTCCAGTGGAAAAAAACTGGATGGTATCCAGTGGAAGATCTCACCCGTCATTGCATTCTCTCTCACATTTATTTCTGGTCCCACTTGTAGAATTAAAGGTGGGAGATTATACTTTATTCTCTCCAGTGACAAAAAAAATGGAGAGGATCCATTTCCGATGGGACTACAAACAGATTTAAAGCTTACTTGGTGGCCAAGGGTTCCACCAAGCTGGAGGATTTGACTTCAAAGAAGTCTTCAACCCTGTTATAAGACCTACAATAATTCAAATAGTTCTCTATATAGCCTTGTCTAGGAACTGGACTCTTCGACAGTTTCATTTTAATAACGCTTTCCTGAATAGGGAGCCACATCAAGATATTTACATGACACAACCTGAGATTTAAACAAGGATCTTCTAAGTTGGTGTGCAATCTAAATAAAAGCATTTATGGATTAAAACAAGCACCACATGAATGGTTTATAAAATTAAATAAAACCCTTTTTTCTTTTGATTTTAGATCAACTAAATCTGATACTTCTCTCTTTGTTAGACATGATTCTACTTGCATTATTTTTTTATTATGCTATGTTGATGACATTATATTGACTAGAAGTGACCCCACTGCTGTTTCTAACATGATTCGACAGCTTCATAGTGTTTTCTCATTAAAAGACCTTGGCAATTTACACTATTTTCTGGGTGTAGAATTTCATGAAACTAAAGATAGACAACTCCACTTATTCCAAACTAGATACATTACTAATCTATTGTCAAAGGTTGGCATGACTGGGGCAGCCCCAATGCAACCCCCATGGTTTCCTCACTACAACTACTTGCTTCTAGATCTGAAGATTTTGATGATTCTACCCTGTACAGATCAATGGTTGGGGCCTTACGATATGTTACCATAACCAGGCCTGAGCTATCATTTTTTGTCTACAAAGTTAGCTAGTACATGCAAAATCCCCTATTATCGCACTGGAAAGCAGTAAAACGCATAATGCATTATCTACAAGGAACCAAGGATCATGGTTTAATATTCAACAGGTATAATGACTTTTGAATCTTTGGTTTCTTGGACTCAGATTGGGCTGCGGACCTAGATGATTGTAAGTTAGTTTCGGGTTATTGTATTTATCTTGATACTAACTTGGTTTCTTGGTATTGTAGGAAACAAGTCACTATATCAAGGTCCTCTACGGAAGCAGAAGCTGCTTGTGAGGGAGAAATTTACTGGGTCAAAAATTTGCTTCTGAAACTGAATGTTGAACTAAGGACAGCACCTACAATTCTTTGTGATAACATGAGCATTGTTCTTTTAGCGACTAACCCGGTGCTACACGACAAGAACAAGCATTTTCAGCTTAGCATTCAAGTCATTCGAGACAATCTTAGTTGGAAGCTTCTTCATGTAGTGCACGTCCCTAGCAGTGAACGAATTGCCGATATACTAACGAAACATCTAACTTCAGCCACTTTTGAAAGACTAAAGAACAAATTCAGAATGATTCCTAATCCAATCTTGAGTTTGAAGGGGTGAAAAGGATAGTGGGTAGTTAGAGTCTGTTATTACTGATAGCTAGGCTTGGCAGTTAGATTATTGGTGGTTAGGCTTGGATTTGCTAAGATGTGTTCTGGTGTATGTAGGTGTAGTATGTTTCCTTATCTGGTGTATATAAAAGGCACCTGAGAGTCTGAAACTCTCATTATGATGTATCTTTATCAATTCTCTTCTATACATGTATTTCACTCTACTTTCAATTGACTAGTTTTTTAAATCTCTATTCAGTATTCACTATTTTATTAGAGATTCGTTCAGCTGCTAATAATAACTATATAAATCAAAATACATAGGAAAAAATAGATTATTATATGATAGAATTAATATGAATATATTTTATTATTAAATAAATAAAATTTAAGTAAAACAAAATGATATTTAAGAATAAAAAACAAAGAAAAATAATTAAAATAACAAAAATGATAAAAGAATGATTCTTACAATTTTATTCTATCATTTTTATATATAAAAGATCAGAAAAAAATAAACTTCTAACTAAATTAATTTATATTTATTATATTTAATTTAAATAAATAACAAATTATCTTATTTTAATTTAGTCCTTAAATTTACATAATTTGATTTTGGCTCATAAATTTTATGACTTTTTTTGTTCAATGTAAATCATATGATTTGTGTGTGATATAATAATAATAATAATAATAATAATAATAATAATAATAATAATAATAATAATAATAATAATAATTAATAACAACATTATTTCATAATTAATATCATTATACATCCATTGTTTTATACAAGAGATAATTATTTTTTTAACCAAATTAATCTGTATTTATTACATTCAATTAAAATAAATAACTGATCATCTATTTAATGCACCTTATAAATTAATGAATCAAAATAGCTATTATAATTAGCTGATATAATGAATTACAATTAATTGATTGATATAAATTATATTAAATTGTATGACATTTAAATATTTAATCAAATTAATTAGTTAATATAATTAATTTATCGTAATGAATTGTATTTAATGAGTTAAAAGAAATAAATCAAAAAACACTTTTAAAAACATGACACGTCAATTTTATTATTAAGTGTAGAAATCTAATTTTTATATAATAGAATAGATAATGAAGACAAAATTCACACTATCTAACAAAAATATTAAAAGTAACTCCTTATAAAAAGAAGTGACAAAATCGACTTAAAAATATGTATAAATAATTATAACAACAAATAATAATAATATATTTGATGTTCATAATAAAGTAAACTATAGTTTACATATCCATTTCAAGTTTTAGAAAAATTAATGAAAGTAATTTTTTTTTTCTTTTTTCATTATTCTTGTTGTTGTGTTGAGTTTCGAGAGTGCAGTAAAAGAATGAAACTTTTTACTAATAATGAATTAGTGATTTACAATAATAAATTTTTGTTATAGATAAAAGTGTATTAATAAAGATTTGAATATAATATGCAATAAAAAAAAGTATATTTATAAAAAAGAAATAAATAAAAAATAATTTAAAGATATATATATTTTTTTTAAAAAAAATTAATTCTTTTTCTTAAATATTACATAAATTAATCTTTTTAATAATTTTAGTATTAAAAATTATTTTAATAATTAAATATTTTTTAATAGTCCTTCAAAGTAATTTTTCTAATTAATTTTTAGTCCACCTTAATTTATCTTCACAAAGTATATTGTTATTTTCTTAATAAAACTTTTTTAGAACTCTTTTTAATGAAATTCATAATAATATTTATCAACAAAAACATAGAGAGTAGCATTAATGAGCCTTTGTAGGTGTGGAATTCAAAATTTTTAAAATTAAAAATATTTACTATTTGCATGAATATTATTAGAATATATTAATTTCAAACTGACTATTTCCATGAGGCATGTATTAATTTCATATTAACTGCTCCTCATGTATATAAAATCTTAATTAGGACATAATTATATATTATTATGTCATAAAAAATAACTACTTATAATAATTAACGCATGAATAATTATTTAAAAGAACAAATATAATTAATATGCAGTATAAAATAGTTTATATTATCAGTACATTAAAATTAAATTTATAATATAATAATTTTAAAATATTGGTAAATAATAATTAAATTGTGTATTTTCATCTTATTGAATTTAAATTTTTTAAAGTAAATATTATCAGTACATTAAAATTAAATTCATAATATACTAATTTTGTTTAAGATAACAAAAAACTTTTTGGTGCCTATAATTTTGTGTGTCTAAATTATCTAAAAATAAAAATAAAAAAAACTAAGATCTACTCTTTTATTTTAAAATTTTATGTCTAAAATTTAGATACCATAGAAAGCACCATGACATAACATTATCTCTATAGTATATACTCTTAATCACTAATTATAACAATTACCACTAATTAAGTTACTCTAACTACTTCATTATATATTACTAGTATATGTTCTCGTACCTGTATGAAATAATACATCAAATTATATAAAAGATTTTATTAAAAAAATTAAATAAATATATATAATAATTATTATTATAAATATTTTATAAAGTTATAATTAAAATCAAACTCTCAAGATTTTTAATATTAAAATATCAAAAATAATTAATATTTGTCTTAATCAATTTGAGTTTGTTGATTGGTCATTTCACTCGTCTGCTTAAACAACTATTAGGAGTTAGAATCTCGCCTTGTGTATGTAGCAATCTATTGGCTAGCGGTAAACCCATAATAAATAGAGCATTAATACGTGGTTAGATTTGGTAGGAGTACCCGAATACCCGACCTGTCCATACCCAGTTAGAGAGGGTAATAACTTGATCCGAGTCGGGACAGATTTTGCTCAGGATAGGGCATGGTTGGGTTTACTTGTCTCGGATATATACATATAAACACTTTTTAGGAATTAGAATTCGCCTCATATCACAGATTCAGTGATTCACAGTTTCAGTCCAAACTCTATAGCCATGCCAGAGAAACCTAGTCATCCTCATCTAGAGTCTTCTTCTTCTTGGCTTCTTCACAAAAAATCTCATAGTTTCCGTCATCGTCGTTGCTGAGCCCATTGTCGCCTACCCCTTCATAGCTCCCATCTTTCTTAACAGCTCATGTCGTCGTCGCTGCTTATCCCATTGCCATCGTATTGAGCCCATTGTCACCTTTCTCCTGTCGAGTCCCTTTTCTCTAGGTAAATTCCTCTCTCTCTCTCTCTCTCTCTCTCTCTCTCTTTCTCTCTCTCTCTCTCTCTCTCTCTCTCTCTCATTGTGAGTCTGTTAAGTTATTCTCTTCTTCTTCCACAGACTCATCACTTAGTCACCGTCGTTATGAGCCCGGGCGTTGCCATTGCCGTTGCAGTTTCATATGAGTTTGTCACCGAATAAAATAGAATTTTTATTCAAGTTGGACAAGTAGAAAATAGGCATACATAAGATCATTTTTGCATGTAATTTTTGAATTTTATCATCCAAATTTGATCTATCTAGTTGAGTATTTTAGTATGGCAATCAACGTGCGTGGTTTCGTTGCGACACTAATATGATAAAATTTACAGTAATTTCATAACTAATATATGAGCCAGACTATATTATTAAAGTAATCAGGAAAATAACATTCAAATGTACGCATAAAGTTTATAAGATGTGATTATCTCAGGAAAATATATACGTATAGCTCAAGTGGAAGATTGTTAGAAAATTATTATTTCTTAATATATTTATGGGCAATACATATATTAATTAATCGTAAATTAAGTAATTTTATATTAAATGACTTATATAACAGTGATCTCATTTATTGTCATAAATGTTGAATTATATAAGTCATTATTACTTTTAATTTAGATAAATGAGATTAAAACCAGAGATACTATTTTATTTAAGTTTTAGGGTTTAATGAATGTCACACTTAAATATAAATAATAACTTCAAGATTTTGGTCCCCAACACATCAAATTCGCCTCCGTAGCTCTTTTCCCACAGTGGAGTTGCGATTCAGCCCTATTAGGGATACAGAAGGTTTTGGTTGACGAAGATCAAAGAACTACAAAAGCCAAACTCTCTTATCTTAATCATGCTATCGAATGAAGAGAAGCATTCACGCTCTCATTTATATTTCTTAATAATTTAACATGGATGATCTTGAGGTTGAGAAATCCTAAAATTTTCAGATAAAATAGAATTTTTATTCAATCAAATGATGATAAATAATTTTATTGAATTAAATTATATTAATGTGATCATTGGATAATAGAGAATGCTAGAAAAATAAATAAATAATATTTTAAGAGTATAGAAATATTAAATTATTATTTTAATTTACTTTTTTAATCAGCGACAATAAATATCTTGAATTAATTAAATTTTAAAAAAATTATATACCTAAAATTTATTTCATTTATTCAAAAATCTTTTAAACATATAAATATATAATGGTTCAATTAGAGGTTAACTATTGAGAATTTAATATAATATTTTTAAATTCATATTTTCAATAAAAAGATGTACTTAATTCTATCATTCCTAAATTATTCTATATTCACTATTACTTATCCATCTAAATAATTCTAACACTGATAGAATATTTTTTTTAGATGCAAAAAATTTAAAATATATTTATTCTATTTCAAAAATTAATATTCATATTTAACTTAGGATTTCAACAAATATAAAAAAAATATTATATTTTTTAGTTAAAAAAGAAAGATATCTATAAATATATTTTTGTGCTTTAGCTTTAGATTCTTCAAAAAAAATTTGGCAAGTTAATAGAATCAAATTATATTTCTATAATATATATAACAATGTATATTACACATAAATAAGAAATGTTAGGTGTAATAAGAATAAATACATAAATTAAAGTAAAATTTAAAAAAATAAGAACCAATAAAATATTAAAAGAAAGAAATATAAATAGAAGAAAATAAAATTATTAGACGAAAGAGAAATAATTTAATAATTTTTATGTATATATAAAAGAAGAATAAAAAAAGATATACAATACGTTATTTAATTTAGCAAGATTTATAAGAATAAACACATAGAATAAGAGAATAGAAAATAATAATAAAAAACTAAATATTTGAATTAATATCAGAAATAAAGAATAATAAAATAATAATAATCTATCATAATCTTAATCTTTTAATATAATTAATTAATAACAATATAATTAGCCTACCATAATCTTAATCTAATATTTTAATATAATTAATTTTAATTAAGTAATCAAATAAATTGAATATAAATATGTTTAATCTAATTGTATAAAGAAATGATAGATTTTTTACAATTAGACATATATATATGTATTGGAGATAAAACATCATTTTAAAATGAGATTATTATTACTAATGACATATAAATATTAAAATTGTATTAATGCATTAATTAAAATATATTATTAAAATAAAAAGTTGCAAGAATTAAAATAACTAAAATTTATTAATTTTAATTAGTTAAATTAGCATAAAATAAGAAAAAGATGATTAATCAGGTTAAATAAATTAGAAAATATTACTGAGCAAAACAAATGTCACAATAATTATATTACTAATTGAAAAAATCAATTCAATCAATTCAAATTTTCATTTAAAATAGACAAATAAATATCACCAATGAATAAAAATAAATGGGATATAATAAAAAATAATTTTGGTAGTATAAATAGTTAAATTAAATTATTATATACAATTTTTACTTTTTACTTTATTATAATTTAAGTTAACATTAAGATAAAAACTAATTTTAAATAGCCCCAATTTGTATTTTACATAATTAAAGTAAATTCATAATTTTTTATTTTGTAATTAACTAATATTTTTTAAATTTTTTGGTTAATCTTTTGTATTTTATGATTGACAAATTTTCTCTACAAAACACAAATTTTTGATGAATTATTACAATCATAATTAATTGAGAAAATCAAGAAAAAATTATAAAAAATCAAATAAAAGATAAAAAGTAGAGTAAAAATTTATTTTGAAATTAAAAATTTGTCAAATGTGCTAGAAATTCTAAAAATTTGTATCTTAGTATATAATCAATTTTGTTACTCATTCCAACTTCATTATCCCTTTGTCCAAAAAAGTATATAATGTCACACTAATTTCAAAAAAAATAAACTCTTCAAATATATGGTATAATATATAATTTAAGAATAATAAGATAAAAAAATATCTAGACACTACTAGAAAACTATGGGTTAATAGTCAAATCAGTCCCTGAAAAGTAAGACTTTCTTTAAAATCATCCCTGGAAGACTTTTCAATCAAATTGGTCCTTCAAAAATTGCGAATTAATCATATTTGTCCTCCAGTCACTCCATTAACAATTTTCTTTAAAGATTGATGTTGTAAAATGTTAATTGATAACATATATAATACCTGATATGTCTAATTAGATATTGACCAAATATGTTTATGAAAATTTATTAATTTAATTATTTTTCTCAATTACAAAAATCATATTCCTAATATGACCTGGTGACTCAATTTATAGATTTTCGTAAACATATTTAGTCAACGTCTAATTGAACATTTTATGTGTCATGTATGCTATCAATTAACATTTCATATCCTCAATCGTTGACAAAAATTGTGAGTGGAGTAACTGAAGGACAGATATGATTAATTCGTAATCTTTAAAGGACCAATTTGATTGAAAAAATCTTTCAAGGACGAATTTAAAGAATTCCTTATTTTCCAGGGACTAATTTGACTATTAATCCAAAAATTAATTTATTATAGACAGATATTTTTGACCGATTTTATCCCACGGAAATACAAACAGATTTTGCGAGGGAATTTCTGTCAGAAATATAGGAAAATGAATTAACATAACTTACAGACAGAAAATAGAACCTATCGATAATTCTGTTGAAAAAATTATTTTTTTCGTGGAAAATAGTTAACGACAGAAAATCCGTCTGTATTTAAATGCACAAAAATACTCTGTTTTGTTAAATTATTATAGACAGAAAATCTGTCTGTAATTTAAAATATTCTGTCGAAAAAATTGAGTTAAGCCTAGCATTGTCCCCACCCTATCGAGCTCCATTCACACCACACATTATCAAACGAGCTTGCTCCTCTCTCCCTCAACGAGCTACTTCTTCTCTCTACCGCTGCTCGCATCGCATGAGCCCCTCCGGCGCCGCTCTCATCTCGTTGCTCCTTTCGTCACTATCGTTGTAGAGCCCTCTCCACCACTGTCGTTGCGCGTCTACACCCTTCATCATCGTCGTCGCAGAGCTCTCTCCGTCACACAAGTTATGTTTTCAACAACTGTTATATCCATGTACTCAAGTATCCATGTTTTCTGTGACATATATTCCTAGCTAGGTTTTTCGATCTGTGATAGCTTGATCTGATCTATGAATTTTCTTTTTTTTTTTGTTGACATAATATTTTCTTATTCCAACGCATAAACCACTTCAAATTTTCTTAAATCATAAAAATCCTACCAGAACTAGAATTAACTTATAGAAGGTGGAATCAGAGCCTAACAGTAGCATAAAAAATTTTCTGTACACTTATTTTATTAAAAAAATGTACATCTTTTATGTTAAAATTTTGATTTCTTCTGTTCTATGTTTCTTGTTCTACTTGTTCATACTTCTTATTTTTTTGGAAGATGAAAAATTCCTCTTTTTTAAGAAGTTATTGATTGGGTTTTGAAGCAGCAGTAATCAAAGAGTTTTGGAAGGATAAAACTTGACAAGGATGTTTTTTTTTTTTTGGTATTTTCTCCTTATCAAAATCAAGAGGTTGGAAAAGACATTGAAGAACAATTTAGGAATTTAATGTGTATTTTTAATAGAATCAACAAAAATTTAAACAATTGTTATTTTTGTTAAACAAAATTTATCTTTTATGAATATAAAAATAGTTTAATTTTTTGTGATTAATTTTGTCCGCACTTAAATTTTTTATAATTAAAAATAAAGAACAAAAGTAATGTTAGTGAAATTCTCATTATTCGTATTTGTTGTCCTTCAAATAGAGAGACACAAAAATCGAACTACTAATAAGACAACTATACGTTTAAATGGAGGCATAGAAAAAGCTTTAGAAGATTTTTGGCTTTCTTGTTTTCAATTTACAGTGTGATTGATGGAGTAAATTTAGAAAACAAACCTAGAGTATTCATTTTGTAATGGAAAAATCTAAAAAAAAATTATATTTTACCTTATTGATAGATTTACAGATGAATTTTCTGTTTGTATTAAGAGTTTCGAATGGTTTTCCAAGGCTCCAATTACCGACGAAAAATCTGTCGAAAGATCTGATGCTAGTTACCGACGAAAAATCCGTCGAAAAACCTGTTTCTAATTACCAACGAAAAATATGTCGGAAAATCTGTCTCTAATTACCGACGAAAAATCCGTCAAAAAATCTGTCTCTAATTACCGATAAAAAATCAGTAAAAAAATCTGTCTCTAATTACCGCCGAAAAATTCGTCGAAAAGTTTGACGTTCTAGGGAAATGGAGGGGAAAATTTACCGAGGAAAAATCTATCGATAACTGGTAAAAATCTGTCGGTAAATTACCAACGGAAAAAAATCTGTCGGTAAATAATTTTCGACGAGGCTTTTACAGAAGGACGAAATCCATCGATAATTTTGTCAGTAACCAAAAATCCATTTGTAATAAAGACTAAATCTGTTTGTAAATCTATTTGTATTAAGCAATTTTCTAGTTGTGAGGATTTTAGAATAGTATTTGAAATTTTTAATGACGATAATACAAAAAGTTTAAATCTGCCAAATGAATTCTAGATCTCAATTTAATAGTTGTCCTTCACACATCTTATTTAAATTTGAATTTTAAAATTTAATTTATATTTTCTTTTTTTTCTCCTAATATATATTATTTTTGACAAAAATTAGGAAAAAAAATCTATTAGAACAAAAAAATATTCTATCAAAAAATTATTATAAGGAGATTTATAATTAGAGAACAAAATAATAAAAGCATTAATAATAATAAAGAATAAGAAATGAAGCTCAATGTTAGAAAAGAAATAATAAAGTTCATATTAATAATGATAATACTAAGGAATGATGTTGCTGCCTTAGGCTTCTAGCCTCCGCTTTTGGCCATCATTTTTTTTCTTTCTTTGCTTTTTTTTTTAGATTATCAAATTATAAAAAAAATAAAGAACAATTCAAGTAAACAAAAACAACAAGATCAATAGTAACTACACAAATCAAAATACATACGAAAAAATAGACTATTATATGATAGAATTAATATGAGTATTTTTTTTTAAATTTAAATAAACAAAGTTAACGCAAAACAAAATTACACGTAAAGAAAAAACAAAGAAAAAAGAGTTAAAATATCCAAAGTGATAAAAAAATTATTTTTACAATTTTATTCTGTCATATATATATATAAAAGACGATAAAACAATGAACTTCTAACTAAATTAATTTGTATTTATTATATTCAATTAATTGATATACATAATATTAAATTCAATGATATTTAAATATCTAATCAAATTAATTAATTGATATAATTAATCCATCGTAAGGAATTGTATTTAATGAGTTAAAAGAAATAAATCAGAAAATATTCTTAGAAGCATACCACATCAGCTTTATCATTGAGTGCAAATACCCGATTTTTATATAATAGAATAGATTTATTTGAGTTTAAGTTTGATGCACTGATAGTGTAAAGCATTTTACACAGTTGTGCAATCAGATCTATTCTTTTGGATGATCATTCATGCAGTTAATGTAAAAAGTAGTTATGTTTACTAATGTGACGTTACGTAATTGAATGCACGTACAAAATTACTTCACATGGACAGTACATCAAAATTAAATTTTATTTATTTAATATAAATATAACTAACAATATTTTCATTAACCCCCGTATATTTAATAGTGTTTGCATTAACATAATCAACATACATATTATTTTTTAATTCATATGCACTTTACGTATTAACATAAATATTCTGAGTGTTACCTAAAATTGGATTATTTTTGAGCTTGGACGTGAGGTCAAGACTCCTTTTGAGGTAGTGTCTAACTTGTATTGGTGCCGAGGTGCAGCCGCCTGAGTTTCTCGTGAGGAGGTGAGGGGGTGGTAGCTACAAAAGACTCCGATACTTAAGTTACAAAGGACTTTAAATAGGTTTTTTAGTAAATTGGGTTCTAAATATATCTGAGGGTGTCAGTATATTTACAATAGAATAGATACCACTTTTTTCAGAGTAGTTCCACCTTTTATGGTGGATAATTGTTCCCCTTTTCTAGAGAAGTTGTTGAGATATTTCTTCTAGATCAGAGGGAGATATTTTAGGAGTTAGTTACTAAATAGAATTAAATTGTTGTCATCGTGCCCAACCTTGAGGTCGGGTAGGTATAGTAGTCAGATCTTTTGAGTGGGCTTCTATTCATTTTGGACTTGGCTTCATTAATTTCGGTCAGGTTATGAACAGCGCCTCTGCTTGAATCCAATCTTTTCAAGGTCGGACTCAAGCATTTGTGGATCGAAATTGGTTTCTTATATATGAGTGCCTTAGGTCGAGCTGAACTGCCTTTCTGAAATCAAGTCAGGTATTCGACGTGTTTTAAATAAAAAGACGTTACCTCTTTTCATTTGTTGCATACGTTATTCTACGGTTACCTTGGTAACCATGCGCCAAAAATAAGGGGTCTTGAAATCACCTTTTTGCCCCTGATGTCTTATAAATATTCAAATTCATTTTTCTTTCTTCTTTTTCACCTTTCTTCTGAAACGTTTACGCTCTTTTCTTCCCTCTTTCAATCTTTTTAACTCCCTTTCGTGCACCCAATCTTGTATTCAAGATTTCTTTATCTTGAGGCTTAGAAGGCTTTGCTCGCGCTTTGGAGAGAAATGTTCGTGTTTTGTTGTTGTTGTGCACCACTTCTACTTCACGCTCCTTTCAGGTTGGTTTTCTAACCTTTTGGAACTTCTTTATTTCGTCATTCTATGTAATATTCTTTCTTTATGGTCTGGTTTTTGAAGAATGGTGGTTTTGAAATATTGCTAGTTTTTGAAATTTTGTCTCTTTCTTGGTTTTGAGCTTGTTACCACCACTGGAAGTTTGTGTGTGGGTTTTCATGCTGTATTGCTCTCAAATGGTGTCATTTTATTAATTGAAGATGGCACCATTTATGTATTTGACAATGTAATGGTTGCTGTGTTTACAAAAATGATACTGTTTGTTGGTGTTGTTGATGATGACCCGACTTCTTGTGATTTTGTAAATACTTCATTATGCCTGAATTTTCAACTTGTTGTGACAATTTTTCTTTGTTTGTTATGTTGTAGGTATAACTTTTATGTCTCATTCAATAATTCACAATTTCACATGTCTTCTAAAGTCCCGTCCGACCTGACTTGGGTACATATATCCGTACTTACTCCTGTCCCCATTATTGATAATGAGTATGCTGAAATATTTTGTACACACTATAAGTTATGTCTAAATCAGGAGGATGAGAGGAAATACGAAATTGTAGTCGCTGACCCTGAAGAAAGGGTCAATTTTCCCTGACTTGACAAGTCGGATTGCCATTTCATTTATGTATATGATTATTTTTTCATAAGATTAGAAGTTACCCTTCTCTTTTCTAATTTTGAATCAGAGATCCTTAAATTCTGTAATGTTGCTCCTTCTCAATTTTATCCTAATTTTTGGAGTTTCTTAAATATATACCAACTTCTTTATCAGGAACTTGGTGTCCTTCCTTCTCTTAAAGTTTTCTTTTATCTTTTTATCCTCACCAAGCCTTTCAGCTCTAAGAAACAGAGCTGAATCTCTTTTTGAGATATTCAGGGTAGGAAGGTTTTTGCCATTTTTGATGATTCTTTCCATGACTTAAAAAATTACTTCTTTAAGAGTCGTGTTGTGGAGGGTGTTCGACCTTTCTTTCTAAGTGAGGGAGATGAGCCCCTTTTTCTTTTGTATTGAGAAGAAAATCATGTGATAGTTAAGTATTGTAAGATCCATTATTTTAAAAAATTAAATAATGAATTATTTATAATTTATTGTATTATTTAAGATTATATTTTTAGAGATTTTGATATATACACCAGGCAACTTCTTATTTAGAATTTAAAGCTTTAGTAATTGAAAAATAATGAGAAATGTATTTGCTTCAATTTAAATATTTAGATTTTGAACTTTATTTTATGATTAAAGGAAAACTAATGTGATTATCTCTAATTTTCATTGAATTAGTATTGATTTGAAAATAATCTATAAGTTGATTATTAAATGGTATTTCAAAGATAATTATTTTGTATTGAATTTGGTTTTTAAATTATTACTCTACCCTTTTATTTTTATTAAAATTCTTATTCTACACAAACCCTAATTTAAACTACCTCAAACCCTAATTTACATAACACACCACTTTCTCACCCACACTCCCTAATCCTAGCAGTCACTCACCCTTACACCCCTCACTCCTTACCCACGACAAGAAAGAAAGAAAGGAAGAAAAAAAGAAAAGAGAAAGGAAGGGAGCACGAAAAGGGAAGAGATGGGAGAAAGGGGGAAGAAGAGAAGGAGGTGATGGTGTAGGCGGGCTGGGTGCCACCGTCACCGTCGCTGTCATCGTTGTCGGACCAGAGGAGAAAGAGAGTGCGGCGCTGAGAGGGAGGAGGAGCAGTCGCCGCCGTTAGAGGGATATTCGTCGCTACCACTGCACCTTGCCACTGTCTCGTCCTCCTCGTGAATCGTCGCCGTCGCTGGAGCTAGCCAAAGTCACCACTGCATGAGAGAGAGAAAAGGATGCAAGAGTCAAAAGAGGAGGGAGCCTCTATTCGCGCCCCGCCGTGCCTCCCATCACCGTCAGATCCGTCGGTGAAGCTATGGTGCACGAATTGTGAATCACACTTTTCACAACGCGTACCACTAACCAGCAAGTGCACTGGGTCGTCCAAGTAATACCTCACGTGAGTAAGGGTCGAATCCCACGGAGATTGTTGGTTTGAAGCAATCTATGGTTATCTTGTAAATCTTAGTCAGGAAGTCAATTATGTTTATCAGTTGAATTGCGAATGACCAAGAGAGCATAAATTAAAGGTTACTTGTTGTGCAGTAATGGAGAATATGTTGGAGTTTTGGAGATGCTTTGTCTTCTGAATCTCTGCTTTCCTCTGTCTTCTGATTCACGCACGCACGTCCTCCTATGGCAAGCTGTGTGTTGGTGGATCACCGTTGTCAATGGCTACCTTCCATCCTTCCAGTGAAAACTACGCTCACGCGCTCTGTCACAGCACGGCTAATCACTGGTTGGTTCTCGATCCGGTTGGAATAGGATTTACTATCCTTTTGCGTCTGTCACTAACGCCCAGCCTTCAGGAGTTTGAAGCTCGTCACAGTCATTCAATCCTTGAATCCTACTCGGAATACCACAGACAAGGTTTAGACTTTCCGGATTCTCATGAATGCCGCCATCAGTTCTAGCTTATACCACGGAGATTCTGATTAAGAGATCTCAGAGATACTCATTCAATCGGATATAGAACGGAGGTGGTTGTCAGGCACACGTTCATGGTTTGAGGAAGGTGATGAATGTCACGGATCATCACCTTCATCACAGTTAAGCGCGAATGAACATCTTAGATAGGAACAAGCGTGTTTGAATGGAAAACAGAAATACTTGCATTAATTCATCGAGACACAGCAGAGCTCCTCACCCCCAACAATGGGGTTTAGAGACTCATGCCGTCAGAGAATACAAAGTTTAGATCTGAAATGTCATGAGATACAAAATAAGTCTCTAAAAGTTGTTTAAATACTAAACTAGTAGCCTAGGTTTACAAAAATTGGATAACCTATGATGGATGATGCAGAAATTCACTTCTGGGGCCCACTTCTGTGTGCTGGGGCCCACTTGGTGTGTGCTGGGGCTGAGACTTAAGTAATTCACGTGCAGAGGCCATTTGTGGAGTTGAACGCCAGTTTTTGTACCAGTTTGGGCGTTCAACTCCAGTTTTTTATCCTTTTCTGGCGCTGGACGCCAGACTTGGGCAGAGGACTGGCGTTGAACGCCAGTTTACGTCGTCTATTCTTATGCAAAGTATGGACTATTATATATTGCTGGAAAGCCCTGGATGTCTACTTTCCAACGCAATTGGAAGCACGCCATTTCGAGTTCTGTAGCTCCAGAAAATCCACTTTGAGTGCAGGGAGGTCAGAATCCAACAGCATCAGCAGTCCTTTTTCAGCCTGAATCAGATTTTTGCTCAGCTCCTTCAATTTCAGCCAGAAAAATACCTGAAATTACAGAAAAACACACAACTCATAGTAAAGTCCAGAAATATGAATTTTTCCTAAAAACTAATAAAAATAGACTAAAAACTAACTAAAACATACTCAAAACTATATGAAATTATCCCCAAAAAGCGTATAAAATATCCGCTCATCAAGCTACAAGGAGAGTCGTCATCAAATTTGTGTCGTTCGTCGCTGCTTGCGCCACTATTCGTCACTGCTCAGCCACCACCTGAGCATCACACCATCGTTCTAGCCACCGAAAACCATCGCTGGAGCCCCTGTCTTCTTCGTAAGTGTTTCTGTTTCTGAAACTCCTTGAAATTAGTATTCTGTTCTAAGTTATTAAAGTTTCTAAGGTTTTGATAATGTAGGATTGAGTTTTGATTCTTGCATGCTAAGTTTAGACCGTTCAGTGGTTGTTGCATGTGACATCAAGCTGCTGCGTTGTCACCGGAGCTCCCGCTGCTCTGTTCTCTCGCTTATTGATAATTTCGGTAAACTGTTCCTTGCATAGTTATCAGAATCGAACTGGTGATCGAACCTGTCAGGTTACTGGGTCACTGGGTCATTGGTTCAACCGGTGGGTCACTGGTTGAACCGATTGACCCGGTCCTATGTAAATAAAAACAAAATATAGTCAAAAATTTAAAATACATATTTTTACTAATATTTTATTAGTAAAATATCTAGCTATTCTAAAATAATATGAAACATAAACAATAAGTATCTTGTTAATTTTACTCTATCATAAATATTTTTATTTTGTTTTTATATTAAAATGAATATTATTTTCAAATTTTAATAATTTATTAATTAGTTTATATCTGTTATACTATTATATACTATAAATATTTATTGAAAAATAATATTAATAAATATTATATAATTATGAAAAGAAAAATAAGTGAGTTTATAATTATTATTAAATAAAAATATAATTAATTTAAGAAGGAGTGAGTTTATAATTAAAATTAAAATAAATTAAATAGAAATAAATTATTTGCTAAAAGATATCTATATATATTTTAATTTGCACATATATTAATAACAGGCAAGTTAGCCTGGTGGTTGAAACTACTCTTTCTCTCCATGAAGAGGGGGGTTTGAACCTTATCTCTTTCATTTTGAGGAAATTTTGAAACTGAAATGGTTCGGTCAAACCGGTCATTACCGAGTTTGACCGATTTTCACCGGTTCACTCCAGGTTTGACCAATTCGCACCGGTTCCTTATCTTTTGTGGTCCAATTATCGGACCGGACCGGTATAGGGTCCGGTTCACCAGTTTTTTGGTCCGATTTTAATAACAATGGTTCCTTGTTCCGAACTCTTATAATCACTGTTCTATTATTTTTTTTAGTTTTACGTGACGTTAATATCTCATGATTGAGTTACTATTGTCGGATGGTGCTTTTGTGGCGGTTGATGTTGCGAAAAATAGTCAAATTTGATGCTGCTAATTGTTGGCAGAGGGAAAAAGGTTTTCTTGATGCGTTGGTTTTGTGGTTTTCGACTATTCGAGGTAGAATTTTTTTAAATATATATGTATATTATGAAATTGTTACAAATTGATATTGATATGAGAAATATATTTTTGGTGATTATGTGTCTTATAGATTGTCTGAGTTATTTTAGATGAATATAACTATTTACTTGATTGAATTATTGATTGATTGAGTTGGCATGCTGTTGTTGATGAAAATTAATTTTTGAAAAGTTGATTTGAATGTTTATACTGAAAAGTGGTTTTATTTTAAAAATTTGATTTATATATTTACTTTGAGAAATGGTTTTATGTTGAAAATTTTGGTTTTATTTTAAAAATTTAATTTATATATTTACTTTGAGAAATGGTTTTATGTTGAAAATTTATATATATATATATATATATATATATATATATATATATATATAGAAAGGATTTTGTATTGAAAGTCTAATTTGTATGTTTATATTCAGTAATGCTTTGGTTTTGATATTGTTGAGAAGGATTGAGAAAGGTGGTTTGGATGGAACCCTTGACGGGTGGTAAAGTCCTAGTTTTAGGAGAGTGCTGTCGAAATTTTTATAAAAATTAGAGACTTTGTTTGAAGTGTTGTCTGAAAAACTTGGATTGAAGAATTATTTTTATTTGAATTTGATTAACTATGAAAATTATTGTATTTTTGGGGTGTTTTTAGTGAATTTCAAATATTTAATTTTGATTTGGCGCAACGAAATGATTTCTGAGTTTTTTGAGAATGTTTTAAACTTACAAATAAAATTGAAATCGGTTTTGAGAACTTGTTTTAAATAAAGGTAATTTTTTTATGGTTATGTTAAGATGAGATTTTGAAAAGGATGAAATAAAGATTTAATTGATTTCGAAAGAATGAATTTGGGAAAGAAAGCTATTTTTAAAGTGTTAAGTTTTTGTGCTAATTTCATAAAAGCTAGAGGCTTTATTTTGTAAACCTTATTTGGTTGATTTTGATTGAAGAAGCTATGATTTAAGGATTTTTAATGAATCTAAAGTAATGAGATTGGTTGTCGGTCCTCTAAAGTCTTGAGACTTTGCCCTGAAGTTTAATTAATAACTCCTGATTTAAAGTAGTTAAATAATTTATTTAAGAATGAATGATTTTTGAGTCTTTTATAATAGATTTAAATTTGATATGATTTTGACGTTACGTGGAGGTTTCGTAAAATATTATAAAAAGTGGTATTGGTTTTAAAGAAAATTGATTTGAAGAAAAGTGATTCTTGGTGTGATGTGAATTAAATATATATATTTCTCTTGAAAGTAAATAGGCCAAGAATGATTTTTGAAATTGGGATAAAGATGAGTTTTATTATGATTGAAGGGTGGCCAGACACGATATCCCGAGAGTATGGATGGGCACTATATCCCAGTTGATGGTTATTCTCTCTGATCGTAAGGGTGGCCTGGCACGCATCCCAGATAGTGCTGCCTCCATAGAGAAGGTGACATGGCATTATCTCTCTTATACCGGCTTGTGACAAGTCTGGAGTATGCCTCCTGGGGATGCACGACAGAGATGAAAGTTTCAGGCAAGGACGGTTGGTGAATCCCGCTTGTTTTTATGGAACCTACAGGTAAGGACGGTTGGTTAATGCTGCTTACTCGAGTCGGGTCTGTTAACATAACCGACACGTGAGCTCATGACCAATAGGACAGACATACACCATGTGCATCTATGTGACATTGTTTGAGTGTGCATATTATATTTGGTTTGCCTATGTGAATAATTATTTTTAACTACTAATTGCCATACTTGCTGTAATTACTCTTGATTGTGTTTGAACTACATTACTTGTGTTTGTGACTGATTGGTTGGATTGTGGTGAGTTGGGTGTTGATTGAGTTGCTTGGGCTGGAGGCCGTGATTGATTATGTGATAGACTGGAGGCCGTGATTGGTTTGTGTTTGAGATTTAGTAAAGTATGAAAAATCAAGCTGGTTTAGCATATACTTAATGAACCTATGCTTGGAACAGGTTGGTCATTCACACAATCTAAAAAAATTTTAAGATTTTTATAAGAAAGATACGAGTCTTGGATTTTGGATAATTAACTGATGGTTTTTGAAAGGTTTTGGATTTTTGGATGTTAAACCGTTAATTTTTAAAAAAATTCATAAGACGAGCGATGATCACTACGGTCGAAAATAGTTTTCTTTTAAATATCTTATTATGACAATTCTGAAACTTTTTCGGTGAGACCGTGTGATTAGGTTCTCACCCCCTACAGCCTTATCTTTTGAGAAAACGGACGAACAAGCTTACGAAGAGCTTATTGCGTTTCTGCTTATACGATGTTGTTGTTTAAGCTTAGATATTATTTTTCCCTCGCCATTAATATTATATTTTTGTAAGAGGGATAGAGGTCGTGATATATAATGTTTATAAGTTATTTGTATAAAGAAATCTTATTATTATTATTATTATTATTATTATTATTATTATTATTATTATTATTATTATTATTATTATTATTATTATTATAATATATATATATATATATATATATATATATATATATGAAGTGCTGTGATTATTTTGTATGTATGTACATTTTTCCAAACAAAAAGTATTTTCGATTTTAAAAAAAAATATACGGTTTCGAGTTTTAAAAGACTCCTATCTTATTATTAAATATATGAAAGTCGTCGTAATATCCATACTATCAGAGTGGCACAGCCGAAAGTGTGACATTCTAGTAGTAAGGGTGTTACAAGTATAACTTGGATGATTTAGATGAGGTTGAGGACAACGTAGTCGGGTTGTTCTAGGAGTACTAGGCCGAGCTCCTTATCTAGATACCAAGAGATATTTAAGAAATCCAAGCCAGCTTCAATTCGAGCTAGGTAGTCTTCTTTTTCTTTTTATAGACATGGCTTTGTCAAAATGTCTTAGTGACTAATGTAACTTGATTTTGATGTCGTGCAGAGAAAATGGCTCCTAAGTCAGCAGCTATGAAAATACTTTGGACTGCCAAGAAGAATGTTGTTACACGAAGCATACAACTAAAAGAGGAAGGTGAATTGGATGACCTCTCCTCTCCTTCTAAGTCAGACTCGGGAGCTTCTGCCTCGGTAAAAATAATTATTGATCCGACTCCTTAACCAACTCCTCTCCCTCTAGCTCGGTAAAACAAACAGCTCTTCCTCCACCTTCCAATCCTGAGTTAAACCCTAAAAAATGTAAGACTTTAGAACTGGGGGTATTTATGAGCAGGGCTTTTGTAAGACCCGGTTAATTAATGGATAATTAACTCATAAATGAGAATTTATTCTAGAAAGCCAAAAATATTATTTTTATGGCTTAATATGATAGAGGAGATTGAGACGAGAATTTCGGTACCAATTTTATAGAAATCGGACCAAGATTGGACCGAACGGGTCAAACCGGTCCAACCGAACCCAAAATAGGCCCTTGGCCCAACTAAACTAAACCAAAACCCTAGTTTTCAGCACTCTCTCTCCTCACTTATCACTCAAACACGCTAAAATGGAGTAAGGGAGGGGAAGAACACTCTCTCAAACTTCTATCTCTCACTTGATTTTCAAACCACCATAACTTTTGATCTAGAGCTCCGATTGTCACACCGTTTGCGGCCATGCGTTTACCACAGAGAGCTCTACAAAACCCATACAATCAATCTTGAGGTAAGCCACGTTTTTCTCTTCGAAATTCCAGCCCTTGTTTTCGAGTTTCATGGGTGAAATATTGAGATTTTGGGTTCTTTGATGTTATAGGACCCAACTCTCTTGAAGGAGAAGGTTAATCTTGTCTTCTTGGACCTTGGGTGTGGTAAGATTCTCAACCCTAGTATAATTTGTTGTTCTATGATGTTTGGGTATTGAGATATTATGTATGGATATGATGATTGTGGCTTAGGTTGTGTATATGTGAATATTGGAGCTTGATTGGTGATTTTGGAAAGCTTGGAAGAGGATTTTGTGTGATAAAAATCTGTTCTTGGAGGTATTGAGACCTTGAGAGCTTGTGGACAAGTGGTTTAGAAGTGCTCCGGTTGAGCGTGGGAAATCGGCTAAGGTATGGTTTCGGTTTCCCGTATCTAATATGTAATGTGGTAGGAAATACTTAGGCTAGGGGCCCTAAGATAGGCATTGAATTGTTGATGTTGTTGAATGGTTGAGATATATGATGTGATCATATATGTGATTATGAATATTGATGCCTTGATTGTGTGATATATGAGAAATGCATGTTGTGATATATGCTTGATGGATGATTGAGGTTGAATTGATAGGTGGTACCTTGTTGATGGTGAGTATGATGTTGATTATGTATAATGATGGTTAATTGGAAATGGTATTATTGGAAATTGGGATGAGGGAGGATGTATGACATGATATTGTGTTTGTCTTTTAGCCATTTGATTGAGAAGTGTTAAAAGGGTTGGATGGTGATTTTGGAAAATTTGGTAAAATATCAATGTCTGAATTGAGGATGGCTTGATGTTGATTTTGGTACATTTTGATTGATTTCAAAGAAAAGGGATGAAATTGGAATGTTTTGATTGATTTTGAAAAGAGTTGAAAGTGGCTTGTTTTGAAAATGGCACTTTATGGTTTTGTATGAAAACATGGTTTTTGGGCATACTCTGACGGGACATAACTTGGACTACGGATCTCTGATTTGTGCCAAATCTGTTTAGAAATGAAATTGAATCCGGGATGTCCATGCCGTTCGAAGAACGGGTGAAAAACAATTTAAAATGATAAAGTTATGTCCATCGGAAGATTGAGGGTTGAATCTGTAAATTCTGCAGCTTTTAACTTAGAAAATTTTTAGCAAAATGACCCCCACGCGCGTAGGCGCACTTGGCGCATACGCGCCGTCCTTCGAGAAAGCACCATCCACGCGTGCGCGTGGTGTGCGCGAGCGCGTCGGTGCGCTGCACCAAATGCCCAGCTATTTTCCCGAGAGATGTGCCAGAGTTGTGCCAGTTTTGTGCCTGGGGCGCAAGAGCACCCACGCGTACGCGTGGCTGACGCTTGCGCGTCGTTTGGCTAATTTTCAATCCGCGCATTCGCGCGTATGACGCTTGCGCGTCGATGAGTTTTAAGGCCATCCACGCGTGCGCGTGGAGTGCGCGTACGCGTGGCCCTGTTTTCATCCCAAAGTTGATTTTTGAGTTTTAAAAGCCAAATTTCATACTTCTAAGTCTCCGATTTCACCACTTATGTCTTAAATCATTATGATATGCCTAGCAATGAGAGAATGGGCTAGTGAATGTGGTAACTTGCGAGTGAAGCAAGGGAAAATGGATGATCATTGAGGATCAAAGATGATTATGTGAGATGCGGTGGATGGCGGTGGAAGTGCTTGTTATGCCATGGGCCGAAGGGTCGTGATTATTAATGAATTGGCTGGTTATGGATTTAACCGTGAGCCGGATGGCTAGATTATTGCCGTGTTACGGCGGAGCCATGATTATGGCTAAGTATAAATGCATATATGCTGTTGAATGAATTGTGAATGTTTGCGCTTCCACCATCAGAGATGAGGGTTTCCCTGGGAGGAAGCAGTGGCTAGCCACCACGTGCTCCAGGTTGAGACTCGAAGCTCTTGTGACCCTATGTCGTAAGTGTGGCCGGGCACTGTGAAAGGCCCGGATGAGCTCGCCCCCGTAAATATTTACCAGTGAGGGTGATGGATATGGATCATGATTATGATCAAGTTTATGATGAGTATAACTCGAGTTGGGGATGCGCGACAGAGGGACAGTCCAATGGTTAGCTACCAGGACTTGTCGGGTTGGCTCTATAACCGACAGATGATATCATCAGCCACTAGGGACAGGCATTCATCATATGCATACTATATGAATTGTTTGAGATTGCCTATTTGACTGCATATTACTTGCTAATTGCCTAAATGCCTTATCTGTTCCTATTTGTAAATCTCTTGTCTGATATAACTGTGTTTGCTATATTATACTTCTGCTGGTGGTTGGGAGGTCTGAAGGAATTGGAAAGGGAAGTATTAGTTAGACTGAAGGATCTTTAGTTAGTTGCCACTTACGGTTTAGTTTGTTTATAAGCTTTGATATTATCTAGAGGAAGTTCTAGGATTGCCTTCGGCTTTCCTCTATTATTATGTATTATATATGTGGAAGCTGTTACCATGCTGGGGACCTCTGGTTCTCACCCATGCGGATTTTGTGGTTTTCAGATGCAGGACGTGAGGTTTCTCGCTGAGGCATGCTGAAGACTTCTGGATTAGCGAAGATCCTTTGTTCTCGGGACTCTGTTTTGGTTTATATATCTTGTTTAGATACTTTTATCTCCACTAAATAATACAAACTGTGATGACTCCTCTTATAGGAGATTTTTGGAGAATAGGGTTCTGTATTTGTGTCCCTTTGGGTTTCCTTTGGGGTTTCCTTATTTTATTATATGTATATATATATTGCTATGCTTGGACCGGTTATCTTCGTAAACGGATTTGAGTTTTGATATTCCCATTTTTGACACTCTTTTGTATATATATAATCTCGCGGTATCTTATCCCTGTTCATTACGTTATCGATCGGAGTGTTGTACTTTCGAGTTGTGATTTTTGTTTACCCCTTTTTCTACAAAGGCTCCTAGTTATAACCAATCATTCATACTACTATATGTACTAAATTTTTTTATTTTAGAGATCGTAATACCTTGCCATCTCTAGATTATGACTTAAGCATAAGACTCTGTATGGTAGGGTGTTACATTATGGTATCAGAGCAGTTCGTTCCTGTAGAGCCTGAGGAATGGACTGACTATGCTTCTGTGCATTCTCTGTATGTGTTTTATGTGCTGCTAGTATATCTACTTGATATAGTTGGCATAAATGTTCATGAGCATGCATTTGAGACTTTGAAGCACTAAACTCCCGATATTGAGACTGATCAACTTAATATCGATTGTTTGGTGTGTATAGGAACCAGATGGCATCTCGTGTACGCGGTAGAGGCCGTGGGAGAGGTCGTACTAATGCTCGTGCGCCAGAGATTAACCCTAATGACCCGGTGAACTTTATGACTGCGTTGGAGAACATGGCTGCTGCTATGCAAGCCACTGCTGAGGCTCTCGGTCAATAGATGAACAACCATGGAAATGACGGAAATGGAGCTCAGGGACCAATGGAGATCAGAACTTTCGCTGTGTTGGTGAACAAGTGTGGGGTTGCTGAAGAGTGTGTGAAGAGGGCAGCCGCTGAGAAAGGAAGTCACATGGGATCATTTCCACAGAACCGAGGGAAGAGCTTTACACCTAGAGGTCTGCCTTTCAAGAGGGGAGGTTCCTTTAGGAGGCCCAACAACAACAACTCCCAAGGGAAAAGGTTTGGGAAGCAGCCTCAGAATGATCAAGCTTGTACTAGGTGTGGAAGTCACCATCCGGGAGCACCATGCAAGGCCGGATGGGGTTTGTACTACAATTGTGGAAAGGCAGGACATAAGCTCCCAAGGTGTCCGGAGAAGAAGAAACAAGGTGCCGGGGAGGTGCAGCAGACTGGTCGGGTGTTCACCACCTCAGCTGTGGGTGCAGAGGGATCCGAAACACTCATTCGAGGTAACTGTGAAATGGCTGGTCAAACTTTAAATGCTTTATTTGATTCGGGAGCATCGCATTCATTCATTGTATTTGAGAAAGCCCATGAGTTAGGATTGAAGATCGTAACCTTAGGTTATGACCTAAAAGTGCATAATGCTACCCATGAAGCCATGGTAACTAGGCTAGGATGCCCAAAAGTTTCGTTTAGGTTCAAGCAGCGTGATTTTGTCCATAATTTAATCTGCTTACCGATGATCGGTCTTGATCTTATCTTGGGATTGGACTGGTTATCTGAGAACCATGTCCTGCTTGATTGTTCTACAAAGTCGGTGTACTTTATGCCGGAGGATACAGAAGGGTCGGTCGTGGTGAATAATTATTACTTGAATTCGATGATGGTGAACTGTTCTGGAATCAAATGTCAGGGTATCCTGTTGTTAACCACTGGTGTTTCGGGTGATGATCAAAGGTTGGATCAGATTTCGGTAGTGTGTGAGTTTTCGGAAGTGTTTCCCGATGATATTGAGGAATTTCCACCTAACCGAGAGGTCGAGTTTGCTATTGAGTTGGTGCCTGGGGCGGGACCAATCTCAAGTGCTCCTTATAGAATGTCACCATTAGAAATGGTCGAGCTAAAGTCTCAGTTAGAGGAATTGTTGGGTAAGAACTTTATCCAACCAAGTGTTTCCCCGTGGGGTGCTCCAGTGTTACTGGTAAAGAAGAAAGATGGAAGTATGCGACTCTGTGTGGATTACAGGCAGCTGAACAAGGTTACCATAAAGAATAAGTACCCATTGCCAAGGATTGATGATCTCATGGATCAGTTACAAGGAGCTGGGGTTTTCTCCAAGATCGATTTGTGATCCGGTTATCACCAGATAAGGGTGAGGGGTGAGGATATCCCTAAGACCGCTTTCAGGACTCGTTATGGTCATTACGAGTACACTGTAAGGTCCTTTGGGTTGACAAACGCTCCTGCAGTATTCATGGATTACATGAATAGAGTGTTCCGTCCGTTTCTAGATAAATTCATTGTTGTCTTTATTGACGACATACTAATTTACTCCAAGACTGAAGAGGAGCATGCGGAACACTTGCGGACCGTGTTGCAGATTTTAAAGGAGAAGAAACTCTATGCGAAACTATCTAAGTGTGAGTTCTGGAAGAGTGAGGTGAAGTTTTTGAGTCACGTGGTGAGTAAGAAGGGAATAGCCGTAGATCCAACTAAGGTGGAAGCTGTGATGGATTGGAAGCAACCAACCACAGTAACTGAGATAAGGAGTTTTCTGGGTTTAGCTGGCTATTACCGAAGGTTCATCAAAGGCTTTTCGCAATTAGCTTTGCCGTTGACAAAGTTAACCCGCAAAGACACTCCGTTTGTTTGGACTCCTGAGTGCGAGGAGAGCTTTCAAACATTGAAGAAAAAGTTGACCACTGCACCTGTGTTAGTGTTACCTGAGCCGAACGAACCATTTGAGGTGTACTATGATGCCTCATTAAAGGGTCTAGGATGCGTGCTGATGCAGCATCATAATGTGGTGGCGTATGCCTCACGACAGTTAAGACCTCATGAAGTTAGTTACCCTACGCACGATTTGAAACTCGCTGCGATTATGTTTGCCTTGAAGGTGTGGAGGCATTATCTCTATGGGGTTAAGTTCCAAGTCTTCTCCGATCATAAGAGCTTGAAATATCTCTTTGATCAGAAAGAGCTTAATATGGGGCAGAGGAGGTGGATGGAATTATTGAAGGACTATGACTTTGAGTTGAATTACCATCCGAGAAAGGCGAATGTAGTGGCGGATGCGTTAAGTCAGAAGTCGTTATATGCGGCTTGGATGATGCTTCAAGAGGAGAAGTTGCTCAAGGGATTCGAGAGTCTAAAGATTGGTGCTCGAGAAGTATCTGGAACCTTGTGTTTAAGCCGATTAGAAATCTCGAGTGACCTTAAGTCCGAACTCCTAAAGGCTCATGAAAATGATGAAGCGTTATGGAAGGTGTTACCGGCTATCGAGCAAGGAAAACAGTGGAGAGTGTCAGAAGAAAAAGATGGGTTATAGAGATTCAAGGGTAGGATCATTGTGCCGGAAGTTGGCGCTTTGAGGCAAGATATCTTAAAGGAGGCACACAAAAGCGGATTCTCCATTAACCCGGGAAGTACTAAGATGTGCCATGATTTAAAGGCGAAGTTTTGGTGGCCGGGTATGAAGAATGATGTGGCGGAATATGTTTCAAAGTGCTTAGCTTGTCAAAAGGTAAAGATTGAACATCAAAGACCTTCTGGAATGTTGCAACCTTTAGAGGTTCTGCAATAGAAGTGGGAAAGTATTGCAATGAATTTTGTGTCGGGATTGCCAAGGACTAGGACTGGTTTTGATGCTATCTGGGTGATTGTGGACCGACTGACGAAGTCAGCTCACTTTTTGCCCATCGGATGACTTACACCCTTGAGGAGCTAGCTCGGTTATACATAAAGGAGATTGTGAGACTCCATGGTGTACCTGCTACTATAATCTCTGATAGAGATCCTCGTTTCACTTCGAGGTTCTGGGGTGCATTTCAGAAAGCTTTTGGAACCCGATTAAGCTTGAGTACAGCGTACCATCCTCAAACAGATGGTCAATCTGAGAGGACGATCCAAACACTAGAGGATATGTTGAGAGCTTGTGTTTTGGATCAACCGGCGAGTTGGGATCGGTATATGCCATTAGTGGAGTTTGCATACAATAATAGTTACCATGCGAGCATTGGAATGGCTCCGTATGAGGCATTGTATGGGAGGAAATATCAATCTCCGCTATGTTGGTATGAAGCTGGAGAGAAAGGCTTGTTGGGGCCGGAGATGATAGCTGAGACCACTGAACAAGTCAAGAAAATCCGAGATAGGATGCTTACGGCGCAGAGTCGCCAGAAGAGTTACGCCGATCAAAGGCGGAAGCCCTTGGAATTTGAAGAAGGAGATCATGTTTTCCTGAAGGTTACTCCGACCACAGGAGTAGGTAGGGCGATTAAAGCGAAGAAGTTGAATCCTCGATACATTGGTCTAATTCAGATCCTGGAGAGGATTGGACCGGTAGCGTATCGGATGGTTCTACCACCTCATCTTTCGAACCTGCACGATGTGTTTCACGTGTCACAGCTTCGGAAGTACACTCCTGATGCTAGCCATGTATTAGAACCTGAGTCGGTTCAGTTAAGAGAATATTTGACGCTTCCAGTGGCTCCAGTTAGAATTGACGATACTAGTATCAAACGGTTGCGTGGAAAAGAAGTTTCATTAGTCAAAGTGGCTTGGAGTCGAGGCGGTGTTGAGGAACACACTTGGGAACTTGAGTCGGAGATGCGAACGGATTATCCGCACTTATTCTCAGGTAATTGAATTTGAATTTTGTGGGCAAAATTCCCATTTAGGTGGGTAGAATGTAAGACCCGGTTAATTAATGACTAATTAACTCATAAATGAGAATTTATTCTAGAAAGTCAAAAATGTTATTTTTATGGCTTAATATGATAGAGGAGATTGAGATGAGAATTTCGGTACCAATTTTATAGAAATCGGACCAAGATTGGACCGAACGGGTCAAACCGGTCCAATCGGACCCAAAATAGACCCTTGGCCCAATTAAACTAAACCAAAACCCTAGTTTTCAGCACTCTCTCTCCTCACTTATCACTCAAACACGCTAAAATGGAGTAAGGGAGGGGAAGAACACTCTCTCAAACTTCTATCTCTCACTTGATCTTCAAACTACCATAAGTTTTGATCTAGAACTCCGATTGCCGCACCGTTTGCGGCCACGCATTCATCACGGAGAGCTCTACAAAACCCATACAATCAATCTTGAGGTAAGCCACGTTTTTCTCTTCGAAATTCCAGCCCTTACTTTCGAGTTTCATGGGTGAAATGTTGAGATTTTAGGTTCTTTGATGTTATAGGACCCAACTCTCTTGAAGGAGAAGGTTAATCTTGTCTCCTTAGACCTTGGGTGTGGTAAGATTCTCAACCCTAGTGTAATTTGTTGTTCTATGATGTTTGGGTATTGAGATGTTGTGTATGGATATGATTATTATGGCTTAGGTTGTGTATATGTGAATATTGGAGCTTGATTGGTGATTTTGGAAAGCTTGGAAGAGGGTTTTGTGTGATAAAAATATGTTCTTGGAGGTATTGAGACCTTGAGAGCTTGTGGACAAGTGGTTTGGAAGTGCTCCGGTTGAGCGTGGGAAATCGGCTAAGGTATGGTTTCGGTTTTCCGTATCTAATATGTAATGTGGTAGGAAATACTTAGGCTAGGGGCCCTAAGATAGGCATTGAATTGTTGATGTTGTTGAATGGTTGAGATATATGATGTGATCATATATGTGATTATGAATATTGATGCCTTGATTGTGTGATATATGAGAAATGTATGTTGTGATATATGCTTGATGGATGATTGAGGTTGAATTGATGGGTGGTACCATGTTGATGGTGAGTATGATGTTGATTATGTATAATGATGGTTGATTGGAAATGGTATTATTGGAAATTGGGATGAGGGAGGATGTATGACATGATATTGTGTTTGTCCTTTAGCCATTTGATTGAGAAGTGTTAAAAGGTTTGGATGGTGATTTTGGGAAATTTGGTAAAATGTCAATGTGTAAGTTGAGGATGGCTTGATGTTAATTTTGGTACATTTTGATTGATTTCAAAGAAAAGGGATGAAATTGGCATGTTTTGATTGATTTTGAAAAGAGTTGAAAGTGGCTTGTTTTGAAAATGGCACTTTATGGTTTTGTATGAAAACATGGTTTTTGGGCATACTTTGACGGGACATAACTTGGACTATAAATCTCTGATTTGTGCCAAATCTATTTAGAAATGAAATTGAATCCGGGATGTCCATGTCGTTCGAAGAACGGGTGAAAAACGATTTAAAATGATAAAGTTATGTCCGTCGGAAGATTGGGGGTTGAATCTGTAAATTCTGCAGCTTTTAACTTAGAAAATTTTTAGCAAAATGACCCCCCCGCGCGTAGGCGCACTTGGCGCATACGCGCCGTTCTTCGAGAAAGCACCATCCACGCGTGCGCGTGGTGTGCGCGAGCGCGTCGGTGTGCTGCACCAAATTCCCGAGAGATGTGCCAGAGTTGTGCCAGTTTTGTGCCTGGGGCGCAAGAGCACCCACGCGTACGCGTGGCTGACGCTTGTGCGTCGTTTGGCTAATTTTCAATCCGCGCGTTCGCGTGTATGACGCTTGCGCGTCGATGAGTTTTAAGGCCATCCACGCGTGCGCGTGGAGTGCGCGTACGCGTGGCCCTGTTTTCATCCCAAAGTTGATTTTTGAGTTTTAAAAGCCAAATTTCATACTTCTAAGCCTCCGATCTCACCACTTATGTCTTAAATCATTATGATATGCCTAGCAATGAGAGAAGGGGCTAGTGAATGTGGTAACTTGCGAGTGAAGCAAGGGAAAATGGATGATCATTGAGGATCAAAGATGATTATGTGAGATGCGGTGGATGGCGGTGGAAGTGCTTGTTATGCCATGGGCCGAAGGGCCGTGATTATTAATGAATTGGCTGGTTATGGATTTAACCGTGAGCCGGATGGCTAGATTATTGCCGTGTTACGGTAGAGCCATGATTATGGCTAAGTATAAATGCATATATGCTGTTGAATGAATTGTGAATATTTGCGCTTCCACCATCAGATATGAGGGTTTCCCTGGAAGGAAGCAGTGGCTAGCCACCACGTGCTCCAGGTTGAGACTCGAAGCTCTTGTGACCCTATGTCGTAAGTGTGGCCGGGCACTGTGAAAGGCCCGGATGAGCTCGCCCCCGTAAATATTCACTAGTGAGGGTGATGGATATGGATCATGATTATGATCAAGTTTATGATGAGTATAACTCGAGTTGGGGATGCGCGACAGAGGGACAGTCTAATGGTTAGCTACCAGGACTTGTCGGGTTGGCTCTATAACCGACAGATGATATCATCAGCCACTAGGGACAGGCATTCATCATATGCATACTATATGAATTGTTTGAGATTGCCTATTTGACTGCATATTACTTGCTAATTGCCTAAATGCCTTATCTGTTCCTATTTGTAAATCTCTTGTCTGATATAACTGTGTTTGCTATATTATACTTCTGCTGGTGGTTCGGAGGTCTGAAGGAATTGGAAAGGGAAGTATTAGTTAGACTGAAGGATCTTTAGTCAGTTGCCACTTACGGTTTAGTTTGTTTATAAGCTTTGATATTATCTGGAGGAAGTTCTAGGATTGCCTTCGGCTTTCCTCTATTATTATGTATTATATATGTGGAAGCTGTTACCATGCATGGGACCTCTGGTTCTCACCCATGCGGATTTTGTGGTTTTCAGATGCAGGACGTGAGGTTTCTCGCTGAGGCATGCTGGAGACTTCTGGATTAGCGAAGATCCTTTGTTCTCGGGACTCTGTTTTGGTTTATATATCTTATTTAGATACTTTTATCTCCACTAAATAATACAAACTGTGATGACTCCTTTTATAGGAGATTTTTGGAGAATAGGGTTCTGTATTTGTGTCCCTTTGAGTTTCCTTTGAGGTTTCCTTATTTTATTATATGTATATATATATTGCTATGCTCGGACCGGTTATCTTCGCATCCGGATTTGAGTTTTGATATTCCCGTTTTTGACACTCTTTTGTATATATATAATCTCGCGGTATCTTATCCCTGTTCATTACGTTATCGATCGGAGTGTTGCGCTTTCGAGTTGCGATTTTTGTTTACCCCTTTTTCTACAAAGGCTCCTAGTTATAACCAATCATTCATACTACTATATGTACTTAATTTTTTTTATTTTAGAAGTCGTAATACCTTGTCATCTCTGGATTATGACTTAAGCATAAGACTCTGTATGGTAGGGTGTTACAGCTTTGATGCCATTGCTTGGAGTGAGAAACACATCCTTTTTCATAGCTTTTTTAGTATGGATGATGTTTCTATAAAGAGCCATTTTCAGGTACTTGCCTGAGATGAAATTCGGGTGGCTAGGGTTTGTACAGCTTTATTGAGAGAACTAGAGAAGACTCCTCTTGGTGACATTCGGCGCACTTTGACTGATCTACAAGTTGAAGTGGCATCCTTAAGGGAATAAAAAAAGGAGTGGGAGGGTGAAAAGGAGTCCCTTATTTCTGACCTTGGCAAAGCTCGGGCGAGAGTAAAATAATCTGAGATTGTCCTAGCTATGGTGGAGGGCTTAAAAAAAGAAGACTGAAGAGAGTTATACTAGGATTTTTGGAGCGAAGCTAGATTTGGTAGATGAGATCACTAAATCCAGGGAGAAATATGCCGAGCTGGAGGAAACCATAGATGTGGGAATGGATGAATTGGTGGAAAATTTGAAGGCCCAATTCTGAGTTGTGGCTCCCGAGGCAGACCTCTCCATATTAGTCCTGATAATGTGGTGGTGGAAAGGAAGATAGTCCCTATGCATGAGGAGGAGGAGGATACTCCTCTGCCTGACCCGATGACCTCGGGGGCTCGGGCCGAGGGAGCTTCTCAAGGTTTTTCTACTCGAATTAATGATGAGCCTACTCCTTCTGGAACTCTCCCGATTTCCGCTATGTAGCCTGAAACTCTGCTGACCTCCATTGTGCAGCCTGGGGACGTTTCTAACTCAACTTCTAGTGACCAAGTTTCTTCTCCTTAGCTTTTTATTTTCTAAGTATCTAGATGGCCCGGCTTTTGGGTCTGTATGAAAAATTTTAATTTTGTAATAGTTGTAGTTTAAATACTGTACTTCTTCTTACTTAAATACCTTTTTCCACTGCTTAGATGTGTGGTGGTTTTTTGCATGAATGAGTATTTTCTTATCATCCTTTACTTAGTTGTAGCTCCTGCTGTTAGCCTTTTATGACTTAAAAATTTTCATTAAGTCACTTTGGTAGCTTTTGATGCTACTTTCGCTAAGTTGAAAACGATGTCGGCAAACTACATTGGTCATTTTTTAATTTTTTATTGTAAATTTTGTTTTCCCTTAGTTATGTAGACTCCGACTTTGATGTTACTTTCCCTTACTTATAAAGTTACTCTTGCATTTTATTTTAGGCCCAACTCTTTTAAGGTCGACCACGTACTGTTTACATAACTTCTTACACTAATTTATACCTCGTCGCTTCATCTTGCCAACCACTCAGGTTGGACAATAATTTTCACGATTTTTCGAGCTTAAACTAATGCATTTAAAGGAGAAAATCAATAGAAAAAATTATTTATCATTAATAAGTAGAAATGATTTACATAAGTTTTCTTGATACTAAGGATTTTTTTTTTATTACCCTTAGCCCCTTGCTATGGTGCCTCATTAAAATTCCCTTCAGGAACACCCTTTTTGGAAAAAAAAAAAACTACGAATTCAGGAAAAAGAGTACACCAGAGAGCAAAGTTCACTTTCTAACCATAGTACCTCTTTAAGTTACATGCGTGCCACAACTTTGGGATCTCGTTCCCCTTCAAATCGGATACTTTATAGTAACCTTTCCCTAAGATTTCAGCAACCTTATAAGGTCCTTTCCAATTCGCAGCCATCTTTTCCTCGCTTGACTTCTATACTCCGATGTCATTTTAGATTAATATGAGATCGTTTGTGGCGAAACTTCTTTTGATGACTTTCTTATTGTACCTCAAAGTCATTCTTTGCTTTAATGCTTCCTCTTTTATCAGAGCTTATTTTCAGACTTCTAGAAGGAGGCTGAGTTCTTTCTTTTGTGCTCGAACATTTTCTAGTTCATCATAGAATCTAACTCTTGAAGATTCTTCATAGACTTCTATAGGAATCATAGATTCTATTCCATAATCAAGTTGGAAAAGTGATTCCCTAGTTGTGGAGTGAAGAGTTGTCTGATATGCCTACAAGACTTGAGGGAGCTCGCCTGCCTACGCTCCCTAGTAGTCGGCACTTCATCCTAGCCAGTACGACTTTATTCGCAGCTTCTGATTGTCCATTGGCTTGGAGGTATTCTACCGACGTAAACTGGTGCTTAATTTTGAGGCTTGCCACTGATGCGTGAGCATCTTATACCCATTTTCGGCTTATTTTCTAGTTAAATTTAGTTAGAATTTAGTGAGTTTAGTTATATTTTAGTGTTAAAATTCTCTTTGGATACTACTTTGAGTTTTTCTGGTATTTTTATGATTTTAGGTGAAATTCGGATCAATTTTGACAGAGTTTTGAGCAAAAAGGAGAAGTTTTGAAGCTACCCCTTGGGCGTTAAACGCCAAGCTGACGTTTAGTGCCAGCAACCACTAAAGTCAGGAGCATTTCTGCCCCCTTTGGGCGCTAAGCGCCAATCCAGGCAATCTGAATTAAAAATCGGGTAAGAAACTTCCTTTCCAGGTCAGCAAAGCAAGTCACCGACCAGGATTGTAAGCTATTGAACAACTTCACTGCTGCTTTGGTTAATGTTGTCGGGAAAGCCTTGCAACGAGTCACATTGGACGCGTCGGCCAGATATATCCTATTTTTAAATTGCTGAGATGATACCTTGGATCGATCGCGCCATCATAAAGATCCATGTCGAGGCTTTTAAAATTCTTTGGGACTCTAGCCCGCATGATCTCTTCTATGAATAGATCTTTTTCCCCAAAAGGGATTTTTTTGTCGTTCAGCGTTGTTGGTCAGATTTCATAGATAAGCTTCTAATTATAGAAGCTTTTTCTCGAGTTCCCTTCTACGTCGTACCTCCCTTCGTAGATCTCTTTCAACTTTCATTTATCACTCGATCTCCTGTTCGAGTTGCTCCAACCGGCCATGATGTCTGTGTACGAGTCTTATGATCTCAGTTGGGTATGGAGGTTCTTCATTCTCAGGTGGATGTACCTCTGACATTAGTCGTCGATTTTGAGGATTTTGTCATGTTCCTTCCACATTAGGATTACTTGTTCCTTCTTGTCGTGGGGGTATCACAAGGGCTCGGTCCTCGTTACGAGGTTCGGGCTCAGACTCAGATGCAGTGTGTCTGTCTTTAAATTGCTCGTCTGCTATAGTTAGATGTAGACTTCCAGATCCCCGATAACGGCACCAATGTTTCGAGGGTTACCTGAAATTTGGTTGTTTTTTGGCTTGGATGTGAGGTCCAGACTCCTTCTAAGACAGCATCCGACTTGTAGTGGTGCCGAGGTGCCACTGTTCGAGTTCCTCGTGAGGAAGTGGGGGTGGTACCAGAAAGAGACTCCAATGCTTAAGTTTGTAACGGTTTTAAGCAGGATTTTAGTAAATTAGGTCTTAAATATATCTGAGGATGTTAGTGTATTTATAGTAGAGTAGATACTACCTTTTGTAGAGTAGTTCTACCTTTTATGGTGGATAACTATTTCCTTTTTCTAAGAAAGTTGTTGAGATATTTCTTCTAGATAAGAGGAGATATCTTAGGAGTTAGTTACTAGGTAGAGCTGAATCATTATTATCGTGTTCGATCTCTATGAGATCGGGTATGTGTAGTAGTTAGATCTCTTGAGTGGGCTTCTATTCATTTTGGGTCTGGCTTCATTTTTGGGTCAAGGTATGAACAACAAACATAAAAAAAGGTTAAAATAAAAATTAACACTTATATAATAAAAATTATCCAGATATTTAATATTATGATCTTATCGTAATATTGTATTTTGAATTATCTTGTAATTTCAACAGAAAATTACCCTATCGCTCTCTCACAATTTAAGCTCACTCCTTATTCAGAAGAACAATAAAGCTCCCTGGAACACTTTCCTTCCTCCTCTAACACAAAATCTTCTATAACACACATTTTCTAACAAAAGCCCCCTCCCCTCCCTATATTTATTCACTCCCTTGCCGTACACAAGTTTGATCACTACTATGCATGTTTCCCAACTTTTTTCACAACTTGCGAGACAAAAGTAGCTGCATCCTTCACCAGAATATAGTTGTTAGCTTATTTAGGTGCGGGAATCATTTTTTTTCAAAAAAAAAATTATACATAAAAATATAAAGCGGCTAAGAAAGAGACAAAAGTGGTTGTAAGCGAAGCAAGAACAAGAGCATATGAGGGTCTCTACCAGTCTTTAGGCACGAAGGAAGGAGAAAAAGGTATATATAGAATTGTAAAGAGCCGTGAAAGAAGAACGAGAGACTTGGATCAGGTTAAGTGCATAAAGGATAAAGACGGGGAGGTTTTGGCTCAAGAGGAGAAGATCAATGAAAGATGGAAAAGCTACTTCTACGAGTTATTTAATGAAGGATAGAAGACTCTTCTGAGCCTTGGTCGGTTACGTACGAGGGAATAAGATCAAAACTTCGACTACTATCGAAGGATTCAAGACTTCGAGGTAAAATAGGTTCTAAAGTGGATGAAAAATAGCAAGGTAGTAGGACTCGATAATATTTTGATTGAAGTTTGGAAGGGCCTTGGAGAGAAAGGTATCAGTTAGTTAACTAAGCTTTTTAATGAGAGTTTAAGATCAAAAAAGATGCCAGACAAGTGGAGAAAGAGCACCTTGGTACCTATCTACAAGAATAAGGGTGATATACAAAGTTGCAAAAACTATAGAGGGATCAAACTCATGAGCCATACCATGAAGTTTTGGAAAAGGGTGATAGAACGAAGGCTAAGACAAGAGACACAAGTAACAGAGAACCAATTTAATTTTATGTCAGGTAGATCCACCACTGAAGTGATATACTTGTTAAGAAGGATGATGGAGGGGCATCGTAGTAATAAAAGGAATTTACATATGATGTTTATTGATTTGGAAAAAGCGTACGATAGGGTGCCAAGGGAGCTCTTATGGAAGGTTTTGGAAAGGAAGAGAGTAAAGATCACATATATTCGTGCAATTAAAGACATGTATGATGGGACTACAACTAGTGTGAAGACTCAAGGTGGTGTGACAGAGAAATTTTCTATTGGTATAGGATTACACCAGGGATCATCATTAAGTCCATACCTTTTCACATTAGTCTTGGAAGTACTCATAGAGCATATCCAAGACCCTGTGCCATTGTGCATGCTTTTTGCCGATGATATCGTCTTTATGGGAGAGTCAAGGGAAGACCTAAAAAAGAAGCTGAATTTATGGAGAGAAGCTCTAGAAGTGTATGGCCTATGCATAAGTCGTAGCAAGACAAAATATATAGAATGTAAGTTCAGTCGCCGAAGAAAAAACCCTAATACAAAGGTGAAGATTGGAGAAAACATCCTACAAAAAGTTTAAAGTTTTAAGTATCTTGGATTCATTATACAGGATAATGGAGAGATTGAATAGGATGTAAATCATAGGATCTAAGCAGGTTGATCAAAATGGAGGAGTGCATCTGGTTTTATATGTGACAAAAAAGTACCTTTCAAACTTAAAGGTAAATTCTATCGCACTGCTATCAGACCGACTATGCTTTATGGTACAGAGTGTTAGGCGGTCAAAGGGGGCACAAACATAAGTTAAGTGTGATAGAGATGAAGATGTTGAGATGGATGAGTGGTCATACGTGATTGGATAGAATAAAGAACGAAGATATAAGAAAGAGAGTTGAAGTAGCACCTATTGTGGAAAAGATGGTAGAGTTGTGTTTCAGGTGGTTTAGACATGTGAGAAGAAGACCGACAGAGCACCCAGTCAGGAGGGTGGCTGAGATGGAAGATGGACAAGGAGTGAAAGGCATAGGAAGATCTAGGAAGACCATCCACGAAGTAGTCAAACGAGATCTACATGTAAACGATCTCTCTGTAAACATGATACATGATAAAGATCAATGACATCGTTTGATTCATGTAGTCGATTCCACCTAGTGGGACAAGACTTTATTGTTGTCGTTGTTATAAATATATTATTTTATTATATACGATTCTATTATAGTTAAATCTCGATTGAATTTTTAAATTTTTTAGTTTTACTAATTCAATAATAAGAATTCACCAATATATATAAATCTAAAAGAGTATAAGAAATAAAAAGGGTTAAGTACGATTTTGGTCCCTAAGGTAGAGGCTGAAAATTTTTTTCATCCCCAACTTTTTTTTATTATAAAATCGTCCCTGAACTTTAACTTAGTTTTAAAATCGTCCTTTTTATCAAAATTTTAATTTTTATTTCGAAATTTCCTTAATTAAAAAAAAAAAGAAAACAGGTTAAATGGGGGAAGGGATCACCAGGGCAGGGGAGAGGGAAGAAGAAAGAGGAAGGGATCACGAGGGGAAAGGGGGAGGGAGCCGCTATCGTAGTGGGTTCGTCGCCACTGTTGAGCCACATCGTCGTACTGGGTTCGTCGCCGCCATTAAGCCAACGTCGCTAACCACGAAGAGAGAGAGAGAGAGGGATGCGCGAGTTGAAGGTAAGAGAGAGAGAGAGGGATGCGCGAGCTGAAGGTCCACTGCCGCCGCTGCCACCACTGCCGCCGGTCCTCACCCCTCACCGCTCGCTGTTGTTCCTCCCTACTCGCCGCTCGTCAACCGCCCGCCGCTGTTCTGCTGGTCCTCTCCACTCGCTGTGCTGAATTGTAGCTTGTTTTGTAATTTTTGTTGACGTTGCTTGTAGCTGTTGTTGAACTAGGAAACCTTTTACTGAATTTCTTGTAGAACTTCTGAATTTTTTGTGAAATTTATTGTGGAATAATTGAATTTTTTGCTTGGTGATTCTAACTTTGTTGTAGAATTTGTTCTGAATTTGTTGTGGAATTTGTTGTAAAATATCTAAATGTCATGCTCTGTTGATTGGGTGAATCTTTACTTTTGATTTGGCTTGAATCTGAAATATTGATACTGTTGAATTTGTTGATTATTGCTCAAAGTGCAAGTTACTTGAATTTCTTTAAGTATTTTGGTCTGTTTTTTATAATTTGAAGAAGATGAAAAAGATGAAGAAGCAGAACAAGAAAAGAGATAACGAAATTATGATAGAGGGTAAGGATATAATTGTCCGAAAGACGATTTTAAAATCAAGTTGAATTTTATAAACGATTTTGTAAGAAAAAAAGTTAAAGACAGAAAAAATTTTTAGTCCCTACATAATAAATTTGAAAAAAATTTAAAAAATCTTATTTATATTGAATAAGTTAAACTTAGTCATGTTGAAAGATTTATGTAAAATAATCTTTACACAAGTTACGATATCTAAGATGATTGAATAATATGTAGTTGAGTCGTGTGGATTAAAAATGTTTATGGGCAAAAACCCCACAAATTCATGGGTGAATCCAAACCTATAGGCATCTCTAATAGTACTTATTTTGGATGTTACAAAAAAATGGATATTACCAATTAAAATTTAAATAATAACAATAATAATATTGAAAAAAAAATCCACTATGGAAATCTTAATCAAGAAGAAACGTTCATATTTTTTTTGTTTTTCATATAAAACTAGTTTTTAATAGTTCGTTCCCACTTCCCACTTACTCTATCCTAATAAATTCCAAGAAGGCAACACCATTAGCAAAGATCGTGCTTGTGAGCTTTCTCACTTTCTTCCTTTTGTTACACCCGTGACCATGAATTTCTTAAGAAAATAAATATTTATTGAAGCTAGTTTGGTTGGCAGGTGGTGAGGAGAAACGAAAACCTCCAAAACGAAAATAGAAAAATATCTTGCGTTCATTAAGGTTGAGTTAACTTTATCTATATAAATACCCGTGAACCGATGTGCGTGTTTTACATTTCTTTCTACCTTTACCCAATTAATGCTGCAATCCGCAACACTGCACAATCACATATTTACAGGATGCATTGGCCATGGATGCACCCCAACCCATTATCAAATATCGATTAATTAATTAATTTCCAATAACATATCCGCTAAAAGACACAGTTGCGGGAATTCAAGGTAGTAGGTCAAAAATTGGTGTACGAAGTTAACGTTTGGACTATGCAGTTAGTGATTGAAAGCCTGCGCAACCCTGTTTAAAGCGCCCAACTAGTGGTGGAGCCTTTAATCTGCAAAACAGCTAATATAAAGCTTAGAAAACAAATCAATCATATCGAACAAAAAAAAAATTATAAAATCAACTTATATTTACAACTCTATTAACAATTATATCCAATAATTATAACTAAACTAATTTATATTACAACTCTATTGTCAATTATATCCAATAATTATAATTTTATTAAAGATAAGGAAAACATAAAAAAATTTATCTATGAATATTCAAAATACGAATAAAACTACTCATAAAAATATATAACGAATTTTATATGACAAAAATATTAAAAAGTTATTCAAAAATCTCAAAATATTCTCATCATCATTCCCACTACCACCATTAACCCTCCTCTCTCGATAAACCACATAACTACATTACAATATTATGATTATTGGATAGTTTATTAAAGATGAGAAGGAAAGATATTTTATAGTTATTGGATATAGTTGATAAATAATCCTATCAGTGCTCTAAAATAAAATGACGGGACACTCTCAAGTGATGGGCTTGCAGTAGTGGAGAAAGAAACGGTGGTAAACGCACATGCGAAAGCAAGGCCCAATTGTCTTACACTACTACACATACAGGATACAGCTACTACAATTTCCCCACTCATCACTCACTCATTTTCTCTTTCCTCCTCCTGCTTTTTGTCTCCAATGCAATAATTCAAGAGAAGCAGACAACCACCCACCGCTTCCCTTTTTCACACCACAATCACACACACATAAAAAACCTGCTTCTCCCTCTTATTTCTATTCCATTGCTACTTTACTCATCAAAACACAGAAAAATGGGCACGCCTCGTAAAGCGTCTCTTGCAGTGTTCTTACTTCTCTTTGTTGCTCTCTGCCATGGGGCAACTTCGGCGAACAAGAAGACCACCTACATAGTCCACGTGGCGAAATCTCAGATGCCGGAGAGCTTCGAGCACCACGCCGAGTGGTACGCTTCCTCTCTCAAATCCGTTTCCGAATCGGCGGAAATGCTTTACACCTACGAGAACGCCATCCATGGGTACTCCACCAGGTTAACGGAGGAGGAAGCTCGTTTGTTAGAGGCACAGGACGGTGTCCTCGCCGTGCTTCCGGAGACAAAGTACGAACTCCACACCACGAGGACTCCGTTGTTCCTGGGCCTTGACAAGAGCTCGGATCTTTTTCCGGCGTCGGATTCCTCCAGTGACGTCATCGTCGGAGTTCTCGACACCGGTGTTTGGCCAGAGAGCAAGAGCTTTGACGACACTGGGCTCGGACCCGTTCCCAGCACGTGGAAAGGCACGTGCGAAACTGGAACCAACTTCACTGCCTCTAACTGCAACAGAAAACTCATAGGAGCGAGATTCTTCGCCAAAGGCTACGAAGCCATGCTAGGTCCAATCGATGTGACTAAAGAGTCTAAGTCCCCTCGCGACGATGACGGCCACGGGACCCACACCGCCAGCACCGCCGCGGGATCTGTTGTAACTGGCGCCAGCCTCTTTGGCTACGCACAGGGGACGGCGCGTGGGATGGCCACGCGCGCTAGAATCGCGGCATACAAAGTATGCTGGATCGGAGGGTGTTTCAGCTCTGATATTCTCGCCGCCATTGATAGGGGCATTCAGGATAACGTTAACGTTCTTTCTATGTCCCTTGGTGGTGGAAGCTCTGATTATTACAGAGACAGTGTTGCAATTGGATCCTTCGCTGCAATGGAGAAAGGGATTCTAATTTCTTGTTCTGCTGGAAACGCTGGTCCCAGTCCTTCGAGTCTCTCCAATGTGGCACCATGGATCACTACCGTGGGCGCGGGTACACTTGATCGTGATTTTCCGGCGTACGTTAGCCTCGGTAACGGGCTCAACTTCTCTGGTGTTTCCTTGTATCGAGGTAACGCTTTACCTGATTCTCCATTACCGTTTGTTTACGCTGGCAATGCAAGCAACGCGACGAATGGAAACTTGTGCATGGTGGGAACACTATCGCCGGAGAAAGTTGCCGGGAAAATCGTGTTGTGTGAAAGAGGAGTTAGCGCCAGGGTTCAGAAAGGTGCTGTGGTGAAGGCTGCTGGAGGATTGGGAATGGTGCTGGCTAACACCGCTGCCAACGGCGAAGAGCTTGTGGCTGACGCGCACCTACTTCCGGCGACGGCGGTAGGTGAGAAAGCCGGAGACGCCGTCAAGAAGTATCTTTTTACTGACGCTAAGCCAACCGTGAAGATCGATTTTGAAGGGACTAAGGTAGGGATCCAGCCGTCGCCGGTGGTGGCGGCGTTCAGTTCCCGTGGCCCCAATGGTTTAACGCAACAGATCTTGAAGCCTGATCTGATCGCACCGGGTGTCAACATCTTAGCGGGTTGGTCCAGGGCGGTGGGTCCCACAGGCTTAGCCGTTGATAACAGGCGCGTGGACTTCAACATCATCTCCGGCACTTCAATGTCGTGTCCTCACGTGAGTGGCTTAGCTGCGCTGGTCAAATCGGCTCATCCTGAATGGAGCCCAGCTGCGGTTCGGTCGGCTCTCATGACAACGGCATACACGGCTTACAAGAACGGCCAAAAATTACAAGACAGCGCCACCGGAAAGCCATCTACTCCGTTCGATCACGGATCTGGACACGTGGACCCCGTGGCGGCCCTTAATCCTGGACTCGTCTATGATCTAACCCCTGAAGACTACCTAGGCTTCTTATGTGCTTTGAACTACACCGAAGGTGAGATCCAAAGCGTTGCGAGAAGAAATTTCAAGTGCGACGCGGGAAAGGCTTACAGTGTGACCGATCTCAATTATCCTTCGTTTGGTGTGGTGTTTGAATCATCAACGGGTGCGGTGAAGCACACGAGGACCCTCACTAACGTGGGACCCGCAGCAACGTTCAAGGCTTCTGTGACGTCAGATTCCCCATTGGTGAAGGTATCGATTGTGCCGCAGGTGTTGAGCTTCAAAGAGGGGGAGAAAAAGTCGTATACAGTAACGTTCACTTCATCTGGTGCGTCCCCACATGGTAATGCCTTTGGACGGTTAGAATGGACGGATGGGAAAACTGTGGTTGGAAGCCCAATCTCAATTAGTTGGTTTTAAGTTGTTAGGAAAAAAATAAAAAGAAAAAAGTCAAAAAACGAAGGTCTAATGTTGATCAAAGGTTCATCACTCACTCGAAGAGGGGTGTCTTGATTGGCTAGTGGTTAATTTTATAATTTTATAAATATAATATATTAATATTTTTATTTGTTTGAATCTAGTGAATGAAAAAAGAAAAGAAAAGCAGCTTTAAATTAATTTGTAGGTGGGACCTATGTTTTTATAGTTTGGGTCGTTGTGTTTGTTGCCTGGGGGAAATGGCAAATTGGCTAGGGTGGAGAAATTTGTCTGGGTTGTTGATTAGTACAAGTACACCGTTATAATCATTAAAGAACATGTGACCACACTACACTGGCATTGAGTCCCATTCTACTGTTGGCAACATAATTTAGAAGTCTTGCTTTTCCTATTTTGCCTGGAAGTGATTTTAATTATTTTACATTCACGCTAGTTGTATCAATCTGTTGACTAGTCTTCAAAATTTTATACTGATATCTCTTATAAGTCTACAACCAATCACCCATATTGACCAAATACTGGTGTAAAAAATGGTTATTCCTAAATGGACTGATCATCATTGAAACCGAACTTCATGAAAAAAATCGATTCAAGTCAAGTTGCTGAAAGCGTTGCATGTATTGAGATCATTGTAATATATGAAGCAGGGACATCATGACATCATGTTGATAATTTGACGTGTAGTGTAAGCGTGATACATTTCGGACACCATATTAATTCGATATTTGTTACATGTACTTCTTATATTCAATTGTATTTTAATTAAAAATAAAAAATATTTTTTGAAATAGATTTAGATATATTTAAATATTATTATATATTGGCGGGTTTAATTTTAATCAAAATTTATATTTTTAAAATAAATTTAGAAATATAATATATTGGATAATTTACTAAAATAAAATAATTAGAGTTTATATTTACGCAAATACAACCGTTTCAAACTCATTATATATGAGTCCTATTACAACTTTATATAAACCGTATAAATCCTATTACTTTTTATAAATACACATAAACCGTAAAATCCCTATTATAGTTTATAAAGAGTTAAGTTTGTACATAAATCGCTCTACTCTAACCACAGTTTATGAAGAGCTACGACTCTATATATATACTAAGTGAAGCTAATTGTTTAGAAGAGTGTCATTTTTACAATGGCTAGTGAAAAGAAGAGTTTTTTAGTGCTAGTGCATTGCTTTAATTTATTCATAAAAACAAAAGAGAGGTGTAAAGTTCACCGACAAAAAATCCTTGAGTGTATTTATCCGTTCATCGAATACGGTTGAGTTTATAGAACTAAATTATGATCAAGATGATGACTAAACATTATTGGATTATTATCCAATCGTTTGTGTGATTCGTTTTGTTTAGTGTGCAAGAATTAATTTAACTGAAACTAGTCCACACACTCAAGCCCAATATCAAATTCAACTTGAACAAACCTTGATTCATTAAGTTGTTGAACCATATAAAAGAAAAGCAAGAAATCTGCCTAAAACCAAACCTAAGCTCAAATGGTGGTCCACACCCAAATTCATTCACTCCACTTAGTTACTAACTAGGTAATTCAATTTCATTTAATTTGAAGCACACCACATCTTAACCACTGAACCAAACTCTCTCTTTTCTTTCGCATCACACTACGTGAACTCTGAAACAAAAGAAAAAAAAAGGAAGCTCGGAGCTAGAGAAAATTGAAGAACATAAAAGGAGGTTTCCAACTTCAAGCAAGAAGAGAAGGTCAAAGGGCTATAGCAAAAAGGCAAAGATCACATCCAAGAGCAAATCACAAAAATGAGATTTCCGCATTCGTGCTTCGTTGAATCATGTTGAAGAAATTCTCTATGTTACAAGCACTAATTTGGAACAAAATGAAGAAAGTAAACATGATAGTGCTCTGTTAACGTTCAAAAATCAAACTTGGGGCCAAAGCAAGAATGCACGGCTCAGATTCAAGAGGCAAGATGAAAAAGGTTGAAAGAGAAGATTGAAGTTATGGTTGCATGTTTGATTTGGTCACTGCTTCTACCATCTCTCTCCTCTATGAACGCCGCTGTTACATCTGATCTTGGAGAAGAAGTCAAACAAGGTGCAGAAGCAAGTTTCAAGCTTAGGAAGCTTCGTTCCTCTATTAAAGGGCTGAACGACCAAAGATTGAAGCGAAAAGTGAGAGCACAACGTTTGGGTTCCCATAACTCACTAAACTGTCTATTCTTCTCCTTCATAGTTTTCATTGAGTATCTCTTTTTCTCAGTTTAATCTTTCTATGTTCCGATGGTAAAAGGCAAAATGGTATTAGTGTATCAAAATTAAATTTATATATAAAATATAATGTACTTTTAGATAAATATAATGATATGTTAATATTTTATTCATATTAAAATATAAATGCTATATTTTAATCATTTTTAATTATAAAAAATTTAATAATAATATATACTATATCTAAACTCAATTTAAAAATATAGGTTAAGAATAAGATTAGACATGGTTGACACATCATGATATTTAGGTGTGTTCAAGTGTGTCTGGAAAAGCATTTTGTATTTTTTTTTTTTATTAAGATATGGTTGGACTCAGAAGACATGCGTGTCAGATGAGTGTCGAATGAGTGCTGTGTCGTTTCCAAAATGTGTTTGACATGTGAACACTACAACTCGAGAAAGTGCCTGTGTTTCATAGTTTTAGACAAATTTTTCTTACATTCAATTGTGTATTCTTCTTATCTTTAATAGTTTTATTAGGTGTTTAAACTAATAAAAAAAATATAAAACTATCTCTAAGTATAAATATAACTACTTCAACTCAAGAAGAGACACAATAAGTTAGTAAATTTCAACAGATAACAATGTTGGTCGTATTACTTTGATTCCAAAAATAAATATAGTATCAACAGATTATGGGTTTTTTACTTAAATAAATTAAATGCATTTCAAAATTACTCAATTCCCCTGAATCAGATTCTGCAACGTGATTATCCTTTTTGTATTATTATATAAATCGTCCCAGGGTGCAAAGGATTATATTAAACGTAAATCATCTTACCCTAGGACGATTAATGAATGAATTTGTGATGCAAAATAAGAGTAAATCGTGGCAGGGCTTCTTGGGTTAGTAGTTGGGCATAAATCGTCCCAGGGTAGTAGGTTTTACTAGTTAATGGGCTAAACCAAACTGGGCTGGCACGATTTACTTGTTTTTTCAGACCCTCAGGACCCTGGGACGATTTATGTGTTACTCTGTAACACTCAAAGGGGTGGGACGATTTATGGCCAAGTGATAACCCTAAGGACTCAAGCACGATTTATGCAGCCAGAAACTCTATAAATAAACGAGTTTCAAACAGACGAGCCACACAAAACATATGTTGAGGTTGTGAGAGATGGCAGAGAGTATTTTCTTGTTAGTGCATCACCGGGGAAAAATAGATGAAAACACAAGTGAGGGTGTAACTTTTTCTAGCAAAAAGCAGATAGGAGTGTTTATTACTCCGTCGACGACGTTGATGGATCTGCATAGTAGTATATTAGAGAAGGCTGGAAATTGTGGCAAGAAGCGCGTGAAGCAATTATTTTTTCGTATTCCGATATCGTTGAAGCCAGGTTATGTTAAGTTTGGGAAGTACGCGATGTTGGGTGATGACGACATGCGAGTTATATTTCATAGTCAATCAAAATTTCCCGACTTAGGCGCGCTGGAGTTGTTTGTCAGAATGGTTGACGTGGAGGGCAGTAGCGGGGGGACTGCTCCGAATCTGCCCACTGGCATCATAGAAGGAACTTCCACCGCCGTTCCAACAAGGCAACCGGCGACTCCACTTGTTTTGTCCCCATCTTTTGCTGCTGATTTGCCTGTCTCGGGTGATGACTTGGGTGATGGGCGTAGCTTCGGCCAGCTTGCAGCTGCGATGGGAGCTGATCCTGTAGTGGACGGTGCACCCGCATTCATGGAGGTAAGAGAGAGAGATCCGTTTGTGGAGGCTATAGGTGATGATGGGTCAGATTCGGAGCCACCAATTATTGGTGACGAGAGCGACGCTGACGATGACACCGCAGTTGCCGTGGGAGCTCAAACCCATGGTAGCAGTGGAACGCAGCAGTACCCTCGACACTTTACCACATTGAACCTTGAAGCAATAAACCCGGCCGCAAACTTAGATCAGCATCACCCGGTGATTCACGGAGAAAGGCCTAGCGTGATTGGCACGGACGAGTTTGAGGTTGGGCAAAGGTTTGAAACAAAAGAGGAAGCTGTACTGACAATAAAGAGTTATAATATTCGGCGGGGAGTCGAGTATAAAGTGTTTGAGTCCGACCAGTTGAAGTATCATGGGAAGTGTGTCCAGTTCGGGAATGGTTGTAATTGGCTGATCCGTGTCACTATGAGACAGAGAAAAGGCTACTGGGAAGTTAGAAAGTACAATGGACCACACACGTGTCTAGCAACGGAGATATCAATGGATCACAGGCAGCTCGATTACCATGTCATATGTGCCTCGATTTTATCATTGGTGATGGCTGATGCATCGGTGTCGGTTAAGGTGTTACAGAATGCGGTGTCATCGAAGTTTGGGTTCAAGCCAAGCTACAGGAAGGTTTGGATGGGCAAGCAGAAGGCAATTGCGCAGATATATGGAGATTGGGAGGAGTCTTATAACCACATACCACGGTGGATCATGGGGGTTCAGTTGTATATGCCAGGTACGATTGCGCTTTTGCGTACTTCGCCAGTGAGGATAGGTAATACCGTTGATGCGTCAACGGTTTTCTTTCATCGACTATTTTGGACGTTTCCTCCATGCATTGAGGCATTTAAGTATTGCAAGCCACTTATATCCATTGATGGGACCCATTTGTATGGGAAGTATGGCGGCACTCTGCTAATGGCTATTGCCCAAGATGGAAACTCGAACATTCTTCCAGTGGCTTTCGGGTTAGTTGAAGGCGAAAACACGGATTCATGGAAGTTTTTCCTCACTAATCTCCGCCAGCATGTCACCCCTCAGCCCGGCATTTTAGTCATCTCTGATCGGCACAATGCCATCAAGGCTGCCTTGCTGGCAGAGGACGGTGGATGGCTCCCACCGTCGGCATACCGGGCATTTTGTGTGCGACACATCGCGTCTAACTTCGCACTGTCATACAAGTCTAAGGAAGCCCGGAGGATTCTAGTGAATGCCGCATACGCAAAGACTGAGGAGGATCACCGGTATTACATGGATATTTTGAGGAAGGAAGATCCTGCGATGGTTGCATGGTGCGACAGGATTGGGTTGGAGTTGTGGACCCAATATCGGGATGGTGGTCGTCGATATGGTCATATGACGACAAACATCTCTGAGTGTATCAATGCCGTGTTTAAAGGCACACGCAACCTCCCGGTGGGTTCATTAGTTAAGTCAACATATGGGCGGTTGGCCGAACTCTTTGTGAGGAAAGGAAAGGAGGCCGAGTCTCAAGTCGGAGCAAATCAAGAATTCTGTCAGACCCTTGTGAAGGCGATCGAGAGGAATCTACAAGCCTCAAGGAATATGCGGGTGGATCTATATGACAGGGGAAACTCCGAGTTTGTCGTTGAGGAACTTGCGCCGACCGCGGGTAGGATTGCAATGAGTGTGTGTCGGGTGTCTCTATCCGCCCGCACATGCGACTGTGGGAACTTTCAAGCACTCCACTATCCGTGTCGTCATGTGCTTGCCGCTTGCTCATTTTGCAGACTGGATTGGAGGACATACGTTGATGATGTATACCGCATGAAGACCGTGTTCAATGTTTACAAGATGGGTTTCTCTCCGCCTATCCACGATGATCTCTTACCCGTGTATGAGGGACCTCGTGTCATCCCCGATCCTGGCATGATGCGGGCTGCAGTTGGAAGACCTCGGAAAACTAGGATAAGGAATAGTATGGATGAGGCGGATCCAGATAGACCCAAGAGATGCGGACTGTGCAGGACCCCTGGTCATACCAGAAGAAACTGTCCACAGCGCCCGGGGGCTTCTGGATCGCACGAAGGTAGCAATGCGTAGGCACGGTTGGCTTAGGAATGTTTACTATACCTCATGCCTCTTTATAGTTTGTCGTCTATTTTTTAAGTTCACATTCGTGGTAAACCTTTGTTAACGTGATATATATGTATTTCAATTCGGTTGTTCACACTCCCCAAATGGCATGTGGAAGGTATGTGTTTCGGGACGCCATCTCTCCACAAAAGCACTGATCAGTGGCTCATCAAGCTTGAACCAGTAATCATTCAACCGAGCAACATGTAATAGGTTCGCACGATCTAAGTACGGGAGTATACGATCATGCAGTATCATCTTCTGTTGCCGATGCACGCTCCTAACGCACCGTGTAGGCTGAAAATACGCAAGAATAACCACATCATTATTTCGGGTACTTATACACACACACATAGAAAATAACTTATGCCATGACAGATATTCAACTCACAGATGCCATCAAAATGGATATGTTCATAATAACATCTCATGTTCAAATCGACATTACCAATACAATGTAAAAACCATAAAAGTCACAACCGAACCGATCATTTCAACGGGTTAACGGTTCAACCGGAAATTCACCGGTTGAACAGATTGACCTCGTCCTATATATTTAAAAAATAAAACATATTAATAATTTTCAAAACTTAAATTTAAATACATATTTTCACCATTAATATCTCTACAACTTTTTTAAAAAAATTTTGAAACTCAGGCGGTTCGGTCGCCCCGGTCTTACTAACTGATATCAGTTTAAACCATTTCATTCCGGGTTTGACCACACCGAACCGGTTCGTTCCCTCATCCGGTCATATCATCAGACTGGCCCGGTTCAGGATCCCATTCGCCGGTTTAACCCTCCGACCGCTTCGTTCCGGTCCGGTTCAAACCGGTCCGATTCATTCCGGTCCGGTTCGTTCCGATCCGGTTCAGTCCGGTTCGAGCCGGTCCGAACTCCATAGTAAAATCAGCAAATTCCATGGGATTCTACCGTCAGAACCATCACCCTATGATGGGTGAATTCCATGATCTTTTAAGACCACTGATTTCTAACATCTTATACTAAACCAAAAACTAACTAAATCACTATACATGATATCCGGCAACGTCTTAATAATAAAATATTCTAAGATGCATATTCACCCTATACAATATCATCCAACATACTAATATCATCCAAAATTTAAAACCATTACAAAATTTATAAGATTACCTCTTGATCGATAAATCCGGCAACATGCGCAACGCCGTTCAGGCGGTACATATCTCCTTGGTTCGCGGCCATTACCACCGCCGGAGAGATCCCCCAACTCCTCCTGCCGACCACCTGCGGCCCGCTGCCACCACCCCCGGTGCCACTCAGACGCCTCTGCCCACCACCAGTTGCACCTCCGCCACCGGCTGGTCCCACACCCAAAACCACTTCTCCACCCAAACTCTCTCCGGTCAACAATGGTGGCTCCAATACCTCCCTCAACCCTTTACGCCGCAGCAACAACAAAGATGACTCGTGGTTGAGTCCTTAGGGTTATCACTTGGCCATAAATCGTCCCACCCCTTTGAGTGTTACAGAGTAACACATAAATCGTCCCAGGGTCCTGAGGGTCTGAAAAAACAAGTAAATCGTGCCAGCCCAGTTTGGTTTAGCCCATTAACTAGTAAAACCTACTACCCTGGGACGATTTATGCCCAACTACTAACCCAAGAAGCCCTGCCACGATTTACTCTTATTTTGCATCACAAATTCATTCATTAATCGTCCTAGGGTGAGATGATTTACGTTTAATATAATCCTTTGCACCCTGGGACGATTTATATAATAATACAAAAAGGACAATCACGTTGCAGAATCTGATTCAGGGGAATTGGGTAATTTTGAAATGCATTTAATTTATTTAAGTAAAAAACCCACAAATAAAATAGTTTTAAGTTGATTTTAACAAAAACAATTCTCAATATTAGTATTTTTTTTTTACTATCATAATAAAAAAGGTTCAAGGACAAACTTTATCTCATATTAAATTGTTCTTACTCATATCGATTTTAACATAAAAGTAAGAGAATTTAAAAGGTTTATTCATAAATCATTAAAAAATATTTACAAATTCAACCACCAATCTCATTTAAAAAAATGTTTGAAAAAATAGAATCCTAATATCAATATTTTAATTTGATCACAAACTATGTATTATTATCGATCAATAATTGTTCTACTTTAAAACAAGTAAAATAAATACTCATTGTTTTCGACCTTAAAAATAGTTAAATTTAAATATAATTAACTTTGTAAAATTTGTATAACAATAATTGTTATGTATTTTTATTTAAAACTTTAAAATAATATATTATATATATTTTTGTATATTTTTCTATACAAGGCATGGATAAATATACTAGTACCTATAAAAAATTGGGTTACTTCAACAAAATTACTTAAAATGGATAATTGTTTTGGTACTTTTGTGGAACGTTTTTTTAGATAATTTTATCAAATTAATTCAAATTTTGATGAATATCGCATTAAAAAATATTATATAGACACACAAAATTTGTTACAATATATTTAAATAAATAAGTATATTATTTTATATATTTTTAATGAATATTTTATATTCTAATATGTATTTTATATATGTGTCTAATTTGGTAGCATAAAATCACAAACTATCGGCAAGAACATCGAATGTATCAAGTAACATCACGGGAGTGAATTATCGTTCCTACGAGGATTAATGGACTAAGAAAGCAATAGTCAATTGATTATTCTATTCAGACAATAAAAAATTTAGGGTTTCAAGAACAATTGCATAGAAACAGTGAATTGAATAAGGCAAACAGTAATTGGTTAAGAAAATAATATGAGTAAAAGAGTTAAGATTTCAGAGATGTTAAATTTTTGAAAAAATGCTTTTCACTTTCTACCTTAATCATACAAGATGTCCTTATGGCAAATAATAAATAATCAAATTCTCATTCTTTGATAATTCAATTTCTCTAGTCCTAATAAATTATCAATTTCTTGATTAATTGATTTTGATAAGAGATTAAATGCTTTCACTGATTTAAAAAATCATACAATTCCTAAGAACTAAACTTAGTTGATTCAATGTCACTTATCAAGTCTAAGTTCAAAACCTAAGAATTATGAGAGGGAGTTTTCAAGCTTAATTCAAATAATTAACTCTTCCAAGATATTAAGAGAATTCAAGTCAAATTTAGAATTGTCTCTCAACACATTCAAACCCGTTAGATGAAGAACGAAAATTCTTTTTTAAGAAAGCATCAATGCATTAGTCAAATATAAACAAGTTATAACATTAATCTATTAGAATCAATAGAGCTCCTAACTTTAATCGAGGAGTTTAGTAACCCATGCTTCAAAAGAAAACCTAAAATTATAAATTGTAAAAACTATCGAAGAGAAGAGAAAAGGCATCCTCCCACGTATGTGGTTCCTCTCCTTATATATGTTTACCTCAAACCTCAAATTCAAAATTTAAAACAGAATTAAATTAAAATAGAATCAAATCTAACTAACTAATATTTTCCTTCTCAAGTCAAGCTTTACATCCTTCTCCAATTGATCCTCAATCAATGCTAGATGACATGGGTCTTGTGCCTAATCTTCACTCCTTCATTTAAAGCTTAAAGGCTTGGAAATTAGTGAGAAGAATCAAGAAGTCCTGGAGAGTGGAAGGCCCATGCGTTGAATACAAGAAGACACGTCCAACGTGGGGTTGAAATTGATCACTGGAAGTGCCTTGATTAAAGGCAAATTAGACGTTCCTCCTAGCATGTTGGATGTGGCCTTAGAGATGAGCCACTGAAGGTGCCTTGACAATAGCACGTTCGACGCATAGTTGCTCACATTGGACACAAGCTTGGAGATAGTCACTGGAGGTGCCTTGGCAATGGCACGTTGGACGTGCCATCTTGCATGTTGAACGTGAGCCTTGAGAGCTTGTTAGTGCGTGGACATACCTCCATGCATGTTGGACTCAAGGGAGAAGTGATCCCCCTGGGAGGGAGCTCCAATGGCACATTAGACGTGCCTCTAGCTTGGGTTGCACGTGAGGTTGGCTTTCTTAGAGACAAGTTGGACGTGCCTTCCTTAAGTTGGACGTGAGGATGGTGGCAAGTCCCTGGAGAGGGCTTCAAGAGGCACGTTGGACGTGCAGCCCCTCATGTTGGACGGGAGGTGAGTGTGGTTGCTTTCAACGCGGGAAAAAGTGATGTTAGACTCAGGTCCAGCATATATATTTCTAGGGTAATGCTAGGTAGACAAAAAAAAACAGCCAGAACTTGTCTTATTTAATTAATTATCGCAACAATTAATGAATGCTAAATAAGGCAAGTTTTCGCTGTTTTTGGCTAAATAAGGCAAGTTATGTTAGAAAGCTCTGAATGTTAGCATTCTAACGGAACCACTTCATTTGGATCTTTAAAGTTCAAGTCATGCTCGATAGAGTGTGCATAGATCACGTTAGACGTAGATACCTCACATTGGGCGTGAGCTGTTTTCAACGCCGAAAGGAGAGGGTCGTTCAAGGACCAAACTGAACGTCCACTATAGACTATTATATATCGTTGTAAAGTTTTGGAAGTTAGCTTTCTAATATCACTGAAACCGCTTCATTTGAATCTCTATAACTCAAGTTATCCTTGCTGAAGTATGAAGAGATCAGGGTTGCAATTTATCTTTGAATTTCCGTGGCTTGTTTTCAACTCTTGCTTCCCTAAAATGTTACTTCCTCTTGCTTGCCATCTTCCTTGTTTCTCCCAAAGATTTCTTTGATTGTCCATCTTCTCTTTTATTCTTGTCTAAAATCTTTCAACAACTCTCTACACAAATCAAAGCACAAGACAACTCCACGAAACCTTGATTACAGCACACAAATCTCAATTAAGAATAAGAAAAACACTAACTTTATTCAAACAATTAATAACTAAAAAAACTAAAGATGCTCATTGATTAGTAGCAGAATTTTATATACACATAATATAGTTGTATCAAATTAATTATACATTTCATAGCTAAAAATAGTAATTAATCCAAATTAAAAATTTAAAAATTTAGATGTTCATTCAAAATTCAATAAAATTCAATTAAATATAACAAGTAGATAATGATTTAGAGTTAATTATATGTAAAATTCAATCATTATTGTAACTATATATATAAATTAGAGATAATTATTTTGTTGATTCAAATTATAATAGCTAGTACTAATAGGTACTAATATGCTTTTTAATTCATTTTTTATAAATTAAATATGAATAATAATAACAAATATTTTTTATAAATGGTATTTTAAAAAAATTGTGTAGTAAATTTCTTCCCATCCCCTATTATATAAAAAATAATAATAATAACATATTTATTAATAATAATATTTTATTTTTTAATATTTTATCACATAATATAAAATATTTAATTTAAACCATTTTATATATTCTATGATTAATAATAAAATATGTAAAATAAATAAAATTTATTACATCAACATAAATATATATTTTAAATATTCCAAAGTATTTTTTCAAAAACTCATTCCAATGAATATATGGTGTTGAGAACTTTGGCGAGAATTCAGCTACTTCATTAGTTATTATCATCTTTGGGATAAACTTGGGTATGGGAATAGCAAACTTGTCCTAAAGTTAACACATTCCCTAGAAAATCTCCTGAACCAACACCTGTCTTATGGCACAACAATCAGCAACCAATGGAAAGTGCATTATATAAAGAACCAAAATACAAGAGTTTCTTCATTATTAGCAAGGAAATCAAAGATGGAGGCTCAATTGCGCAAAGAAACAAGCACACAAGGAGAATCTGGAAAACAAAGCATTGAAGGGCTTTCATTTAAGGACAGCCCCTATCTTCAATACAAGGATTTGGAAGACTATAAGCGTCAGGGGTATGGGACACAAGGCCACATGGAACCAAAGCAGGGTCGTGGTGCTGGTGCCACTGAGGCACCCACTCTCTCTGGGGCCCAGGTTTCTTCTGAGGCCCAATTTGCTGCTACCGAAGCCATTAGTGGTGGAGGAATCCTTAAGTGATGCAATATATTTGAGAAATTCACTTTGCATGATATGATATATCACATTGACCAATCTTCATTGCTAATACATAATTGTATTACACTTAATTTATTGGTGATCGAGGTGTGACACAACCGAATATACGATGCAACTAGTTCTTGAATTTTTCTAGTTTATGATTTTGTTGTATGCCTTGTATTCCTAAGTGCATTATGTGCTTTTAGAATTAGTGTATAGCAACCTTGTATCTGCCAAGTAACTTAGTAAGCTGTCCGATTATCTATATAATCCCTTGTCAAATTTATACTCTCTTTGTTAGGAGGCAGGATAATTTTGGATTGGTGAGATACCATAGAAGTAGCCAAATTAAAACAATACTTTATATGATTGATAAATACCGAGTATCTAGTCGATTATATTTATATTGTTACTATGTTGTCTCTGGATCAGTTTTGCATTTAGTCCCAAATCAAGACGTTCGTTTTAGATAATTGAATAATGAATTTAGTTTCATACACTTATTTTCTCTGCATAGTTTCCCCCTCGATAAGAACTAACGATAAGTGAGATCTGTCCTCCCCTCTAAACAACCCTGTTTGGCTTATATCTTAAGTTTATTTTGGTGTGCAAAATTAAGATGCGCAGTACTCCAACTAGGATTGTTTGGTTTGAAATCTAGTAATTGGTTAAAGTTGATTAATCTAATATCCCAAAATTAATTTTGATAAAGCTATATAAAACTACCTTTTTATTTTCGGCGAAGACTTTGCAAATACCGTAAGAACAATTATTCCAACCAACCTTCAACCCAAAAGACCAAGTACTCTAATCTGATCTCTCATTAGGAAACGCCAGCTTTTATTTAAAAGACAAGTTAATCAGACCCTAACTTTTACTCTCTCTAATCAAATCAGATTAGAGAAGGCCAGCTTTTATTTATAAGACACAAATTAATCAGACCAATTTTCAAAATTATTTTCCATGTTTTTTTTTTTTTTTGTTAAAATAAAATTGTTTCAAATGTTATTAATGACACCCAAGAAATAAATAAATAGAGATAAATCGCAATTGATTTAGGAATGTTGTAAAGCAAGAATAAGAATCAACATAACAAAATTGTAGTCAAACATATACCAATGATGAATGGTATTGAGCAAAAACATTCGATGTTAGATTCATCATTCTATCGACTCAACTACGAGGCAAAATTTCAATTCAAAACTAAAATTTGAATTGACATAATAGAATAAGTTTTGGAACTTAAACTGAGAAGTTACTAGAAAATATATGCAAGTATCAAAGCTAAATGTATGATTTCATTGATTAAACAATTCAACACCATTGCAATGCATTCCCAACAATATTTACTTTCTTGCCCTCTTTTTTATGGAGGCTACCATTTTATTGAGCATATTGATTTCAAAATCCTTCTTACTCGATTCTACCCTCAAAGACTCGATGTCAAGATCCTTCTGTTTCAGCTGTTCCCTCAAAGATTCAATCTCTGACTCGCTTTCCTTCAATCGTTCATTCAGGGCTTCAATCTCCTTCAACTGGGTGTCATTGTCACACTTTGATTTCTTGGAAACATGGACTTCATCGTCCGTTTGTAAACCTCTCTTCAACGCAACAGAGTCACGAGGCTCACGTGTCATCATCTTCCGAACGAAAATACTTGCAGTCATACCTGTATCTAGCTGAAATTTGACAAGCTTCTGCGGAATCCCATTTGAATCCTAACAACAAGCAAATATGTCACTGGTACAGGATTGATCGAAAGGGAACTCAGCTTTCCAGAAAGTGCATGAATATGTATTCATAATACGGTCTCCTAATAAGCCTCCTAAATACTAAATGAATGAAAAAATAGATGCAATCAATGACTTGGATTATTAAAAAGTAATTAATTCTTTCTTTCTCCACTCAATGATTAGGAGGATGTTTAGGAAAATTGAATCGGAGGATAAATCATTTCTCATAACAAAAACATGTCAAGAAAAAATTTGTGCAGAAAACTATATCAATTTCCAGGATAGGGTTATTTACTCCAACAAATCCAAAATATTTCGATTCATTTATCATTGTAGAGAATGCAAACCACACCTAAGCATTAGTTTTCCCCGGCCAATTACAAACGGAAATTAATTACATCAAATTGCACCGATAAATATACCTTTAATTCAGTGCCTTGGATACATTCATAGGCATTGTGTGCTTCCACTGGATTCTTAAATATAGCAAAGGCGGAGTATTTATTTCCTTGTCCTGCTTTCTTGGAAGGCTGCAGCAAATTTTACAAAACTCCAGAAAAAGAGATCTATGCTTTTCGAATAAATATGAATGAACCTCTTCTTTAAAAAGTCGAGACAACTATAGACCAACTCTACCTTCACTTCTATTGTGTAGTCTCCAGGAAGAACTTTATCCAGTGTTTCGCTGTTCACAGTAATTGGTATCTTATGAAGCAGCAGCTTTGCCATCTCACTTTCAGAAACCTAAAATTAGAGAAAATTAGTTAAAGACACCATCAGTACAGTATAGAACAGGTGATGTATTCGTAATCTTACTGGCTCTTGAAGTTGAACCGGAAAATCTTTATCAACACCATGCTTGATCCTTGCAAGAAAAAGTTTCATTGCTGCACGTGCATCATCTAGACAATTATGTGGAGCTCCATCTTTTCGAACTTCATAACCTAACACAGTCTGTCACAATAATTGTTTGAGAAACTACAAATGTTAGACCAATATTTGCTTCTTCATTTTTCCCATTATTTGATCAGATGAATTAATTTAGTGCAATATCCTAAATTTCAAAGGAATGAATTCCTCCAAAGGAGTGAATAGCTGGTCATAAATTCATAATGCCACATATTAAAGTAGTTTATAGCTGGCAAGCAGTATAGAAGGTTAACATAAGCAAATAAACAATTCGCTACTTGCCTTGCACAAATTATTTAAAGAAGGTCTCCTGTGAAGTGATCCATCTGAGGATTGGAAGATATATGCAGTATCAACCACTCTAACATGATATACCTTCAGCACTGCAAACAAGAACAGTTAATAAATAAAAATTAAACAGTAATACACATAAAAAATTAAAAATAAAACAGAACCAAGATAAATGACTTCAACAGAAGGTATTCAAAAACAAACGGTAGGCCAAGAAACAAATCCAGAAAAAATGTGATTGTGACATTTACCACGGAGATCATTATGCAAACTGTGTCCCACTAATATGGCTCCATTTGCTAACAACTTCTTCATGGATTTCTATGAAACACCAGCACTTATTTTCATGACTTATATCAGTAATACAGGATAACCACAATTGAACTACAAAATACCTGTATATCAGATAAGGAGCATGTGACTGCCTCTAGATCTTGAGAAGAAACACCAGTAATCTCTGTTCTATAGTCTACAATTTCTTTCTCCGGTTTCACAAGTTCATTTAGCTTGACCTGAAATTTCATGAAAATTATCTCCGTCACAAAGATCAGAAGTCATTTTTAAGACAATTATCTGGAGTGTGGAGCCTCAATTATTTTTCTTTGTAATTTCTTTTGTTTCTTTCTCTATTCTGTGTCTTTTTGTGGAAAGGGGGATGCGGGTAGGATTGGAGAATAACCAAGTACAACTAACAACGGGAAAACTTACCTCTAAATTATGGTCTACCACACATACTTTTACTAATGCTTCAGTCCCATCTTCACAGAGAACCATTTCACAATCAACAGCAAACATTTCAGTTGACTTCATTATCTTTTTTTTCCTAAGGTTTAAAATTATCCATCCCTTCAATTCAATAATAAAAAAGCAAGTTAGAAATCATACAGTCCAATCCATATATTTCTATAACTGAAGTAGAACATGCCTAAATGGTCCATTAAACTAGTAGAAAGATACATGGGTATCACAAGTATTAATAAAAAATATGAGTTAGTGCGAAATCAAGGTCACGAGAAATAATCTTTATATTGCAATATTCTCGCAAGATATCCAAGGCTTCTCCAGTTTCTTCTCAACCAAATGGAAGGTCCTTGCATATTTCAAGTTTGGACCGTCATCTAAAAGATATGTATTAAGCTGTTATATTGCACACTTCTCATGTTTCTTAAAATCTTCATGTGCAATTATTCATTCAAAGAATTGAGAATAGTTGAATAACTGAAACAGTGACATGAAAGGCAAGAAAACCCTTCATTTTCACATGGTGACCAGCTTCATGTTTACGCGGTGCACACATTCAACATCTATTGCATTATGTATATGCACAAAGGCTGACCAAACATATCAAAGCATAGATAGTACAACAAACCTCATCAATTGATGGAAATGAATAATCCAATGGATACAAGGGGTGCTGAAGAGTTAGTTGGACTAGACTCTGTTCTGCCAACACCATAAAGATTATAAAATTATACAGAATCATCAAGAAATGTAAAGGTTTAAAAGAAATAAACACCATTAAACTGTAAAGCAGCAGCCGTACGCAAAACCTTTGTTGTTGGACTTGAAAAAGATGCACATTCCATTATCAAAACTCAAACCATAGAAAGAATGGGAAGAAAAATTAGCAGCATATCATACTTCAATATTTTTGTTGTATCTTAGATAAAACATACTATGCCACTGTCAACTAGAATTCATAATATCTTGAAACTTAGATTCTGCATCCATTTGATTGAAGCAAAAAGGTTAAAGGTACAGTTTGACAATGGTATGATGCATTGATGCTTTAGACAATATAAATTATAATGCAGTAAAACAACAATTGACACAATCATAAGTACCTAACTCGTAGTATTTTTTTTAATAATGACAAATAAATAAAATTAAGGTACACACAAATAAGTATTTAGAAGAAGGTTTTATTGTATGAAATTCAATAAGTTTAACCGTTTGCAGAAACAAGTTACAAGGGTGATATGCAGGCAGAAAAGAGAAAACCAAAATCACATGCAAAATATGCAACTTTTCAGGAAGGAACAAAAAATTTAAAACAGAATGAAGAATGTATACCAATATTTGGTCATATAATCAAATTGCTTTAAATCAATCTAGCATGTCTATTATAATAGTGCTATTGCGTATTAGTAGCAGTTTAGTCTAGAAACGAAAGCTTATTTATTTAACAGCAAAAATGAGCCAGATTTCCAGAAGGAACAAGACTACAAAAACTGTACCTGATAGGGAGAATCATGTGAATTGTCTTTCAATTGGTCCAGTAAATACTGATTTGAATGATGGCGCAATATGTTGTCAAAAAACTGATTACATAGAGTAAATGGGTAAGATTTATCTAGTAATCTCGAAGGCTTTGTATTAACAATGCCTCCCACTAGAATACGTGGAAACTGGAAACAAAAAAAAAAAGGAGAATTTATATGGGAAACTCAGAAATTCTTTACCTTCAAATCATCCTCGTTTGAAAATGTTTTCAGAAATGCAGCCAATATCTCATGGGACCTCTTCGATGGGTCACTGACACCTGCCCCAAACTTTTTATCATGACTGTTCAAAAATTCTTTCCATTCTCCGAGTTCACCTTTCAGTCCTCTCTTTTGTGCCAATTTTACAATATCAACCAGCACCTATCCACATGGAAACATTAGTCATCTTGCAGGAGAAGAGGACAGCGAAGAAATAAAGGGAGAAGTAGAAAACCAAAAAACACCAAACCAAAATAAGGGGGAAGAAAAAGGTAAGATTTTGCCCATATAAATAAACAAGCAGATATGTACATCTAAAAGTCCTAGAATGCTTCATAATTTATCAAACTGATCATGGGATCACAATTATCATCCTAAATAGGCAAAGAAGTCACAATGACTTTTAGGTAACATACGATTCTAAAACTTGTCTTATGAACTCACACACTAAACTCATACTTCATAGGAAATGTAATCCTTCGCCTACTAAATGAATACTGAATAATTTTATCTGATGATGGTTAATTCTTTCAATGTTGCTCTTGAAATTCTAAAGGGAAGGGAAACAAACATGAAACTAGCATTATGATAAATAGAGACAGGTTGTTTTATTCCTAGCTTCTCTTTTTACCATAGTTAACTAGCTAAGTGCGTATAACAATAATTAAAATCCTTGTTAAATCTCATTGAACACAACTAAATGGTAATGATCCTTAACTTACTTTGTTCCCTTTCAATTTTTCTTCACAGCCAAGGGGTTTATCATGAAAGATATTAGAAAAATTAAAAAAAAAAATGGAACTGTGAACTTCTGCCGTAAACCTAGCTTTAGCTTATTCTCAGATCTCTTACTCACTGCCACATCCCTATAAACTCATTCAAGCCTCCAATACATGCAAAATGAAGCTCTTTTCTACACTCAAACTGAATCTTATATTATTAATTTATCATTATATCACTGAAAAAAATGTGATTTTCCATGGAAAAAGGAAGGCGGGAAGTTCATTACCTTTTTGTCAGCGGTGTCAAACTTTTCGTCCATGTTAGCTAGCTAGTTTAGATAAGAAACAGTGGACGGAGGAAACAGTTGTCGGTGATGGTGGCGGCCGAGCCGAAGCCGAACACGTAGAAGGTGCAACCAGAGCGGTACGAAGCTAATAGCTGGAGGAAGAAAAAGTGGGAAATTATGGGAAGGGTACTAAAATGTTCAATTTAAGGTTCACAATTTCACATTTTTTACAATCACATAATCACACCAAAACCATAAATTAATAAATCAGAAATTATAATCAAGACATACAGCGACGGCGACTGATACGAGCACAGAGGAGGCGACGATGACAGTAGCAGTGACAACGACTGGCAGCGAGTGGCGATAGCAGAGTGAGAGGCAGCACAGAGCGATAGAGCCACCGAGAAGTGGAAGGCGGGATGTCTGGGACGAATTATGAACTAAGGGGTGCCCTAACAGCCTAATAACCAGTGTTACTCTTAACTCGACCGGGCCAGGACCGGGTAACTTTGGGTAATTAGACCGAGTAACATTTTTGTAGGTTTGGGTTTGACCCCATGTTGTTAAGTCGGGCTGGATTTTGACCTAAACAACTTGAATCTGAGCTGCTTTTTGGATTCACTTGGGTCATCCATTCTTGAGAGTTGAGATGACTGAGGCGAGTGAAGAAGATTATGTTTGGAATTTTGCCCAGGATGTTGAAGACTTAAGCTGAGACCTAACAAAAAGGTTGGGCTAGTCCATCGTATTTATGGGTCAAAAGATAAACAACTGAAACAAAAACTGCTGTATCCATGTACCAAAAGAAGCACTTTATTTCTATTTGGCAAGCTATTTCGGACCTAGACCAAACTTCCAAGCACAAAGGCGCACAGGCTTGCATGACACTTGGTTTTTTTTTTTGGTGAGTGCATGACACTTAGTTTGATCCAAAAAGCGACTATCAAGGCTACAAAGCATAATTATCAGATAAATATAAAATTACAAAAAATAAATTTAAAATAAAAAATTTAAAAGTATATTTCACAAGTACATTAATAACAATCAAGTATCAAAATTAAAAAAAAAAAAACAAAACAAAAAAATAAAAAAATAAATCAATAAGATAATGATTAACAAACTAATTAAAAACTAAATTCAACTAATTATACCAAATCAATACTGCCTATGTATAAATAAAATCAATCATTTTGAAGAGTCAAATCTATTCTTATAGCAATAAATTCAACTCATTGATAATTTTTAATAACAAATTTAACTATGATAATTTTTAGCAACAAAAAGTTTAACTCTAAAGATGATTTACAGTAATAAAAAATTTTGGCTAAATAATTATTTCAGTAAGACAACAACAAATTTAACTTAGTGATGTCATCAACAAAAAAATTAGATCAGTGATATTTTTAGCAATAAATTCAATTTACAGTAACAAATTCAATAAATCCTAGTTTAGTCATGATTTACAACAACATTTAAATCAACAACAAGGCAAATTCATTTATTAGCAATTTAGCAATAGAGAAAAATGTAGGGAGAAGGAAAAGCTAGAAAAGAGAGAACAGGAGAAGCGATGATGCAAGGATTCACCAACTGTACATGGTCCACGGCGATGGCGAGGACCCAAAACCAGAAGATGACGAGTGACGACGACCCTACAAAAGGCGACGAAGCAAGCGACAACCCCACGAGTTGCTTATGCCACTAGCGACGAGGAGCCCAGGAAAGGCCATGAGACGTTGAGATGCTAGCAACGAGACAGACAAAAGACAAGATGCCGGCAGTGTAACTAAGACAAGACTCGAGTGAGACTGAGAGGCAAAATTGAACACAGATAACTATGGGCGCTGCAGTACAGGCAGCAACAACCACGCACAGCTCGAGCACTCACTAGCGATGGGAAGCCTGGCAAGATGTAAGCGGCCAAGCATAAAATGGAGGAAAGAGGCAAGACTTGAGCACACGACGCAGAGGATTCAGCGAGTGGCGCAACGACGGCGGAAAGTGTGCGGTGGTGGGATGGGTAGCTTTCAGAACTAGGGTTTCTTTTTTTAAGCGTTAAACAACATCATTTGGGGGATGAGGTGGAAGACGATCATGAGCAGATGACAATATGCATATTTGTAGCGTTGACGGTATGATGATGACGTGAGCTGGGATGTGAGAAGGTGCATTGACAACGAGACTGTCGGCAGAATGGCGATAATCTGACAACAAGGAGGAGGTTGGATGAAGCGATGATGACGCGACGACACCACAGCAGGTAGTTCAATGACAGTGAAGCAGAAGTCAAGGTGAAAAAGGAAAAAGGAAGCAGGGGGAAGGTGAGGCAACCTCGCAAATGAGGAGGAGCTTAGCTGCGAGTCTAGGAAGTGTGCAACGGAGGTAGCGGTAGTGACGAGGAGAGGCTGAGAATGAGGCTCACGGATAGAGTGCAAGGGCTGTGTGAATGACGTGAATGTGTGAAGGAAATAGGAATATGATTTGTAATATATATATATATATATATATATATATATGGGATATTTTCGTAATTTCAGATATACGAGTATTAAACAGGTATCACGGGGCGAGTACTTCAACCCTTGCCCTTGCCTCGTTTATTAAACGGCTACTCGTCCCTCACCCCGCTCGAAGAAAATGACCCCCAAAGTTATCTTCCTCGTGGATAAATCCTCGCGGATACCTTTCCCGCCGATCAAAATTGTCATGCCTAAAAATAATCATACCTAGAACCAAGAATTGATTGAAAGTGTTTTTCCATCGAGATTGTAACTCATATCCTCTCAGTTCTTGTGAATAAGGATGGTGTTGATAGACTGATCTGAGAAAGTGATAGAAAAGGACAATACACTGTGGCCTCAGGGTATGGCATTGCCTATGCATTCTCACACACCCCAATTCATCATTATCCTCTATTAATGTGAAATTCTACAATTCGTAGAAGACTTTGGTCACTAAAAATCTCACAAAAAGTGTCATTTTTCTTTGGAGAAAACTACATGAAAAGTTACCAGTACTTATTCTTCTTTATCAATGTTTCCTAACATCACCCCTTTGTTCAAGATGTAGAGCCGAGAAAGAATCAATTAACTACTGCCTCCATCAGTGCGGTTCTACTGTTGATGTGTGGAATCTCTCTTTGATAGATTTGTCTATTGTGCTCCTCCCATGTTGTGATTTCACTGAGTAGTGGTAGAGGGTGGTGAGCAAAATTGAAATAGAAGTAAAGGAGATACCAAACTAATGATGTTTGCATCTGTATATTGGAATGTGTGAAAATCCCGTAATGTGGAGATATTTGAACAAACAAAGAGGACTTCAGAAGAGATACAGGCTTCTTTATTAAAGCTACAACAGGAATTAAGTCAAAGATGAATACTTTCTCTAAGTTTCTTACTTTACTCTTTTCTCTTAGAATCTCGCTAGGGAACCAATGAGAAATCTTGACAATGTTTACAATGAACAATTATTTCATATCAAATTTCAAATTTTAAATTCTTCAATTTCAAATTTTTAAAAAATTCAATTAGTTATTTCAAACAAATAACCATCTAAAATTCTAATTTACTAAAGTATTTCGCTCCAATACTCTCTTCTTTTTCAACCGGCGGCCACTCCACCATTATCAATAATCATCCCATTTCACCGTCGCTGCTTGGCTTGACACATGCCACTCACCTTTAGTAAAAATAACTATCCACTTAAGGATAAAAATAATCATCTGCATACCTAATGAATTGAACATCTAACATATTTTAATTATATATAACTAAATCCAATCCAATCAAAATAATCATCTACATAAAAATTAAAATAACCATCCGCATACCTACTAAAATGACCATCCTAAATTGACCATTAAAATAGAAGAAGAAAATGAATAAACAGAAGAAACAACTATGATCATCCAACAATTTAATTTTTATTAAAAAAAAGGAAAAATGTATAATTTGACACATGAGTCTTATGATTTGATGTAACCATAAAATTGAAAAAACAAAAAATAGAGAAAAAAAAGCTTGAACAGATGAGAAGACACGAGTGGGAATCAAAAGTAAGCAATTGAGCGTTTGATTTGATATTATCTTCAAGCATGCGTATGTTACATCTACCATACTCACACCGTTAATTCAAACAGCGGCGTCGTTGAGCTTTTGGCGGCGCATGCGGGAACCCATGGCGGCGTCGGCTGGAGTCTGTGGCAGCGTCGGCGGCACGGTTATATGAGGGGAAGAAAATGGTTATATTCACGGTGAGACATCGGGAGGAAGACACACGCCGGCTGCGACGGAGTCGTTCCAGTTCTGGGTTGATGCGGTGTCGCGAGTACGACCCACACGATCGGAAGGTGCTGCTGGGTGGTCGCCGGTGTGGACGTCAGCGTCAGTCGGAACTCTTCCGGTGAGAAAGGACGAGAAATGGAGAGAATGAGTTAACACCGTTGAGAGAGAGGGTCTTCGTTTTTGTGTGGTAACACCGTTTAGAGAGAGAGGGTCTTTGTTTTTGTGTTCCTATATAACTTACGGCAATCCTAATTTGTTTTAAATTTCAAATTAACAAATATTTGAAATTAATTAATTGATTATAATTTAATTTTAATTTCAATTTAACTGTATTATACACATTATACACTAATAATATTGGCTCCTCATATTTTCTCTTTCTCTTAAGAATGATATTTTATTCTTGTAGCTTTTGTTACATTTTATGGGTGAATCCCTGTTCTTTTCTTTCGATCCCATAATAGACAATATATGGCATACTCATATGAAATGTAATTATCATTACTTTTGAAAAAAAAGAATATACATCGTGAAGGATTTGAAAATATATCTACAATAACTGGACTCGATTTAAAGTTTTACAGACTCTTGGACTTTTAATAGAGTTTAATTTATTAATTTCAATTCTATTGAATCAAATTAAAATTCAACTAACAATTTAACTAGTGGTTCTAATGCTTAATCCTCAGGTCAATTGAATTTTATTGTTGTTTAATTGAGACTATGACAACAATTAAATGTTTGATTGACCAATTATTTTAATTTAGTTTAACCTAATTAAAATTCAATAGAAATATAATCTCCACTTATATTGAAATAATGATTTTATTTACATGTACAACAAAATAATAGTCTTTATTGAACACTTACAAACTTGCTATAAAAATACTAAGTGAGCTCACTTGTTATGAAATAACAGTTTGATTTTATTTTTTATTTTTATTTTTAGTATTTTAAAATTTTATAATCTAAACTTCTTACAAGTTTGGGATAGACTTGAATGGACTTGGCACCTGACATCTTTAGGCTTTACTTAGCTAGTAGCAGATACAATTGGCTGTAAGTATATGGCGACTTTAAATACCAAAAAAATTCAACTTCTTTATTTGGCTTAGTCTCCAGAATGCTTTCTCTATGACAGAGTTTAGAGTCGATTGTGGTTTAGATCTGTCACATTCTTGTCACCAATGCCAGTTTGCTCTTGAAATTTTTTTCATTGTCTCCAAGATTGTCCTAGTGACAAAGAGGTCTGGACGATGTTAGGCATATACCCTGATCACTTGGACTTATGTCACTGGCTCTACTCTATAGAGATCTTAGGTTTGGTGATGCTTTTATCTTCTCAGCTATTTGTTGGATCTAGAGGGGCAGGAATAATGAGCTATTCAATCTAGATGATCCCTCGAGTGCTAGCAGAATGGTTGTAAGATCCAAAGCTCAATAATAAAGTTGCATACCATTCTCTCAATGCACCAAACTTTGTCTCCTCCCTCCTTGTGTTTGCATTAGATTCTCCTTCCTATTGATTCCATCAAATTCAATTATGATGCTAGCTTTGTTGTCTTTAGTGGTTCTGCGATTTTTGGATGTATATATAAAGGTTGTTGGTTAAAAAGTTGCATTAGAAAAGTTGAGACATGTAGTGCTATGTTTGTTGAGTTGTATTCCATATGGAGGGGATTACTTCTAGATTGGGATAGTGGGTTCCAAAAGGTACTTGGCAAAACAGATTGCTTGGATGCACCTGCCTTGGGAAATAGATGGATGTTGAGTAATTATATTTTAGAGTGGATTCGACAAAACAGATTCAAGGTGAAGGTTCCTAAGTGAGTTGAAAAGGAGGTTGAATCAAGGAACCACTTTTATTGCTTAAAAAAATTGTGTAAAACTTCTAGTTTTAGGAGATTATTTATGATTTTATCGCCTCCGAATATGCAGAATAAAAAGTGCAGAAAATAGGGAAGGAGAAAGAGCGTGCCTCGATATATCTTGGTTCAGCCACGAAGTACAATATGACCTACGTTTAGTCTCCATTACAACAATGGTAGAATTTTCACTATAATCAAGATAGATTATAATCACTAATTCCAAGAGACTCACTCTTGTAAACCACCTAAGCTATCACAAGCTTAGTAAATCACTTAGGTGCTAACCCAACCTAGTTAAGGAAAACCAAGTGCACTTTAATGCAGCACACTTTTGAAACCAAAACACTTAAATAAAGGTTAAATGACTTTTGTAAGTAGTACTCTCTTTACCTTTTGTATCTCTCAAAGTAAGCTTGAATCTAGACAAAAGAGAAGTAAGAACACACTCAAAAAGCAAAAAAACAAAGGCTGCTTTTAATATCTTCAATATGCAAGAAAATGGTTGCATCTTCCTTGGATAAAATCCTCTTATAGAGCTTGATTGCTTCCTTCAATGTTACAATCGTTCCTAATTTGATCAAGCTAGTTGTTGCATCTTTAATGCTCTTAGCCATTTTGAATAAGAATTCATTCCTTGTTTAGCTTGATAAAAATTTAGCAGCTATTCAATTGCTCATGAGCTTGATTCTTAGAGCATTTCTTGTTGTTTTAATTGTACAATCTCTTTCCAAACTTGGCTTGATATGATGATATGTATATTAATGTTGATGATTTGCACAAATCCATGTTGCTTGACTGATCATCTTTGATTGGTTTTTATAATGCTCATTATAATTGTTATTTATAATAGAAAATAATCAATTATGTTTATCGTCATAAAATACTAAATCAAATATGGACTCAATCAATATTAAAAGTATAAATAAAAATGAGATATTAGTAAATGATAATATATTCTATTGTGGAGAATAAAAGTAATGAGAACATAACATCTCACTCTAATTAAGTTTTTGAACAAATCTTTTTAAATTTTGAAGTATTAGTTTTTCGCGTATTCTTTAAAGGCAGAAACTCACCTACAGTCGACTTCACATGAAGTTGTTTCTGGATTGCTGACACGTGTTATCATTTAGTTTGAAAAAAAATCAATTTATTTTATACAAATAGTTTAATTAAAAAAATTAATTTAAGTTGGACCAGTTACTTTTACTCTCTTTTTCTTTGTTACGCCTTTAAAATTCGCTCTCTTCCAATTTTTCATAACTAATATAATAGCTAGTTGGTTGATTATCATGAAATTTAATTTAACTGTAAATTTGTAATTGAACATATTTTTACATCTTAATTTAAAATTTATGTTAGAGAAGGAATTTAGCGACTGAAAATTTGAGTAATTGAAAACAAAACAAAGCTCCTCAAAAATATAGAAATAAAGATAGAAAAAATAGAGACAGATGGTACCATTTATAACTTTTTGTTTGTATCGCAAACTCAGTTTATTCCTTCCACGCGAATTCTAATTTTTTTTCTCTTTTCTTTCGATTCCTAATTTTTTCTTTTTTGTCATTCCTATATAGATAAAAAACGTGAATTTTTTTTTTTTAGAATACCAAACATCACCTTTTCAAACAATTTGTATATATATGTTTGACGAAAATTAAATAAATAAAAATAAAAGATAAATTTAAAGAAAGATTGGTCAAGAAGGATGAAGAAGAAGAATGTACTAAATTCATCATTTAGAAATTTAAGGATAACACGCATAAAGAATTGAAATTTTTTTTAAAGGTGGTTATTTAATCTATCCAAACCGATTTTTTTAAAAAAAAATTATTTGTATAAAATAAATCGATTTTTTTCAAACTAAATAGTAATACGTTTCATCATCCAAAAATAATTAGAGTAAACAATTTCATGTGAAATCGACTGCACGAGTTTTTACCTCTTTTAAATAAAAGTTAAAAAAATATCATTTTCAGTCTTTAATTAATAGCCACCACTCACATAAACATCACAAAAACAACTTTTTCTAAAGACGCCTACGTGGTAAAATCTAAACCACACATTTTAAAGCCACACTTTTCACTTAAAACCGTAACTCTTCACAAAGAAAAGCGTCACCTAATGGAAAAAAGTAAATTAGAAGATTTAAGAGAAGAAATTATTAAACTATCAAAATTAATAGATCAAAAACTAATGATTTTAACTAATGTTAATTGTAATGACACCGAATTCCTAAAATCAATACAAAATGATTTTTCTAAAATCTTTATTTTACTATAAGTTTTATTGAAGGACTTCAAAAACCTGAAAAAACTTATATTTCACACGGAATTTCTAAAAAATGCTACCATGAAAATGATTCCCCACATCTTTATCATACTTTTAACCCACAATTAAATTCTATAGTAGATATGCTTGAAAAAATTTTAGTATCCATAAAATTTCAAAGAAATAAAGAAAAAGAGGAACCTAATATAAACGAAATCAAACAGATATTAAATAAATATTTTCAGAAAGAGAATCCCAAAAAAGAAAATTTTCAAAATATAATCAACATAACAGAATTAAAAGTAAAACCACCATTGAAATTATGAATATTGAAGAAAAATTAGAAGAAGTTACAATGCTTTTTAAACAATTAAAAATGGCTCAGGAAAATAATATTATGGAACAGGGATTTCAAATAGAAAAAGAATTAGTAAATTCTGAAAATATAGAAAATGAAGAACACATACTAGATTATTCAAGTGACGAAGAACCAGCAATTCCAATACAAGTAAAAAACGAAGCTGGAACATCTAAGGATAGTCAATCCCAATTTAAATGGGAAACAGGTTTTGATAATTATGCTTTTAAAAAAGGGTTTATAAATAAATATTCAAAATATACAAAAATACCATCAAAATACGTTCCTAAAACCCAGGAAATGGAAGGAGAAAGAATGCTCAATTTAGACTGTAAAAAGAATGAAAAAGAAATTTTCGAAAATTGGTTGAATTCCTTTTTATTAGAAGCCTTTACTAATCCAAAACTTAGTGAATTATCTGGAAGAGATATTTGGAATTATATAGGGTTTCATACTAAAGGAACTATAAGAGATTATATGACATCAATAGAAAACCAAATAATAGAAGAATTAACAACAAAAACAACAGCTTATGATAAGATATTACATATAATGATAATTCTATATAAAGAATTTTTTGGAAAAAATATTATAGATCATAGACAAGAAGTCTATAATAAAGAATATCAAGAAGTAAAAAACCATTTAGCTAATATTCAGATATATGATTTATGTAATGTAGAGTCTTATATATGTGAATATAGAATACATTATTACAAATTAAAAGAAGAAGATAAAAATCATTATCTTAGTATGTATATAACAAAACTTCCATATCCTGCTAATGAATTTATAATGGGAAGATTTATAAGAGAAATAAATAGGGGAACAATTGAAAATAATTTTGGTGGAGCAACCTCTGCAATAAGAGAGGAAATAAAAGAACGTTGTATGCAAGAAGCGACTCAAAAAAGATTTGCAAATATAATTAGAATTTGCTGTCAGGATAATGAAGACATACCCCAAAAATATGGTCTTAATAAAAATTTTCAAAGAAAAAGAAAATATCAATTTAGAAAAAGAAAATACTATCCAAACTGGAGAAAAAAGAGGTATTTTAGAAAAAGAAATAACAATAAAAACAAAAGACAAAAAAGTGACTATTGCCCAAATAAAAAAGAAAATTGTAAGTGTTGGTATTGCCAAGAAGAAGGACACTATGCAAATGAATGTCCAAAAAAGAAGGATAAAAATGATCTTACCAAACAAATAGAAATTGCTAAGTCTTATTTCATGGAACCATTAGAAGAATATGATGATAACCTAGACTATATTTTTGAATATGTCTCAGAAACAGACTCAGAGACTGAGTAATAATGCCACATTTATTACTATAAAAATAACAGAAAAATTTATAAATGCTTTCATAGATACTGGAGCAACACAATATTTTGCTAGTACAAATATAAAACTTGATTGGAAAAAATTAAAGAAACCATTAAGAGTTAGAATAGATGACAAATCAATACATAAAATTGACCAAAAAGCAGAGATGGCTGAAATTTTTATTCAAAATTATAGGTTCATTGTTCCATCTATATATATGTTAGATTCTGGAATGGATTTTATCATAGGAAATAACTTTTTAAAGCTATATCATCCATTCATTCAAGAATTAACATACATAGTTTTAAAAGCTCCATACGATTCTTCAATAAATCAAAAATCAAAACGTATAAAAATACCAACTACTACTATAGATAAGATCTTAAAATTTAAAATATTTTCCATATTAGAGACATGTTATTTAAATTTATACTTTCAGATAAATATTCCAAAAAATAATCTTGAAATAAAGATAGAAGAACTTTTGGATGAAATTTGTGCTGAAAATCCTTTAGATATTAAAAATACAAATAACGAATTAGTAAGAATTAAATTAAAAGATCCTACAAAAGAGATAAATGTTCCAAATAAAATTCCTTATTCCGCAAGAGATAGAGAAGAGTTCTCATTAGAATGTAGAGATCTTTTGGAAAAAAAAATTATAAGATTAAGTAAAAGTCCTCATGCGGCTCCAGCCTTTTATGTCGAAAACAATAATGAAATTAAAAGGGGAAAATGAAGAATGGTTATTAACTATAAAAAGATGAATGAAGCAACTATTGGTGATGCTCATAAACTTCCAAGAAAAGATTCTATTTTAGAAAAAATCAAAGGAGCAACTTGGTTTTCATCTCTTGATGCAAAATCAGGATATTGGCAACTTCGTTTAGACGAAGAAACAAAGAAATTAACTGCTTTTACTTGCCCAACAAAAGAATCAACAAGTGTGTTGCTCTATGAATGGAATGTATTACCATTCGGATTAAAACAAGCCCCAGGTATTTATCAAAGATTTATGGAAGAAAATCTAAAAGAGTTAAATGAATTTATTTTAGTATACATTGATGATATACTAATTTTTACAAAACAGGATAATGAAGATCATCTTCAAAAATTATTAATAGTTTTAGAAAGATGCAAAGAAAAAGGATTAGTTCTTAGCAAAAAGAAAGCAAGAATAGCAAAACAAGAAATAGAGTTTCTTGGATTAATTCTATCCACTCAAGGAAAGCTAAAACTTCAATCAAATATTCTAGAAAAAGGTAAATTTATTTCCTAATAAAATAGAAGATAGAAAATAATTACAAAAATTTTTAGGGTGTATAAATTATATTTCTGATCAAGGATTTTTAAAGAATATAACAGAATACACTAAAAGCTTATTTCCAAAAATAAGTACTAAAAAAGAATGGAAATGGGATGAAAAAGATAGTATGCAAATTCAAAGAGTTAAAGAATTATGTGAAAAACTTCCAGAACTTTATATTCCAGAGGAAAACGACTATTTAATAGTAGAAATAGATGCTTCAGACATAACCTGGTCAGGATGTCTAAAAGCTAAGAAAGCTATAAAAAGTTTGGAACAAGAAAAAGAATCACTAGATTCTAAATATTCTCCGAAGGAATTACTTTGCAGGTATATTTCAAGGACTTTTACTCCAACAGAACAGAGATATACCACTCATGAAAAGGAAACTCTAGCAGCAATTAAATCTCTTAAGAAATAGAAAATTGATTTACTACCCAGAGAATTTACATTAAGGACAGATTCAAGTTACCTAACAGGTTTCATACGATATAATTTAAAAGTTGATTATAATCATGGACGATTGGTAAGATGACAATTATTTTTGTTACAATATCCAATAAAAATTGAATATATTAAGGGTGACAAAAATGTTATTGCAGATACATTAACAAGAGAATGGAGTTCGTCTACAACGCATTAGATCAAGAAATTAAAAAAAATGAGCAAGAACTCGAAAAATGCAAGCATTGTCAGCAAATAAGGACACAGATCCAATCCCTCAAGAAGGCCATTGAAGCAATGAAATCAACACAACAAACAAAACCATCAGAGTTCAGCCAGCTAAGCATGGTGGACAAATCAGGTGAAGAAAAAATTTCAGAAAATAAAACAATTGCTGAAATTATTAAAAAATTCACCCAAGATAAAAAATATTATGTAATTTATAATGGCCCTATGAAAGGTGTATATGATGCCTGGGAAAAAGCGGCACCATTCACACATCAATCAAGGATAATTCATAAAGGAGGGTTTTTAACACTGGAAGAAGCAAAGGAATCTTTCAGGAAATATGAAGCTCTCCATCCAGAGCAAACCCTAAAAAGAGCAGATAAAGCTCCAATTCAAACCCAGAGAACAGGGATAATTAGAAACATTCCTACAAGGGCTAAAATCAAGGAAAAGAAAAGGGTCTGTAAATCAAATCTCAGAGAAACCCTTAACATAGTTCTGAATTGGACTGAAGAAAAAAGGGCAATTTTGGGATATTATCCTATTGCCAAAGAACAGCTAACAAAGCTGGTTATATTTTCAGATGCTTCCCCATCTGACACCTATCAGTTTTTCCAGTATGGATTAATTGATACAATTTTAATTTTTAAAGATCTAAAAATTATTAGTGAATTTTCTGCAGGATTTGTTGATGCAGTAAAGAGATTTAAAAATATGATTGACAATGTAAATCCAAGGGATATATCCCTAAAATTTACAAACAGTCAACCTATTTTTAATGAAGAAGAAGAATGCTTGGTTTCAGCACACCAAGTAATATTCATGTCCGTCTTCCCAGGAAATTTTCAACCAATTGATCAGATTCAAGATCTAACAATTTACAGTCATGAAGGAAGGCTAACCAGCGCATTAGCAAGGGTCTTTGAAAGAACTCAAAAAATAACGAAGGAATCTCACACAAGGATTAATTATAAAAGTAGAAATACTCTACTTGTGTCCAGTAAAAGAAATGAAATTGAAGAAAGAGAGATGAGACTCTTCGTGGAATTTGAATCAGCATTCTACAACTTATCTGGACTTTTAGAAAAGCTCCCTGAAGGGATAAAGAGGAATCTCTGCTATTTGATAAAAGACAGAGAAGACCACAAGTGCCAGCTATGTGCCTCAGAGATATTTGAAGAAAGCAATAATGAAACGGAATCAACCCACATGATAAAGGAAGAAGACAATGCATCTGAAGGTCACATGATAAAAGAGGAGGACAGTGCATCTGAAGCATCTCTCAACATTATTGCATAGTGACGTAAGCACTTAGGTCATAAAGCACCAACAATGTAACTGGTGCAAGATAACAAAACAATGACGTAAGCAATGACGTCATAAGAAGGGTAAGGATGGGAATTGTCCATCAAACCCAACTATTATAAATAGGTTGCTTAGGCAATTGTAGAAGCATCAGAAAACAGAAAGCAGAAGGCTAAGAGTACTCATATGCTAGGAGAGCAAGGAGGAAGCTGCCGAGGCGATTCTGTAGTCTGACAAAGAATTCCCTTAGGGAAAAATAGTTCTAAACTCCCCTCTGAAGTTAGTATCTACAATCTCCCCTCTGGAGATAAAAACACCTCATGTAAAATATACTAAATAAAGGAAGTTTTTCTCCAGAAAGGTACATCTTCATCCTAGTCTTTAAATTATGAATTATTTAGAAAGTTTAGAATTAACAGAAGAATCTGATTATTATAGATTAACTGCTTTATTAGATAATGAAAAACAGGCTGTTCTAAAAACAAAATTAAATCTCAAATCAAATGAAAACTTTAATAAACAAAATCTTTTAAAAGAAGTTTTTAATAGAAAAAATATAATATACTATGGAAAAATTCAACTTGAAGCCCCTATAAAGATAAAATCCGCCAATGGAGAACTTGAAATAGCTTTGATAAATGATGAAGAATTGGGTAAACAGATTGAGAAAATTAAGGATCAACAAAAAAGATCTAAAATTGGATGGATTCATATTAGTACTATACAAGTCTTAATCAAATCTACATATATGAAAGGAATTAATTCACCAATAAGCTTAGCAATTTGTGACAAAAGAATTACTGATGACCCAATAGATCAAATAATCGGAATTGTTCATGGAAACTTGGCAAACGTAAATGTTAAATTCAATGCCCATCTTGGATATGCTATACCTTTATCAACTGAAAATCTTGGAAGATCTATAAATTTGGCTTATAAATTTCACAGAAAGAATCTAATGGAACAAGATGATGAACCATTTTCAATTAAATATGCAGTAAATTATGCTTTAACAAATAGCCATCATAGTATAATATTTAAAAACAGAGAAAGAATTTATGTCGATGAATTATTTCAGAAAATTATAAAAACAGAAATACCAAAATATAAAGCTATTGAAAACCCGGTTCTATTATTAAAAGAACCATCAGGAAAATTAGTTTCATCAAATTTTCAAATAAGAGAATCTAAAATTAATAGCCCTTTAAGTTTATCTAAGTTAAAAATTAAAGAAGAAAATTCTGAAATAAAAGAATTAACAAAAAAGGTCGAAAAATTAAATGAAACCCTAAACACTAAATTATGACAATAAATAAAGAAGAAATATATGTAACTTATCAAGACAAGAAACAAGAGCTCTTTGAAAGAGAAAATCGTTTGAATTATTTACAGTTCTCTGAAATAAATCAAAGAGCATTTGAAGCTCTAAAGATAATCTATGACAAGTTGAAAAGAGAAGTTGAAGAATTAGAAAAATTAATAGAATCTCTAGAAAATAGTGATGAATCGTTGATAGAGTTCGCGAAAATTCTAAAATAAATAATGAAGTATAAAAAGATTGAAAAAGCAGAAAATAAAATAAAAAGAAAAAGGGCGGAAAAATTGAAAAGTAAAATAAAGGAGTATAAAAGGGAATTAAATAATCTTCAGATCGAAATTGATGACATTTTGATAAAGAGGATAGAAATAAGAATAAATATAAATAAGTTAGAATTAAACTTAAAAAATTTTTAAATGCCTGAAAAACCATATTATGACTTAAAAGAATTAAAGTTGTTGAAAGAAAAAATGGAGAATGAAGTCGAAAAATTAAAAAGATATTTAGAAACAACAGAAAATGTAGAAATAAAAGAAGTTTTTGAGGATTTGAGAAATTATATTAAAGAAAAAGACAAACAGATAAAAGATTTTATATACAATAATCCATGCAAAAAAGAATATTACAAACTAAAACAAGATTGAAAAATTAAATCAGAATTATAAATATACATCAAGGACTAGTAATATATGATCATATAACAAATACAAGAAAAATAGTAGAAATGGTCAGTATTTTAGATTATGAATTTGCAAATTATTTTTATCAAAATCCTTTAAATAAAGCACCACCAATTGAATCTATACAAATTATAAATTTATTCAAAGTAAAATATGAAGAGTTAATAGAAATTTCGAAAAAGAAATTAAAAGAAAATTCGACTATAAAAAATTGGTATCAAAGCCAAGTTAACGATTAAGGGTAATACTTTCTCTTTAAGCAACACTTTTAGTGACACACTTTTAAATCAATATCAACCACAAAATGAAAAACATCTTTAAAAAGAAGTTAAAATTGGCAAAGTGACGCCTTAATTGATAATACATATTTGTTATCTCACCAGGGATCGGCACAATCTCTTTATATTATTTTCCATTCCCTTTATATGCGTTCCAAAATCCAAATGTCTACACTTTCGGTGTCAACTGTCACCCACAGATTCTTGCACCCTCTCCTATTCAAACACCTCAACCTTCATCCTGGCTGCTAATAAACAACAACCTTAAACCTTAAACCTTAAACCTTAGCTTGTTTACCCGACACACAAACACCACTATAACAAAACCTGTTCTCTAATTTCCATTCACATATGTACATGGCGACAAATAGAGTCCATGAAAAATCGGATCACCACGTAAAAGAAGAGGAAGATGAAGAGGAAGCATTGTCGCTTTGCGATCTTCCGGTAACTTTGATCCATCACAAGGTTCAGCAAGACCAACCAAGACCGGACCCTTTCTTAATTAGGGAAAGGAGGGAAGAACCAGAAGACAACTTCAATTTCAATTCACATGGCGATTCCTTCTCCAAAGAGCCAGAAATGTGCGCTGCAGACGAAGTCTTCTTTCAAGGCCAGATCCTCCCGCTGCACCCAAAAACCAAACCATCCTCCAAAATCGACGACGGTAATGACAATATAAATCAATTCAAATCCACGCCTTGCGAATCAAGGTCCGAGTCCATGCACCATGGTTCGCTAGGCGAGTTTTGCAGCAGCAACAGCAGCAGCAGAAGCAGCAGCCTGAGAAGCCAGAACTCATCAAGCAGCAGTAGCTCCACCACCACCAAAACCAAATCCAAACCCAAAATTCGAAACCAATTCCACACAATTCCAAGTCCTAAACCCCAATTAAGACAGTCGAGTTCCCTTCCAAGAAATTCAGTTAGTTCTCAAGGTCGCAAATCGTCGTCAGCATGGGAGTTTTTCCGTTTAGGCGTGTTCCCTGCACCGGAGCTAGGACTCCATGACATAAAGACCCGAAACAATAACGGTAACAGAAATTCCGTTAGTCGCAATAGCAGTAGCGGTAGTAGCAACAACCGTAGCCCTTCCTTGAACGCTACAACAAAAAGCAATACTAATAATCATGTGATGAAACAGTTTGTTGGCAAAGGCGGTGGTATATTCAGTGGTTGCAGTTGTTCCGTGGAAACCGTTGCGCGATTCAACACGCGCAAAGGCGGTGCTGGTGGGGTTGGTGGTAATAATAATAAGAATAAGAATAAGAATAAAGGATCCAACAAACAAGAAAGTGAAACGCACGCCGCGAAAGAAAAGGTGTTGGCCGAGTTGAAAAACAAAAAGAAGATGGAGAACAGGGAAAAGAAGCAGCAATTGAAGACAGTGGTGATGTCACGTCGTCGTCTTAGAACGTTTGAATGGCTAAAGGAGCTATATGCAATAAGCAATGATAATAGTGTTGAGGAGAGGGCTTTGTTATCATCATCATCATCGAATTAATTGATCATGCCATATCATGAATGTTAATGCTTTGGGGCGTGCTCGATCGCATGCTTTTAGTTTAATCTTTTAGATTAGATTAGATTAGGTTAGATTATTAGATTATGAGTTTGTGGATGTAGCTTTTGCTTCCCTTTATTTTGAATTGAATTTATAATATTGTAGTGCAGGCTCTGTAATCTATATTTCTTACTTTCTCGTGAGAAAGAGGCAGTCATCAAAATAAAGTAATTAATTTCTAATTCAAATACTAATAGCAGAGACTAAAAATTTAATTTCCAACTCAAATACTAATAGCAGAAACTAAAACAAAAAATTGTTAGCGTATGCACAAAAATATGGGAATGAATTGAATGGGCAAGGTTCTTCTTGCATGATTTTATTTTTAATGAAATTTCAGTTGAGATAACATTGTTTGTCTATACTCTGAAAATAGTATTAGTTCGAATGTACGATTATTTAATAATAGAAGATACATATACTTAGCTTGCAAAAGAATATGTGGGCATAAAGTAATGATTGATTATAGTTGGATTAACTGAGATTTGTGGCCATGATGGAGTCTAAGATGATAATTGATAAGTGCCAAAAATAAGAGGTGAAATATGTGTTGGTGCTTATGGTTGTCATGATTAAAGTGTGAAGTTCTATGCTTTATGGTTGGCTGGGTGGAGAATAGTGGGAATAGGATTCGGGGAACGACTGCACAAAGTCACGCGAGCAACGGTGGCTGGGAAAGCCGTAAAAAGATAAATAAAAAAAATAAAAAAAGTTTTTAATTAATTCTTGGATTCTTGTCTTTTTCTCGTTTTGTACCAGTGTAAAAGTTTGAGTCTTCTCGGTGTGTCTCTATGGTCCTTTCCTTTCCTTCCCTTTTTTTTTTCATCTCTTTAAAAGTTTTGAACCACATCAAAATATGATACTTTTTCACCTTATCAAACGTAACTTTGAAAAGAAAAACATCCCGCGCGAGTAGCGGAGCTTGAAACAAAATTTTGGGATGCCAGACAGAAGATAATTGTTAAGATACTTTTGATATGAACTCCATTTAAAGATAAGCTCGTCTAACCTTATTTCTCTGATTTGGGTGATATTGCCAAATTTAAAACCGTTTTCTAGGGTCTTGTTCCAAAAAATTAAGGTCAAACTCATCAGATGCAACTCTTTGAATTTTTAGAGGTTGTATCTCACTTTTTTTGTGATTCATTAAAGTAGAAAAACTATCTACAGGTGTTGTAAAAGTTATATGTTCTCCTTCTTAAATATTAGCATTCCTCTTAAAAATGCATCAATTCTTTGATTTTTCATAATTATTTTATATAAAATTTTGAATATATATCCTGTAAAATATGTAAAAAAGAAGTTAGAATGACAAATATTAAAATTTATAATATTTATTGAATTTTTTTTTATCAATTTATACAAATACAATAATATCAATACTTATTGAATAGTCACCAAAAAAATACTTATTGAATATTCTAATATTTTTTATGATATAAAAAATTAAATTAGATAAATATTAAAATGTAAAATATAAAATAATACTAAATTACATAAATAAAAAATACCTAATTTTTTATATTTGAACTCAAAGGTAGAGAAAGTGTTGCTTATTGAATAGAGAAGAACTATGAAATATGAATACACTTAGTTAAGTCCAAATCTAACATGTTTTGAATATTTAAAACTAAAAATTATTGTGTAATAAAAACAAAAAATGAAGATTGAACTTTGGTATTTTAAGTCATAGCAAAGTATTTGAACCAATTAAACTAATTTTTTATTTTTTAAAAAAATATTACTAATTTTTTTACCAAAAATTTGGAGAGCATGACCCCTTGTCTTAACTAAGTTCCGCCCCTGCCTTACGCATGAATATATTTGAAATTAGAATTTTAAAAATATTATATGTACATAAAAAATTTAACAGTTATATTAGTGTATACTAATTTTAATCATTAATTTTAGCTGCAGTATATAAATATGTATATAAATACAAAAATTCAATAATTGAAAAATAAATTTTCCTTACACATGCTATTATTAATTTAGCTGCAACTAGCAACTTTGATGAAAGATACATGGTACATACATATATATATTCTGATGATCTTTTTATTTTTTCTTAATATAAAATTAATAAATTAATATTATTTTGCAGGTATAATATATCGTTGGGCCTAAATACTTTTGGTGTTAAGCACATCATAAACTTGTCCAAAAAATGCACTAAACTCGAAGTGCTTGTACATATATCAACAGGTTTATATATATATATATATATATATATATATATATATATATATATATATATATATATATATATATATATAAAAGGGGAAGGAAAATACAGGGAAAGAAAACGGGTGAAAAGTCAAGTTTTTCATTGTTTGGTTTATCAAAGAAAATGAAGAGGAAAAGAAAAAAGTGGAGTGGGGTCCACGAAAAAATTTTCTCTTCGGCTGGGAGATGAAAACTAACAAAAAAGAGGAAATAGTGATATAATTACAAATTTACCCTCTATTTAATAAAAAGATCAAAATATTTTATTTTATTTTTTTACATTTAAAAATTATCTCTTGTGCTCTTCTTAATTTTATAGCACTATCAAATTTAATTTTTTTTTCTTAAATATAATTAAAGAGATTAATAATATAATTTATGAATAATTATTTACTTGTAAAATTATTTACTTGTAAAATTAATAAATTATAATTTATATATAATATAAGTAAGGATATTAATGTAATTTTATTCTAACATAATTTTCTTTCTTCTCACTTTTCTTTCAAACCAAACAAAAGAAAATTTTCTCTCTATTTTCTTTCCATCCATTTTCTCTTAATTCAAACAACATACAAATAACTCTACTTTTCTTTCTATTTTCTTTTCTTTCATTTTCTTTCCTCTTATTTTCTTTCCTTCCATTTTCCTTCTTATATCCAAACAAAGCCTTAATTCTAATTGTATATGCAACCAATGTTTGTATTATACTGTTCATGTTCTATTGTCTTAAAAGTTAAAATTGTAAAGAGAACGACATTGATGTAATACTGTCCAAACTTGTATACATTGATTATAATTTAACATCTACGAAACATCAAAATGCATGCTAGATTTTATCATAGGCACATCAATGTCTTTGTAGTATTTAGAATTTTTTTTTGAAAATTGTTTTAAGACTCTGAAAATGTTTAATTGATTGAAACTTGTGACTAATCCAGTGGAGTTAGAGTGTTAATAAATATTTGTTGTTACACTTAATTAGTCAAAGTTTCAAACCAAAAGCATAGCTATAATCTGGTCAAAAGTTTAGGTTCTTTCACAATAAATTTGGATAGAATTTATGTACATGGATTATTTTTGTAGAATTTAACTTGGAAGGTTTACTACTTGAGTCTTTTCTCTTTCTTTTTTCGTTCCTTTTACATTAAGGAAGAAAAAGAGGAGTCATTAAGCAAAGGAGTCTCCCAACATTTTTTAAACTCTACATAGGTTTTTTTTTATTACTTTGTCTTTCCATCTCTATTCTTATTATTCTGAATTTTATTATTAGTAATGATAATATGGTGAATTCTGTGGTGACTTTGTATTTGGTGACTAAGGGTGATTAAGGATGACTTTTGGTTGACCATCGAATAAGCTTTAGACACTTGGATTCTTGGATTAAGTTGGTGAAGGCTTAGTTAAAATGAGTTATCCGTTAAGCACGGTAACTATTTTTTGTTTACTGCCGGAACTTTTTGGAGATTTTGTAAGACCCGGTTAATTAATGGCCAATTAACCCATAAATGAGAATTTATTCTAGAAATCCAAAAAATGTGATTTTTATGGCTAAATATGATAGAGGAGATTGAGACGAGAATTTCGGTACCAATTTTATAGAAATCAGACCAAGATTGGACCGAACAGGTCAAACCGGGCCAACCGAACCCAAAGTGGACCCTTGGCCCAACTAAACTAAACCTAATACACTCATTTCAGCACTCTCTCTCCTCACTACACTCAAGAAACACGCTGAAATGGAGGCCATGGAGGGAAGAACACTCTCTCAAGTTCTTTCTTTCATTTGATTTTCAAACCACCATAACTTTTGATCTAGAGCTCCGATTGCCGCACTGTTTGTGGCCACGCGTTCACCGCGGAGAGCTATACAAAACCCATACAATCAATCTTGAGGTAAGCCACGTTTTTCTATTCAAAATTCCAGCCCTTGTTTTCGAGTTTCATGGGTGAAATGTTGAGATTTTGGGTTCTTTGATGTTATAGGACCCAACTTTCTTGAAGGAGAAGGTTAATCTTGTCTCTTTGGACCTTGGGTGTGGTAAGATTTTCAACCCTAGTGTAATTTATTGTTCTATGATGTTTGGGTATTGAGATGCTGTGTATGGGTATGATGATTGTGGCTTAGATTGTGTATATGCAAATATTGGAGCTTGATTTGTGACTTTGAAAAGCTTGAAAAGGGAGTTTTGTATGATAAAATATGTTCTTGGAGGTGTTGAGACCTTGAGAGCTAGAGGAAAAGTAATTTGGAAGTGCTCCGGTTGAGCTTGGGAAATCGGCTAAGGTATGGTCTCGGTTTTCCGTATCTAATATGTAATGTGGTAGGAAATACTTAGGCTAGAGGCCCTAAGATAGGTATTGAATTGTTGATGTTGTTGAATGGTTGAGATATATGATATGTTCATATATGTGATTATGAATATTGATGCCTTGATTGTGTGATATGTGAGAAATGCATGTGGTGATATATGCTTGATGGATGATTAAGGTTGAATTGATGGGTGGTACCATGTTGATGGTGAGTATGATGTTGATTATGTATAATGATGGTTGATTGGAAATAGTATTATTGGAAATTGGGATGAGGAAGGATGTATGACATGATATTGTGTTTGTCTTTTAGCCATTTGATTGAGAAGTGTTAAAATAGTTAGATGGTGACTTTAGGAATTTTGGTAAAGTATCAATGTGTGAGTTGAGGATGACTTGATACTGATTTTGGTACATTTTGATTGATTTCAAAAAGGGTTGAAATTGGCATGTTTTGGTTGATTTTGAAAAGAGTTGAAAATGGCTTGTTTTGAAAATGGCACTTTATGGTTTTCTATGAAAACATGATTTTTGGGCATATTTAGACGAGACATAACTTGGACTACGGATCTCCGTTTTGCACCAAACTTGTTTATAAATGAAATTGGATCCGGGATGTCCATGCCGTTGAAAGAACGGGCGGAAAATGATTTAAAATGAGAAAGTTATGTCCGTCGGAAGATTAGGGGTTGAATCTGTGAATTCTGCAGCTTTTAACTTAGAAAATTTTTAGCAGAATGACCCTCCGCGCGTAGGCGCACTTGGCGCGTACGCGCCGTTCTTCAAGAAGGCACCATCCACGCTTGCGCGTGGTGTGTGCGGGCGCGTCGATGCGCTCCACTAAATGCCCAGCTATTTTTCCGAGAGATGTGCCAAAGTTGTGCCAGTTTTGTGCCTGGGGCACAAATGTACCCACGCGTACGCACGACTGACGCGTACGGGTCGTTTGGCTATTTTTCAATCCGCGCGTTCGTGCGTATGACGCTTGCGCGTCAATGAGTTTTGTGGCCATCCACGCGTGCGCGTGGAGTGCGCATACGCGTGGCCCTGTTTTCATCCCAAAGTTGATTTTTGTGTTTTAAAAGCCAAATTTCATACTTCTAAGCCTCCGATCTCACCACTTATGTCTTAAATCATTATGATATGGCTAACAATGAGACAAGGAGCTAGTGAGTGTGGTAACTTGCGAGTAAAGCAAGGGAAAAATGAGTGATCAATGAGGATCAAAGATGATTATGTGAAATGCGGAGGATGGCGGTGGAAGTGCTTGTTATGCCATGGGCCGAAGGGCCGTAATTGTTAATGAATTGGCTGGTTATGGATTTAACCGTGAGCCGGATGACTGGATTATTGCCGTGTTACGGCAGAGCCATGATTATGGCTAAGTATAAATGCATATATGCTGTTGAATGAATTGTGAATGTTTACACTTCCACTATAGGAGATGAGAGTTTCCCTGGGAGGAAGCAGTGGCTAGCCACCACGTGCTCCAGGTTGAGACTCGAAGCTCTTTTGACCCTATATCGTCAGGGTGGCCGGGCACTGTGAAAGCTCCGGATGAGCTCACCCCCATAAATATTCACCAGTGAAGGTGATGGATATGGATCATGATTATGATCAAATTTATATTGAGTATAACTCGAGTTGGGGAGACACGACAGAGGGACAGTCCAATGGTTAGCTACCAGGACTTGTCGGGTTGGCTCTATAACCGACAGACGATATCATCAGCCATTAGGGACAGGCATTCATCGTATGCATACTATGTGAATTGTTTGAGATTGCCTATTTGACTGAATATTACTTGCTATCTGTCTAAATACCTTATTTATTCCTATTTGTATATCTCTTGTTTGATATAACTGTGTTTGCTATATTATACTCCTGCTGGTGGTTGGGAGGTCTGAAGAAATTGGAAAGGGAAGTATTAGTTAGACTGAAGGATCTTTAGTCAGATGCCCTTTATGGTTTAGCTTGTTTATAAGCTTTGATTTTATCTAGAGGAAGTTCTAGGATTGCCTTCGGCTTTCCTCTATTATTACATGTTATATATGGGGAACTATTACCATGCTGGGAACCTCTGGTTCTCACCCATGCGAATTTTGTGGTTTTCAGATGCAGGATGTGAGGTTTCTCGCTGAAGCATGCTAGAGACTTCTGGATTAGCGAAGATCCTTTGTTCTCGGGACTCTGTTTTGGTTTATATATCTTGTTTAGATACTTTTATCTCCATTGAATAATACAAACTGTGATGATTCCTCTTAGAGGGAATTTTGGAGACTAGGTTCTCTGTTTTTGTGTTCCTTTGGGTTTCCTTTGGGGTTTCTTTATTTTATTATATGTATATATTGCTATGCTCGGATCGGTTATCTTCGCATCCAGATTTGAGTTTTGATATTCCTGTTTTTGACACTCTTTTGTATATATATATATATATATATATATATATATATATATATATATATATATATATATATATATATATATATATATATATATATATATATATATATATATATATATAATCTCGCGTTAGCTTATCCTTTGCTCGTTCCGTTATCGATCGGAGTGTTGCGCTTTCGAGTTGCGATTTTTTTTGTTTACCCCTTTTTCTACAAAGGCTCCTAGTTATAATCCTTATTCACACTACTATATGTACTAAATTTTTATTTTAGAGGTCGTAATACCTTACCATCTCTGAATTATGACTTAAGCATAAGACTCTGTAGGTAGGGTGTTACAAATTTCAAGGTTAATAATTGTGTATATGAAATGGACCGTAGTAGTTGGACACCAAAAATTTATAGGATTTTTGTATACAACAAAAAAAAAAAAATGGATCGTTTGCTCCCGTTACCATAGGATTTTTGTATACAACTAAAAGGCTCGAATAACATTATTAGTATTATTATCATCAATTTTATTAATGTTATAATTATAAATATTATTATTGTCATTATTATTATTATTATTATTATTATTATTATTATTATTATTATTATTATTATTATTAATAATAATTAAAATGTGTCACATGATTATTCTTTCGTTAAAAAATAGATAACATATTTTTTTTTGAATTTAATGAATTCTGTTGTTCTGTCGTCTTATTTATGTATAGATTTATTTGTATGAAATAATACTTTTTTGTATAATTTTTTTTTACTATTTTTTGTTATCGAATGACATGAATTTAATTTAAATAATTTATATTAATTTTGTATCCTCCTGATAATTTGAAAAAAAATAAAATCATTCACACCGTAGATAATTTAAATGATGTCTGAAGTTTTCAATAGAAGAATTAAAATTGTAAAGTATAATTATGTATTGTCCTATTTTTTATATTTTTTGAAAATTAAAAAACCAAAAGAACAATTAAAATTATGAACAAAATAAAAAGAATTAAATTTTTATGTTTTTCGAGAAGATAAAATAGTTGAAATAGATGAAGAAATAAGATTTATTAGTTTAATAAATAACTTTTTTTTTTTGGATTTGGGATAAGGTACACAAAAACAGATCCAACCCCAAGAATTCTACCCTTTCCAACGAACTCATACCCTCGACTTGGTTCCCACCCACCCCAATGCATACCTCTTTCTCCGTTAGCAACATATGAGAGCTCAATGAAAGTTGAAAAAGATGATATCCTTTGTGGACTCATTACACGTTGTTGTGGAAGTTTCTTTCGGTTACGTCTCGTTTCTGCGCATGCCTGTGTGATATCATTGTGTAAAGTGAATCAATGATCGACCCGATCAGATTACTGGGTTACTGGTGCACGAAATTGTGATCTCCAGGCTCGAACAAATCCTGGTAATGGCTCCAGAGCTTGGTGCTCTGATCTTAATTCATAATTGTCACAACTTCGATACAACTAACCAGCAAGTGCACTGGGTCGTCCAAGTAATACCTTACGTGAGTAAGGGTCGAATCCCACGGAGATTGTTGGTATGAAGCAAGCTATGGTCACCTTGTAAATCTCAGTCAGGCGGATTTAAACATGATACTTGATTAGATTAAAATAAACAATAAAAGGGATAGAGATACTTATGTAAATCATTGGTAGGAATTTCAGATAAGCGAGTGGAGATGCTTTTCGTTCCTCTGAACCTCTGCTTTCCTGCTATCTTCATCCAATCAGTCTCACTCCTTTCCATGGCTGGCTTTATGTGATACATCACCACTGTCAATGGCTACTTTCGGTCATCTCACGGGAAAATGATCCAATGCCCTGTCACGGCACGGCTAATCGTCTGGAGGCATCACCCTTGTCAATGGCTTCATCTTATCCTCTCAGTGAATAATATGCTCACGCACCCTGTCACGGCACGGCTATTCATCTGTCAGTTCTCGACCATGCTGGAATAGGATTTACTATCCTTTTGCGTCTGTCACTAACGCCCTGCAATCGCGAGTTAGGAGCTCGTCACAGTCATTCAATCATTGAATCCTACTCGGAATACCACAGACAAGGTTTAGACCTTCCGGATTCTCTTGAATGCCGCCATCATTCTAGCTTACGCCACGAAGATTCTGGTTAGGAGATCTAAGAGATACTCATTCTAGCTTATTTCATGTAGAACAGAAGTGTTTGTCAGGCACGCGTTCATAAGGGAGAAGGATGATGAGCATCACACATAATCATCACCTTCATCACGTTCTTGAGTGCGAATGGATATCTTAGAAGCGAAATAAGAAGAATTGAATAGAAAACAGTAGTACTTTGCATTAATCTTTGAGGAACAGCAGAGCTCCACTTGGTGTGTGTTTGGGCTGAGCTTAAGTGTTGCACGTGCAGAGGCCATTTGTGGAGTTGAACGCCAGTTTCTGTGCCAGTTTGGGCGTTCAACTCTGGTTTTGGATCCTTTTCTGGCGCTGGACTCCAGATTTGGGCAGAAGGCTGGTGTTGAACGCCAGTTTACGTCGTCAATTCTTGGCCAAAGTATGGACTATTATACATTGCTGGAAAGCCCTGGATGTCTACTTTCCAACGCAATTAGAAGCGCGCCATTTCGAGTTCTGTAGCTCCAGAAAATCCACTTTGAGTGCAGGGAGGTCAGAATCCAACAGCATCAGCAGTCCTTCTTCAACCTCTGAATCTGATTTCTGCTCAAGTCCCTCAATTTCAGCCAGAAAATACCTGAAATCACAGAAAAACACACAAACTCATAGTAAAGTCCAGAAATGTGAATTTAACATAAAAACTAATGAAAACATCCCTAAAAGTGACTAGATCCTACTAAAAACATACTAAAAACAGTGTCAAAAAGCGTATAAATTATCCGCTCATCACAACACCAAACTTAAATTGTTGCTTGTCCCCAAGCAACTGAAAATCAAAGAGGATAAAAAGAAGAGAATATACTATAAATTCCAAACTATCAATGAAACATAGCTCCAATCATATGAGCGGAACTTATAGCTTTTTGCCTCTTGAATAGTTTTGGCATCTCACTTTATCCATTGAGGTTCAGAATGATTGGCATCTATAGGAACCTCAGATTTCGAATAGTGTTATTGACTCTCCTAGTTCAGTATGATGATTCTTGAACACAGCTTCTTTGTGAGTCTTGGCCGTGGCCCTAAGCACTTTGTTTTCCAGTATTACCACCGGATACATAAATGCCACAGACACATAATTGGGTGAACCTTTTCAGATTGTGACTCAGCTTTGCTAAAGTCCCCAATTAGAGGTGTCCAGGGTTCTTAAGCACACTCTTTTTTTTTTTTTGCTTTGGACCTTGATTTTAACCGCTCAGTCTCAAGTTTTCACTTGACACCTACACGCCACAAGCACATGGTTAGGGACAGCTTGGTTTAGCCGCTTAGACCAGGATTTTATTCCTTTAGGCCCTCCTATCCACTGATGCTCAAAGTCTTGGGATCCTTTTTATTTGCCCTTGCCTTTTGGTTTTAAGGGTTATTGGCTTTTTCTGCTTGTTTTTTCTTTTTCTTTTTTTTTTCTATATTTTTTTTTCGCCTACTTTTTTTTTCTTTTTTTTTTCTGCAAGCTTTGTTCTTTGCTGCTTTTTCTTGCTTCAAGAATCATTTTTATGATTTTTCAGATTATCAAATAACATGTCTCCTAGTCATCATTCTTTCAAGAGCCAACATATTTAACATTCTTAAACAACAACTTCAAAAGACATATGCACTGTTCAAGCATACATTCAGAAAACAAGAAGCATTGTCACCACATCAATATAATTAAGCTAAGTTCAAGGATAAATTTGAAACTCATGTACTTCTTGTTCTTTTGAATTAAAACATTTTTCATTTAAGAGAGGTGATGGATTCATAGGACATTCATAACTTTAAGACAAAGTTACTAACTACTAATGATCATGTAATGAAGACACAAACATAGATAAGCACATAACATAGAAAACGAAAAATAGAGAAAGTAAGAACAAGGAATGAGTCCACCTTAGTGATGTCCTTGAGCTCTTCTATGTCTCTTCCTTGCCTTGGCTGCTCCTCCTTCATTGCTTTTAGATCTTCTCTGATTTCGTGAAGGATGATGGAGTGCTCTTGATGTTCCACCCTTAGTTGCTTCCAATAATTGTGTGGAAGAAAATGTATCCCCTGAGGTATCTCAGGGATCTCTTGATTTGCAGTCAAATGTTCTACCACTGAGCTATAGATCCTTTACATAATTGTTTTACCACACCAAACTTAGAATGTTGCTCGCCCTCGAGCAAAAGAAGAAGGAATAGATGAAGAAGAAGATGTGGAAATAAAAACTAGGATTATGAGGAGGTAAAGTGGGGATCCTGTGGGGTCCACAGATCCTGAGATGATCCTGTGGTGTCCACAGATCCTGAGGTGTCAAGGCATTTACATCCCTGCACCAATTTAGGCATGCAAAATGCCCTTGCACACAACTCTGGGCGTTCAGCGCCAGGTTGGTGCCCCTTTTGGGCGTTCAACGCCCCTTTGCTGCCATTTCTGGCGTTGAACGCCAGAACCATGCTTGTTCTGGGCGTTCAGCGCCAGGATGCTCCCATTCTGGGCGTTCAGCGCCAGAACTATGCTCTGTTCTGGCGTTTGAATGCCAGACAGATGCTCCTCCAGGGTGTGATTTTTCTTCTGCTGTTTTTGATTCCGTTTTCAATTTTTATATTTATTTTGTGACTCCACATGATCATGAACCTAAGAAAACATGAAAAACAATAAAAAATTAGATAAACATTGGGTTGCCTCCCAACAAGCGCTTCTTTAATGTCAATAGCTTGACAGTGGGCTCTCATGGAGCCTCACAGATGTGCAGAGCTTTGTTGAGACTCTCCAACACCAAACTTAGAGTTTGGATATGGGAGTTCAACACCAAACTTAGAGTTTGGCTGTGGCCTCCCAACACCAAACTTAGAGTTTGACTGTGGGGGCTCTGGTTGACTCTGCTTGGAGGGAAGCTTTTTCTGCTTCCTCTCCATGGTTGCAGAGGGAGATCCTTGAGTTTTAAACACAAGGGAGTCCTCATTCCATTGAAGGACTATTTCACCTCTGTCAACATCAATCACAGCTCTTGCTGTGGCCAGGAAAGGTCTTCCTAGGATGATGGATTCATCCTCTTCCTTTCCAGTATCCAGGACTATGAAATCAGTAGGTATGTAAAGGCCCTCAACCTTTACTAATACATCTTCTACTTGTCCTTAAGCCTGTTTTCTTGAGCTGTCTGCCATCTCCAGTGAGATTTTAGCAGCTTGTGTAAACCCCGATTAAATTAGTAGATAATTAGTCAATAAATTAGTTTTTAATAAGGAGGATTAGAAATGTGAATATTATATTAAATTAGGGTAGAGCTCGTCGAAACGAGAATTTTGACACTAATTTCGAGAAAATCGGTCCAAGATTGGACCGAACGGGCCGAACCGGGCCCAAACCGGGCCCGGTGGGCCCAACCAGCCCATCACATAAGAAGACCGAAGCCTTCTCTTTTCTTTCATTCAGCGTAAACGAAGCTTGCAGCTTCCAGGGAGAGGAGAAATGAGAAAAAGCTCCCGAAACCTTATGTTAATTTCCGATCCTCGTAACTTCTCCGTCCGAGCTCCGATCGCCACACCGTTTGCGACCACGCATTCACCACGTCGAGCTCTACGTTTCTACTGGAACAATTTCATAGGTAACTCATTATTTTGCACTCAGCCTTCTTTTCCCCCAATTTTCGAATTTTAAGTGGGAATGTTGAATTTCTTTGATTTCTGATGTTTTAGGATCCAATTAGCTTGAGAGAAACGTTCACTCTTGCTTATGTGAAGTTTGGGTAAGGTGAGGATACGATAATTCTATTTTATTTTCATTGAATTTGAGCTTTGAGTATTAAATTGGATATATATGTGTTATGAATGTGTATTAGGTTGTGAATAAATAATTGGAACTTGGAATTATGAATACTGGAACTTGGAGGAAGCGGATTAGTTGAGTTTTGAGGGGCTGCCTTGGTTTTGAATAAATAGCTTTGGTCGTTACGTGGAAATCGGCCAAGGTATGGTTTAGGTTTCTTGTATTTAATATATAATGTTCTGTGAAAACTTAGGCTAGATGACCATTGGATAAGTTGGAATGCAGGTGTATGTTTAATGTTTAGTAATTTGTCGATGAATATATTTGGTTGAAGTTTATTGGATAATTAGTTTTTAATTTTGGATGGTGAATGTTGTTATGTTAATTTGGAGAGAATTATGGTTGAATGTTATTGTTTATGAACATGGTTAGTTTGGTGCTTGTTGATTAACTAATGATTTGGTGAATTATTGATTTGAGGTTTAATTATTGTGGAGGTTGTTGTGATAATGAGGTATTTTGTGTTAAAAGCCTAGGATTTGTGAACTATGATTCTTAGTTGGATTTTGGTTGTTGGACTTGAATATTGCATGAGTTTAATTGTTGATCTGAGGTAGATTTATTGTGGTGATTGTTATGATGATGAGGAAGGGTATGTTGAATTGAAAAGAATGCAGGTTTGGACCCGAAAAGGGTGGCAAAGTCCGAGTTTTAGAGGAGATGCTGCCGAAATTTATAAAAAATTAGAGATTTTATTTAGATAATTATTTAAAAAGATTTAGATTCAAATGTTATATGGTTTGATTTTGAGTTATTAAGAAAATGAGCATGTTTTAAGTTTGATTCATTTAGAAAAGAATGAATTATGTTTTGAATCGAAACTATTGATGGACGGAAAGGGAGGTGTGATAATGAAAGATAGGGATTGAATATGATTGATTTATGATCATGAATGAGATGCGATTGAGAATGATGTGGATGTTGATGAATTATAATTGAATTATTTATATGGCTTGAATAATTTAATGATCTGAGATACGAGGTTCCCTGGATTAAGTGCCGTGGCTTGCCACCACGTGTACCAGGTTGAAAACTCGATACTCTGTTGACCCTACGACGTAAGTGTAACCGGGCACTATATAAATTCCGGGAATGTTACCCCCATTGAGCAATATTGATTATTTGAGAAAAATCTATGCATAGACTCTTGGGGATGCACGTCGGGGGACAGTCTAAGGACAATTCAGACTTGTCGGGTTGGCTGGATAACCGACAGATGAGCCTCATCAGCCATAGGACAGGCATGCATCATTTGCATATTACTTGAATTACTTGCTTGTGCTTTAATTGGGTGTGCCTATATGTACTTGCCATGTTAAATGTGTATTTGTTACCTGCAGTATTTGTAACCTTCTTGTGCTTGCCTTTATCTGTCTATTTGTCTGTGAAAATACACGATGAAGATGGAGGTATGGAGGAATGGCAGTATGGGACTTAGATTTAAGGTTAAGTTAAGTTAGGTTTAAATATTTTTAGAAAACCACCTTTTATGGCTCCTGTTTAATACTTTAAGCTCTATAATCTGAGTGTCGGCGTTCTAGGATTGCCTCTGGCATTCCCAGGACCTTATATATTATGTGTGTGGCACCTTTACCATACTGAGAACCTCCGGTTCTCATTCCATACTATGTTGTTGTTTTTCAGATGCAGGCCGAGAGACATCTCGTTAGGCGTCTGGACCCTTGAAGCGGAGTGGTTACAGAGTTATTTTGTTATGCTATGATGTGTATATATGTACTTAGTTTTCTCTCCGCATAACTTGTTCTTTTGATCCTCCTAGAGGTTTATGGAGAGGCAGGATTGTGTATATGTACTTTTGGGTCTTGGATATGTATGTATATATATGTAAATATTCTCTGGCCAGTCTTGACTTCGCAGGCTGAGTTAGGAGCTTGTTATTTTGTATCTTTGGCACTTTATTCCTACTTCTGTTATCTTATGTTTAATAGTTATGGTTTCCTTAGCACGCAGGTTAACTCGTTCCTAGAGCGTTACGCTTTTATTTTGTGATTTTTGTTTCCTCTCTTCTTCAAGGCTCCTAGCATATTATAATTCTTCTGCTATTACATGTACTCATTTTATTTTAGAGGTCGTAATACCACACCACCTCTGTTTTACGGCTTAAGCGTAAAGCTTAGTGTGGTAGGGTGTTACAGCTTGCACCCCATAGATTCCCAGTTTCTCTATTACAAAGAGGGGCATGAGGTTTATCCCTGAACCAAGGTCACACAGAGCCTTAAAGATCATGGTGCCTATGGTACAAGGGATTATGAACTTTCCAGGATCCTGTCTCTTCTGAGGCAATGTCAGTTGATCCAGATCACTTAGTTCATTGATGAACAAGGGAGGTTCAACTTCCCAAGCATCAATGCCAAATAATTTGGCATTCAGCTTCATGATTGCACCAAGAAACTTGGCAGTTTGCTCTTCAGTAACATCCTCATTCTCTTCAGAAGAGGAATACTCATCAGAGCTCATGAAGGGCATAAGGAGGTTCAATGGAATCTCTATGGTCTCTAGCTGAGCCCCAGAGTCCTTTGGTTCCTCAGAGGGAAGCTCCTTATTGATCACTGGACGTCCCAGGAGGTCCTCCTCCTTGGGATTCACGTCCTCTCCTCTCCTCAGAGGTTCGGCCATGGCGCTTATGTCAATGGCCTTGCACTCTCCTTTTGGGTTCTCTTCTGTATTGCTTGGGAGAGTACTAGGAGGGATTTCAGTGATCCTTTTACTCAGCTGGCCCACTTGTGCTTCCAGATTTCTAATGGAAGACCTTGTTTCATTCATGAAACTTACAGTGGCCTTAGATAGATCAGAGACTAGATTTGCTAAATTAGAAGCATTTTGTTCAGAGTTCTCTGTCTGTTGCTGAGTTGATGATGGAAAAGGCTTGCTATTGCTAAACCTGTTTCTTCCACCATTGTTAAAGCCTTGTTGGGGCTTTTGATCCTTCCATGAGAAATTTGGATGATTTCTCCATGTTGAGTTATAGGTGTTTCCATAAGGTTCACCTAAGTAATTTACCTCTGCTATTGCAGGGTTCTCAGGATCATAGGCTTCCTCTTCAGAAGATGCCTCTTGAGTACTGTTGGATGCAGCTTGCATTCCATGCAGACTCTGAGAAATCATATTGACTTGCTGAGTCAATATTTTGTTCTGAGCCAATATGGCATTCAGAGTATCAACTTCAAGAACTCCCTTCTTCATAGGCGTCCCATTGATTACAGGATTCCTTTCAGAAGTGTACATGAACTGGTTATTAGCAACCATGTCAATGAGTTCTTGAGCTTCTGCAGGCGTTTTCTTTAGGTGAATGAATCCACCTGCAGAAGTGTCCAGTGACATCTTTGATAGCTCAGATAAACCATCATAGAATATATCCAGGATGGTCCATTCTGAAAGCATGTCAGAAGGACACTTTTTGGTCAACTGTTTGTATCTTTCCCAAGCTTCATAGAGAGATTCACCTTCTTTCTGTCTGAAGGTTTGAACATCAGCTCTAAGCTTGCTCAGCTTTTGAGGAGGAAAGTACTTGGCTAAGAAAGCCGTGACCAGCTTATCCCAAGAGTTCAGGCTGTCTTTTAGGTTGAGAATCCAACCATAATCTAGCTCTGTCTCTTACAGCAAAAGGGAAAAGCATGAGCCTGTAGACTTCAGGATCTACTCCATTAGTCTTAACAGTATCACATATCTGCAAGAATTTAGTCAAGAACTGAAAAGGATCTTCAGATGGAAGTCCATGAAACTTGCAGTTCTGCTGCATTAGAGAAACTAATTGAGGTTTCAGCTCAAAGTTGTTTGCTCCAATGGCAGGGATGGAGATGCTTCTTCCATGTAAATTGAAATTAGGTGCAGTAAAGTCACCAAGCATCTTCCTTACATTATTATTATTTTCGGCTGCCATCTCCTTTTCCTGTTCGAAAATTTTTGAAAGGTTATCTCTGGATTGTTGTATTTTAGCTTCTTTTAATTTTCTCTTTCAGAGTCCTTTCAGGTTCTGGATCTGCTTCCACAAGAATGTTCTTATCCTTGCTCCTACTCATATGACAAAGAAGAAGGCACAGAAAAATAATAATAATAATAGAGATCCTTTATACCACAGTATAGGGTTCCCTTTGTGAGTGGAAGAAAAGAGGGGGAGACAAAGAATGTAATATAATGGAAGAAACACAACTGTGAGGATGGAAGAGAGATGAAATGAGATGTTAGGATATGGATGAATAAATAGAATGAGATGGGGGAGGAATAATTTTCGAAAATTATTTTGAAAAAGGGTTAGTGATTTTTGAAAATTGGTTTTTGAAAATTGTTAATATTTTTTTCGAATTTTTTTTTTAAAATAAAAATAAAAATAAAAATAATTAGTAAATAAAAAAGAAATTTTTGAAAAAGGGGGAGGTATTTTCGAAAATTAGAAAGGGAGAATTAGTTAGGTGGTTTTGAAAAAGTTAAGAAACAAACAAAAAGTTAGTTAGTTAGTTGAAACAAATTTTGAAAACCAATTTTGAGAAGATAAGTAGTTAGGAGGTTAGGAAAGATATTTTGAAAAGATATTTGAAAAAGATAAGATGAGAAGATATTTTTGAAAAGATATGATAGAAATTAGTTTTGAAAAAGATTTGATTTTTAAAATCACAATTAATGACTTGATTCATAAGAAATCACAAGATATGATTCTAGAACTTAAAGTTTGAATCTTTCTTAACAAGCAAGTAACAAATTTCAAATTTTTGAATCAAAACATTAATTGATTATGTTATTTTCGAAAATTATGATATAAAATAAGAAAAAGATTTTTAAAAAATATTTTTGGAATTTTCGAAAATAACTAAGAATTTTGAAAAAGATTTGATTTTTGAAAAAGATTTTGAAAAAGATAAGATTTTCAAATTGAAAATTTGATTTGACTTATTGGCAACAACTTGATTTTAAAAATTTTTGAAAAAGTCAATCCAAATTTTTGAATTTGATGAGAGAAAAAGGGAAAGATATTTTTTTTTATTTTTGAAATTTTTATGAAAAACATGAAAAATATGCAATGCATGAAATTTTTAGATCAAAACAATGAATGCATGCAAGAATGCTATGAATGTCAAGATGAACACCAAGAACACTTTGAATGTCATGATGAACATCAAGACACAATTTTGAAAAATCTTTAATGCAAAGAAAACATGCAAGACACCAAACTTAGAATTCTTTAATGCTTAGACACTAAGAATTCAAGAATGCATATGAAAAACATGAAAAGACACAAAACAAAAAATCATCAAGATCAAACAAGAAGACTTACCAAGAACAACTTGAAGATCATGAAGAACACTATGAATGCATGATATTTTCGAAAAATACAAGATGCACATGCAATTGACACCAAACTTATTATATGACTCAAGACTCAAACAAGAAACAGAAAAATATTTTTGATTTTTATGATTTTCTATTTTTTTTTTTGGATTTTTTTCGAAAATTATATGAAAAAAAGAAAAAATAAGGATTCCAAAATTTTTAATATGAATTCCAGGAATCTTGCCATGTTAGTCTAAAGCTTCAGTCCAGGAATTAGACATGGCTCACTAGCCAGCCAAGCTTTCAAAGAAAGCTCCAGTCCAAAACACTAGACATGGCCAATGGCCAGCCAAGCTTTAGCATGTAACTCAGATATGACATGCCTGACATACTCATTACCAAAGGAATAGACATGGCTTTACAGCCAGCCAGGCTTCTCATGCTTCATGAAACACTAGAATTCATTCTTAAAAATCTTGAATAAAATTTTTGAAAATATTTTTATTTTTTTCGAAAACAGATGAGAACATTTTAGAAATATTTTTGAAAAATTTTTGAAAAGAAAACGAAAAGAAAGTTACCCAATCTGAGCGACAAGATGAACCGTCAGTTGTCCAAACTCGAACAATCCCCGGCAACGGCGCCAAAAACTTGGTGTTGTTGCCGGGATTGGGATCTTTGACAACTCTTGCCGAAAACTCAGACGATTCTTGGCGCCAAACAGGAATAAACAAATCCCCGGCAATGGCGCCAAAAACTTGGTGCACGAAATTGTGATCTCCAGGCTCGAACAAATCCTGGTAATGGCTCCAGAGCTTGGTGCTCTGATCTTAATTCATAATTGTCACAACTTCGATACAACTAACCAGCAAGTGCACTGGGTCGTCCAAGTAATACCTTACGTGAGTAAGGGTCGAATCCCACGGAGATTGTTGGTATGAAGCAAGCTATGGTCACCTTGTAAATCTCAGTCAGGCGGATTTAAACATGATACTTGATTAGATTAAAATAAACAATAAAAGAGATATAGATACTTATGTAAATCATTGGTAGGAATTTCAGATAAGCGAGTGGAGATGCTTTTCGTTCCTCTGAACCTCTGCTTTCCTGCTATCTTCATCCAATCAGTCTCACTCCTTTCCATGGCTGGCTTTATGTGATACATCACCACTGTCAATGGCTACTTTCGGTCATCTCACGGGAAAATGATCCAATACCCTGTCACGGCACGACTAATCGTCTGGAGGCATCACCCTTGTCAATGGCTTCATCTTATCCTCTCAGTGAATAATATGCTCACGCACCCTGTCACGGCACGGCTATTCATCTGTCGGTTCTCGATCATGCTGGAATAGGATTTACTATCCTTTTGCGTCTGTCACTAACGCCCTGCAATCGCGAGTTAGGAGCTCGTCACAGTCATTCAATCATTGAATCCTACTCGGAATACCACAGACAAGGTTTAGACCTTCCGGATTCTCTTGAATGCCGCCATCATTCTAGCTTACGCCACGAAGATTCTGGTTAGGAGATCTAAGAGATACTCATTCTAGCTTATTTCATGTAGAACAGAAGTGTTTGTCAGGCACGCATTCATAAGGGAGAAGGATGATGAGCGTCACACATAATCATCACCTTCATCACGTTCTTGGGTGCGAATGGATATCTTAGAAGCGAAATAAGAAGAATTGAATAGAAAACAGTAGTACTTTGGATTAATCTTTGAGGAACAGCAGAGCTCCACACCTTAATCTATGGAGTGTAGAAACTCTACCGTTAAAAATACATAAGTGAAAGGTCCAGGCATGGCCGAGAGGCCAGCCCCTCTGATCTAAGAACCAGGCGTCCAAAGATGCCTAATACAATAGTAAGAGGTCCTATTTATAATAAACTAGCTACTAGGGTTTACATGAGTAAGTATTTGATGTATAAATCCACTTCCGGGGCCCACTTGGTGTGTGTTTGGGCTGAGCTTAAGTGTTGCACGTGCAGAGGCCATTTGTGGAGTTGAACGCCAGTTTCTGTGCCAGTTTGGGCGTTCAACTCTGGTTTTGGATCCTTTTCTGGCGCTGGACTCCAGATTTGGGCAGAAGGCTGGCGTTGAACGCCAGTTTACGTCGTCAATTCTTGGCCAAAGTATGGACTATTATACATTGCTGGAAAGCCCTGGATGTCTACTTTCCAACGCAATTGGAAGCGCGCCATTTCGAGTTCTGTAGCTCCAGAAAATCCACTTTGAGTGCAGGGAGGTCAGAATCCAACAGCATCAGCAGTCCTTCTTCAACCTCTGAATCTGATTTCTGCTCAAGTCCCTCAATTTCAGCCAGAAAATACCTGAAATCACAGAAAAACACACAAACTCATAGTAAAGTCCAGAAATGTGAATTTAACATAAAAACTAATGAAAACATCCCTAAAAGTGACTAGATCCTACTAAAAACATACTAAAAACAGTGTCAAAAAGCGTATAAATTATCCGCTCATCAGTTACTGGTTAAACTAATGAGTCACTGATTGAATCAATTGATCCAGTCCGACGAGAATGAAAAATATGGAATAGTTAAAAATTTTAAAATTAAAATTTAAAATACATATTTTCATTAATATTTTAAGAATAATCAAGTTATTCTAAAATAATATGGATGATGAATAATAAATATTATATTATTTTTACTGTATGATAAGTATTTTTAATTTGTTTTTATATGTAATAACTATTATTTTTAAATTTTAATAATTTATTAATTAATTTATATCTATTATAGTATTATATAGTAGAAGTATTTATTGAAAATATATAATTAATAGTTATTATATAATTATGAAAAAAATTATAAGTGAGTTTATAGATAAAATTAAAATAAGTTAAATAGAAGTAAATTATTTGATAAAAGATATCTATATGTATTATGATTTGCATATATATAAGACAAGCATGACAGTTCGGTGGTTATTCATGCATGTCTCCGTCTTTGAGGAGAGGTGTTTAAATATGAAGGACCATTAGGTACAAATTTAATTCTTTTTAATCATATTCTCTCATTGCATCGTATACTATTCTTTTCTGTTACTATTACTCTTTGCACAAATATAAGTTTTAGAAAATAGTAATATTAAATTGAATGTTCTTATCTATGAGAATATTATGACTTATTATATTATAAATTAACAATATACCATATAATAGAAAATAAAAATATATATTTATTTTTTGTTATCTATATTATTCTTTTTTAATGGTCTAAAATAATTTATATATTATAAAATTATTTTTATTATTTATGCAATATTTTTTTTGGTAATTATTTGTTGATAAATGTTGAATTAACCATGCTATTTATTATATTTTAATGTGTTTACTTTAAAAATGTTTGCATAACAGAGAGAAAAAAAAACATAAAGTCAACATTTTCATGGATCATAAAAAATATGAAATAATCAGTGTTTATTAAAAATATATTTATTATATCATACATTTTTTTTATTACAAATAAAAATATAATACTAAAAATCAGGAGTAGCTAAAATTATAGGATATGTGAAGATTTAACTATTATTTGATACCTAGTATTTTGGACTAAAGATGATAAAAAAATAAATTTCTAAAATTTAATCATCTTCTGATATTATATTAGTAGATACATAAATCGTCTCGTAGATAGCTAGAAAGATTTACGTATATAAACACGGGAGCTTGTAACCTTCACAGGACGGGGCGGGTGCAACAGTTATCTTTATGCTGTAGTTGTTAATGTGCCATGATTGACTCTATTATTGCTATATGTTGAGATGAAATCTTTTGTTGAAGAAAATAACGAGTTCTCTTCTCCTGTATCCCTTTTTTTGTCTCTCTCATTTGTTTACCTACCATATGTATCTTATATGTAATTATAAATGAATACTTTATAAATTTGACAATAAAATTTTGGTAAAGTTAAACATGATATTGCGTAATTGCAATTAAAATTAATCATAAGTGGGATATTTTAATTTTTAACTATTAAAAATTAAATTTGTAATTTTAGCGCATTTAAAAGGCAAAAATACTGACAAAGATACTTTTATCTTTTTAATTGATGTTCAAAGGGATATTTAAATAGTTAAAATTAACATTTAAATGGAATAATTTAATCTATTTACAAACCAATATAATTTTTTAATGTTGATAATTGTTGATGCACTTTGATATAGATAACCATTAGTTGACAATTGTCCTGCATGTATTTAGAAAGAAGGACAATTAAAACGTGACGTTTTTGAAAAAACTTTAGAAAAATGAATTTGTTAGACTTCGAACACAAGATATGTGTTTAAATATAAACAGAGTAATTATGTTCTGCTTTGTGACCAAAAAGTATTTTCAGAAATTGAAACAAAATTTAAAATCAAATGTTAAGTGTTAACCTCCAAAAAAACCAAATTTTCAGCAAACAAGTTACAGATTATGATAAAAGTAGTTTTCAATTTAAATACCAGAAAAAAGTTAAAACGGGAAGAGTACACTGATAGAGAGTGATGTTAGATGTCTTAGGTAAAGAAAGGCCAACTTCTAAGTTGGCATCAAAGGAAAATAAAAAGCATTGTTCCAAATGTCGTACGGTTCTCTTATTACCGAACGTGACTTGATAGGTTGTGAGAATGATGTGGTTGTAGCCAATGAAGACATAGGGACCGTCTAATCCGAGTTAGACTCTGAGCTTGAGGACACGTAGTCAGGGTGATTCAGGCGTCGATAATTCCTGAATGATGAGGCCATGTTGCGATAACGTCCACGAAGTCGTTCAAGGACGTTGCGGGTTTCGTAGTGGACAACTTTCTCCTCCTCTAACAAGTCCTGGTTGAAGTCATCAACGACCATTGCGTGCAACTCCAGTCTCCAGCAGCTTTGTCAACAAGGCCGCTGCAGCATCTTTTCGAGCAAGATGTTCATCGTGCGAATATCTCCCGGCGGCACTGCAAGAAGAATACTCCGAGGCGTTGGGAACGGCAACCAGAAATCTGTGAACAGTTTTTCTGGTGGCGAATTCGAACGTCTGCATGTGGTAGACAAGCGGAGGTTCGTGCAGACTAGTTCACACTTGACGGAGTGAGGTCTGGCGGCTCTTGTAAAGAGCCATATGGCTCTAATCACGATCTGGAACGAATTCGATCCCTGCAAAGAAAGATGGGGTCAGACACGTACTGCAGGTGCAAAATGGGGCTGTTGTTGTAGGTGGATGATGACACAGACGTACCATTTTCGTTCCGGCCCGCTAGGGTCAACTGGCGAAGGACGTCATTCTGGTTGAAGGACCAAGGATTAGTGTGGACGATTGAGCCAGCACGTCGCCATGCCTTCTCAAGTAGTGTACGATTCAGTCGTTCAGCAACTCCATTCTGTTGTGGTGTTTCTCTAACTGTCCAATGTCTCACAATGCCTTCTCGATCATAGAACTCCTTGAAAGCCCCATCCGTGTACTCTGTGTCATTATCTGATCATAGAGTTTTCAGCTTCTTACCTGTTCGGTTTTCAACCATTGCTCTCCATCGCTTAAAAGTGTCAAATACCTCATTCTTATTCTTGAGGAAGTAAACCCCAACATACCTGGAATAATCATCAACAAAAGTAACAAAATACCTGGAACCACCATTGGAAGTAACTTTAGACGGGCCCCAAGCACCAGTATGCACGTAGTCTAACAACCCTCTGCTTTTGTGCTTGCTTGTAGAAAATTTCACCCTGTGTGCCTTTTCATACATGCAATGCTCACAAAATTCCATTTGTGGTTTCTTCATATTCTTCAGCAAACTTTGTCCACAAAGCAATGATAGAACTTTCTCTGACATATGTCCAAGCCGCATGTGCCATATTCTTGTGCAATTTGTTTGATCTCTATTTTCACCGATTCCAACTGCTAATTCACCTATGACTGTTGTCCCCAAAAGAGAATAAAGATTACCGTGACGAACTCCTTTTATCACTACTAAAGAACCACAAACAACTTTTAGTACCCCATTTTTCGTAACTATTTTGCAACCATTTTTTCCAACAAACCTATGGAAACAAGATTTTTCCGCAAGTCTGGAATATGTTTCACATCCTTTAAGGTTCTTACTATTCCATCATGCATCTTGATTCTTATAGTACCCAACCCCACAGTTTTACAAGTATGATCATTGCCCATTAAAACTATGCCACCATTTATGCTTTGATAGGTAGTAAACCACTTTCTATTTGGGCACATATGGTGAGATGCTCCTGAATCAAGAATCCACTTATTGAAGATTTCATAAGATTGTTCTGTCACAGAGTAACAGTCCTCCTCATCATTTGAGATGTAGCTTGCTTCTTGCTTTTCTTTTGGGTTGCCGTTGTTCTGTTTCTTGAAAGTTATCTTCTTATTTGGATAATTTGCTTTAAAATGTCCAGGCTCCCCACATTTAAAGCATGTTCTCTCCGCGTGAGGTCTAGATTTTGGCCAAGACTTTCCACGCTTATTACCTTTTCCTCTTTCATTAGTCCTTCCTCTAGCCGCGAACAATCCTTGTGCTTGATCATTATACTCTCTTCCATTTGGAGATGACATTACACTTGTAGCAACCTTACGTAGATCATCCGCTAAAAGTGATGCTCTCGTCTCATCCATGGTCAGAGTGTCACCCACCAGCATCAATGTCTACACCAGATTTTCATAGGACTTCGGTAATGAAAGTGCAATATGAGTGCCTGATCCTCATCATTAATTTTCACATCTATATCCTTTAAGTTTGATATAATCCTATCGAACTTATTGATATATTCTCAGATTGAGGTACCTTCTTTCATCTTGCATGTATACAATTTGAATTTTAAGTAGATCCTGTTAGTTAGAGTCTTCGTCATGAAGTTATTCTCTACCTTTGCCCAAACGCCTGCTGCAATTGCTTCTTCATTTACCAAAAAAGTAACATCCCTCTCAAGATATAAGATTATTGTAGCCCGCGCCTCAAGATCTAATTCTTCCCAATCCTCATCTTTCATTTCCTCCGACTTTTTCTCTTTTCTTGCCAGCGCCTTGTGTAATTTTTGTGATATAAGCAGATTTTTCATTTGCATCCTCCAATAGGAAAAATCATTTTTCCCATTAAATTTCTCGATTTCATATTTGTCTACTTTGACATTACCACTAGTAGAAGCCATTATATTTAAAATTGAATTTTACCACGCAAATAATGAATAATATAACGTTGGCTCCTGATACCAATTGTAGAGTCTGCAGCGGAATTTGGACTTCTAATAGATACAAAGTAATATGAAATTGAACACTACTCACAATAATGCACTAACTATAACAAAGACAATATGAGAAAATATGATGTGAATTAATTTTCTTTCTTATTTTTGATGATGTTTCAATTACAATGCTACAGAAATGTATATAGTATCATCTATGTTATAATTTCAATGATCAAGAATAAAATTTTCTTATGAAAACTACCTACAAGTTCTCTCCTATTAAAAATTCCTTGTAAACTTATTTTACTCCCTAAGTTTGCTCTTAGCCTTCCTGTATTCTCACAAGTGTGAATAAACAAATGTAATTCGCTTCTACTTTTGAAGCTGAATCACAGCATCAAAGCTGAATTGTTGTCCCTCTTCAAAGGTACTTTTAAGATCTTCAAAGCTTTGCTCAACTCTCAGGTTAGTGCTAACCATCAACCGCTCCTGCAATCATTACATATTGATATTAATGTTAAATACTTTTCACAGAAGCAACCTAATCCAAATATAGCATATGGCAAAATACCTTCTCCACATACTCAGCTACAGTTGAGTTGATAACTTTCTTGATAACTTCCTTGTACACTCTTGATGGCCCAAGCACCTCTAACAAAATTTCTTTTGGTATCTGTTGTACACAACATATGGCAAAAATTGGATTAATCTCCTTTGTATCAAAGACCTATACAGCTGAATCAACAACAGAGCATAACTGGTACCTCGATTCTATCTAAACATACCAAACGTATTGTTCATAGTAAGAAGGAAGAGAAAATGGAGAAAAGATTAAGTATCTATCTGATTCAAATCTTCATGACAAACCAATGCCAAACGCCAACAACAACATAGCCAATGGAGACTAAAACAGAGACTTGATGACTATGGATAATTACATTTGGTGTTTTTCCTGGCAGTCCCCAAATTGTTGGAGCAGCAATTGGCCATGAGAACAAAAGAAAAATTCAAGTTTAGTGACAAAGGAAACTAAAATTATGTTCCAGAGCAGTTATAGATTCAGTCAATCTTTTTCATTGGCTATCCTTTTCTCTCATTTTTATTTTTGCTATTAGCTCGGGAATCCATGGAAATTCATTACACTTCAAATTTAGATATAAATCCACACAATTAAAACTTGATAGTGTTCTTCATATATAAGTCGACAGATACTTCACCTCCTTTTACTCTTCGGAATCCCGGAATTGGTTGTGCTGCTGCAACCATTTTCCCAAAGACATCATCAAAGATCTGTTGAGTTTTGCTTCCAGATACCTTTATGCTTATCTGAACAGAAGCATTTAAACAAAGCATTCACCATTTAAAATTTACAGGCACAAGGAAACCATGACTATGCAACCCTAGAAATTACACGTGTGGGACAATTTAACAGCCAATTGCACATTACTAAACGTGTCAAAGAATATAACAGAAAATTATATGTGTTCCTGAACACACACTATGCTTTTGAGCAAAATCATGAGCTTGCATATGCTTATTATTGAATAATGTAATTATCATATTGTACATATATCTAAACAATTATTTCATGATTCTGCCCTGCTGGCCCTGCATATTCCTTCTCTGATCATTTAAACTTATTTCGATTAGAGGTTGTGCCTGCATGTACCTTTAGTTCTTTAGAATCACTGATGTCACCAACAGAGACAGAGAACTCCTCGAACTGTGCACAAGTAATTTCAGTATCTACAAGAAGAAAAACCGAAGTCCAAGAGAATTTGTTTACATAAAAATCAAGAGTTTCGATTAAAATGAGCATGGTTTGAGCTAAGGAATACTAGCATCTGATAAAACGGCAGCATTAGGAAGACATTGAACGTGTTCCCTGAACATTTCAAATTTAATATGAATGAATTTAAGCAGGTTGAACTAGAACAAACAATGACGCAATTTGAAATATAGAAAGCAGCAGTGCCTTTTTGTTGCAGCATGTCTAAGCTTCCATGAAGGAGGCAGACGTGTAAAATTCATGGTGGGGATTATGAACTCATCTACTCTCTGCTTGCATCTGGCCACCTGCAGCTGCCACAAAATATGCATTTTAAAAATAAACAATCTACGATTAGTGGCTTCTCTCAGAATAGAAGAAGAGAAATAACCTGTGGAGTTGGATTTACGATGAAGGTTTGAGATAGAGATGCTGCTTGCATTGTTTGTGTGCTACAATTGTCACCGGAAATATACGCTGAGCAAGAAAATTCGCAAATTAGAAGAAATGAGGACTGAGGAAGTACATATCTGGTAATTCAGGCTTAGATACTACTTCACCAAACTCTGCTGCTGCCTCCTCTTCCTTCTAGTTCTGTTCACTTCTACTTATCTTCACTTACACCCAAATTAATTGCACCAAAATATATCTATTGCAATCATATATTTATATCCGGTAAAGACTAAAGAAAATTCTATCATTCAAACTTCAAAGTCTATTTATATGGTTATTTTTCATTGTATTTGGAAAAGCTTTTAAAAAGAAAATTTTAACCACTTTAAAAATTATATTGTGTGCTTAGGGCTTGTTACGGTGAATTTTTGAGTTTTTTGTTAAATTATTTATTTTAAAAAGATTTTTAAAAAAATAAAAATAATTTTATGTTTAGATATTTTATATAAAAAAATTTTATCTATTAATTATATTTAGATATAATATAAAAATATTTATTTATTTATTTATTACATAAAAATATTATTTTTAAGAAAAAAACTTTTTTTAAAAAAATATAAATTATAATTTTTTTTAAAAAAATATTTTTTTATATTTTATTTTATTATTAAAAATTTAGCAAATATACTATATGCACTAATATATTGACAGAAGCTCTTTTCTTTTGGGGGAGGAAAACAATCATCGTTTGTTGGGGGGAGGGGAGGGGCTATTTTTTTTGGTTATGGAAGTAGAAGTGGTGATATACCTTAACATTGTAATTTTTGGTGTTTTTTGAAATTGTGGAAGTACAGAAATCGGAGTACCTTAAAATTTTTTTTTTTACCACAAATCGGACGGTCCGATTTGTGTACCTCCTACAAATCGGACGGTCCGATTTCTGCACCTCCCACAAATCGGACGGTCTGATTTCTGCACCTCCCACAAATCGGACGGTCCGATTTCTGTACCTCTAATAAATCGGACGGTCCGATTTCTGCTTCTCTAATTAAACGATCCCACATTTGAGTATAACACCCCAATAATCCACATTTTAAAAAAACACCACTACCACTCCAATATTAAAAATAAAAAATTCGAGGGGAGGGGGAGAAAATGATTGGGCCTCATTAATACAATCATTGATATATCTTTCACAGTTTCAACTTCTACTAAAATATAAAATTCCCAAAGTCAAACGATAAAACGAAACATTAAGTTGTTCCCCACGAGAAAAATCACCACTTATGACCAGTTTATAACATAAGCTTTTCACGTTAGTGTACCATACTACTGAAGAACGAAATAATGGAGAAACTCATGCTGCATTGTTGAGCTTGCATTCCGCTTAAAGAACAGGTGGCTAGATTGCACGGGTGAAGTTGTTTGCGATTAATATTTAAAATGATCACATCGTATACAATGTTACATTTGAAGGTAGCGAAATAAAACCTAACGAAATGCACATAATTATTGCTTCAAGTCATTGATAAATCAAGCTTCCCCAGCATTCTAAGTACAGAAATCCAGTAAAATCTTGTGTACTCTAGATAGAGTTACAAAATAATGTCTTGCAAATTTGCACCATCTACAATAATAACTAAATCTTTGGATACAAAAAATGGAGCTAGAAGGAGTCATTGTCCTTAATGCCAAAGGAGGATTTCAACTTATTAGCAAGAAGTGGTAGCATCTTGATACTGTCTTGGATCGCCTCATCAGCACAGGAAACCATATCATTCATGGCCCCACCTTTCTGCTGGAGCTTTGCAGACTCATACCTATCTTGACATACCATCAGAGATCTATTCAATTTCTCCTGCACCATGTTCAAAACAAGGTATTTATTGTCCAAATAATGGGAAATCAACAACAAAAACTACTAAGCCTTTTACTACAAGGTGAGGTAAGTTACATGGATCTATGAATACCATATCTTCAATAGGAAATCAAACTAAATGTTTTGGAGGTCCAAAGATCTTCCAATGCAAAATTTTCGAAGATGCATGCATACACATACATATCTGCTCTATTTCTTACAACAAACCATTAATTTTCATCAAAAAGTGTTGAAAAAGTAAAGTGTGAATTGGGTCCAATTTTAATGTTTGCAAACCCTATAATCAATAGTGGATCGAGTTTCAACTGATTACCTAGAATGAAAGACAATTAATCGTTGATTGTACTATTGAGACTTGTTTATTAAATTAATTCACAATACTTTTGCAATTAAAGAAGCAACAACAGTTGAGAAAGGAAGGAGAGACTTACCTGAAACTTTTGCATCTCAGTATCAAAAGTCTGTTGAACATTAGCAAGAGGAATACTGCAATTTTCGACACAAGAAGTTATCTCTTCCTGCCTTCTGCTCCTATCAAAGCACTCATACGCACATTTGAAATATGCTTTCTGGAAAGGTCAAATCCAATCAAACAATGAACTATGTAGAATAGGAAGCTTGCAAGTGCAAAATTTGTCATCGTATTGAAGCAGTCAAGAAAGAAGAAACCTGGAGAGTGAAATTGACATGGTCTTGGATAGGGGCAAGGTCATTTTGAGCAGCTACATTGACTTCATCAAGCTTCTGCCTCAGTCTTTGTTGAGCAAGATGCTCTTCAGCTCCCGCAAAGTGATCCATCCTATTCACTGTCAACAAATAGTTCTTCACATTTAGTTTCAGAACTCAAGTTCCATAAGAGGGAAGAATCCCCCAAGTTTATGAAACTGAAAAGCAGTCAAGGAATCGAGATTCAGGTCATAAATTTGATGACGAAAAGAGGGAAACACATTAGAGCTTGAAATTGCAATTGAAATCGAATACAAAACAGGGATTAGGGTGCAGCCATTTGGGTACACGCGAGAGCGACCAGGCAAACCAAAATATGAAAGCCGAATGGAATCACCTGAGCTGAAATGGAAAAATATCAACACCTAGCCATGCAGTGAAGAGTAAAACAAGTCTCTGAATTATATCCCAAAAATCCGAACTTGTCGTGCTATTGAACCTGCACTCTTCTTCCTCTTACTCTTACTCTTCCTCTTCTAGCCGAAAATAAGCCATTCGGAAGGGTTTAAAGGGTTTAAGCCACGAAACATTTTTTTGGACTTGGATTGGGCCTTTAATTTTTTCTGTCACTACTTTGGGCTTTTAGTTTGTCCAATCAATACAGGTCCATGTGAAAGGCTAGCTTAGTTATCATTATATGTCAGATTGGAGAGTCACACCAAAAAGGTACCTCATATGCATTTGGTCTTTTATTGTGCTTGACAGCTTGAGGCTTAGCACAAAGCCACAAACCAAGATTTTGAGAACCGGACCGGTCATCGAATCGTTTTACTCACTGGTTCACTGATTTATTGGTCCAACCAGTCCAACCGTTTTAAAATAAAATAATAAATAAATTATAGAACAACTCTCATCAACACAATAAAAACAATCAATAAATCATCAATACAATAAAAATTATAGAATATGTGTATTGCTATAATATAAAATTACAAAACATGTCTACAGGCATGTTACTTATTATTATGACTGCCTCTATCACCAGTTCATTGTGCTGATGGTTTTCAATGCTGCAAGCTACTCCACTCCTAATTTTGAGCTGCTCCCTAATAAAGTTTCAAGTAGAATTTTCAAAACATTTTAATACTATGGCTCAAAACATATTCAAGCTTGAGGTGTATGCATGTATTCAATGAAATCAAAGCAAAATTAACTGTGAGAAGAACATTAAACTTACTCGTGGTTTTTATAGAAAGCATTCCATCTGTTTTACAAGCTTCAAATATAAACAGCTCAAATGCTCATCAATAAAATATAAAAATTATGTAGATGTTTTTCCTCTCTAAAATGAATAGTCCAATTGTTAAGTTATTCCAGTTGTCAGTATCATTATTAGAAGAAAATCTCAGCTTGAAATCAACCTATTATACATCAAACTCCAAAAGATTATCAATTTTAACCCGATTTTAACAAGATCAGCACAATGATTAACAAAAAAAAAAAAAGCACTGAGTGAGGTAATGAGCACAAAATCAAGAAACTTTAATAAAATTTAACATCAGAAAAAAAGCAAGAACAAGCCAATAACAGTTTATCAGTACCAATTTAGCATCAATCAATAAGCCAGTAACAGAGTTCATTAATCAAGAACAGGCTAGAACAAGCCAGAGTAGTGAGCAAAGCCAATCAAGTTTTTCACATAGTTTTCACAAGGTTAACACAAAAATTAACATGCTTTAACAAAGATTAACAAAGTTTTTAACCCAATTTTAACAAGCTCAGCACAGTGATTAACAACAAAAAAAAGTCCTAAATGAGGTAATGAGCACAAAATCAAGAAACTTTACCAAAATTTAACAACAGATAAAAAAAGCCAAGAACAAGCCAGTAACAGTTTATCAGTACCAATTTAGCATCAATCAATAAGCCAATGAATAACAAGCTCAGCACAATGATTAACAAAAAAAAAAAAAAGCACTGAATGAGGTAATGAGCACAAAATCAAGAAACTTTAACAAAATTTAACAACAAACAAAAAAGCCAAGAACAAGCCAGTAACAGTTTATCCGTACCAATTTAGCATCAATCAATAAGCCAATAACAGAGTTAATTAATCAAGAATAGGCTAGAACAAGCCAGAGTAGTGAGCAAAGCAAATCAACCAAGAACAAGCACTAAGCACTGACAGAGCATCCAATTAACTCAAGCACAAAGTAAAAAAACAAACCAGCAACACATCACTTAATCAATAATCATCAATCAATGAAAAACAAAACACCAACAGTGAGTATTAAAAAACGACGATCACTAACCATCGAAGAACAAGCATGAAGAGGGTTTGGTTTCTGGACAGACAATAAAAAAAACACGAAGAACAAGCACTAGCAGTGAGCATTGACCTTCGACGGACGACGGAGAGCGGTTGAGCGCAACGGACGACGGCGAACAGGCGACTGATGAGAGCGAACATGGGATGGTGAGAGCGAAGTAACGAACGCCGATAGCACGAAGACGGAAGTTCTTGAGTGCGACGGAGGCGGCAGCAGCAATCTCTCACTCCGACAGACGGCGACAAGATTGGTGGAGACTAGGGTTTGCTTTCTTTGGTGGAGGCTAGGGCATTTTGCTGATGACCAAGGAAGGAGTTGGAGAAGGGAGCCAAACGTGTGCAATCCCTTTTTTCCTTTCAACAAGGTTCAAAAAACCAGACCGGTCATCGAACCGCTCTAGTTACTGGTTTACTAGTTTATTAGTTCAACCAGTTCAACCGTGGTTCAACCGGAAAAACCGTTTTATAATAAACACCTGATTCTATAAAAATTCAATGAATAAAGCAACTGGTTCTAAACACTCTTCTACTGCATTTTTTTACTTCAAAAGGGGATTATAAACAACTAGTTCTATGAATAAACAAACTACAATGATATGCAATGCCAAAAATAGGCCAATGATAAAATAATAAAGGGTTTCTCTCTTCAATTCTATGTTCAAGCTTGTAGCATACCAGAATCAACAGAATAATACTGTTAAAATAGTCTTCCTTCTTAATTCTTATATACCTCAAAGAATTTCCTACAAAATGAAAATTGAACACAACACAGCTTTAAAACAAAAACAAAACAACACTCAGAAATCAATCACCTCTTCTAAACTCAGCCTTAAAACAAAACAGAACAACATTCAGAGTACGAGCATTAATCACAAAAAATTGATTTCTGAAACAACAAAAACAGCAGAACAACATTCAGAGTTTGAGCATTGATCACAAAATATTGATTTATGAAACAAAACAAAAACAGAAGAACAACATTCAGAGTTTGAGCATTGATAACAAAAAATTGATTTCTGAAACAAAACAAACACTGCGAAACCAACAGAACAGCATTTAGAGTTTGAGCATTTATCACAAAAAATTAATTTCTGAAACAAAACAAACAATCAACAAAACAATGAAAACATAATTTTTTTCCTTTAGAAGAAGAAAACAATGAAAACATGAAGCATATAATAAATCAATGATCACCAATATCCAGCAAGAATCTCAAAGACAACAATAAATACACAACAACAATTTAGCAAATAAACAAGAACAAGACCTAAATAGAAAATCCAACAAATTAAATCACAGAAACCTAACAATTTAGCAAATTAAAACAATAGCAGCCCAACAATTTAGCAAATTATCAACTTAAACAGGTTCAAGAACAGAAAATTACAACAACAAAAAAATAAAATAAAAATAACAGAAGAACAAAAGAACAACAACACAAGAACAATTAGCAAATTAACAAGTTCACACTAACCGTTAAAATTTACCAGAAGAACACTAATGCAAGTGGAATCATCATGCTAATAAGTTTTCTACAAAGATGCTATTTGTGCAGCTAAAATTTCCTAATTACTAAGATCCAATTATTCTAATTTCACATGCAATCAACTTACTAAGTTTCTAAAAGCTAGAAATGATAAAACCAACCCGAAATATGGTTAAAGCATTTCATCAAACATGTTGAGTGCGGTTAACTTGAAGCGAAATAAGAGAATTCAAAGCTTAGTATCAATGTGATAGAGAAGAGAACATAACTATTGTATACTTTAATTCAGTTTATGAAAAAAATCCAAATCACTGCCAAATCAAATAGTTACTTATTGTAATAGAAATAAGAAGTTGCAGAGTTTCAAGCAGAGTATTGGTGTTGTGTGAGTGTATTGTCTGGTGGTGGGTTTAGGGAACTCACGGCGGCGACAAAAGAGAGCAGTTCGACGGCTAGGTGGAGCGCGCGGGTTGGTCGCAGAGTTTGAAGCAAGGCAACATGGCTTCCAGACGAACGCGAACCCGAACGGTGAACGGCGAGTGAACGCGAACGGTGAACGCCGAGCAAACTTGAACGGCGAAGAACGCGAACGAAGATGACGGCTGAACGAAGGCGCGAATGTTAACGGCAACCAATGGCGGCGGAAGCGCGGCTGAGCAGACAAAGACGACGGACGCCGAGCTCGAGGAAGCAGCTGCGATCGGTGACAGCGAACAGGGGTTGAAGACTTGGAGCACGAGGGAAGCTAGATAGACGGACGGACGGCGGCAGTATGCCACTCCTTGCGGCGGCGGTGGTGTAGGCTTACAGTACTAGGGTTTTTTGGATGAGCTTCTGTGAATGAAAGAAACGGAGGGAGAAATGGAGAAAGAAACGAATGAGCTTTAGAACCAACTACCAAGAGTGAAAGTAAGCAAATTTGGCGAAAACGACGCCGTTTCTTTTAAACCGGTTAGTTCTCTGTCCAGTTCAACCGGCCGGTTCGACGATTTTCCTCCGATTTTTAGAGAAACGGTTTTAGGGGACAAACCAGACCGTAATTGCTGCTGGTTCACGGTTAGACCGGTCAAACTGGCTGGTCCGGTCTGGTTTTTATAATATTTCCTTTCAACAAAAGAAACGGCGTCGTTTCTTATAAACCGACCGGGTCTCGGTCCGGTTTGACCGACTGGTTCAGCGGTTTGTATCCTGTTTCTAGAACATCGATTTCTGCTAATAAATCGAACCGCTTAAGCTATCGGTTCATGGTCAGATCGGTTTGATCGGCCGGTCCGGTCCGGTTTTCAGAACATTGCCATAAACTAAAGTAAACTAAGAACTAACCTTGAGGTAGCGTTTGTTTGTAGAGACTGGAACTGAGACTCAGGGACAAGAACTCAGTATTATGTTTGTTGAGGTAGAGACTGACACTTAAATTTGTGTCTCTGTCTCAAAAATTTCAGTATTTCAATACCTCCAAAAAGTAGGGACACTGGAAACTGAGATTTTTAAATATAGAGACAGAAACTTTAATAATATTTTTGTACCTAAAATACTGAAAGAGCTGAAGATTGATGGTTTAGAGGTTATAGTAAACTCTCATTGTAAGTATAGTTACTAAACCAAGCAATCAACCTTTCTTACAAACGTTTTGGTTGTCACAAGTAACAAACCCCTTAAAATTGATAACCGAGTATTTAACCTCGGGTCGTCTTCTCAAGGAACTGCAAGGAAGTATGTTCTTATTATTGGCTATGGAGATTGCAAATTGGGGTTTCAAGAATGAGGAACAAGTAATTTAATGGTGAGTAAATTAAATGGCAATTAAAATGAATAAATAACTGTAAAGCAAACTTTTGGCACGATATGAGAAATTGGAAGTCCAAATTAGTTATCCTTATCAATAGTAATGAAAGCTGAATCTTAATTCCTCTTAGTTAACCTTTGCTAAAGCAAGGGAAGGTCAAGGGACAAATTGGTTTGATCTTCGAATCCTATTTATTTTCTAAGAAAAGATTGGGATTATTTAAGTTCAATTCAATTGGCAAGATAACAATTATCAATTATGCTGTTGAATTGGATAACTCCTGAGTTACTGATTTCTTAACCAAAACCAAAAGGGGAAAAGTAAATCTACTGGAATAAAGATGTCTTCAGAGTAAAAGCAATAATAGCATAAATGAGAGAAAGCAATATTAAACTGGAATACCTCAAATAACATTAATTCAAATAATCTGGAACATAGAAGAATTCATAAATCAAATTGCAAAAGTAAATAATCAACTAAAGTAAAGAAACATTAAACCTGGATCGAGAGTTACTCCTAAAATTAAGAGAAGTCCTAAATCCTAATCCTAAGAGAGAGAGAGGAGAGAACCTCTCTCCCAGCTAATCTAAATCATGGAAAGTGGAAATTGGCGAGCTCTTCTTTGAATGGATGTATTCCCTCACTTCATAACCTCTGGTCTATGCTTTCCGGGCTTGGATTTGGGCCAAAAAGGGCCTCAGAATTCGCTGGGAGCGTCTTCTGCAATTTCTGGTGCGTAGCCTCTGTCACGCGTCCGCGTGGGTCACGCGGTCGCGTCATTCGGAGCTTTTCCTTGCCACGCGGTCGCGTCAGTCATGCGGCCGCGTCGCTGCTGATTTGCGCTTGGCACGCGATCGCGTCGTCCATGCGATCGCGTGGATACCAGTTTCTTCAAGGACTCCATTTTGCACTTCCCTTCCATTTTTGTATGTTTCCTTTCCATCCTTTAAGTCATTCCTACCTTAGAAGATCTGAAACTACTCAACACACTAATCACGGCATCGAATGGAATTAAAGGTGATTAAAATAATTAATTTAAAAGCATAGGAAATATGTTTTTCACATACATCACATAATAAGGAAGGGAAAGTAAAACGATGCAATTAACATGAATAAGTGGGTAAAGAGTTGAATAAATCACTCAAACTAAGCACAAAATACATCATAAAATATGGGTTTATCAACCTCCCCACACTTAAACAACAGCATGTCCTCATGCTAAATCCAAGGTAATAAGTAAGGTTAAAGTGATGGAATGTCATGCAATGCAATCTAATCTAAATGCAACTACCTATATGAATGATGCATCATGCAATTCTAATTTATTCACTCATATATAAAGCTTACAGGTAGTTAAATTAATTCACATTCTCAAGGAGTCATATATGTATATATAGCCAAGCTTTAGATAATCAATAAGCATTTTTTTTTACAATTGAGATGGGAGAAAAAGCATTTTATGAACTTGCACGACAATTAGATAATTCGAACAGAGATAAATGTTAATGAGCTATTGAACCCTCACTGGATTTGTGTTTACTCTCTAGTCACTCAGTGTTTATTGGGTTAATCACTCTATTCCTCTTTTTATTCTTCCTTTCTATAACTTTGTTCTTCATCTAACCAATCAACAATTATAGAATACAGTCATACCAAAAATCATGAGGTCTTTAATTAAGGTTGTAATGGGGCCAAGGTAAAGGTAAGGATATATGTATAAGGCTAAGTGAGCTAATAAGTGAATCCTTAATTAGACTAAGATCTCACCTAACATACATACTTAGTAAAACAAAACTTCTTTACCTATTTTCCCATATTTTTCCCACTTTTGGATGTTACATGCTCATGTTTCAATTTTTATTTTTTTATCCCATGTGCATTTCTTTTATTTTGCATTTGGGGAATTCTTTTTGTATCCCCTTTATTAAATACTGAAAAATAACTTTTTTTTAAATGCACATGGTAATTTAATCACTTTGATTTCTCATGAGCATGCTTCCCAAAATTTCTTATTTTGAGTTATTTTTATCCTTTTCAATTTTTCTACCTCTTGTTTTTATCATCCATGTTCCCAATAGGTTTCCCGTATTTAAACTATTCATATTTTTCTATCTTAAGCTAACCAAGGATTCAACTTGGGATTTTATTTTGTTTTCCTGCTTAAGGTTAGTAGTGTGGCTAATAGAATAAAAAAGGGATTTAAAGGCTCAAGGGGCTAACAAGGGTGATGTGAAAAGGTAGGTTATTTTGGGATAAGTGAGCTAAAATCAAATAATGGCCTCAATCATTCTTTTGGTATGTATCTATATTCTATATTCTATATTCTATAATTGGACATATAGATTAAAACAAAGTAAAGAATACCAGAATATAAAAGAAGGGCGGAACACACAGGAATAAAAATTATGGTTTGAATGTAACCATACAATTAAGCTCAAAACTCACAGGCTATGTATTCTCTAGCTCAAAAATCATTTATCACTTATGTATGTCATGCAGGTTTAGTTAAAAATTCTCATTATTCTCAATGCAAAAATTATATTGAATGGCTTTAAAGTTCTAGTGTTTCTCTTTGATGAAGTGTTGTTAATTTAACTACATGATGTAATGCTATATATACAAGGTTTATGGATTTAAATCTGTTATGTTCAAGTTCCTAGCTTACTTCCTTTTTATATTTTCAATTTAAACTAAGCTATCTTATGATAAAAAGGGTAAACTATACTGAATAATCCACTAATAAGTTAGAATTGCAAACTAAACTAAATAACTAAGATATGAACTAAAGTGCAAGATGCAGAAATAGAGTAAAAATACATAAAAGTAGCAATGTATAAGTACTCAGAAAATAAAAATAAAAATAGAGAAAAATATAGAAAAATATCCAAAATAAAAGAAAAAGAGTCTGTAGTGGTTCACCAAAATAATACGCCAGAGATGGCGACCTCCCCACACTTAAAATGAAGCATCGTCCCTGATGCTCACTCAAGCAGGGTGTGAAGGGGTGTCATCACTGGAAGGGATGGTAGCTGGTGTCTCTGTGGTGGCTGGCTGAATGTCCGGCTGCTGGAGAGGAGGGACTGTCTGAATGGGGATCTCAGGATCTACAGCCTGGATCTGCTGGGGTGCTGCCTGTTGGGTGTCTGCCTGCTCCGCCTCTCCCTGGGGATGGGTCTCTGCCTCGGGCGCATCCGCCTCCTCCTCAGATGCCTCAGAAGGTGTGTCAGGCTCGGAGGGGATGTCGCCGGATCGTATCATCAGCTTCAGGTGCTCGTAGCGTCGCTTGTTGCGACGCTCCATCTGGTCAAGTCGTCGAAACAAGCGGTGCACCAGATGATAGACAGGCTCTGTAGCAGGTGGAGGTGCAGTGGTGGTGGCGGGGTTAGATGGTGCAGCAGTGGAGGAAGAGGGACCGGAAGATGGTGTAGCCGTATCATCAGCAGTAGCAGTCAGGAATGGGGGTCTGTAGCCCAAGGCCAGGAAGTTCCTGCTGTGCGGGATAAGCTTCTTGCACTCTGCAGCAGGTGGCCTCTCATCAGCATCCTCCCATGGCACGTTAGCTCGACGGCCCAGCTGTGTGACCAGATAGGGAAAGGGGAGAGTGCCTCGGACGTAGACCCTGGCCATGTAGTGCCGGATAAAGCGTGGCAGGTATAGGTCCTTGCCCTCCATCACACACCAAAGGAGGGTGATCATAGCGGCTGGTATCTCAGTCTCGTGAGTACTCGACATAATGTAGTTGCTGAAGATCTGATGTCATAGCTGAGCCTCATCGTTCAGGTAAATCCGCTTGATCCCTTTGGGCATGGTGGTGTTCTGACCCATGATCCAAGGAACGGACGGGTCAAGGGAAATCCGGGCCTTGACTGCATCCCAGTCAAACTTCATGAAGCGCATATCCTCCTCAGCTTTCTAATAGCCATCTGTCTGATCAGTCTTAGGCAGAAGTTTCAGAACCTCTTCTATTGCCTCCTCAGTAACCAATATCTGCTTCCCTCTGAGGTTTACTGCATCTAGGGAAGTTTTGAAGTAGTTGCAGTAGAATTCCCTAACCCAAGATGCATTAACCTCAGTCAGAGGTCTCTCCAAAAAAAAACCAGTCTCGTTGTTTGATCTGATCAGAGGTGTATTGCTGGAGTTTTTCTGGGATCTTCAAAGTCCGCTCCAGGTATAGGTTTCTGGAGTTTGCAAACACCGGATACTTCAGCTCACAGTATCGGTTTGCAAACTTTACTGGGTCAGTGGCGGGAAGTAGCTGGTCGGCCTTCTCCTACGGGGTAAAGGCTTTCTCCCGTAAGGAGGCGTCGTGCATGAGGTCGATGATAGACACAGAGGCTTCGCCTCGTTTCCTTTTGCCAGTAGTGGCCTTGCCTTTGCCCCGTCTCTGGGAATCTGACATTCTGAAAAACAGAAAACCAGGATATAGTAAAAATAGGAAAGCAAATAGGCAAATAGTCAAAGAAAACATAAAGTGGCAAAGGAGCAATAGGATAATGAATATGAGTTAAGTAAAATGTGCATTTAGGATTGTATGTGAGTGAAAAGTCTGAAAAGAGAAATCACAATCCAAAATGTAATTGAATGCAAGTTAAATGGAAAAATTAACATCATGCCTGGGTTAGAATGTTAAAAGAAAGTGAAAGAAAAGCAAGAAAAGAAGTTTTGAAAAGGTTAGGTTGGTTAGAGTTAAAATCAGTGAGTTAGTGAAAATTGGGTTAAAGTAAGAGGCATAAGGAAAATAGTCCAAGTAACAAGTAATCACAGGTAGAAGCTATATGTAACTCATATTTAAACAAGTAAAACAGTTTGATGATGATTCAAATAGAGATAAAGAAGGCAAAAATAGGAATCAAACATCAAAATTGCAGTTTATGAACCAGGAGATCAAAGAAAATAAGAATGCATGCCTAAGCATTCATGAATTGGTTTGGTGAAATTATAGGAAAGCACAGTTGAAAATGCCAAAACCAAGACATAAATAGAAATATTTCACAGAAATTTGGGCAGCATTCCAGCTAAAATAGGACTTTCCCGGAAAATAAACAGCAAACAAGCAGTTCATATGAATCCAAATTAAAGCTTGAAATTACATATACGGAATATAAACATGAAAGTTCAATGTAAAGAGCAGCAAATGTAGGAAAGTACAGCATATGAACAAGATCACAGCAGCAATAGATTTGCAAATTTAATACAACAAAAACAAGAACAGTGCAAATAAACAGACCTAAATCCACTAACCACAACCTAGGCTACCTAACAACCTAAAATCCACTACAACATGCATATCTAACTATCCTAACATGAACAAAAACGGAAAAATAAGAATAAACTATGAACGGATAAAAGGGATTGCGTGTTGCGGAACCTGGAAGGCAAAAGAAGGAGGTTGGGGTACAGAGGTGGCTGGGGTGGTGGCGGTGACGTCCGGCGTGGCAGCTGGCGGCGGTGGGCACGGCGGTTGCTACTGTTAGGGGGGGTAGGGGCTTTGGGAAGGGTAATGAGGAAAGTAGGGGAGAGGGTTCGGGGTTGCGGGTGGTGGTGGGAGTGGCGGGTACGGATGGCGGCGGTGGGTGGTGGTTCGCGGAGGGCAGTGGCGAAGAGGGGGGAAAGGGAGGAAGAAAGAAGAAGAAAGAAGGGGAGGGAGGAAGTGGGGTAGGTGGCGGCGGCGTCTGGGTGGTGGCGCGGTGGTGGCTGGGTGGTGGTGGTTGAGGGTTGGGGAAGAAGAGAGGGAGAAGAGGAATTGGGGAGGGGGGCTGCGCGAATGTAGGGTTTCGCGTGACTGGGGGGTTATATTTTTGAATCCACGCGGCCGCGTGGGGCACGCGGTCGCGTGGTTGGGGTGAAAATGGGAGTGACGCGATCGCGTGGGGCGCGCGATCGCATGGAAGGGGTAAAAGAAGGAATGACGCGATCGCATGGGGCATGCGATCGCGTCGCTGGAAATTGTGCTAAACGCACAAATCCAGCGTCGTTCCAGCGCAACTCTCTGTCTCCTATTGGGAATTGTGCAATCCATCCGACGCGATTGCGTCGCTCACGCGGTCGCGTGGGATTGGTTGTGTGCATGTGATGCAATCGCATGGGGCATGCGATCGCGTGGGAAATTTTGTGCTAGACGCACAATGGCCGCACGATTCCAACCTAACTTTCTGGACGTTGGATGTTTACGCCGATCTCCAGGTCACGCGGCCGCGTGGATGACGCGGTCGCGTGGGAAGTGTAGTTCGCCATTCGACGCGATCGCATGGGGCATGCGGTCGCGTCGAGCACCCTTTTTTTTTTCATATGCAGAATGCGGAATGCAATATGCAGAATGTAGTGCTTAATGTGAATGCTGTGCATGATTCCAGGTTCAATAAAATAAAATAAAATTCAAAAACAAACAAAACTAAATAAAATTAAAATTGTAAAAGGAACGATCATACCACGGTGGGTTGTCTCCCACCTAGCACTTTTAGTTAAAGTCCTTAAGTTGGACATTTGAAGAGCTTCCTGTTATGGTGGCTTGTGTTTAAATTCATCTAGAAATCTCCACCAGTGCTTGGAATGCCAATAGCCTCCGGGGTCCCAAACTAGGCATGTAAAGCTTCTGAGCAGCTTCAAACAGATTTTCAGGCTTCCGGGGTGACGAATGTCAGAATAGATTCCAGGATCCCAAGCCTTGGATCTAAATTCGCCTCCGTCTTGATCTATATTTTTCCATTCGGGCGATTTAGAAAGTAGATTCTCACCATAGTGACCAAACGCTTTTCGAGATCCATTCAATTGAGCTTGATACCAATCCGTGCACTTCAAGTTGAAGCGTGGAACCTTATTGAACCTTGTACACCAGCTCTGAGCACGAGCCATTTCCCTCTTACTCTTAAAGCCGCATAGAGCTCTAAGTTGGCCATCTGTTTCAAGTAAACCATATTCAAGTGAATAAGTAAAGTTAAAGGTTAAGGATTGTACCCACTTGAAGCTTGTATTAGGCGGTAATGGCCTTGGGGTAGGTGATTCCAATGGTTCTGTGAGTTCTACTCCCTTGTGTTATTCTGTGAATTCCTCCATTTCCTTGTAAGGTTCTTCAAATGCATCTGAGTCCTGGTCAAAGTCTTCTATGTCTTCCTCATCACTCGAGTCATAGATGGGAGGCTGAGAGAAATCTACCTCTGCATCATCTTCGTATTCAATTGGGGAAGATTCTTCGATCTCAGAGAATTCACTTGCGGATGCAAGTTCATTACTAAGAGAGCTAGACTTGTGACTATCATCATCAAGGGAATTTGTGTCCTGGGTTATTCCGTCTAGTTCTTCATAAACGACTTGCCTTGGGAATTGTGCAATATCCTCCTTAGCATTAACTGTAACATCCTTGACGGAGTTCTCTTCAGTTCTGGATTCCCATGGAGGTTCTGCGTCTCCTAGATCTTCAACCAACTCTTCTTCTTGTACAATGACAGCTTCTTCTACTTGTTCGAGTACGAATTCATGCTCTGTCTTGTCCACTGGAGTTTCTAATATCTTCTTCATACTACGCTCTTCATTAGATTGTCCACATGGTGCTGTGGTTGGTCCTTGAATGTTCGCGCGTCTAGAAACTAATTGAATTACTGCTTGCTCTAGTTGTCGAATAGTTGCTTGAAGTTTATTTACTATTGCCTTAAAGCAAACCTCTGATTCTCGGGGTGATGGATTTGGATATGAAACATAGGGAAGTGGTGGTGCTTGGGAGTGATTGGATTGGAACTGGGGTGAAAAAGGATCATACAGTGGTGAATGGTAAAAAGAAGCTTGTGAGTGTGGTGGTTCGAGGTTATGTTGAGAGGTTGGTCTATGGGCACGGGGTGGGGCTTGTTGGTAGTTACAAGATTGTCCACCATATCTATCGGCCGGGTATGCATTGTAGAATGGTCGTTGTCCATGATATCTTGGAGGGTGTTGTTGTCTAAAGGGTTGATTAGATCCTCTTGGCTCCATCCATCCTTGATTGGTCTGACCTTGATGCATATTCTTGCTGTAACTTCTATTTCCTTCAACAAAGTTAGAATCAAACTCAAAGCGAGAGGGGTGAGAGTTCATAGTAGCAAATAAAATTCAAAAAGAAAAACAAAAATAAATAAAAAAGTAAAAGAAAAATATGTACAATAACCAATAATAAGGCACATGATAGACAGAATTGTTGTGGGTCTAGAATTTCTCTTGTAGAAATAAGAATTCCGTTGCAAGTATAGCCCAAACCAACAAACAACTCTCAAATCAAATTAAATTTTAGGTTGTCACATGTAACAAACCCCAATGAAAATTAACCGGAGTATTAAGACTCCGGGTCGTCTCACAAGGAATTGTAATGAAATGTTCATTTATTGGCTAAGAAAATGCAAGGGGGGGTTGATTTGGAATTTGACAAGAAAATATAAATGACAAGAAAGTAAAATAACAAGAACTTATAAAAGAAATGAAAGAACTCTTGGCTAGACATAGGTAATTGAGATCACCATCCTTGTCTACATACCAAATATTGATAATTATGAGAGGCCAAGCTCATTAAGTCTACTTCCAAAAGTCTTAAGTACGTAATATCTACTCCTAAACTTGAAGTACGTCAAATGGCTTTGATCACATCAACTCATAAGTCCCAACCTACCTACTAATTAGATTAGTAGTGGGTTGGCGTCAATGAGTATCAAATTGATCACCAAGGGTTCTCAAATCACCAATTCAATGAGACCCAATGACTCAAGGTCACTCAATTCCCTTAGCCTAGGCCAAGAGTCAAGAAAACTACTCAAAAACTAAAGGAAACATTTTATCAAACACTTAGTATGCAAGAAAAGTAAACATAACAAAATGCAAGAATTAAAGGAAACCCATAACTATCATCAACAAGAAATCAACAATAACAACTAAGATAAACATAAAAGAGCATGGAAACATAAAATTGCATTGAAAGAAAATGGAAGTCCAACAATTGTTCATTGACAAACTCCAATTTGACGGTTTGTTTTGTATTGATTTTTGGGGATTTTATCACCTTTTACCCATATTTATTCAAGAAATAGCATGGTTTTGTATATTCTCCTTTAATTGTGCTTGAATGTGAAAACATGCTTTTTAGGACTCAAAATAGCTAAATTTAATTCACCTTGATTCTATTAGATGCCTTGATATGTTTGTTAAGTGATTTAAAGTTTAGGAGGCAAAGATTGGATCAAGGGAATGAAGAAAGAAAGCATGAAAAGTTGGAGAACTCATGAAGAAATGGAAGAACCGGAAAGCTGTCAAGCCGACCTCTTCGCACTTAATCGGCCATAACTTGAGCTACAGAGGTCCAAATGATGCGGTTCCAGTTGGGTTGGAAAGCTAACATCCGGGGCTTCGAAACGATATAAGATTTGCCATAGTTGCTACACGTATGGTGGCGCGCACGCGCAAAGTACGCGCATGCGCCATTGCTGCCACCTAGTTCACTTAAAGCAAAACGTGGCCAACGAATTCTAAAGCCTTATGGGCCCAATCCAACTCATTTTTGATGCTATTTAACCCAAGGAGTGAAGAGGGAAACATGTGATAGTTACCATTAGTTTAGTTTGAGCTTAGTTTAGTAGTGAGAGTTAGTTTCTAGAGAGAGAAGCTCTCTCTTCTCTCTAGAATTAGGATTAGAATTAGGTTTAGTTCTTAGATCTAGGTTTTAATCTTTGCTTTCTTCTACTTCTACCTTTCAATTCCTTGTTGTTACATTCATTCTTCTTCTATTCTTTTGTTGTAATTTCCTTTATGTTGTTCTTATGTTTTGTTGTAGATCTACTTTCGCTCCTTCTATTTTCTTTCAATTCAATTAGAGGTAATTCATAATAATTGTGTTCCTTTTGATTGTTGTTGTTAATTCATTGCCATAATTGTTGTTAGATTCTATTTTTGTTATCAATTTACTTTGCTTTTCTTTTATGCCTTCCAAGTGTTTGATGAAATGCTTGGTTGGATTTTAGTATAGATTTTGTTCCTCTTGGCTATGGTAGAGTAATTAGTGACGCTTGAGTTATCTAATGTCTTTGTTGACTGATAATTAGAAGTTGCTAATTGATTTAGATACCACTAAAGCTAGTCTTTCCCTTGGGAGTTGGCTAGGACTTGTGGAATCAAGTTGATTCATCCACTTGACTTTCCTCCATTATTAGAGGTTAACTAAGTGGTAGCAATGGACAATTGTGGTCACAATCGAGGAGGATAACTAGGATAGGACTTCTAATTCTCACAACCTTGCCAAGTGCTTTTTAGTTGTTAGTTTATTTTCATTGTCATTTACATTTCATGTCTCTTATCCCAAAACCCCAAAATACAATCCATAACCAATAACAAGACACTTCATTGTAATTCCTAGGGAGAACGACCCGAGGTTTAAATACTTCGGTTTATAGAATTTAGGGGTTTGTTACTTGTGACAAATAAATTTTTGTATGAAAGGATTATTGTTGGTTTAGAAGCTATACTTTACAACGAGATTTCAATTGTGAATTCTAAACCGTCAAAAATCCAATCATCATTCATCAACATAAAAGAGAGCAAAATAAGAAACTAGCAAGAGAAACTACAAGATCAAAGACAATAGAACATTGAAACATAAAGAGAATTGAATTCAAAACAAGAATTAAAAGAGAAATTTGAGAGTGATTAACCTAACTCTACCCTAATTTCTATCCTAAATCTAGAGAGAGGAGAGAGCCTCTCTCTCTAGAATTCTAGCCTAAAACATGATAAAAACTATACTATGACTAAGTGTGTTAACTCCCCTTCAATCTTTGGCTTGAATAGCATCAGAAATGAGTTGGGTTGGGCCCAAAGTGCTTCAGAAATCGCTGGGGGCGATTTCATTAAAGTGGGCCACGGACAGCATCGGCGCACGTGCGCAAAGTGCGCGTGCGCGCCCCTGAAAGTGAAGCAACATATGGCAAAATTTATATCATTTCGAAGCCCCGGATGTTAGCTTTCCAACGCAACTGGAACCGCCTCATTTGGACCTCTGTAGCTCAAGTTATGGTCGATTGAGTGCGAAGAGGTCAGACTTGACAGCTTTACGGTTCCTTCATTTCTTCATGAGTTCTCCCACTTTGGATGCTTTTCTCCTCATTTCTTCCATCCGATACTTGCCTTATGGACCTGGAATCACTCATCAAACACATCAAGGCATCGAATGGAATTAAAGTGAATTAAAATCACCAATTTTTGGGCCTAAAAAGCATGTTTTTACATTTAAGCACAATTCAAGGGAGAATTACAAAACCATGCTATTTCATTGAATAAATGTGAGAGAAGGTGATAAAATCCCCCAAAATAAGCACAAAATAAACCACGCAATCGGGGTTTATCAGCACACGTTAGCAGTTCCCCGGCAACGGCGCCATTTTGAAAGAGCTGAAGATTGATGGTTTAGAGGTTATAGTAAACTCTCGTTGTAAGTATAGTTACTAAACCAAGCAATCAACCTTTCTTACAAACATTTTGGTTGTCACAAGTAACAAACCCCTTAAAATTGATAACCGAGTATTTAACCTCGGGTCGTCTTCTCAAGGAACTGCAAGGAAGTATGTTCTTATTTATTGGCTATGGAGATTGCAAATTGGGGTTTCAAGAATGAGGAACAAGTAATTTAATGGTGAGTAAATTAAATGACAATTAAAATGAATAAATAACTGTAAAGAAACTTTTGGCACGGTATGAGAAATTAGAAGTCCAAATTAGTTATCCTTATCAATAGTAATGAAAGCTGAATCTTAATTCCTCTTAGTTAACCTTTGCTAAAGCAAGGGAAGGTCAAGGGACAAATTGGTTTGATCTTCGAATCCTATTTATTTTCTAAGAAAAGATTGGGATTATTTAAGTTCAATTCAATTGGCAAGATAACAATTATCAATTATGCTGTTGAATTGGATAACTCCTGAGTTACTGATTTCTTAACCAAAACCAAAAGGGGAAAAGTAAATCTACTGGAATAAAGATGTCTTCAGAGTAAAAGCAATAATAGCATAAATGAGAGAAAGCAATATTAAACTGGAATACCTCAAATAACATTAATTCAAATAATTTGGAACATAGAAGAATTCATAAATCAAATTGCAAAAGTAAATAATCAACTAAAGTAAAGAAACATTAAACCTGGATCGAGAGTTACTCCTAAAATTAAGAGAAGTCCTAAATCCTAATCCTAAGAGAGAGAGAAAAGAACCTCTCTCCCAGCTAATCTAAATCATGGAAAGTGGAAATTGGCGAGCTCTTCTTTGAATGGATGTATTCCCTCACTTCATAACCCCTGGTCTATGCTTTCCGGGCTTGGATTTGGGCCAAAAAGGGCCTCAGAATTTGCTGGGAGCGTCTTCTACAATTTCTGGTGCGTAGCCTCTATCACGCGTCCGCGTGGGTCACGCGTTCGTGTCATTCGGAGCTTTTCCTTGCCACGCGGTTGCGTCAGTCATGCGGCCGCGTCGCTGCTGATTCGCGCTTGACATGCGATCGCGTTGTCCATGCGATCGCGTGGATACCAGTTTCTTCAAGGACTCTATTTTGCACTTCCCTTCCATTTTTGTATGTTTCCTTTCCATCCTTTAAGTCATTCCTGCCTTAGAAGATCTGAAACTACTCAACACACTAATCACGGCATCGAATGGAATTAAAGGTGATTAAAATAATTAATTTAAAGGCATAGGAAACATGTTTTTCACATACATCACATAATAAGGAAGAAAAAGTAAAACCATGCAATTAACATGAATAAGTGGGTAAAGAGTTGAATAAATCACTCAAACTAAGCACAAAATACATTATAAAATATGGGTTTATCAAATACCCCTGTTGTAATTAACTAATGCCAACTTTACCCTTTCTTGAAATCAGATTAGGGCTTCAGTGTGAGCAGCCCCTCACTCCATCTTCTCATTCGTGCTTCAAAGTGTGGGTTCCAGCCTCTGCGTCGCCATTGTTAGCACAGCTCTGTCATCGCCGCCGTCGTAACCACCGCAAGGTAAGTGAGTCGGAGTTGAAGTTCCTCTTCCTAGGCCTCGAGATCTCATGTCTTCATTTGCTCCTTCACATGATAACGTACGAGGAACCCAGTTGAGAGAGTCTCCACTGTTGCTGTTGAGTTCATCAGACTTCGTTGTTGTCATCACAGTTTATGTAACCTAGGTTAGTTGGGGTCAAATTTCATTACTGGTTTGGGTCGATTTTTTATGTCACGAGTTATGCTCCGTGGATTTCGTTCGTTGTTCAACTAGATGCATAGAAAGAATCTGAATTTTTCTCTCTTCATTTCAATTTGGTTCTTTGTTCTGATGTATAGATGCGTATATGTTTTCATGCCTTGTTTCTTTAATTTCGTTTGTGATGTGCTTCTTATGATTTGATTTTGGTCATGCTTGGTTATTTTGGTTTTCATTCTTATACATCTTTTGATTCTGAAATCTGGGATGCTCTGTTTGCCTAATTTATGTCTGTTTGATGTGAGAATATGTAAATTATTTTATGAAATCTATGATTGTTGTGGCTATAACTAGCGCACTCACTGCGTTCTCTGAAATCGTATTTAAGAGGTATTTGTTAGGTTAGTTGAAGTTTAAAGAGTAGTGGCACTCTGGCTTTTGGTAGACTTTGATTTGCATGAAACTAACTTAAAATTGAGAAGTAAACTTTAGTAGAAACAAGGAGTAGCTCCCTTCCAATGGCGTTACCACAAATGCCCTTATTGTGGTTCCTACAACACCAAAATTCTATGAGACTTCCACTGTGAGAATAATAAGTATCTGCGTCTCCTTAGCTTCTGTGTATTAAAACATTATATTGTACTTTATGTTTTGAAGTTTGCCTTCTATGGCATAGGCCAAAATAATAGTATACTGATGCAAAATAATAATGAGATGTACTGATTTAAAATCCAATCTTGCTCCGCAATTATCAAGAATCATCAATGCATGATTAGTTTGCAAATCAAGAAATGCTAGCCATAACTTTCCATTCATAGAGATTTGCCTTCTAGTGCTGGTGTTGCTTAAGTTCTATCTTGGTTCATAAGGTGTGAGGATTTTGCATTTAGGACCTGCAAGATGTCTTGGGTGGATATTGAGATTTGTTTAAAAGTGTGTGGGGTATAGTCAGGTTGGGTCAAAAGTCACCTTATTCTACCTATTGCCATCTTTAGTGGCTACCAAGAAAGCTAAGATGATATCAAATATACTGGCAAATTAAAGGAGTGAGGGATAAGCCTAAACTTCATAAACTATAATTTTGACATATTTGATAATTTCATACAGCACTACAGTAGCAGTTTTTTTCAGTACAGGATCAACTCGGTTTATTAATTATTATATCATACTCTCTTTATATACATACTCTATTATGACATAAATTTATGGTCACGTGTGACAAAAATTTGAATCCCTGTATGTATAATGTTTCTATTAGACACTCCAATTTTAATAATTTATATGTGAGTGGTGCCCTTACTTTAATTTGTCTCTTTTAATAATCAGCCAACCTTGTAGCAGGAACCGCATCTGATATGGTAATTGTGGATGCTCAATTAATTAATTCATTTTAAGTTTCCAATTAAATCCACTAGATTTTTTGAATTAAGGTTCCAAAGAAGAGCATCAGATTCTTAAGTATGATAAAGTTCAATATATATGATTAGACCTAGATAGTGTTAACTATCTTTTGGTTCCAGTTTCTTGATCTTGTTTTTGGTTCTAAGAAGATATAGCAGATTTTGCATCAAGTATTGTTAGATTTCTTTGAATGTTTATGTATTTTTTGATGTAATGATTTTGCTAGGAAGAAATAGAGCGGTCAGAAATTATTAAGCGATGTGTGTCTTTTTATGAAGAGATGCGATCTAACCATGAAGATTTGATGTTGTTCTTTGTACTTACGCTATTTGTTTATTTTAGGGATAGAACTAGTGGTCAACTATCGTTAGGCGGAAGAATGAATAGTAGAATTAGACGTGAGACTTTAGAGCATATTGTTGATGAGGGTGATAGAAATTGTATCTGGGAGTTGAGAATGAACACAAACACCTTTGCTAATTTGTGTGAGTTGCTCAAAGTTCAAGGATGACTTACAGAGAATGGTCATGTAAGCCTGCCGGAGCAGGTTGCGACTTTCTTAATTATCTTAGCGCATCACCAAAAAATTGTAGTCTGCAGGTTAGATTTTGTAGGTCCGGCGAGATAGTTAGTAAGTATTTTAATAAAGTTTTGAAGGCTGTAATACGGATTCAAAGCATTTTGTTAGCCAAGGCTACACCAGTTAAAGAGGATTGTCTTGACCCTACATGGAGAAGGTTTAAGGTAGAGCTTATTCGATGTTGTGTATGATTCATGTTTTTCTGAAGGATTCTATATTTGAGTATCATAACTTTCTATGGATGATAGGGTTGCTTGGGAGCATTAGATGGCACTTATATAGAGGTGACAGTCCCCGAGTCTGAGAAGACAATATACCGAACAAGAAAGGATAAAATCTGCACCAATGTCTTAAGAGTGTGTAACCGGGAGATGGGTTTTGTCTATGTACTCAGTGGATGGGAGGGATCGGCATCTGATTCACGGGTACTTCGAGATGCAATAACTCGTCGTAATAGTCTTAAGATACCCCACGGTAATGATGCCATCTTTGGAGTTAAGCCTATACAATTAGCTTGAGTTCATGATAGCCAACGTCTTACCTTGTTTGCATTACTTGTCTATAGGTAATTACTATTTAGTTGATGCTGCTTACACAAATAGTTCAGGGTTTCTCGCACCGTATAGAGGCACTCGATATCATGTAAGAGAGTGGGCCCAAGGAGTATGTGCACCGCGCAATTATCAAGAATATTTTAATAGGGTTCATTCTTCTGCAAGGAATATCATTAAGCGATGCTTTGGTTTGCTGAAGAAGAGGTGGTCCATCTTAAGAAGCCCTAGCTTTTACCCTCTAAAGACACAATCTCAGATAATTATTGCATGTGGTTTGCTACAAAATTTCATTCGAAAGAGTATGGAGATGGATCCAGAGGAGGAAGGTAGCATATTGGATGAATTTATACCTGACGGAGACGAAGAACAGGATGGAATGATTGATGTGGTTGTAAACACAAACAAGTGGACTCACTGGCGTGACAACATAGCAACTGAGATGTCTGAAGAGAGGCGTACAAGTCGTATGGAGTAGTGTTGCAAGAGTAGTGTAAAAAACACCGTAATCAATAGAGTATTTTTGTAATGGGTGCTGATGAGGCGAAAATTAGCCGATTAAGAAATTAATATAGAAATACGTTGCAAGTACAGTTCTTAACTAGCAAAAATCCGCTTATCAATTTAGAAGGATTGTCACAAATTTAGAATAAAAATACTGGGAGTAGGAATCCCAGGTTGTCTCCCAACGAGTTGACAAACGAGTGCTATTTTATTAGTCAGAAATTTTCTGAGAAATTTTTAAGAGTTGGAGAACTGAAAAGTAAATGATTGTAAATTAAAGCAATGTAAATTAAAAGAGATTTATGTAGTCAGAATAAAAAGCCTTGACCGGGGGAAGATTAATTGGAAGTTCTATCCTTGTTGGATTTTTCCAAGTATAGTATCAAGAGATTGTTGTTTTCACTTAGTTAACCTTACTAAATAAAGGAAAGTCAAGTGATTGAGCTAGCTCTTATTCACAAGTCCTAATCCTCTCCCTTGGGAAGGATTAGCGTTAGTAAATAGAGAATTAGCCAACAACTTTCAATTTAACTAATCACTTGAGCATTCCAACTCAAGGGTCTCTCTTTAATCAACCCCCAGTCAAGTTGGGAATCTACTCCATTGACATGAATATAACGTTCACAGAAATATAAGAAGGAGACATGATAAATTAAATAAAATAGGAACTGAAAATTAATTAAAGATAAAAATAATTCTTTATATTAATAAATCCCAAAATGCAACATCCTTATCTTAACAGGGTTCATAAGTAATCAAAAGAGTAAGGAATAGGAAAACAAACTAGAATAATAGCAACTTCAACAGAGGTAGTGACTCTTCTCAATATCCAAAGCAAAAGCATCAAAACTAGAAATCTATGAATGTAAAGGAAACCTAGAGGAAGTAGTAATTTCTCTCTAAGATTCAAAACTAAAACTAAAAACTATGCAAATGAGAATGTCTGTTGAGTCTCTGCTTGTCCCTTGGCTCTAGTCTGTGTTTCTGGGCCGAAAACTGGGTCCAAACTTGGCCCAATATTGCCCCCAGCGTTTTCTACAATTTCTGCAGCTAGCATATCACGTGTACACGTCAGTCACGCGTGCGCGTTGTTTGGCGATTTTCCTTGTCACGCGTACGCGTCAGGCACGCGCACGCGTCGCCGTGTGAACTCCAATTCACGCGCACGCATGAGCCATGCGTGCACATTGCTCCTCGCTAGTTATCTCCTTTATTTCTTGTGCTCCTTCCATTTTTGCAAGCTTCCTCTCCATCCTCTAAGCCATTTCTGTCCTATAAAGCCTGATAACACTTAACACACGGATCACGACATCGAATGGTATAAAAGAGAGGATTAAACATAGCAATTTTAAGGCCAAAGAAGCATGTTTTTAATCATAGAGTAAAATTGGGAAGGAATTGTAAAATCATGCAAATTGTATGAATAAGTGTGCAAAGGCTTGATAAAAAACCACTCAATTGAGTATAAGATAAACCATAAAATAGTGGTTTATCAATCTCCCCACACTTAAACATTAGCATGTCCTCATGCTAAGCTCAAGGAGACACAAGGATGAATAGGAGAAAGTAAGACTCATGAGATGCAACCTATGAATGCAACTATATGCTGAGATGATTCTGTCTACTTAGTTAAAAGTAAATAAATTCTTCAAGACAAACATAAGTCAGATTCCACTAATTCAAATCACACAATAAAAGACAAGTAAACTTGTAAGAAGATAGCTCATGAAAGCAGGGAACATAGAATGAAGCATTGAACCCTCACTGGTGGTGTATATCACTCTAGTCGCTCAAGTTTCTAGGGTTAATTCACTCTACTCTTCTCTAGTCATGCTTTCTAAACTTTGTTCTTCATCTAACCAATCAACAAAAATTTAGTACACCAATGCAAATATCATGAGGTCTTTTCAAGGTTGTAATGGGGCTAAGGTAAGGGTAAGGATATATGTATGGCCAAGTGAGCTGTAATATGAATCATTGATTAACCTAAGCTCTTACCTAACACACACACACACACACACACACACACACACACTCTATGTAACTCTAAAATCATGCATAACCCATAATTCTCACTTTTGCATCACATACTCATATACCAAAATTTTCTTTAATTTCACCACATATGCATTGATCTTTTATTAAACTTAGCATTGGGGTAATTTTGTTCCCTTATTTATTTATTTACTTAATTATATGAATATTTTTGGTTTTTTTTTTGTTGAATCATAAAAGAAAACATAACATATCAATGCACATGAGTTTTTAATTTTTTTTCTGGTCTCCTATGAGTATGCATCCAAACTCCTAATATTTTGTCAATAGAATACTGTACACTTTCATCAACCCAAGTTCCCACAGTTTCCCACACTTAAATGATACACAATCTCTAACTTAAGCTAACCAAAAATTCACTTAGGGTAATTAATTATTTTTTCGCTTAAGACTAGTGATGTGGTAAAATATAGAACAAAAGGGGATTAAAAGGCTCAAAGTGGCAAACAAAGGCAATTGAAAGGGTAGGCTATTTGGGATAAGTGAGCTAAAATCAAATGATGGCCTCAATCATATACACGTATGTAAATATACTAAATAATGGACATATAGAATGGAACAAAATATAGATTACAATCACAGAGAAGAAAACACACAAGAATAAAATATTATGGTTAAATAATGTAACCAATGTAATTAAACTCAAATCTCACAGGTTGTGTGTTCTTAGCTATAATTCATGTTCTAAATTACAGTCTTCAAGCAAGTTTAACACAAATTTTTCAATTTAAATTAGTGAAATTCTATGAAAAGGGTCTTGAAAAGAAACTCATTACTCTAACCAAGCAAAACATACATGCAAACAACTATTATCATGCAATCTATCCTATCTAACAAAAGCAAAAGTCAAATGTTGATGTTAAGAGAGAAAAGTTACCTCTGGAAGTCAAGAACTGACCTCTCCACACTTAAGGTTTGGCACGGCCCTCTGTGCCATCAGTAAGGAGCAAGGGAGGGCTAGAAGCGTCGCCTCCAGTGTCTGGTTCGCCTTGGTTCTCTGTACTACTTGATGAAGGGAAGTCTGGGGTGTCCTTTGGTTCTGGAGGTGGGTGTGTAGCAACTATGAGGTCCTTCAGATAGTTGTATCTGCGCTTGTTACGGCACTCCATTTGCTCCATTCGCCGGTCTTGCCGGTCGAACCTCTTAATGATCTGAAGGAACATCTGATGGATGGATGGTGCTTGTGGTGTGGATGATGGTGGAGTAGAAGTAAGAGGAGTATCCAAAGATGGACCTGCAGGCCGGCTCGCAGAGAGAACTGGCGGCCTGATGTACCTCCCGTTCGGGACATACTGGTCTGCTCTGGGGATGATGACCTTCGTGTCTCCTGCCCGATATGACACACCTGCTGCAGAGACTAAATCTGAAACCAAGGCGGGAAAAGACAAGTTACCCACAATTTGTACATGTCTCATGGCATCCCAGATGTGTCGGGGCAGGTTGAGGGGTTGCTCTGTCAAGATGCACCAGATGTGGAAAGCCATGTCTACTGTGAAGGTCGACTCATGAGTGCTCGGAAAGACATAGTGGGACATAATCTGTGCCCACACGCGAGCCTCCAGGGTGAGTGACTGGGCTGAGATACTCTTAGGTTTTGAACGATGCTGCCCGTAGATCCACTTGCTGCCAGGTTGGGCTATAACTCCAAGTACGCTATCCCAGTTGGTAACAACTACTTCAAGTTGAGTGTAGTAGCTATCTCTCGCCTTTCCCTCAAGAGAAAATGGGAAGGCGGTTAGCAGAATAGAAGTCTCATCTGCACCATGACGCCTAACAGTTGAGCAGGCTATCTGAAAATCTCTAAGGTGCTTGATAGGTTCCTGAGCAGATAAGCCATGAAACTTAGGCATTAAGTTGATTAGCGCAGTCTTCAGTTCAAAATCTGCAGCCAGATTTGGGTGACGCGCTTGATACGGTTGCAGTGTGAAGTCTAGGACTCCTGCCTCCTGGAGAGTAATCCTTCTGGGCTCTGCCATATTACCTGCACGTAGATCAACCGAATTAGTAGAAAAGGAGCTTGTTTCTTCCTCAGATGGCGCTTCAGATTCGCCTTCAGAAGAGACTGGTAAATTGGTAGTAAACACTTCACCACCCTCAGAGGCTAACCGCCGTCGAGCTTGCCTAATACGTGAAATAGTTCTTTCAATTTCAGGATCAAATGCGGCTAAGCTCGAATCAGGCAGCGAACGCGTCATTCAATGAAAGAAACGTACAGCTCATGGTAATAAAATAAAATAAAATATGAAAAAATTAAAAATATGTACACCAACTAATAATTTAGCACACAATTGCAACTCTCTGGCAACGGCGCCAAAAATTGATGAGGCGGAAATTATCCGATTAAGAAATTAATATAAGAAATATGTTGCAAGTACAGTTCTTAACCAGCAAAAATCCGCTTATCAATTTAGAAGGGTTGTCACAAATTTAGAATAAAAATACTGGGAGTAGGAATCCCAGGTCGTCTCCCAACGAGTTGACAAAAGAATGCTATTTTATTAGTCAGGAATTTTCCGAGAAATTTTTAAGAGTTGGAGAATTGAAAAGTAAATGATTGTAAATTAAAGCAATATAAATTAAAAGAGATTTATGTATTCAGAATAAAAATCTTTGACCGGGGGAAGATTAATTGGAAGTTCTATCGTTGTTGGATTTTTCCAAGTATAGTATCAAGAGGTTGTTGTTTTCACTTAGTTAACCCTTACTAAATAAAGGAAAGTCAAGTGATTGAGCTAGCTCTTATTCACAAGTCCTAATCCTCTCCCTTGGGAAGGATTAGCGTTAGTAAATAGAGAATTAGCCAACAACTTCCAATTTAACTAATGACTTGAGCATTCCTACTCAAGGGTCTCCTTTTAATCAACCCCTAACTCAAGTTGGGAATCTACTCCATTGACATGAATATAACGTTCACAGAAATATAAGAAGGAGACATGATAAATTAAATAAAATAGGAACTAAAAATTAATTAAAGATAAAAATAATTCTTTGCATTAATAAATCCCAAAATGCAACATCCTTATCTAAACAGGGTTAATAAGTAATCAAAAGAGTAAAGGAATAGGAAAACAAACTAGAATAATAGCAACTTCAACGGAGGTAGTGACTCTTCTCAATATCCAAAGCAAAAGCATCAAAACTAGAAATCTATGAATGTAAAGGAAACCTAGAGGAAGTAGTAATTTCTCTCTAAGATTCAAAACTAAAACTAAAAACTATGCGAATGAGAATGTCTGTTGAGTCTCTGCTTGTCCCATGGCTCTAGTCTGTGTGTCTGGGCCAAAAACTGGGTCCAAACATGGCCCAAAATTGCCATCAGCATATTTTGCAATTTCTGCAGATAGCGCCTATCACGTGTACACGTCAGTCACGCGTACGCATCGTTTGGCAATTTTCCTTGTCACGCATACGCGTCAGGCACGCGCACGCGTCGCCGTGCGAACTCCGATTCTTGCGCACGCGTGAGCCATGCGTGCGTGTCGCTCCTCGCTGGTTGTTGGTGCACGAAATTGTGATCATCAACAATGGTGCCAAAGGACTTGGAGCTCTTAAACATGAATCACACTTTGTCACAATTCCGCACAACTAACCAGCAAGTGCACTGGGTCGTCTAAGTAATACCTTACGTGAGTAAGGGTCGATCCCACGGAGACTGTCGGCTTGAAGCAAGCTATGGTCACCTTGTGAATCTCAGTCAGGTTAATTCAGATGGTGATGGAGAATTGATAATTAAAAGATAAATAAAACATAAAATAAAGATAGAGATACTTATGTAATTCTTCGGTTGGAATTTCAGATAAGCGTATGAAGATGCTTTGTTCCCCCTGAACCTCTGCTTTCTTATTGCCTTCTTCCAATCATTCATACTCCTTTCCATGGCAAGCTTTATGTTGGGTATCACTGTTGTCAATGGCTACTTCCCGTCCTCTCAGTGAAAACGTTCCAAATGCGCTGTCACCGCACGGCTAATCATCTGTCGGTTCTCGATCATGTCGGAATAGGATCCATTGATCCTTTTGCGTTTGTCACACGCCCCACAATTGCGAGTTTGAAGCTCGTCATAGTCATCCCTTTCCAGATCCTACTCAGAATACCACAGACAAGGTTTAGACGTTCCGGATCTCAGGAATGGCCGCCAATAATTCTAGCCTATACCACGAAGGTTCCAATCTTAGATTCGAAACCCAAGAGATACGCATTGAAGCCATTACTAGTAGAACAGAGGTGGTTGTCAGGAACATGTTCATAGGTGAGAATGATGATGAGTGTCACGGATCATCACATTCATCAAGTTGAAGAACGAATGAATATCTTGGAGAAGAAATAGACTTGAGTTGAATAGAAAAACAATAGTACTTTGTATTAATTCATGAAGAACAGCAGAGCTCCACACCTTAATCTATGGTGTGTAGAAACTCCACCGTTGAGAATACAAAAGTGATAGTGGTGTAAGCATGGCCGAATGGCCAGCCTCCAAGGTCTAGGGACTAAACATCCAAAGATGAGAATACAATAGTATAAGGTCCTATTTATAGAGAACTAGTAGCCTAGGGTTTACAGAAATCAGTAATTAATGCAGAAATCTTCTTCCGGACCCACTTGGTGTGTGCTTGGGCTGAGCATTGAAGCTTCCATGTGTAGAGACTTTTTTTGGAGTTAAACGCCAGCTTTTGTGCCAGTTTGGACGTTTAACTCCAGTTTTTGTGCCAGTTTTGGAGTTAAACGCCAGAATTCTTGAGCTGACTTGGAATGCCTGTTTGTGCCATCAAATCTCGGGCAAAATATGAACTATTAGATATTTCTGGAAAGCTCAGGATGTCTACTTTCGAACCCAATTGAGAGCGCGCCAATTGGGCTTCTGTAGCTCCAGAAAATCCACTTTGAGTGCAGAGAGGTCAGAATCCAACAGCAACTGCAGTCCTTTTTCAGCCTCTGAATCAGATTTTTGCTCAGGTCCCTCAATTTCAGCCAGAAAATACCTGAAATCACAGAAAAATACACAAACTCATAGTAAATTCCAGAAGAGTGATTTTTATTTAAAAACTAATAAAAATATAATAAAAAGCAATTAAAATATACTAAAAACATACTAAACACAATGCCAAAAAGTGTATAAATTATCCACTCATCACAACACCAAACTTAAATTATTGCTTGTTCCCATGCAACTGAAAATCAAATAGGATAATAAAGAAGAGAATATACAATGAATTCCAAAAACATCTATGAAGATCAGTATTAATTAGATGAGCGGGGCTTTTAGCTTTTTGCTTCTGAACAGTTTTGGCATCTCACTTTATCCTTTTAAGTTCAGAATGATTGGCATCTATAGGAACTCAGAATCCAGATAGTGTTATTGATTCTCCTAGTTAAGTATGTTGATTCTTGAACACAACTACTTTATGAGTCTTGGCCGTGACCCTAAGCACTTTGTTTTCCAGTATTACCACCGGATACATAAATGCCACAGACACATAACTGGGTGAACCTTTTTAGATTGTGACTCAGCTTTGCTAGAGTCCCAATTAGAGGTGTCCAGGGTTCTTAAGCACACTCTTCTTTTTGCTTTGGACCTCGACTTTAACCGCTCAGTCTCAAGTTTTCACTTGACACCTTCACGCCACAAGCACATGGTTAGGGACAGCTTGGTTTAGCCGCTTAGGCCAGGATTTTATTCCTGTGGGCCCTCCTATCCACTGATGCTCTAAGCCTTGGATCCTTTTTATCACCCTTGCCTTTTGGTTTAAATGGGTATTGGCTTTTTCTGCTTACCTTTCTCTTTTTTTCTTTTGCAAGCTTTTCACTGCTTTTTCTTGCTTCAAGAATCAGTTTTATGATTTTTCAGATCATCAGATAACATTTCTCCTTTTCCCATTATTTTTTCAAGAGCCAACAATTTTAACATTCATAAACAATCAAATTCAAAAATATGCACTGTTCAAGTATTCATTCAGAAAAACAATAGTATTGCCACCACATCAAAATAATTAAACTGTTTTAAAATTTGAAATTCATGCACTTCTTTTTCTTTTTCAATTAAAAATATTTTTCATTTAAGAAAGGTGATGGATTCATTTTTCATATCTTTAAGGCATAGACACTTAGACACTAATGATCATGTAATAAAGACACAAACATAGATAAACATAAGCATAAAAATTCGAAAAACAAATAATAAAGAACAAGGAAATTAAAGAACGGGTCCACCTTAGTGATGGCGGCTTGTTCTTCCTCTTGAAGATCTTATGGAGTGCTTGAGCTCCTCAATGTCTCTTCCTTGCCTTTGTTGCTCCTCTTTCATGGTTCTTTGGTCTTCTCTAATTTCATGGAGGAGGATGAAATGCTCTTGGTGCTCCACCCTTAGTTGTCCTATGTTGGAACTTAATTCTCCTAGGGAGGTGTTGATTTGCTCCCAATAGTTTTGTGGAGGAAAATGTATCCCTTGAGGCATCTCAGGGATTTCATGATGAGGAGTTTCCTCATGCTCTTGGTGAGGTTCTCTCACTTGTTCCATCCTTTTCTTAGTGATGGGTTTGTCCTCATCAATAAGGATGTCTTCCTCTATGTCAATTCCAGCTGAATTGTAGAGGTGACAAATGAGATGAGGGAAGGCTAACCTTGCCACAGTGGAGGACTTGTCCGCCACCTTGTAGAGTTCTTGGGATATAACCTCATGAACTTTTACTTCCTCTCTAATCATGATGCTATGAATCATGATAGCCCGGTCTATAGTAACTTCAGATCGGTTGCTAGTAGGAATGATTGAGCGTTGGATGAACTCCAACCATCCCCTAGCCACGGGCTTGAGGTCATGCCTTCTTAGTTGAACCGGCTTTCCTCTTGAATCACTCTTCCATTGAGTACCCTCTTCACAGATGTCCATGAGGACTTGGTCCAACCTTTGATCAAAGTTGACCCTTCTAGTGTATGGGTGTGCATCTCCTTGCATCATGGGCAAGTCGAATGCCAACCTTACATTTTCCGGACTAAAGTCTAAGTATTTCCCTCGGACCATTGTAAGCCAATTCTTAGGGTCCGGGTTCACACTTGATCATGGTTCTTGGTGATCCATGCATTGGCATAGAACTCTTGAACCATTAAGATTCTGACTTGTTGAATGGGGTTGGTGAGAACTTCCCAACCTCTTCTTCAGATCTCATGTCGGATCTCCGGATATTCGCCCTTTTTGAGCTTAAAAGGGACCTCGGGGATCACCTTCTTCTTGGCCACAACTTCATAGAAGTGGTCTTGATGCACCTTTGAGAGGAATCTCTCCATCTCCCATGACTCGGAGGTGGAAGCTTTTGCCTTTCCTTTCCTCTTTCTAGAGGTTTCTCCGGCCTTTGGTGCCATTAATGGTTATGGAAAAATAAAAAGCTTTAGCTTTTACCACACCAAACTTAGAAGGTTGCTCGTCCTCGAGCAAAAGAAGAAAGAAGAGAGTAGAAGAAGAAGAAATAGAGGAGATGGAGGGGGCTTTGTGTTTCGGCCAAGAGAGAGAAGTAGTGTTTAGGTTGTGTGAAAATGAAGGAGTGAAGATGGGTTTATATAGGAGTGGAGAGGGGGTATGGTTCGGCCATATTGGGTGGGTTTGGGTGGAAAAGTGGTTTGAATTTGAATGGTGAGGTAGGTGGGGTTTTATGAAGGATGGATGTGAGTGGTGAAGAGAATAGTGGGATTTGATAGGTGAAGGGTTTTTGGGGAAGAGGTATTGAGGTGATTGGTGAATAGGTGAAGAAGAAAGAGAGAAGTGGGGTAGGTGGGGATCCTGTGGGGTCCACAGATCCTGAGGTGTCAAGGATTTCTCATTCCTGCACCATGTGGCGTGTAAAACGTCCCTTGCTGCCAATCCTGGCGTTAAATGCCAGGCTGCTACCCATTTCTGGTGTTTAACGCCAGCTTCTTGCCCATTCCTGGTGTTAAACGCCAGTCTGGTGCCCATTTCTGGCGTTAAACGCCCATTCTGCTACCCTTACTGGCGTTTAAACGCCAGTAAGTTTCTCCTCCAGGGTGTTCTATTTTTCATTCTATTTTTCCTTCTGTTTTTACTTTTTCAATTGTTTTTGTGACTTCACATGATCATCAACCTACAGAAAATATAAAATAATAAAAGAAAATAGAAATTTAACATAGATAAGTAAAAATTGGGTTGCCTCCCAACAAGCGCTTCTTTAATGTCAATAGCTTGACAGTGGCTTTCATGGAGTCTCACAGATGTTCAGAGCAATGTTGGAACCTCCCAACACCAAACTTAGAGTTTGACTGTGGGGGCTCTGTTTGACTCTGTATTGAGAGAAGCTCTTCATGCTTCCTCTCTATGGTGACAGAGGGATATCCTTGAGCTTTAAACACAAGGGAGTCTTCATCCACTTGAATGATCAATTCTCCTCTGTCAACATCAATCACAGCTTTTACTGTGGCTAGGAAGGGTCTGCCAAGGATGATGGATTCATCCATACACTTCCCAGTCTCTAGGATTATGAAGTTAGCAGGGATGTAGTGGCCTTCAACCTTTACCAAGACATCCTCTACAAGTCCATAAGCCTGTTTCTTTGAATTGTATGCCATCTCCAGTGAGATTCTTGCACCTTGTACCTCAATGATCCCTAGCTTCTCTATTACAGAGAGAGGCATGAGGTTTATGCTTGACCCTAGGTCACACAAGCCTTCTCAAAGGTCATGGTGCCTATGGTACAAGGTATTAAGAACTTTCCAGGATCTTGTCTCTTCAGAGGTAATCTCTGCCTAGTCAAGTCATCCAGTTCTTTGATGAGCAATGGAGGTTCATCCTTCCAAGTCTCATTACCAAACAACTTGGCATTTATCTTCATGATTGCTCCAAGGTACTTAGCAACTTGCTCTTCAGTAACATCTTCATCCTCTTCAGAGGAAGAATACTCATCAGAGCTCATAAATGGCAAAAGTAAATTCACTGGAATCTCTATGGTCTCAGTGTGAGCCTCAGATTCCCATGGTTCCTCTTTAGGAAACTCCATGGAGGTCAGTGGACGTCCATTGAGGTCTTCCTCAGTGGAGATCACTGCCTCTTCCTCCTCTCCAGGTTCGGCCGTGTGGGTTGTGGTTATGGCCTTGCACTCTCATTTTGGATTTTCTTCTGTATTGTTTGGGAGAGTACTAGGAGGGAGTTCAGTAATTTTCTTACTCAGCTGCTTGTGCCTCCAAATTTCTAATGGAGGACCTTGTTTCAGTCATGAAACTTTGAGTGGTTTTGATTAGATCAGAGACAATGGTTGCTAAGTCAGAGTGGCTTTGCTCAGAATTCTCTGTCTGTTGCTGAGAAGATGATGGAAAAGGCTTGCTATTGCTACACCTGTTTCTTCCACCATTATTGTTGTTGAAACCTTGTTGAGGTCTCTGTTGATCCTTCCATGAGAGATTTGGATAATTTCTCCATGAAGGATTATAGGTGTTTCCATAGGATTCTCCCATGTAATTCACCTCTTCCATTGCTGGGTTCTCAGGATCATAAGCTTCTTTTCAGAGGAAGCTTCCTTAGTACTGCCTGTTGCTGCTTGTATTTTAGACAGACTCTGAGAAATCATATTGACTTGTAGGGTCAATATTTTATTCTGAGCCAATATGGCATTCAGAGTATCAATCTCAAGAACCCCTTTCTTCTGGGCTGTCCCATTATTCACAGGATTCCTTTCAGAAGTGTACATGAATTGGTTATTTGCAACCATTTCAATGAGTTCCTGAGCTTCTGCAGGTGTCTTCTTCAGATGAAGAGATCCTCCAGCAGAGCTATCCAATGACATCTTGGATAGTTCAGACAGACCATCATAGAAAATACCTATGATGCTCCATTCTGAAAGTATGTCAGAAGGACATCTTCTGATCAATTGCTTGTATCTTTCCCAAGCTTCATAGAGGGATTCACCTTCCTTCTGTCTGAAGGTTTGGACTTTCACTCTAAGCTTACTCAATTTTTGAGGTGGAAAGAACTTTGCCAAGAAGGCATTGACTAGCTTTTCCCAAGAGTTCAGGCTTTCTTTAGGTTGTGAATCCAACCATGTCCTAGCTCTGTCTCTTACAGCAAAAGGAAAAAGCATAAGTCTGTAGACTTCAGGGTCAACCCCATTGGTCTTAACAGTGTCACAGATTTGCAAGAATTCAACTAAGAACTGATGAGAATCTTCCAATGGAAGTCCATGAAACTTGCAATTCTGTTGCATTAGAGAAACTAATTGAGGCTTAAGCTCAAAGTTGTTTGCTCCAATGGCAGGGATTGAGATGCTTCTCCCACAGAAGTCGGGAGTGGGTGCAGTAAAGTCACCAAGCACCTTCCTTGCATTGTTGGCATTGTTGTTTTCGGCTGCCATGGCTTCTTCTTCTTTGAAAAGCTCTGTTAGGCCTTCTAAAAAGAATTGTGCTTTAGCTTCTCTTAGCTTTCTCTTCAAGGTCCTTTCAGGTTCAGGATCAGCTTGAACAAGTATGCCTTTATCTTTGCTCCTGCTCATATGAAAGAGAAGAGAACAAGAAAGTAGGGAATTCTCTATGTCACAGTATAGAGATTCCTTGAGGTATCAGAGGAAAAGAAGAATAGAAGGAGGAGGTAGATAGAAGAGAATTCGAACTTATTAAGAGGAATAGAGTTCGAATTGTACCTTGAGGAGGAGTGTTAGTCCCTTAAATAGAAGGATGTGAGAAGAGGGGAAGAATTTTCGAAAATAAATTAAAAAGCTTTTGAAATAATTAAAAAGAAATTTGAAAATTTGATTGAGATTTTCGAAAACTAAGATTGGGAAAGAAACAAAGTGATTTTTGAAAAAGATTTTGAAATTAGAAATTAAAAAGATATGATTGAAAAATAAATTTTGAAAAAGATGTGATTGAAAAGATATGATTGAAAAGATATGATTGAAAATCAAATAAAGAAAAAGAGAAATTTTAGAATTAAAGTTGATTACTTGACTAACAAGAAATTAAAAGATATGATTCTTAAAATTTAAAATTTGATCCTTTCTTAATAGGCAAGTAACAACTTGAAAATTTTGAAGTAAATCATTAATTTTAGCAAGGATTTTTGAAAATAGTAATAAATAAAAAAAATGGAAAGAAATTGATTTTGAAGAGATATGATTAAAAAGATATGATTTGAAAAAGATTTGATTTTGAAAAATTATGAAGGTTTGAAAAAAAATCTGAATTAAAAACAAAATCTTCCCTCTAGTGTCATTCTGGCGTTAAACGCCCAGAATGGCATCCATTCTGGCGTTTAACGCCCAAAATGCTACCTTTTTGGGCATTAAACGCCCAGCCAGGTACCCTGGCACCTGGCTGGCGTTTAAACGCCAGTTTTCCTTCTTCACTGGGCGTTTTGAACGCCCAGCTTTTTCTGTTTGATTCCTCTGCTGAATGTTCTGAATCTTCAATTCTCTGTATTATTGACTTGAAAAGACACAATTTTGAAAATATTTTTGAATTTTTAATGATGAGAAATAACAAAAAAAATGCAACTAAGATCAAATAAGCAATGCATGCAAGACACCAAACTTAGAAATTTTCATACTAGAGACTAACAAGTTGAAAATGCCTATTAAAAACAACAAAACACACAAAACAAGAGTATTTAAAGATCAGAACAAGTAAATCATCAAGAACAACTTGAAGATTAATGAAGAACATAATGCATGTATTCGAAAAATGCAAGAAGAATAAAAACATGCAATTGACACCAAACTTAAAAATTGATACTAGACTCAAACAAGAAACATAAAATATTTTTGATTTTTATGGTTTTATAAATTTTTTTTTGTGATTTTCGAAACTTATATGGAAAATAAAATAAAGAGAATCAAAACTTTTAAATA